>NC_090930.1:549478551-550097544 GCF_040938575.1 Ambystoma mexicanum | reverse complement strand
TGACTGTGTTACTTAGGAGGATCCTGAGGAAGACATTCCCAAAGCACATGACTATGCCCTAGATGACGGAGAGGTATTCTTTGCTGATGGTTCATCAACTTTCAATCATGAGATAGACCAGCGGCATACTGGTGCAGTGGTGGTTCGATTGGTTGACAGGCAGTATGAGGTTTTCGTGCAGCAAAGATTACCAGGCCATTATTCGGCACAGGCAGCAGAACTGATTGCCCTTATTGAAGCACTTAAGGCAGTGCAAGGATGCTGAGTAACCATATATTCTGACTCGGCCTTGGTCACAGCAACAGTACATTCGAGGTTGTCAAGATGGATAAGAAGAGGCTTTCGCAGAGCAGATGGCTCTCCAGTGCAATATCCAGCTCTTTTAGATAGGTTGATTCATGCCCTTTCACAGCTCACGCTTGCCGCAATCATCAAGTGTGCCCCCCATACAAGCTGCAGAGACATTGTTTCCCTCTGGAATGAAGCAGCAGACACAGTAGAGAAACTGACAGCATACTTGCCAGTACCAGACATCCCCAACCATCCAATGCTTGTTAATATGCAGTTGCAATGACAGGTTCCATACACTGCTCTACCCGCCACTGAAATCATTGAAATACAAGGCCAAGCACTGCAAAGTGAGAAGTTGCTATGGCAAAGAAGGGGGTTGTGCAATCCCCAACAGATTTAGTGTGTAGACAGATTAGTACAGGAAAGGTAGTTATGTCCTAAAAATTGGCTTTAGTAGCGTTTGATCAGTTGCACTACCCTGCTTACATTTCCAAAAAGTATATCGCTGAAGATGTACAAGAGGATTGTAATATGCCAAACATTCAGGAATAACTGTCCAGTTGCGTTGTTTGGCAGACATACAATACTGGGCAAACGTTGAAAACTTTGAAGGGCACATGACCCTGTCCCATTGTTCCCTTCCGGGATCTCCATATAGATTATGTAGATATGGGAGGGAGAGTAAATACTTTTTGTTATCTCATAGTTGTGGTGTGTACTTTCTCCCATTGGATTAAGGCTGGCCCATGTGCGCACATCCTGATGCCGAATCAGCTGCCAAGTTTTTGGTGAGAGAAGTGTTTCCCCGATAGGGGGTGTGTGAAACACTGAAAAGTGATAACAGCACTCACTTCTTTAATGAGCTGTTCAAGGAAATTGCAGCTCTTCTGGGAATCAAGCACAAGATGTGCTCCATTTATAACCCTCAAGCCAATGACGTTGTGGAGAGGATGAACATACTTTTAAAAAACAAGCTTTCCAAATTGTGTGTGATATTGAAAAATAAACTGGGTTTACTGCTTCCCTCTGGCCCTATTCAGTTTGAGAACTCAACCCTGTAAGGATCCTCACCTCTTCCCCATATGAAATAGTGATTGGGAGGTGCATGCACACGCCATTCTTCCCTGTGGTAGTGCGTCTGATGCTCACAGGGCTGCATCAATTTTGGGGGACGAATTTCATTCATATTTGACTCAGTTAACAATGTATAAAATATCTTTCCCAACAGATTAACAGATTGCTCCACGTTGAATGGAAGAAGGAGAGAACAGCGCTGCACTGGAATGCACAAGCTCACAACCATTGCAACTGTATCCAAGGATAGGCTTTTTGTAAAAAACTTTGTCTGCAGGTGGAGAGAGCCACGCTTGAACACACCTTATACAGTAGTTTATGCCACTCTGCTTACGGTCAGTGTGAAAGAGTTACGGTATTGGGTGCTCCTGCCCGGTGTTGGGAGGGCATCACAAACATTGCCTCCTGCAATAAGTATTTTATCTGAGTGTTTTTGATTCAGTATTGATTACCTATGCTAACATTCTTTACAGCATTTTTTATTAAGGTATTTTTATGTGTGATTGTCCCCTTGGGGTAATATATTTCAGCATTTAATATTGTCAGTATTTTAGGTCAAGTTTTAAAATTAATTTTTCTAATGTTTATTTGTGTTTTTTTTTGCTCTTTTCTGGTACTAGTCTTTTACTCTCCAGGTCTTTTTGCAGAAGAACATTTCTTCCTCTTATGTGCAGATTTTTGTTTGGTATATTTTTAAATTTTTCTAGTGAGTTTATATGGTCAGGGCATATAAATGGGGGGTGGGGATGTAACATAAAAAGGTGTGAAAAGAGAGAATGTTTTGATGCTACCACACCAATTGACTACTGTAGTAAATTTGAAAAAAGAACGGAAATACAGGACACTGTAATGATACTAAGTGAAGAAAATGCTTTTTAATAAGCGATTTCTGAAATTACCGATTTAAAAAGACCGCTGAGGGACTGCTCCAAGCGATCTTTGTAAATTGAACTGCTAGCCCCTGTGGTACGCTGGGGCTGATTGGCAGAATGGAGCAGGAAAAGGGAATCCTCTGGAGCCCAGGCAAGTGTTAGTGTGTGTTTTTGTGTGTCTGTGTGTTTCTGAGCAATGTTTGGGGAGAGGGGACAGGGAGTGGTTAAATGTGAGTGTTTGTGTGATTGTGTGCGTGTTTGAGTGAATGTTTTAGGGTGTCCGTGGTGAGGGTGGGTAGAGGAGAGAGGCTTTGGGTGAGAAAAGGGAGATGGTGGTGTAGGAAAGGGGAGTTCGGGGGCTAAACTCCCCAGTTTTCATGAAATCGGCCAGCGCAGGAAGGGGTTAGGGCGGCTGGTGATTGAGGTGCTGGGGTCATTAAAGTGTGAGATTTCTGCATAGGAAAGGTGCAGGAAAATGTCCGAACAAAATCTTTTTTTGTGTTCGTCCTTTGACATGCAGAAATATCACATAGAACCCACAGTAGTATGGCAAACTAATTTGCGGTTAAGCAGGGATTACCTGAGGAGAATGAATATGATCAGTATAAAGGAGTTGTTTTTGACACAATGTCTGATGTGTACCATCCCGAATTTAGTAATATGTGGTACAGTCACATGAGCTCACTGGGCAAACAGCTATAATGGGAGCTTTTATGTCTGCTCCCTCATCCACCATGTGTCAGGAGCACCCAAAATGTTAGTACCCAGGAAATGTCACCCTCGAAAGCCCAGTGTTTGGTTCAATTAGCGTTGTGTCGGGCCAGCAGTTTGTTCCAGGGCCACAAAATTCAAGTTGTACTAATGGACAGAGATGGAAAAAAAATGTGCTAAAGAAGACAGTACTCCTCAATTCAAGCCACAACGTTAAAATTGGACTTTAAAAAAAGTGTTGTTTGTGTTGAACAGATGGGAGAAAGCGGTGGTGAGCTGTGTGGCGGCGGTAGGCAGGGTTTGGAGAAGATGTAATATGGAACTTCAATAAGAACTGTTTCACAATATGGACTGCATACATATCAAGATTTACCTGGATTGAAACACGTGAAAATCCAGCAAAAGTTCAATCAGCTAAAGAATAACAGTTTTGTTTTCGCGGGCATAGGACCGTTTCTATGTGCACCAATATTAATCTAAGACAACAATGTTCATCAAGATCTCGTAAAAGCAACAGTGGCCATGTTCGGTCTGTACTGGGTGTTCAGTCAGCATGCATACCTGCATCTCCCTCCTTCCTGATGAGGAACATGTGCATTAACAATATTACATTCAGCTATCCTTGTAGTGCCTGAAGCTCATCTGACAGAAACATCTAATCATGGTGCATCACAATACATCCAAGCTTCAATCCAACCCCTTAGGATGAGGAGGAATAGCCTATCATTGAAGTTAAGGAGGAAGAGATCAAATTATTTGATTTTATTTGTCAGATGATTTGTCCAAGCTGCTCGAAGCAATTCCAGATAAATATTGGCTGTACACCAAGACAGAAGTGTTCTTTGCTTGTGGCAGTAGTGAAGATAATGGTTCCGATCGTGGTGCTCCTTTTGGTAAAATGATGTTTTGATGCTGTGTGACAAGCATCCGGAACAGCGCAATGATGATGGTTACTATCGGGGCAACAATGGCTCTCACAGGTACAAAGGATGGGCAGGCCCAAACAGAGGACCCAAATAAACCATGAATGGTTAGAATTGAAAGACCCATACACTCCCCAAGGACATTGCGTTCTCCCCCACCAGATCCAGAGAACTATACTGAAAACACTGGGTTGATTTACAGGTGACCCCAGAAAAGTATGCTTGAGATGGGGGCAGAGAACAACAAGGTCTGTGATTTGTACAAGGGAGAGCAAAGTGTGATGCCAATGCTTATAAGATTGCAGTGGGGGGGCATGATGGGTGCACAGAATGTGAATGTATCCCTATACTGAAATACCCTTAGTGCTCTCAGAATGTACCTCTTCCACGCTAATATCATGTACAAATATACCCATACAGTATTGAGACACCCTCAGAGATTTCCCCAGCACCTTTATGCACAAATTCAATATGTTGTGTATATATATACAGTACTGACATACACTCAGAGCTCTCACAATGCACCTCGATCCACACTTTCTGCATGTGAGAGTGCACCTAAATGAGACAGCCTCAGGACGCTCACAATGCACCTTTTACTACAACTGCTGCATTTAATACTATACCCATACTGAAGCACAGTCAAAGCCCTAACAATGAACCTCTGCCACATTTACGTCATGGACAGGTATGCTCATATTTTAATGTAATGTAAGTGATCATGTATACAGTGCCTGTCTCCCACAATTTGCGGCCTCCCTGCACTTATGATTTTTAGTAGGAAAGTGGAGATTACATTTAGTGGCTATAAATCAGTGCGACCTCTCTAAGTGACCATGACAAATACATGTGGCAATTTTCTCAGTAGCAAATGAGAAATCTAAGAATACCTCTGAGGGTGCATTTGGAGTCCGAATAAAAAGTGTATTTAATCTGCATAACTTGCCCCATCCCTAAATTAATGTTGCCATTGTAAGTCAAAAATGTTTGTTTTGCACATGTCTATGTCCTATTTTGTTCACGCCCTCATAAACTCTCATCACATGTACTCATCTTTGTGCTATTGTAAGAGCCCTTGTTCCAAGGAATGCCTCCGCCATTCTGAAATTTGCTACTGTAAGTCATTTCTCATTGAAATTGACACCGTTGTTCTTCATATAGATCCATATACAAAATATAATTGTGTCAGAGTACACAATCTTTTAGTGGGCAGTCCAAATACTATTTGAAGTGAAAATGTCTTACAATCGTTGGTAAGCAGGAGGAGATTTCATTTTGTGGCTGTAAATTAGTGAATCATCTTTTAGTGGCAATATCAAATACCTGGGACTTGCAAAGTTAATTTGCTAATGATAAATCTAACACTTCATTCAGTGACTATAACTGAGTCCAAACGTTTCAATTTCCTTGTAGCTGCAGAAAAGTGACCATTCCGAGTGCCGACATGTCTGGAGCATCTAAAGGTTGTAGGGGTTGTGGGGAGAACCAAGGGGATGACTTGTAAATTGTATCCTCTACTGATGGGAGAAATACTTGTGTAGGTACAGAATGAGGGATGTTTCTGGTTTTCAACACCAACACCACATCCACTAGGGGTGATGATGGTGATGACCAAGATAAATGTGTGAACTCACATGACTCCAGACTACAATACATGATTTTGAAATCAGTGATGTTAAGGATGAAAAGAAGGAGGATACTTGAAGAAGATAATACCACAGGTTCACAAATAGGAGGTTAGGTAAAAGCTAATCTTCTACCCTTGTACAGAGTCTTTCAAAGATGGCCTATCAGATTTAAAAGAGCAAAATTTCAGCATGTGGCTGACATCACACCAACTCCACCATTGATACCCGCTCCTGTGCAGATAGAAGAGTGTAGGGTGACATGTATACTCATTCCAGCAAGAAAGTCCAAGGTGTGGAAGGTCGTCCCACTACAGGACAATGAATTACATCATCTAAATGCAATGAAATTGTATGCAGCTGAATGCCTACAAAAAGTACTGAATGATACGGACAACATGCACAGGACTGAAATTATCCCAGAGTACTTCTACTGCAATCCTCTCACCAGTAGCAAGTCATCATAATCCCTCCAATCTGTACTGTCAGCATAGGAACTGGGGCTGTTGCTGGGTGGCTGAATGTAGTAGTAGTTAGAGATCCCATTAAACAATGAAGTGGCTATTTCACTCTTCTTGAGTCCTGCTCCTGCTATTTTACAACTACATTAATGTACAGAGAGCCCCCTCCCAACAGAGCACACAGTGGTACTGCTGCTACTTTATTCTGGTAACCCTGTGAAAGGTGAGCTGCTGAATGGGAGAGTGTTTGTCTTCTCCAGTCCCTGCTGAAGGAAATCACAGCAGCTGGAAACACAAAGTTTCAACTGCAATCATTTACTTCAGCACCTCTTTATGTTCTATAGCATTTACTGTTTTTTGTGCTGTTCCAAACGTGCAAGCATCTAAACAATAGTTTAAGGAATCACAGCATCGCCCCAAACCATTAATAATAATAAGATGTCAAATTCACCAAATTAATCAATTATGTTGGTTAAGTAGCGTTGCCAGCCTATTGTTGGGGGTGTGTGCAGCGCCCCAACGCGATGCCCGTAAGCCCCCACCCTGTAAGGACCACACGACACACGTCCTTACAGTTTGGGCTTCCCGGTCGCTCTGAAGCGGCCGGGAACGCCCCGTTTATTTATACAGTACGCAGCGGCGTGCAACATCACGCCGCTGCGTGCGCGTCCCGTCACAGGGCAGCGCCACACTCCTCCTTTTTTCCGGAGGACAAACAAATGCCTTACTACTATACACTGCAAACCACACAAAACGCTTAACAGCAACATTTCACACACCACTTGCCCAAAAACCCCTTTATTGTCAACCACCCGGGTCCCCTTACTCAACAGTCCCCGGACTCAGGTTGATCAGCCAAATGTCCCAGCACGTAATCGCTGAGGTAAGCGGGTTTCCCTCGCCCAGCCCTCTGGGGGTACCTCCCGCTTACCTCCGGCACGGGAAGTCCTTCCACAGACGTCCCCCGGACAGGGGACTCGAGTATGCTAGGGGAGCCTCCTCCGTCATCTGGCATGTCCATTATGCCCGGCTTCAAGTGGGGTTCAGTTCTGGGATCCCCCAGCTTCTTGAAGAAGCTGACATTCCAGGTGACGGCAGACCTTCCGTCGGAGGCAGTCACCATGGACCCCTTTACGGCCACAACATCCAATGGCTCTGGCTCATAGGGGAGTGAGAGCTTCCCATGGGGTTGTCTGTTGCGGATGAGGACCTCGTCTCCTGGCTCCAGCCGTTGTGGGCGGAGGCCCCTTCGCAAGTTCTCCTGATCGATCCTCACCTGTCGGTCCACCTCGACCTGTTGGTTGTCAGTCACCCCAGGCTCTTTCTCCCCCACTTCGGGCAGTAAACCCTGCAGGCAGCGCTTGAACAGGGCCTTGGGCGGAGCCACCCCTGTGGATGCATGTGGGGTGGTGCGGTACACCCGCAGGAATTGATACAGAGCTCTTTGGAGGCACTGTCCCAGCTCTTGTGCGATCCTGAAGGTCTTATTGAGTGTCCGCATTAGTCTCTCAGCATCTCCATTTGCCCTGGGCCACAATAGGGACACCTTCCGGTGCTTATTCCCGCAGCTCTCCATCAGCTCAGAGAACCGTTCACTCTGGAAGGGCGAGCCGTTGTCCGAACACAGTGTGTGGGGGAATCCATGGGCCGCGAACACCTTCTCCACGGCCACCACCACGTGCTCGAAAGCCACAGACTCCACAAACTCCACCTCCGGATACCGTGAATACTCATCGACGATCACCAGGAAGTGGGTGCCTACGGTCGTTGATCCAAAGTCTGCATGGACCACCTCCCAGGGCCCCGTGCTCCGGGGCATCGCTTAGATGGCCGGCTCTCGCTGCAACTGAGATGCCGCCTGGCACCAGACACATGCCGCCACAAAGTCGTCGACCTTCCACTCCAGTTCGGGGAACCAAACCTTCAGCCGCAGCCTTGCCTTGGTCTTTGCGGCACCCTGGTGTCCATGGTGGGCCAGGGTGATCACATCCTTTACCTTGGACTGGGGGACCACTATCCGGTCGCCTTGAAGCAGCAGGCCCGACGCGGAGAAGGACAGCTCTTCCTTGATCTTCCATAGCTGCTCTAGCCCCGTCTTGGCCTCCTGAGTCCGTCCTGCCAAGGACTCCAGCACTGACTTCCAGGAGCTGGAAACACTCGTCCTCGGCAGCTGCCGCCTCAAGCTCCGACAAGGGCATTGCATTCGGCGTGGTCGCCTCCACCACCATTCGGATATGATCATCAGCCTCCTCAGCACAGATGTCATATTCTACTCCCCCACGTGCTCCCGGATGCCGGGAGAGATAGTGTGCTGCGTTGTTGGCCCCCGGCCGATACACCAAGGTGACTCCATACTCCAGAAGAGCGAGCATCCACCGCTCGATCCTGGCCGTTGGCTTTGAGGATGACCCTGCCAGAATGGGAAGCAGGGGCTTATGGTCAGTCACAACCGTCACGGACGTCCCAGGACATAGAGCCGGAAGTGCCTGCAGCCCCAAAGGACCGCCTGAGCCTCACGCTCAATCTGTGAATATCTCTGTTTGGTACGCCACTGGCCGGACACCCCCATCATGGTCTACCTGGGTTAGCTTGGCACCCAGACCAAATGGGCTGGCATCCACAATGATTTCGGATGGTAACGCCGGGTCGTAAAATGCCATCATGTCCTCAGCTGCCAGGGCACCCTTGATGTCTTCGAACACCGCTTGCTCAAGTGGGCCCCAGTGCCAGGCGGATTCCTTCTTCGTTAGAGCCCTAAAGGGTTCAGACCTAGAGGCAAGGTTTTGAATGAACCGCCCACAGAGGGTGACCATGCCGAGGAAGCTCCGCACATCGGACACCGACTCGGGCGGCTGCGCCTTCTTGATGTCCTGGACCTTCTTCGAGTCCGGCGATACCCCTCCCTCCTTGAATACGAATCCGAAGAATTCGATGGATGGGCGCAGGAACTCACATTTGTCCCTATGAAGGGTGAGGCCTAGCGATTGCAGTCTCTCAAACGTCTTCGCCAGCTTTCTCAGATGGTCCACCTCAGTCCTTGCAAACACCAAGATATCATTGCTGATGTTTAGCACACCCTCCAGATCTGCGAGGGTGCCTCGGATGATATTCTGAAACACCTCTGCTGCCGATGACACCCCGGAACTCAGTCTCTTGTAGCGGTATAGCCCCCGGTGAGTGGTGAATGTGGTGATATACCTCGATTCCGGGTGGAGGACTACCTGATGATAGCCCACCCGGAGGTCCAGATTGGAAAAGAAACAAGCCCCTTGTACCTCTGCAATAATGTCATCAATGGTGGGGGTGAGATGCCGCTCCCTCTTAATGGCCTTGTTGGGCAGCCTCATGTCTAAACAGATACGGACAGAGGCAGGTTGCTCTGGCTTCCTCGCCACCACAATCGGGGATACCCAGGGAGTCGGGCCCTCCACCTTCTCAATAATGTCGAGGCTCACAAGGTTATCCAGTTCCCTGTTCAGCTGCTCCCAGAGGTGGAACGGCACCCTGCGGTGTTTCAGGGCAATGGGCTGCACAGAGTCATCAATATGCAACCTCACCGGGTCACCAGTCCACTAAAGAGGGAGGCATACTTATCGAGCAGATCATTAATGTCCTCAAGGTACACTGAATATGTGAAGCTGACAATTCCGAGAGCCTCAGCGGCGGCACAGCTCAGGAGAGTGTTGTTACTTACTGGCGTTACGTAGAATCGGGCCTTGATCTGCGAGCCCTCATGTTCCACCTTTGCCACGAATGCACCGTCCAGTGGGATTGGTTCCAGTCCCCCAAATGCAAATATGCGAGCTTTCGGTGTGAGTAGCTTGGGGGGCGAGTCCAGAGCATCATAATGCCCCCGGGCCATCACATTGACCGATGCTCCAGTGTCTACCAGGACCGGGACTGGCGATTGATTGACTTCCACCACGCTCCTCGGTTGTCTCCTGTTCTTGCCCTTCAGGATCCCCACACTGGAGACAAAGAAAATGTTCTCTTCATCTTCTTCGTCGGCCTCCTCCACGTGGGCATCTTCCCCGCCTTGGTCCACCTGGGCCACGTTTGGTGGGCGGTTTTGGCACTGAAACCCAGTCCGAGCCGGGCATCTCGGCACCATCAAGGGCAGGGCTGCCTTGCACACCCTTGAGAAATGGTCAGGCAGTCCGCACCTTCCACACGTTCTTCTGGCCGCCGGACACTCAGTCAGGTGCGGAAGGTCGTATCCGCATTTCTGGCAAGATTCACCTGCTCTTCCTGCTCTGTCACGGGGTCCTGCCCCAGGCCTTCTCTATCCTCTACCACCCCTCCTCAGACTTGACTGAGTGGGACCCCGCCTCCATCCTGGCTGCCCGAGCCTCCGCCACCTCGTGGCACCGGCCCAGCTCAAGGATGCGGGGTAGGGTGATTCCCGGCTCCCTCAGGACTTGCCTTCTGAGTTTGCCCGAGGAGCAGGCCTGGATCAGCATGGTATGTATCATGTCCTCCGCGTCTCCCCACGCGCATGCCAGGGAGAGGTGGCGCAGGCGTTCATAGAAAGTGTCCAGCGTTTCATCCTCCTTTTGTTTGGCCGACAGCATTACAAATCTCTCATAGTCCGAGTTGGCAAGAGGCAGAAAGTGAGCCTGGAGGGCAGTCTTTGCCGCACCGTAGGAGCCATCCCCTGCTGGAAGCGGCTCAAAAATCTCCTGGACCGAAGGCTCCGCCGAGTACAGCATCGTTGTAACCCTGCTGTCATCATCCGTCACCTGTGCGGCCCTAAAGTACATATCAAGGCTGTCAACCCACCTCTTCCACCTGGGCCCAATGCTGGATGGTGGGCCCGACACGTCAAACTCGGGGATGGGCTGCAGGGCCGCATGGGCAAGTGCTTGGGCCATGATGGGAAGTCCTTGCTGAGCAATCGGCTGTGCCACGGGCGGCACTGGAGCTTGACCACCCACTTGGGCTTGAGAGAGCTGTTGTGGAGCAGCCACCTGTGGCTGCACTGGAGGCACCGGAGCATGAGGGTCCTGTTGTTGAGCTGCTGCTTGACCACCGTCCTGTTCCCCCGAATCACTCATGGGCTTGAGCGCACAGGCAACCCCTCTTGGGATCTTGGGGGCCGCAACTCAATCACCCACCACCTCTGCACAGTCTTGATGCCCCACCCAGGCAAACAAAGGTTCAACCGGGGGGGAAGATGGTGGAACTCCGAAGGGTCCGCCACTGCAGCAGTCCACCCTGATGATGAAGAGGATGAAGATGAGGCCTCAGCAGCCTGATGATGAAGGGGATGAAGAAGCACCTGCCTCCTCGCTGCAGTAGTACTCAGTGGGTGTAGGAGTCCCAAAAATTGAGCCAAGAAAAGAGAATTGGGCTAAGCAGGCCCACCCATTATAGCCCCTCTCCTAGCTTACACTCGACGTAGGAGGCCCAAATGTTGGAAAAATAAAAAATTTGGGCATGGGCATGCAGGTATAACTGCCTGCTAGCAGTGTATCCAAAAATTAGGCCTGGATGCCACTCACCACCCAAACTGGAGCTCAGTGAAGTTCCACAGCCTCATAGACAAAAAATGGCCGCCAGCCGCGTGTGTGATGCACGGCCATGGCGTGAAACAAAACATCCGTTCATTCCGTTTCAGGGAAGAAAAATTGTGCATCTTTTCACCACCGGGCCCGGGCATCAGCCTCCACTCGTCGCCACTGTTGGGGGTGTGTGCAATGCCCCCACGCGATGCCCTTAAGCCCCCACCCTGTAAGGACCACACGACACACGTCCTTACAATTCGGGCCCCCCGGTCGCTCTGACGCGGCCGGGAACGCCCCGTTTATTTATACAGCACGCGGCGGCGTGCAGCATCACGCCGTCGCGTGCGTGTCCCGTCACGGGGCAGCACCACACCTCTGTAGGTAAAATCATCTTGCATGCTCTTCAGAGTCGTACGTGTTTGGCTTCCACTTATTCAGCCCATATTATACTGACCTTACACTAGGTGGTGGCTTGATGCATTTTGCCAAAGCAAGAGAATGGGTGTGCCCTTCTTCGTGCACATAGGGGAAGAGCACTACAATCTAACACTGAAGAATGTCTCATGGAACTACTACAAACTCATTTTCATGATAAGGACTCACTCCAGCAGTAGGGAGGATAATCGGTCAGGAATAATGATCAATAATTCATTTCATATTTTATTAACCTCAATTCATAAAAACAATGTTCTTATTTTCATTTACACAAATTGTCAATATATTCTCGCTAAAATGCTAACTGTCCATGTCACTAGAGTGTGAAGGATATTGTCACTATAGTGATAATTGTCAGGTAAAGCTATTGAAGCGGGGGCAGATGTATCTTACCCCCTAGATGTAAAGAATACCCCATGAAATGTAGTTTCGACTACTCCTTCACCTAATTGAAAAATTACCAACTGATGATTCGTCTTCGTCAGGACAAAACTGAAATGTAGTTTCGACTACTCCTTCACCTAATTGAAAAATTACCAACTGATGATTCGTCTTCGTCAGGACAAAACTGCATGTGCCCAAGTTATACATTAACATGCATAATATGGTGTTATCCATCAATTTTTCTTACTTTGTTTTGGATTCTTTTGGCACCATCCGTACTGTGGATGCAAACAACGTATTCCTTATTTCTTCTTTTTTCTAGTGGAAGGTATCACTTTATCCTACAACCGGAAGTAATGTCAGATAATTCAGCTGAATATATATCTGCAGAAACCTTTAAGTGAGGCGAAGGTCTGTGTGTCACACCTTTTCCTTAATGTTCGATTTCTTCAAGACACATCTTCATCGTCTCAGGCATGTGCCCGTGCTTGGGAAAGAGCGTATGTAGCAAGTATACGTCTCATGTTGAATAAACTGTAAGCATTTTGCTTACATCTACACCAAGTCAAATACACATGTTACTTTCTTCCATCCACAAAAGATGATTTACGAACACCAGGGGCCATTACTACCTAGAAACTTTGTTGAAGAGGAAACAGGAAATAGGTTGTTGAAGAACAGGTGGAATATCATTGATTTGTTTTACACAGTCAATATACTGATATAATTGGTTATTTATAACCCACTTAATACCCAGAGGTTTCTAAGAGTGGATACAGGGATCGAACCTGTGGTGCTCTGTGTCCTGTGCTCTGTGTCCTCTTGCTCCCAAGACAATCGTGTTGCCCGGAGCTATCCTACAGGGTCTCAGGTTCATAAATCACAACCAGGTGCTATTGTGACCCAACATTTGATCCATTTATTTGATTCCAGTCTAGATTAGTTCCTTTAAATCAAAATAACCAATTCATTCATATTCCAAATTATTTGAGTCCTTTGTTTTAGCTCTGATGACAGTGGTGCAATTAGGTGGCTTCTACAGCTCACTGTGACCGCCACGCACAATTGGAGTGCCACTCCCACAATATTTAGGTACTTCCCTTCCAGCTCAAGGTCCAGGAACAGACATTATAGAGGCTTTTTTTCTACCCTTTTTCCCAATACCTAGTCAGTCACATACAAGAGGATAAGGTGGTGCCTGGGTATGTGCCCAGAACTATCGAACGCTGAGTGATGTACATGGGTAAGACCATAAACAAGTCAAGAGGGAGTGTCACCAAGCCGTACTGATGTGGATGGTCAGAGTCGCATGTGGCATAACTAACTTGTTTAAAATTGTTACGCAAACTCCGCAAAGTCGTGTACCCTCCTTGTTCCACTTGGATGCTGGTTTGTTATAAAAAAAGTTTTTGCACATTAGGCCCATTTGCATTTCCCCTACCTTCGCCCAGAGGCAATCACTTTTAATAGCTGTTCATAAAAGCTTTTAGAAATCAGCACCTTTCCACATTTCTTGTACTTAAAAAGCGCGCATTCAAGCCATAATTCCTTTCAACAAAGTACAAAAGACAATCTATTAAAACTGTGTACATGCCTTTCTGATCAAGGGGCAATCTCCTTCAGCTGTGAGGGAAGTTGTTGAAGAAGCGACCTGTGCTGTCCTAAAAGCCTGAACAATACATATGTGCGAGCCTTGGAAAGGACCACTCTTTCAGCATTGCTGACACTCTGTTTTCTGTTTATGGAAAACACACATTTTTGGAATGTGGGAGAGGCAATAATGCGGGGCTGCATCATTCTCTGCAGTGACCTCTGAGTAAAAGGGCATTGAAGAGACATGCATCGCTCACCATGCAAAATGTGCAGCATGAAAACAAATAGTCATAAGGCACGCTTGGCACCTGGTATCGTTTCCGCACACATTCAGAATATAAAAGGGGCAGAGTTGTAGGCAGGTATAGACAACATTTTTAATTTTAGCTTCCAGAATATTGTGTTACTTGCACTTACTGGAATGCAGAGAAAAAGCTCAGTGATTTAAACGTGTATTCCATTTATATATACACACACACGTCCCTTGTAAATGTTCTTTCCATAGAATTCAGTTTCTCAACCAAAGCGCGTTAACGTCTACAAAAATGTAGACCTGATCCATTTTGCATTTTAGATCCAGCTTTCAAGTTTTTATAAGTGAGCCCACATTAACCCCTGTTGTGGCCTTCGATGATCGCACGGACACAGGTTGTTGGATATATGGCCTTTATTGTGCCAACCAAACATGAGGTCCTCACAGTTGCTTCACTGCAAGGCACACACACTCATTCCGTGTTCTGGTGATGGTCCTTCAGTCTTATAGGGGTTGGAGGGGCTGCAGGGCCTGGGGCACTGCCTTTTGGTGGGAGCATCGGGGCATTGGAGCTGTCCTCCCGCTCCGAATCCAGTCACCGGTTCCTCCTTTGATCTTCTGAATCGAGTCACCGGCTTCCTCCTTTGATCTTCTGAATACAGTCACGGGCTTCCTCCTTTGATCTCGCGAGAGTTCTCTGAACTCTTGCCACAGTACGTCTCTACACCCCCCTTGAACCAACCCACCTCCAAGAACCCTCTTACTTTCTCAATTGTAATGTTACCCTGATCTGGAAATATTTGAGAGTTTAGATGCATTGGCATCCCCTTTTTTGGATATACTCTTCTTGGACATGCCTACACGTGATGTTAAATGTCGATTCTAATGTAAATTGCACATTACACGGCTTGCAGAACAGCAGCTTTATTTCTTGGCGTCGAAGGGCCGGTGCCTGGTTCTGGTTATTAAGCCTGGAAATGCAAATTGAAGGCACATTCAACATGAAGTGAATTGGAACTCCACCACTGCACATCCTCCCATTGCCCATCTCGTATGCCACAAGCCTCTTGCAAAATGTGCACAGGCTGCTGTGGTGGTGAT
The DNA here is from genome assembly GCF_040938575.1 of Ambystoma mexicanum. NCBI lineage: Eukaryota > Metazoa > Chordata > Amphibia > Caudata > Ambystomatidae > Ambystoma > Ambystoma mexicanum. Next base: position 550,082,317 of record NC_090930.1, on the reverse strand, counting down.
TGTGTGCAATATAGAAGCATAGTATTGCAAAACATAAGATAACAGACATGTAGAAGCAACACTATCGTTTACATGTTCATGTTGATACGTGTGTGTGTGCATATACACTTATTTAAATCTTGTTTAAAAGCATGCCTATGAAATAACGTGACTACAAGTTTCAGAGGTTGTCAGTGTCTTCTTCAAAATCCAGGTCCCTAATCAAGGGTCAAATGGTAGATACATAAAAAGAGAATGCATGTTGTTCCTTTGACCTGCAATGTGATCATTTTGATTGTAGCTGTTTTCGATGAATTCAGGTGTGTTTGTGCCCGAGATGACTCAACAGAAATTGAGACCTTTCGATAACAACAGTTTGAATTGTTTTATTAACGAAAACTCCCCTACCCCATGGATTATAATACGTTTAGCCATTAGGATTTGGTCTCATATCCATAGGAATAAGTGACACAGTTATATTGAGAGATGAACAGTGTACAGTCTAGGTACTGATCAGAACATGTTGTATGCCACCTATGCTATTTATGCAATACAATCTGGTTATTTTTCTGTGTAAAAATTGGTTCTGAATACCAGTCTTTCTATGCTGGATTTTCAACAAAAGAATATTTTCTTTTCCTTTTTGCTTTCCTACTTCCCGACCTTGCATTAAGTTCGTTTTTATTATTGTATTGTACACAATTAATTGTTTATTGAGAAACTTGTCTATTATCAGTACAATATTGGTTAAAAAGAATCCATTTGTATAATTCACACAACTGCTAAGTATTTGGTGTTGTGTGTCCTAGCTCCTGAATATCTGAGAGCTACCTTGAGGGCATAAAATTACGTGGTATTGACTAACACACAGTGGAGGCTCTCCTTCCTGAAGAGAATCAACCCAGAAATAGCATGCTAGGTATAAATTATATACACTCTGTACAGTGTGATCCTTTCTTGAGAGTTATTTATGATAAAGGTAACAGTAATTTTGTTTTGCTCTTTTATACCACATAGTTTTCTTCCTGTTGGGACACATTTGTCTTCGTTAGTGTGTGTGTGCCTTTAACAATTCCACCGAGATTACAAAACTACCTTGACTCCTTCTAGGAGCCAGATTGTAGACAAGTGAAGGTTGCACCCTCTTTCTTTGTGCCAGAAGAAAAGGTAGCCGACCAAATGTCGATTACACACAAGTGAGCGACTCCAATATTGACACTGAGTACCAAGGGGTCCAAACAGTATCTGCTCACTTCATTGAAAACATGCATGTTGTTATATTGCCTTGTTTATTAGAGACAGGGGAGGCGGTGCCCCTTTCTTGTGATAATTCCCATCTGGCTGCTCCCACTCCGCCCCATGATTGTGGGCAGGGGACCTTGCCCAGAGTGGAATTGATCACAAAGCGGGAGTGTAAAAGGCTAGGAGGTTTAGACAGAAGTGGGGACCACGTTGGGTTGCTGAGGGAGGAGCATGCAGAAGGTCTTCTGGGAGAGTTACGATAAGTGATAACCCAAGCCTCCCCGCTAATTAACACACACTTGACAGAAGTCTTGGCCATGAACTAACGTCCAGGTATTCATAGTGGGCCGTTCATTGCCTGCATTGCACCAGCCTAAATCTGTGCCACCTGGCTACATAAGGGGCATCGATGCTGTGGCTGCGGTATGCTGAAGGATGCTCTGATTACTTACAGTTAGTCTTAAACCCAACAAGTCTTATTATGCATCCCCATCCTTACAACATGACATCAGTTAGTCCAAAAAACAGAATCCAAAGGTATGCCCTTTGAATTAACCAACGATTCCTCTTACTACTATGGGCTGAAGAGGTAAATCACTCATATGCAGTCCTGTGTGCACTAACCAGGCAATATCACAATGGTCAAAGACACATCCGACACCCTAGAGAGGTCTTTGATAAGGAAAAGAAGCACTGCTTGCAATGAAGTTTACTGGTAAGTAATGGAAGAATGATCACTTGGTCCATCTTCCTCGTCCGAGGCTTTACAGTATAAGCATATACCAAGCAGTGATAATCATTTGACCTGCACTACTTGACAGATGCCAGATAGACAAGCACCATCCATGACCCACATAGAACACTGTTTCAAACGGATACTGGCAAACAAGTGACAGAGCAATCACTGCAGAGGAATGCCTTCCCAAACTGAAATCGAACTATGACAAAGGCCACCTACAGCCTTGCCACTGGCCACAAACTTTCTTATCGTTTCTCCGAAGTGAAATTCAATGAGCAACAAACATAGTTCGATCCTATGACCACCACTCTGAAACCTTATTCCTTTGTTTAGATCCTGGGCTTCTTAACGTCTCTTTCAAGCTAATTAAAAAATCGCTTTTTTTAAGACTTTTCTGGCCATCTTGGAATTTGTAGTGCCTAGAGGAAATGTAGAGGTTGCTTTACAAGGCAATAAATACAAACAACCAACCAAACTTTGGAAGAGACAGGAAGCCAATGCCTACAAGAAGGCAACAATCACCGTAGGAGAGATGAAAATGGGACAGAGACCGGAAAAGAAATAGGCCAATGGGAACTACGTACTGCAAAATAGAAGATGTGCAGAATCACACGAAAGTTACACGGAAAAATAATTCCCACCGAAATATCACGAGGGACACCTCTGGCATATTATGAGCACCTCTATGGATAGCTGAGAGTTTACTGGTCCTAGTTAAACAAAATCTGATAATAACAATAATCACAATGGCCCTCATTACGACCCTGGGGGAATCCGCGGTGCTAAATGCACCGCGGAGCATGGCGGAAAGCCGCCGATAGCGCCATGGGGGTTGGCGGATTTACCACCCCATGCCGACCTTGTCGGAGCGGTAAATCCCCAATCCCCATTTTACCCTTCCCCATTCCCATTCTTGCCCCATAGGATATAATGGGAGTGGGGAAGGAGTTAATTACGCCGCCGTAAAGTACGGCGGCGTAATTAACAATGAGGTCCCTTAGCGCCATGGTTTTCTCCGCCCGGTAAAACCAGGCGGAGAAAACCTCCATGGCGCTAAGGGAACTCGTAGTACGGCGGACGGGTCCGCCGCGATTAGCGCTGGCGGAAACCCACTCCGCCAGGGTCCTAATGAGGCCCAATGTGTCATGGCAATAAGCATTTATGACGTATATCACAATCATATAGTATAGCATCCACTGAACTAGCCCAGCAGCAGAACATATCCACACAGTCCACAGTGATGCAAATGGATGAAAATAATGCCAATGTCTGAGCCCATAAACCTTAGAGTGTAATATATATAATACATGAGCCAGTGAATTAATTGTAAAAAACATAGTTTGGAGCAAGCCCAGTGAGTGTTGTAGAACAGCAGAGCAAGTGAGACAAAAGACAGGATGATGTTCTCCTTTCATTCATTGAGAGTCTGGGTAAAACCTCTGCTCAAGTCCAAAAGCTTTCACCAGGTGATTCCCTGGAACTATACTTCAAAAAGGCTGTACACCTAAGGACTTGGAAGCTCATGGCTTTAGAAGGGGTTGGGGCTAGAGTAGCCAAGTGAACAGAGGGGGAAATGAGAGGGTTATCAACATCTTGTTTTTCTGAGGGGCTCTCTTTCCTTCCTGTCCTTTGCACTTCCTGGGGAACAAAGCACTCAGGTTTGTTGCAAGAAGGCAAAGGGCACTTGTCACAGTGACAGGGATTGAACCTCTTAGAGCAGGCTTGTTTCTGCCCAATATCCTTTAGCCTTTTACCTTTATAAAGAAGGGCTCTCCCACTCTTTCCTTGATTCTTTTCTGTGCAACAAGAAAAAGACATCTATGAAACCTGTTGGGAGTGCAGTCTATTCCAAAGTCATCTACCGATGCTTCCATGGAAGAGGAGATCTTTTTTTAAAATTGTTTTTATTAAATGTTTATTGGTTTAAAAAAGATAAACTGAACAAGCCTACCATTGGCTGAACACATTTAAATTAACCATTTACAATAATCCATAACCATTATACCAAATCATTATGAAAAAATAAATATATTCTTAACATCAACAGTCTGCTGAGGGACAGGGACAAAAAAGAAAAAACAGCGACTGAAGAGAAATGTCGAGTTCTAAGCAGCAGGCCAAAGCGGTTCACTGATGGTTATCATCTTCAACACTGGTTAGAGTCCAATTTTATTTTTAAAAAGATAGCTTCAATAAATGTGAGCATTTCGAGGCATAAACTATTGCTTTCCCATTGATCATCCAATCCCACCAATTTAGATTGTGGGCCATATACGACATCGCATAAGATTTCTTCAGAAATATTGATCGTAAGGTGGTTAATTTAGGACAAATAGTCACCCAATGTACTAGGATTTCTAAGGTCTCTTCGGTCCTGCAAAATCTGCAGTTGGCTTTGCCTCGCAAAATTTGTTTCCTCTCTAGAGCTATTTCATTTGTATGTAATATGTTTAGTCTCACACATAGCACTAGATCTCGGTAGATTGGTGATGGAATTTCTTTTAGATATAATGGCAGGTAGTTTAACCCTTTCCTTTTCGTGAGAGGGTCTTAGGGGATGTTGATTTCTCAACATCACTGTTTCTATCCAATCTTGTTCGGATATTTATTTTTTTGATACTCATGGGGTTAAAGACTAGATCTTCTTCACACAAGTTTCTTGCGTGCATTGTTGCAGCAACTTTACAACGCCAAGTTTGAAGCATGGAGTCATGACTGGAATCCTGGTTGATGAAGATTTCAAGAGGAGACTCTGCTTCGGCTAATTTGATTTTTCTAAATAATGTGATTGTTTTCCATAGAAGCATGCTTTCAAGAGATTGAAGTCTCAATTCTTGGTGGATTACGGACATCTTCAGAGTGTTAGGTAGGCAAAGGGACGTCCGCCAGAAGAGGCCCTCAAGCAGAGGTCAGACTTTCCATGATAGACATAGCAAGTCTTCGGCTCCATATGTCAATATAGCTGCAACTTTTTGTCGATAGAATAGTATAAGAGGCACCAATGAGTATTTTCCATATTTTTGGAGGATCGTAGAGCCTTGCACTGCTAGATGTTTGGTTTGAAGGCAGAGGGTCTGATAATGAGCATTTTCATCGCAATTTTTATTAATCAATACGCCTAGATAAAGCATCAAATTGGCGATTTCTAGTTTCGTTCCATTTATACACCAGTATTGATTTTTTAGATCCATAATTTGAGCAGATGACATCTGTGCGATTTTCGACTTATTGACATTGATTGACATGTCATTTATTTTCAGATATTGATGCAAGCAGTATAGTCTCCTTTGCAGGCCCACCGGGGTCAGGTCCATAAAACAATGTCATCGGCATAGAGTATACATGGTGTTGAGTTACCATTTGTTTTGGGTGGAAAAGATCTTAAATCTGTTTGGGACTCTTTCATATCTGCAATGTTGAGGTTAAAATGGAATGCGGCAAGTGCACAACCTTGTTTGAAACCTCTTTGAGTTGCGATGTGAGACGAGAGTGAGCCTGAGTTTGAAAGTCTAATTTTTACTGAGGTGAGTAAAGGGCACGGATAGCTGCAATCAGGTCTCTAGGACAGTTCCACTTTTCTAAATTGATCCACAGTTTTGTGCGATTGACGGAATCCAATGCCTTTTCTAGGTCTAAAATGGCCACGTAGAGTCTCGTTTTAGTTTTAAGGGGTTTGGTTTTAAGGATTCCTTGAATAAAGATGTTTAGCGAAGTGCCGACTCCTTTAATAAATCCTGTTTGATGTTGGTCTAGGATTTTAGCGTTGTTCGCTCATTTGGTAAGGTCTCTCAGGAATAATGTGGCAAACAGCTTCCCCATGCAGTCTGACAGTGCAATGGGACAATACTTAAAAGGATCTTTCCTATCGACCTTTTTATGGATAGGGACAATGATGGATTCACCCCAAGAAGTCGGCACCGGTTTAGTTCTTAGTACCTGTGCGTAAATTTGAAACAGGATCTTGCTCCATGCCTCTGGATTTTGTTTAAGAAGATGGTTTGATATCCCCTCGGGGCCTGCAGCTCTTGAGGAGCTCAGTTTCGTTATTCTTACTTCGATGTCATCTATATCTAATTCGATGTTCCACCCCTGTTTTGAAGTGACGGGAGTGTCAGGAAGAGAGAGTTCTGGAGCTGAGAATAAGTCTGTGTAGTATATACACCATCTCGCTTCGCTAATTTGTGTGAGCATTTTCTCTGATCTAAAGGACCCACCATTATTTAACAAGTCCCAAAGGTCACAGGTGTTTTTTTTTGTGACCGCTTTTTGCATATGCTCTGCCAAGGATTGGAGGCGTTGAGATTTTGTTGCGATTAGTCAGATCTTAAACTTCTGTTTCCTCCCCCGGACCATTTCTCTCCATTCCAACGATCTGTTCTTTTTAATTTTTCAGATATCTGCACAAAGCTTTTTCTTCACTTTGTGCACCATTGGGTCGTAGTGGTTCTTTGTGGGCATCGCATGGCTTTTACATGGCTTTAGGAAATCTCTCAATATCCATGTGTAGTCTACTTGATTTGTATCTACACATAGTGCTTGTTTGAATGTTTGTCCAATCATTGATATATCAGTTTTGCCAATTTTTTATCAATTTTTGCCCCAATATACCTGGACAGGGCAGGACCCATATGGTCTCGAAGAATTGGGGAACCAACAGCTTCTGGGGCTATCAGGATTAGATCATGACCGCTTGAAAGTTGAGATTTAACCTGCAGGCACTTAATTCTTCTTTTTAGGTTACCTGATATGAAGAAATAGTCTAGTCAATATCTCTTCTCTCTCTTCCCCATGTGGTATGACCAAGTATGTCACCATCAGTGTCTCCATTAAGCATATGTTAATCTCTTGCATAGACTTTCTGACACCAGTTAAGCACATTCCCCAACAGGTCCTTTCTCCTTTGGCGGAAGCACTTATCATCAAGAAGATGGATATTGAAATCACCACAGATAAACATTAATGCATCTGGCCAGTTTGTACAAATTTGTTCTATTTCGTTACACAAGATGTGTAGGAAATTGCATGTAGTGCTTAAGTTAGTTCTCCACTGAACATTTAACAATATCACCTTTTCTTGGTTGATTTTATGAGTCATGTGAAGGTGCAGGATCTGGATACATGGATTAGGATTGTAGTGTTGAGTTGCATGGTAAATTGAGTTCACTTTTATCAAGGCTAGAAGACCGGAGTATGGTCTTCCCAACAGACCTTTGCCGGCAGGATTCAGGAAGAGTTTGTATCCATTGCATGCCAGGATTGTTTTTAACCAAGTTTCCTGCATGCAAAGAATTTCATATTTTAAAAGGTCATGTCTTCCTACCATGAAAAGAGGTTTAAAACCTCTGGTATTCCAACTGGCAAACCACAACTCTGAAGTTGTTTGTAAGGCTATGTTTTGTTGTGATTTCCGCTCATCTAGAGCTCCAACTACCCAATTCCAAGATGTTTATTTCATGGAGGCATCTCGCAGTATTTTCGTGTAATTATTTCGCAAAGTAAAATTAATTTTACGCAGCCCTTGTTTGTCTAAGGATTGTTCATGTTGTAAGTTGTTTATTGCACTTCTGGTTGTATCCAAGATGTTGTCTGTAGTTTCAGAATGAGAACTTTGACTGTTAGAGATATGGCTATTTATTGCTGATCGCCGCGGTTGGATTCAGTGTAGAAATGGATGAAATGTATCCGGTCGATTTTGATTCCGGTCTGCCTTAATACTGGAGGAGATGGTTTTTACAGAAACAGGTCTAATAGAGTTATGAGAGACAGTTGCAGTGTCTTTAGATTTTTCCTTAACTGGATATCTTCTACGGACTTGTTGAAATTCTTGTTGGACAGTTGACCGATAGTCTTGAAGATCATACCCCAGTCGCAGTAAGTTCTCATTCTGTTCTAGTATCGCTTTCTTGATTCTCCACGATGCAAACGGAGAATGACTTCATCCATTATGTTTGCAGAGACAAACTCAACTATCCTTAGATCATTAGTTGATATAAATCTAAGTTGAGGAACATGTTGAAAAGGTTTCATAACTGTGAGTCTGTTCAAATTGGGAAGTTTGTGTCTTTTATCAATGTGTTCTAAACTAATTTATAGATTTTCCTTCTTTGAGTGCGATGAATCCCGATGAGTATTACTTCTTAAGATCGTTTTCAAAGGAATTTGATGTATATTTCATGCATCAAGTGTTTGCCATTTTTTGTTCCAGCGCGGAGAAATCGGTCATGATAGGTTCACTGACTTTGAAGTTAATTCCATCTTTTTTACTGGGTTCCTGTGCAAGTTTGGCAGCTAGAGTTTCAATCTCAGCCCATTCAGATTCTGAGAGATTGTTCCAATGGATATTATCTTCTTCTTGCTCAAGAAGTTCTACTACTTCTCCAAGAGCAGTAGAGTCAGCGCCGTCTGTGATTACATCATGTTCCGATGAAGCATCAGGGAACACGGTCACTGTTTCCCCAGCTAAAGGTAGGACTAATTCCCTTATATCTAGTTATTTTCTTGCTTTCTTAGCCAGCTGCTCATCTGCAAACTTCAGTGGAGATCAAAGATTTCTAAGGAAAGCACGAGAGCCAGTTGGTTTCTGCTTCTTTTTCAACAGTGATTGAGTTTTGGGTTTCTTTTTGTCCTTTATTGGATCCTTGATGGGTAAGGGCCTTTGATCTGCATTTGTTTTTTCTAGGTCCTTTTTACCAAAAATAAAAAACATATTCCCATCAACGCTTTTTTCTAAATTAGCCTGTGTTAGATCAATCGAAATAGGTTTCTTCGTTGGTTCAAACGAAATTACAGATGGTACTGCCTTCTTTGGGATTTGAACAGAAGTTTCTAATTGGGATCGGGATTCTACAAATTTATGGCGCGGCTTAAAGAGATCGTCAGTAGTCTCTAATTGAAGTGGTTGTGCAGAGAGTTTCTGGTTTTTCCACATGGAACACATCCATCTGCAATCCTCCAGGATGGCTTCCATTTATGTGGAGTTGTCATTAGCTTCTCTTTGCCCCAAATCAGCTAACCGGTTTTGCTAGAGTACCGATGTTTCAGATTCCTTGTCTAAGCGGGAATCAACTTTAGATACTAAAGTCTCTATCAATGATAATTTCGACTGAAGCATGGCAATCAGTGTGCTCTGGTCTTTCATAGCTTCATGAAATGCTTTGTACAGTTTTAGGACGGGTGATAATGAAAGGGAACTGGAGGCTAGGATGATTCTTTGGAGGTCGGAAGCATCAGAATTTGGCTAAGTGGGTTGTGTAGGTTCTTGTGTTGGTTCCCAATTTTGATCTTCAGTACTTGAGTCTGTAAAACTAGTAGAGTGTGAAGAAGTCGATTTGTTTTGAGAAGGAGAGATCGTCAAGTGATTTCTCGCATTCAAGGCTTGAGAAACCACTATAGGCGAGATATGTGACCACTCGAAATTCAGATAGTCACTTTGAGGAGTGTGTTTAACATGAAAGTCAGTATTCTTTGGTGAATTAATTACCGAGCATGTTGAAGAGATTCTATCTATGGACAACTCAAGCATCTTGTTATGTATGGAGGCTAGGCTCTTGTGCTTCTTTGTAGAGATTTTTTCAGTTAACACAGAAAGGTATTTAATCAGCTGAGCCGCGAGGTCCGATTTCTTTAGCTTGTTTATAGAAACAAAGGGGAGCGGAGGATTATCACTTGCTGGGAGGTCGGGCAGATTGGTGTCACGCATCGGAGATGTCAGGTTTTTATGATGGGCTGACACAGAGACTTTTGGGTCTAGAGTTGCAGGAGTCAGCTCACCTGAACACACAGACCGATCAAGGTACCCCGGTGCAACAAAAACATCATCTAGGTCCGCATTAATCGAGACTACATTGGGTGGCAGCGATAATGCGGGTTCAGAGGTTTGATTGCATTTAGATTTTTTTTCCCCGCAGTTTGAGAAGCCATATTTTCAGCTTCGCAACTTGGTTCTGTTGAGATTGTAGGTCCCACTTTTTTGACGAGTTTTCATGGCAATATGAACCAAAAAGAAGTAGGGGAGTAAGGCACGTCTGTAAACTCAAGCAATCTACATGGTTTTATGAGGTACGTGTATGAGTTACCCATGCTGCCTTGGGGATCAAAGGGCACAGCCCCGCAGTCTCTCTGAAGCAGTGGAGACCCTGTCAAAGGACACAACATGACCAACATGACCAACATGTCCAATATTCCCAGCAGAAGGGCAATAGTAGTAGGGCAATAGTAAACTAGCCCAGTCTCAAGAGAGCAGAGGAAGCAACAGAAGCGACTGGCCAAAAGACCACACCACAACTTACCGGCCATTTACTGGCTGTGCGACCCGCTCTGTCCCAGGTTCCACAAGTAACTGGAGGAAACAGGTGTTTCACAAAAGATCACAGTAGTCAGAATCACTGCTACCGCCGTCATCCTCAGCTCCCCTCTATCCTCAGCTCAGAGCTCGGTTTATCAATTCAGCATCCAGCGATCAGCGTTGAGCATTCTGAGGAAAGGACCTAAAGGCATACAAACTTGTCAAGCCGCACCTCAGATCAAGCAGGAAACAGCAGAAAACAGAGGCCACTTCTGACATGCAATGTTCTGTGGAACTGTAACAAGCAGCACTCTTTCCCCTAACCATTCCATAGGACCAGTGGGGTGTACTGTTGTTTATTAAGGCCTCAACTGCTGGCTGTGCTGGAACCAGGCTCCTGCTCACTGGAGGTGAAGGATACCATATGTGTGCTAGCCAAGTTCCCTGGAGTGCGAGTGCAACAGGAGGGCTGTTCTTGTCTCTGCACACTCTGCACACTCAGGTTTTGGCCTCCGAGCAACCCAGAAGTCAAGGGACAGCCCTGGACACTGATCCCCATATCAAACCGCCTGTGAGCTACACCAACATTTCCTGCCAGGCCCATGCTTCTTCATGCCCCATGATCTGGCTACTTGCCTCACACAGCATGTTGGACCTAGTAGAGCAGTTCAACAACCAAACACAATCGCTGCCTCAGGAAATTCTTAGAAGCCAGGCATGACACTTTTGAGGTCCCAAACACAATTATAAGGTACCTGAAGGGACCATGTTCCCCTTATCCACTTTATAGGAGCATAGTGACTATTTCCCATCTTTTCCTATTTTCGTGAACGACATAACCTGGGGCTGGGTTTTTGTCCGTGTTTTTAGTTTGGTTATTTGCATTCTTGGGTCTTTATTTAAAGTATACATATTTTTATTGGACCTCGATTAGCATTTTTTTATTTTGGTGTCTCTGAAATATTACTGTTTGGGTTGCTACTGTTATCACATTCACAATGCTCCTAAGAGTACAGCCTTCCCTTGACCCATATTACCAGAAACGGAAAAGGAGGTATATATCTTAGCTGTGACTGTTTCACTTTTGTGATTGGGATTGCTGCTGGTTTTGTAGTAGGGTGGTTTCGCCAATATACATCCCTGTACCTTTATAGAAAAGTAGTTATTTCGTCAGACAAGTTTTATTCAGTATTCCTTTAAATTGTAATCAATATAAATTAGTATGGGATTGTTGGTGAGATGAGAACAGCTCTTAATGCAAACAGAATAACTTTTCTTCTGTGCCCACAGGTTCTTTTGGAAGCGGTTGCTGTGAGGGCAGCACAGCCACTCCTCTTCCTGTTTCTTGTTTCCTGGTTTTGTTGGGTTCTTGCCACGCTATTGCACGGTACTATGTATTTGGTCATGTTTACGGCTGTGTTCTCATGTCAATGCCATACCACCTGCAATGTTATGTGTTTGTATGCCCGCTGGTGACTGGTCGATCGTGCCAGTGAGCATCTGAGTGCTTTGTCTATATTTACCATAATGATTTCGATCCAATACGGCCAGCTTGGCACTGCTGTCTTAGATTTGTCAGAGGTTTTTAATTAGGGTGGTGATAGGCAGAAGTGCAGGCAGCCCCTATGAGGGGTCTTGTGTAGCTCTGAGAGCTTCTCAGCATTTCAGCAATTTTGCTATTTGGCTTGTAATGACCTTCCGTCCAGCCCACGTTAAGTTGTTTCACTTTTGTGCAGGTGGCTGAAGTAATCCTCTGTGAGCTATGCGAGCTTATAACTCAAACTCCTCCCTTTCTCATTCCAAGCAACGTGAGGCCAAATGCTGGCATCCAACCATAAATCTGTGAGCACGGTGTTCAGACTAACATACATAGAATCTTGCAAATATTTCAAAAGGCTGAGACAACAAAGTAGTCAAAAGGGTCACGAGAGTCGCTTGCCCACTTCAGGGCATTCTATTGATAAGTACAGGGAAATAGAGACGTATAGTGGAAGTCAAAGACAAAAGAGAAAAATCTTCAGGAAAGCCACATGCCGGGCCTTGAAACTTGGAAGGCAGCATTCCGCCCTTTTGTGGCAAGTTCTAGTCACTCATTTATCTCTTCCTGAAGATCAAATGGAAACATCCGAAGGGAGTCTGTTTAACTGTGCATCCGTCGATGCACCATGAAACCACCTTCTATTAATTCGAAGCAAAAAAAAAACATAGCCTATTCAAATCCCTATACATATGATGCAAGTGATTGATCACTAAGAGAAGATGAACCTGATTCTAGAAGCAAGCGCACTGTCTCTTCTTTGGATTCCCATCCGGCTGTATTGCTATCCTGACATACCCTGAACTTGTAGTATTAGTAGAAGAGCAAACAAAGGAACTCAAGAGGCCCATAGGTAAATTTGTTAAATGGGTTAGGTAAAATGAAGAACCATCTGTCAGGGAATACCAATGTTCCTAGCAGACAATTTGGCCTCCACATAAAACCCCTAATACGACAAATGCCCACCGTAGACCAGGAGAAGTTGTATTTCGACAACTACCTCAATCCCAACTAAACTCCCATCATTTAATTGGTAAGGTCCATGGTGGTTACATTTCAAAGAAGACAATTTGAGAATGACTGAAAGAAGTAGCCCTTTGACCACAAGTCTTTTCAAAGACAACACCCCAACTTTCTACCCAGCTTCGGCTGCAGGCATAAGCTTCGGCTTCAGAGTGAAATGGAAAGGAGAAATCCCAGCAGTTAAGATAAAAATGAATGGCCCAAATAAAGGACAACAGAATCTCATCATAAACAATGTCCTTAAATCCACTGTCTATGAAATAAAACATTAGCAAGGCTGAAAGATAAAGTCGGCCATGGAGTCACTAGACTTGGTGATCTAAAAAGACTTTCAGGAGTCTACAATCCAGAATGCAGTTCATCCAATGATTGTATCATTATATGTTTGGGCAAAGTAACCCCTCAGAGCATCTGTAGAGGAGCATCGAAATAAGAAAGAAGGTTTCACAGAATAAGGTCCTTATGGGCAGCACCCTCTGCACTCGTATTGCCAATCTGCATAAATGATTGTTTAATGCTCTAATGTTTTCGTTTTTTGTGTTTTTTACTTATTTAGCCTATTGTTAATTGCAATTGTATATCATGTTTCTTCTTCTGGCACCAAAGACCGTTGGCCCAAGTGTGTTAATAAAAAAACCCAAATATTTCTCTCCAGGCCAGCAGTTTAACAGGGACTCCAGGATAACAGCCTACACCAAAGCACATCCTGATCAAATAGGAAAAAAAAACTGTTATAACAAGAAAGTGGCATTAGCTTCAGATGCAGAGCATCATCCAACCTGGTGTCTCAATCACCAGGAAACAGACAAAACAGGGCCGCAGGGTTCTGTTAGAGGTCAGGGGAATTTTTATCCTCAGCCAGAGTTGCAACCAGTAATGTTGCCAAATTGAAAAGGCTCTGCTGGCTCATACTGCAAGGACTGGGGCAAGAAAGATGGCAATGCAGTACTATGAGGTTGGCGTTCAGCAAGCTTATATTCTATAGGGGTCTTTTTGGTCTGTATAGGTCTTTATCAAAGGAAATCCCAGAGACACCGTGAAACTGGTGTTCTGTGTGTATGGTGTTTTTCAGTTGTATCATACATTCACAACTCAAACCTATTGATTGTGCATCCAACGGTGTAGAACCTTTGCCACTTTACTGTGTGTTTAATCTGGTCTAATGATTCTTAAAGAGAAAGGATCAGACATTGTACCCAGTGCTTTCAGTAGCCTGTCAAATCGAGCTGGGACTCTTAGGGGGCGTGGCTAAAAACAGCGGTGACCTGACAGGAGGTCGGCGCAACAATTAAGAGGCAATACTTGCCTCAGCTGAATGATTCCTGTTAGGCCACGCCCCGGTAACAGCCCCGGTAAGAGGCAGTGGTTTAACAGGAGGCATTCATACAGGGAGTACGTTTTGCTGCCTAATTAAGGCACCGACCCCTGGGGCGCAAGGTGATGATCCCTGCATTCCTAATGAAAGGGGTGGCTTGCAGGGGGTCGGTGTCCCAATAAAAAGGCAGGCAAGGCTTTTTTTCTGAAGCCGGAAGCTCTCGTGTACACATGAGAGCTTCAGGCTTTAGAAAAAAGTCTTGGCTTTTAGTGAGCTGGGGTTAGCAGGGCACATTAGGGAGCCCTGGCACGGGCCTGTGTCAGACACAATTGTTAGGGCCTGGCGGGTCTCTTCCCCAGCCCACTTAAAACCCTGGTTGTCAGGGTCGGACTGGGCCATCCAATTGTCTCGGGCACCAATGAAAACAGCCACATTTGCAAATGGCTATTCATTGTTTGTGTGATACTGTCTGAATAGTAACCTAGGGGAAGATTTGTGATAAAGTGTGATGCAAATTGTGCATTTTAAAGAATATTTATTCAGCAACACTGATCAAAACTATTAGCTGCATAGTGAAGTAACTCATCAAACTGGCCCAAATTGGCCAGAAAAAAAGTAGCCCACTTTTTTAAAAAAAACCTGCCCACAGCAGCATTTTGTGTTTTTGGTTCACCCATGGGCCTATTGCCCTATAGGCCAGTCCAAGCCCGCTGGTTGTGCATCCAATTGCGTTGCTCTGAATGAGGGCTATATTCACTGGTATTATCCTTGTAGCTACGCACCACATCCCTTAATGGCTGACATTATTCCCATGCCTCAGCAGCCCCTTCCTCGGAAGCCCTTTCAGCACATTTGAATGCAAAACGCAGTTTCTGAAGCTGTTTTTTAACCAAGAAAATAAAAGGAAACTTACCATCGGAATCAGGAACTATGCACGAGCGTTATCAACACAGAAAAGGGACTATAACCAAGAGCAGCTGTGCTCCAGATGTTAAAGGTAATTTTCTTTTTTTTGTTAAAGACCAGCTATAGCACCATTGTGTCATAGGTGCTAGTGGAGTTATTGCTTACCACAGCGGGTCGACCCTGTTTGTAATGACACCACGGCCCAGATTAAGGGACGTCACTTCACTCTAGCCCTTATCTTGGGGGCGGGCTGTTACTAACAGGGTCAGCACGCCCTTTCGCGAATAGCACCTTGATATAAACGATGATAAACTTCCACAAATGTGGATGTGGTCCCTTCTAGACTATACACTCACATAACAGCATGCATGCCCTCAATTGTTATATCCTGTACTGCGATCACGCAGCAGGATTACAGGTAGGGATCCCCCTGCTTATGTCGGGATCACCTGACATGACATCACGGCTGGGGGCACCCAGCAGACATCTCAGGACCGGTGGCAGAGGGTCAGCCCGTCAGCACACAGGCTCCTCCATGGCCTGTGGGCACCCAGGCCAATACTAAGGACCACGCTGGTGTTGCCCAGCAGGGGCACCGGTGTCCAAAAGCAGAGTTGCCCAGCAGGGGCTTTGCTGGGCACACAGGTGTAGAACCTTTGCCACTTTTCTGTGTGTTTAATCTGGCCTAATGATTCTTAAAGAGAAAGGATCAGGCATTGTACCCAGTGCTTTCAGTAGCCTGTCAAATCGAGCTGGGACTCTTAGGGGGGCGTGGCTAAAAACAGCGGTGACCTGACAGGAGGTCGGCGCAACAATTAAGAGGCAATACTTGCCTCAGCTGAATGCTGCCTTTTAGGCCACGCCCCGGTAAGAGGCAATGGTCTAACAGGAGGCATTCATACAGGGAGTACGTTTTGCCGCCTTATTAAGGCACCGATCCCCTGGGGCGCAAGGTGATGATCCCTGCATTTCTAATGAAAGCGGTGGCTTTCAGGGGGTCGGTGTCCCAATAAAAAGGCAGGCAAGGCTTTTTTTCTGAAGCCTGAAGCTCTCGTGTACACATGAGAGCTTCAGGCTTTAGAAAAAAGTCTTGGCTTTTAGTGAGCTGAGGTTAGCAGGGCACATTAGGGAGCCCTGGCACGGGCCTGTGTCAGACACAATTGTTAGGGCCTGGCGGGTCTCTTCCCCAGCCCACTTAAAACCCTGGTTGTGCATCCAATTGCGTTGCTCTGAATGAGGGCTATATTCACTGGTATTATCCTTGTAGCTACGCACCACATCCCTTAATGGCTGACATTATTCCCATGCCTGAGCAGCCCCTTCCTAGGAAGTCCTTTCAGCACATTTGAATGCAAAACGCAGATTCTGAAGCTGTTTTTTAACCAAGAAAAGAAAGGAAACTTACCATCGGAATCAGGAACTAAGCACGAGCGTTATCAACACAGAAAAAAGACTATAACCGAGAGCAGATGTGCTCCAGATGTTAAAGGTAATTTTCTTTTTTTGTTAAAGACCAGCTTTAGCACCATTGTGTCATAGGTGCTAGTGGAGCTATTGCTTACCACGGCGGGTCGACCCTGTTTGTTATGACACCACGGCCCAGATTAAGGGACGTCACTTCACTCTGGCCCTTATCTTGGGGGCGGGCTGTTACTAACAGGGTCAGCACGCCCTGTCGAGAATAGCACCTTGATATAAACGATGATAAACTTCCACAAATGTGGATGTGGTCCCTTCTAGACTATACACTCACATAACAGCATGCGTGCCCTCAATTGCTATGTCCTGGACTGCGATCACGCAGCAGGATTACAGGTAGGGATCCACCTGCTTATGTCGGGATCACCTGACATGACATCATGGCTGGGGGCACCCGGTCAGCCCGTCAGCACACAGGCTCCTCCATGGCTTGTGGGCACCCAGGCCAATACTAAGGACCACGCTGGTGTTGCCCAGCAGGGGCACCAGTGTCCAAAAGCAGAGTTGCCCAGCAGGGGCTTTGCTGGGCACACGGGTAGAGTTGCCCGGCAGGGGCTCTACCAACATGGAAGACAGCCATCGTGGACAGTGTTGCCCGGCAGGGGCACTGTCCTGGTTGCGGGCCATACAGGGCAGGCCCTCAGCCAGCTACGCAGCACCAGCATGGCACTGGTAATAAGGACACACCACACTGGATTCAATTAGTTCCAACTCTGATGAGCGGGAAGCCGCTCATTGCTTTTATTAATTGAAGTCACATGGTCATTGACACGTGACATGACCGCGAGCCCTGGGAGATACCATGCTCCCACGAGGGGTGACACACCACATCACTCATATTTGAAATCCAAAAGTGCATTTACAAGTATTATTTTTAATGTGAGTTTTCAAAGTGATATGCACTTATGCAGAAATGAAAACAGCCTTGCCTGCCAAGGGCTATTTGCACGTGGCCTGTTTAATATGAATCAGAGTCCTTCCTGTCAGCCTGCATAGGTTTAACTTCAATATCTCTCAGAATACTTTAAGATTGTCTGTCTACATTATACACATCTAAGTACATGACCATGTCTCTTTTAACTTGTTTAGAAAATTCTAAATGGCTCTAAGCAAGTGTGCTGTTTCTGAGCTGTTTAACATGTCTTGTTCAATCGAAATGTCTGAATCATCGAGTACGTTAGACAAATCTTTCAGTTTTTGAAGTGTGTGCCCCGAGTCTTTTCCTTCTTATGTTGTTTTGCCCTTTAGTCTGTCTTTGCGTTGCGAGGTGTTGCTGCCTCCTGTCCCCTCAAGCCTGCAGGCCCCGATGGCCCCCATACTGTAAAGTTTGTCTTTCTTTGTTGCTTTTATCAGAGCAGAACATCAGACAGGACTCCTGAGCTATGCACAGCCTCCCTATTTCCAAGGTGAGGGGGATTCGCTTGGAAGCTTGTTTTGTACAGATTTTTAGTAAGGTCATGCTCAGAACTGAACATGAGGTACTTGGGTATAAACAACAACATTAAACAGTACTTGTGTTTGGCATACAAATTCTATAATTGCTGCCAAACATATTTGGTATAAATAAAACAACCTCAGGTTCGTGGTTTAAGTATCCTTTCACATTAAACATCTGCATACATCATATTCATTATGTCTTTTCTGCACCAAAGTAGTTTAAATAAACAAATAATTTAAAAAGAAAATGTTTTTGCTTATTAGTTTGCTGTACTGCTGCTATTAACTAATATCACTTACTCATAACTTACACACATTCATTTATGAGCTAATCTCACTCAGATCAGGGGTCAGATGATCACATTTTGCCCTTGTCCAAATAAATTCATCTAGCACACATTTTGCTGGTTGTATAATAGGGAATGGAGCAAACAGGTTTAGCCCCAGTCTGTATCATCTAACAATGCTTTCACTAGTGCACACATGAAGCAGGCTGTATTGTTTCCTATGTTACTGTGCAGCATATGACAAATGTAGTAAGCACATCTCTGCTTATGTTAAGCAGCTAACACAGTCCAAAAAAGATTCTTTATTGTTCTAATACCGATTGTTAAACAAGCTCAATGCTGTGCACTACTGCACATTTTGCATAATCTAGCCCCAAATGTGTATGTTGTACTGATTACTCCAGCTGTTTTACTCTATAGCAAGGAGCAGGAGGCGCTGTTATTGTAACCCCACTGCTCCCTCATGGAACGTGTTGGTGCTGCTGCTTGTTATTAGTTTTAATTTACGTTGAACTCGGCCGTCATAATAAAACACGTCTAAGCATCCCTGATAGCATTTGCTCTGTTTACCCATGAGTCTGTGGCGCTTTGCACGAATAGTCGTTTCATTTATGTTTTGTCTCTATGACCGGAGCTTGCTCCTCCTGGGGCTTGTTGTCCCCCACTGGGCTTCTACGTCCGCCCCCCCCCACACTAGTAAAGAGCAAGCAGGGAAAGGGTGGAATGAATTAAGGGCTACTAGAAGGCGAAAGTGGGTAAGGGAGGGGACAGAGAAGTATCCGCACACAAGTGGCATATGGCACAAGAATTAGCCAAGTTTGACAAACGACTTTTCTAAATAAGAAGAAATCAGATCACTTTTTTCAGCTGGTTAGTTCTGCTTCCTTGAAGGGCATAGACCTTTCAGAGAAGGATCAGCATCATTTGTCCAGTGGTTTTGACCTGAGCTACAGTGTCTATAAATTAAGTAAGCTGCTCCATTAGAGCACAAATAACTGAAATAAAATGCTATGGGTCCTATTCCCCAAGAATTCGGCAAGCATGAAATGGGTATCAGGTAATATTACACCCATAAATAATGTGGTCATATATATGGTCACCGGGAAACGGCATAGGCAACATTATACATGGGGATAATTAATGGGGTAAATGGGATTGAGGTTTGCGGGGGTGTCCTCCGCTCCCTTTAAAAAAATATGGGTGTTGCAGGGGTGTCCCCCGCTGGATCCATGGGGTAATATCGCTGCCATAAAATGGCGCCATTCTTGTATCACATGGAACCATGGAAAGCGCATATTTGCACTGGAAAGTCGAAAGTTCCGCAGCAGACCCAGACATGAGGCCGGCGGCACTGAGTGAGCATGCCATGGTGGCCCTCAGTAGGCATTGAAAGCACTTCCCGAACACCGATCCCTAGATCTATTTCTCCGGATCATCCGGCCGCTCCTTCACAATGAATACCAAACTCATATGCTCAAGGGGAAAGCTGGGCTGCCTACAGGTTTGGAGTGGTAGGTTTCATTTTAGTGGGGCAATCAAGCAAGATTCAGCAGGCTCTGGGAGGTTCAGGGCCCAATAAAAGTATCTCCTCACTTTCACTTTATCTTTGTGGATTGTGTTTATCCGTTAGAGCAGGGGCATAATGGGCAGGACCACACGGTATGTGAGCTCGAGGAGTTTATTGGAGTTTTGACGAGTTTATGTGATGGATTGCCATCTTGCAAGGTTGTAGAAGCCCTGGCTTTGTTGATTTGTATTAGATTATTGAAATGATACAGGTAATTCCATCTCCATCTCAGGAAGGGAAATCCGCTATTCAGATCTCCCTTTCATAAGCTCCATGCTTAAAGCATAGTGTACATCTGTGCCCTGCTGCATTAGTAGTCTGATCTGCTTTCCAGTGGCACAGACCAGGTTCAGAGGTCACAGGTGCCCATTTGACAGCTGCATTGTCAGCCATGGGACTGCATTTAAGAATATGCACCTCTTTTCTAAACACTTCATAACAATGAGAATGCTATCTTTCTGGAATGTTAAACTAAGTGTGGTCATGAGTGTGGCAGTCTGTGCAGTCCACGCTCTTTCAACACCGTCTTTCTACTCTTTCTCCGGTGCCTGGAGGAGAAGACTTGCAACCTTAAAAACGGAATGAGTCTGCCTAGCAGGAAGCGGAGTGTGGTCGTGAGTATGGCAGTCTGTGCTGACCACTCTCTTTCAACA
This sequence comes from Ambystoma mexicanum, assembly GCF_040938575.1. Lineage (NCBI taxonomy): Eukaryota > Metazoa > Chordata > Amphibia > Caudata > Ambystomatidae > Ambystoma > Ambystoma mexicanum. The sequence goes on along the minus strand of NC_090930.1, from coordinate 550,061,869 downwards.
CAGTCTTTCTACCCTTTCTACGGTGCCTGGAGGAGGAGACTTGCAACCTTAAAAACTGAATCAGTCCACGGAGCGGGCCGCAGAGTGTGGTCGTGAGTGTGGCAGTCTGTGCAGTCCGTGCGTGGCCGGGCTGACTGACTCCCTTTTGCTCCCCCAAACCAAGTACCCCTTGAAAGCATAAAGTGAGCTAAGTGTTAAACTGAAAAACAGCCTTCTTTCTGAGGATCTCTATAACTCGCCTTAATTCGTCACCTCGGAGTGCACTAAACTGCATGAAAAGACATGAGACTTTAGTACCTTGACATTTTGATTCACTGATAAGGAGTATCCCCGGGTTTGTATCTGTGTATAAAAGCACAGGTGGAGAAGCGGGCTTATTTGCCTTTGATCCACCCGCGCACTCATGCGTGGCATCCTGCTTGCATGAGCGTAGACACTTATTTATCCAGCTCTAAGGCAAACAAGAAGCCTTGGCATTCTGATATCCCGTTAAGGAGCTGCTCTGTGTGATCTTGTGTAAAAAAAGTGCCAGTGGAGACTGCAGGCTTACACGCCTTTGACCCACCCGCGCACTCATAGGAGACCCCCTGCTCGGGGACACCTGGCATGTGGGAGCAACGAATAACATCGACTCCACGCGACCGGGGAATGTGTAGGCACCTCTGAACAACTAGAGATTCCAACTAGTCCCGATTTTCCCCCCATTTGGATCTATATATATATATAAGACGGTTTCGGGTCTAGATCCATATCTTACAACTCTCAGTTGTTGGAAACGCTTACCTCAACTATTCGTTATATTTTGTCGGTGATACGTCCCTCCACACGGACCAGCGGCAGGGAATTTGAACACACCTTCACGTGCACGTCCCAGTGCGAGGGTGTGGCACGCCAGCCTCGCTTTACGTGCACAAGCACTTTCAACTTAACCATCATAAGAATCCCGAACAGACTCTGATCAATAGAAAGACAATCTCAAAAGGAAACTAAAGTTCAGAAAGCCTCCAATAAAGTACCATCAAACTATTGAACACTATTCTCTTTCCCAGCAACGTCTCTGATCACAAAACATAACAACTTTAACTTACAATTATAAGCATCTTCCAGGCTACATTGATTTTATTAAATCAAAAATTAATCCTCCCACTGTGAACCGTATGAAGCCATCGGTCCAGGGGGAGATGAAAGCCAGGGACAAATGCTGCCGCCTTGGACAAGACAGCGCACTAAAACTCTGTCTAAATCAGATATTGCTCCATTAAACTCCAACATGCAAGTGAAACAAGAAGCCACACACAACAACATTCCCGATCAATGCGGCGATGATTGAGACAACGAGACACAAATCCAGACCCAACAATGCAGAAGACTACATGATTTGTCTCACACCTCAACACATGCCCAAGCTTCTACCATAAGGGCATACCCTGGACTTGCAATAACACAAACAACCGAGGTTGGACGTTTGCCTTCCAATAGAGAGCACGAGGGAAACCCGCAAGACACAATACACCAATCTATACGATCTACGTGCTTGACTGAAATGGCGGCAACACCCAATCAAAATAGTGAACACGCCAAACATGAGACATTGTCCCCAGAACTTCAAATCAATAAATCACTGATGTCTAAGCAATCCCAATCGGCCAGTATTCCTGTTGTGAATGCTGAGCCTCATGTCATTTTGGATGCACCACCCCTGTTGGCTCTGCCTCTTGCCGAAATTCAAACAGCAAGACAGTCAATTATGAAACCTGAAGTGCAAGACAGTGACATCCAACAAGAACAGCGATCCATACCCGGAGTAATTACAACAGACTAATCACAAAAAGAAAAACCAACCTGACTAAACGGCGATTGCAATCTCTATATGAGAGCCGTAGACACTCCCAATTGCCAACGCAAAGGAACAAACCTCAGCAAAACCCAAGAACAGCTCGCTTATCGCTGAATATTGCAGAAATTGAGAATTTAACAAAAAAAACAGGAAAAAAGAAGAGAAGTGTAAGATCCCACATAATCACACAAGCACGCCCAAAAAGGAATACTATGTACAAGAGACTTATTTTAAGGCCGCAGGAGTAAGTGCACAAAACAATGATTTCTCACAATATAAATGCAGATGTGAGCCTGCTTCTCTACAAGAACCCTCTTCGATACCAACTTTGATGCTTGACCTGCGAAACATGCTTGCTACGACCACCACACAATAACTTATCGCCTTTATGAAAATTCAGGAATCGCTGGTCGCGACTATTAAGGATCAAGCCACCTTGCTGGCATTAATCCATTCAAAACAAATCTACTCAGAAGCGCTCATGGATAAACTACAAGAACGCCTCTATGTGGAAGTGCAAGCAAGCCTCATGTGGCAATCAAGGCTCTTTCACATCGTAAGAATTCATAGAGCCAAAAAAAAGGGATCTGACCAACGCCCTCATTGCAATGATGACGTCCAACAATAGACAGCCCATCACTACATCAATGTCCCCTCCGAAGAACAACTAGGGAACAAACCAAACCATTCAAGTGGCTAGCAACGGAACCTCACATCCCACCATGCCGAGACAAAGGACGAGAGCAGTGGCAGTGATTCCACCTGCCGACGAACCTCCAACAATCGTTAACTTAATTGACTTAAATGAAGAAGCAATTTCAACACAAATAAAAAATTCTAACCGGAATATGCAAAATGCAGGCCTAACGGGCAATGATGATAACGAGTAAATAAAGACAACGAAAAAAGGACCCGAAACATACAGGATATTCACAAAAGGTAACAAACTTCTGGCAGAGAAAACAAGTAAAAAAATAAAGTCTTATCCAAACAAAAGACAAACTGGCTCATGTGCGTTCCTTCGAAATCTAACGCTCCCTACAAACGAGACACAAGAGACCAAACAAAAGCGGGCCAACCACAATTATCACTCCTTGCAACAGGAAGCGATAGCTGTAAAGAACACTAAAGAAGCCACAAATAACGTACTATTAATCAACAAAACTGTTCAAACAGAAGACTTGATGAGCATGTCAATTTATATGGATGAGGATAATGATCATTCCGAAAAGGCTCAAATACAAATGAGTCAGTGTTCGATGATCATAATTGATCAACATGATGACGGTCTCTCCCAACAAGCCTCTGGGATAGACCTAACATGTGAGGAAATCTCGAATTCAGAATTTGAATTTGACCAAACAGTGCAATCCCAAGAAACAATAAACTCAAATCAAGACAACGTACATGAGGTCTCGATGACACGAAGCATGCACAATAGGAGTCATCGATCAAGCCCAAAGCCAACTAATGGCAGTAAAACGACTCTGACTATGCCCACTTTCGTCGACCCACAGAAGAAAAGATATGACAACAGGATAAAATTAAGAAGAACAGTTGCACAACAAGATGACTTGATACTCAATAGGACAAATGTCTTGAGATTACTGCATGTCATACCTAATATGGATTATATAACATCGACGGACATCCATAGTATCGAATTTATTGACGACGCAAGCCTCGACCAAGTTTGTATAGATTTTAGAGCCGCAAAAATGCTACGACGAATGTTAAAAAATAGATTGCAATTGGGGTTTGACCTCATGCATAGTAGCAGAAATTCTCCGACAGACAAACACTAGGCTGTTACATCAAACGCACTTGCTTACTCAAATGAAAAATATGCTGAGAAGTCCTATATCGAGGTATCCCAAAAGAGATTTTACCACCATAATGGAAAGAGGTGTCCAATAGACAGTGAGAACCACTATGATACCCGTCAACACACCGAACAGAGGGTGAACACAAAGCATTTTATATGGAGAAAACTGGAACAAACCTCCCCAACAGAGCAAGAAAATTACAGCCAGCAACAGCAACAATCAACCAATGCGATGACTCGGAGGGTCTTGCTCTGTTCTTGGAACATATGCAGGCATGGTCATCTGTTCCACTCAGCAAATCAAGACCCTAACAATCATCACCTGATATGTATTCAAGGATCCTGGTTAAACGAACAACCAGTGTGTGACGGTTGCTCCATTTTAATGAATCCGCCACTCCAAAGAGCTAGAGGACGCCCGTCAGCAGGACTCCTGACAATGATCAAAAATGGGGAAAACCACAAATAGTTGAATCCAAAAACTTGCACCCTTGGGCACAACTCACCATATTCAAGCAACTACAAACTGTTCCAGGCAGTAAAATGCTGAATTCCATCCCCCAGGACACAGAATTCCGGGGCTTAATGAACCTCTATTGGAATCCGATCTCCATGGCAGACAAAGCTTTCATAGATTCTGTTTTCTCAGCAATTGATCAAGCCGCTGTTAAATAATAATGATACCGGTAAGGGAATACCAGCATTATTTACTGGACCGGTGTACCCATTGTAACCGGGTAGCACCAACCCGGAATGGGCGTGGGCACGCGGCAGCCGTGCCTGTAACAACGGCATGCCACAAAGTAGAGCACATTACAAGTTGCATGGACAAGCACTTACCGGCATCGAGATGCTGGTAAGAAGGGTTACCACGATGCCGGTAACACCAGCATCGCGGGGCAGCCGTTAACAGCAATCTGCTGTGTCCAGACCTGCCACAGGTGCACACAATCAGCACAGGTGGAGGCAATGGAGTCTGGACCAGCACAAAAGGAGCACACCCACACACCACACCCCTTCCAAGTCCAAATTGATACCACTAGCAGTTGATATACAGCAGCTGGAGGACATGCCTGCACTGCTACTCCTTGAACAGGCAGTAAACCATGGAACGCAGAGGAGGCACAGGAGGAGAAGGAGGGTGAAACTTGGCCAGCAGATACCACCAGTGCAGGCAGTGGTACCCCGCAGGTAACCAACAATCCCACGCATAAGGGCCAGTCCATTACACTTAACCCCTGCATAGATCCACACCCTGTACCACCTGGACAGGGACACCATCACCACCATAGTGGACCTCACCCAAGATGACCTGGTCAGCCTGATCAACATCTGCATCGCCATCCCCCCTCTGCTGAAGGTAGTGTCTGTGCTACATTTCCTGGCCACAGGCACCTCCCAGCACACAGTGGGTCAGCTGCATGGCATCTCACAACCATGTTTCTCACATGTCCTGAACCAGGTGCTGGATGCATTCCTGAAGCATGCAAAGGCTATCACGGACTGCAGAAGAAGTGAATGCCACCAAAATTGCATTCTATGCACTGGCAGGCATGCTAAACGTCATTGGTGTCCTCGACTGCATCCATGTGGAGCTGGTAGTCCGGCATGCCGTGGAGGTGGTCTACCGTAACTGGAAGCTATACCACTCCCTCAATGTCCAGATTGTGTGTGATGCAAGCAAGATAATTATGCATTGCTGTGCTAGATACCCAGGATCCACACATGATGCAATGGTGCTGCATAACTCGACGCTTCCCCGCTACATGGAACGACACGCTGCAGTGTCCCTGGCTGCTGGGTAAGTCTGACCACAGGGCCATGGGGTTGTTGTTGGAAGGGAACACAAGCATTTGCAACCTGTGTGCTGTCTGGGACATGGGGGTTGTTGTTGGGGGGGCCACAAGCATTTGCAACCTGTCTGCTGTCTGGGCCAGTGGGGTTGTTGTACGGGGGACCACAAGCATTTGCAACCTGTCTGCTGTCTGGGCCATGGGGAATGTTGCTGGGTGGGGACACCATCCTGGGTGCAAACACCACTGTGACCCAAATGAATTCAACAGAATGCATGAGACTGACAATGGATGAAGATGTGCCATGCCGCACAGCAATGTGTAAATGGTAGCTGCACACACAGCCCCCACCCCTGCATATGCACATGGTACATCATGAAACCGGAGCCATAGGTACCACAATGCACCATCCTGCAGTCAGAAAGCAGAATTCACATGAGCGCAGCGAAACACATCACAGGTCATGCAGCCATGACTGTGCAAAATAACAATGCCTCTCAGGGAATCCCTGCATTCCACCATGCAATTACGTGCAGCTGAAGGGACACCTATTAATCCTATGTCACATGCATGTAGAAAACAAATTCCATCAAGTAGTCAACATCACCAACATATTTGCCAGTGGAGCATGAACAATACACAGTATCTCAGTTCCACCATGCCAGGTGACACCCTGCATCATCAAAGGAACGTATTCCTACACTGGCGGACCATAGCACCAATTCCATCTTGCCATGGTCACATGGGTGAAGGTGTTGAGTGACATGTGCATGGTTTCATTACATAGTGGAAATCATGAAAGGCATACCTACGTGTATCATGTTGGACATCCGGCTAATGCATCACACAGTGCTCAACATGCAATCTGAATCTTCCTCTGCCGCACACCCATCACATGTGAGTACATCATGGACCTTCTGATTTCATCTGTGTGAGTGCTGTGTCGGATGTCAAGGACCCTAAGTTGTGTACGTTACCCATGCCCCCCACCCTGTATAGACAAATAGTATGTGGAAACAGAGAAATTGACATGAGGCCGGGAAGCCCAAATGGAAACACACCAACACAGGTTACAAAGGACCATATAAAGCGCTTTATTTCAAAGTTACAAAGTTACCAAGTTATCAAGGTCAATTGACATGCGAATAGCTATTCGGCCCTCTGACTAACACACAAACCTTCAACGTTAGGTTCGCACTGAAAGTGGGAGAGACCGATCATCGGGATGCTTGGGTTTTTATACATTTAGTACTGCATTGGCCAGCCCTCCTACAAGTTAACCATTTCTGGAACCATGGCTAGGGTTCGTAGCCAGGTCGAACATACAATCTCCATATATTAGATCGGTTCCGCTGATACAGTTACATATTTACACCTAGGTTAAACAGAGGACAGGGTCTTAGTTCATGACCCTAAAAAGTAGCCTGCGGACATATTATTCATTCACGTGTGCGGAGGTCACCATGGCCGAAGTCTTACTCGCAATGTCATTCGGCCTCCATTTTGTGATTCGGGGTGACTTCCACACTGCAAGAATACCTGAAATGGCGGCTAGATCCAAGATGGCAGCTTACACGATACATTAAGGTCAAGACCTTGCCGCGGAACCTATGTTCACAATATTCTTTAGACAGCTTGGCGTAGGCCAACATACATTTAAACTATGCGATTGGGGTCACAATATTATATCGATTTCCACAGACCCTCCTTTTGGCCTATGCCAAGTGCTAAAACATAGTTTTCTAATACTTTCGAAAATACTTGAAGGCATTATCATTCATAGGTTCCGCATCATTGTCTGAAATATCAATAGCCATAAGGTCGTTCGTAAGAACTTCTTGCAACATGAACTCTTTAGATGCTGTCTTCGGAGTGTATATCTTTCGCCCTATTGCGCTCATTACCTGGGCACAACATTCCCCCATCATTCCGCATATACTTGGGAGGCATTGAAAACAACAGCAAAGAAATAACAGAGTCCCTAAAATACCTAAAATGACAGAAAGCACCTTCCACCCCCAAGATCGCAGAGAATCCCAAAACCAGGTACTAAGGCTCCAGTCTCCTACAGGGATATGGACTTCAGAACTAAGAATATGTAAGTTCTGAATTGCTTTAAATATTGTTGGTGAAGAATCTGGTACGAAAACGCAACAAGCGGACCCCACTAATTTACATACTCCACCTCGTTCGGCTAAAATGACATCTAATGCCATTCGATTTTGCAGTGCTACCAATCTTATCGCCTTTTGCTCTAAGGTCATATTGTAAAGTATGTCCGTGGTCCGGTTGATCGTTTTCTCCAATACCCTCGCTAATCCCCTAATGTTTTCTGAATTTGCTATTTGTCCCCAAAAGGGGACTACTGATTTGGCTATATCCCCGAACACTTGTCCGGGGGTATCTCCATCACTATCTCGTCGCGGGCGAGCCTTGGATACCTCTAAGGTACTGGCTATAAATACACCTGGTAACAATATCCCTAAATAACAAGTCCCCTGCCAATCCTTGGGCAACCAGGGAAAAGCTAAACTACCACAAACAAAATAAACGGGTCCCCCTACATACAAAGGCCTATTTTCCCCAGTCAAATTTACAATATGTATACAAGGCTCGAAATCTCCCATTGGCCTAGTGCCATTTCTTTGTACACAGAAAGGGACAGAATCAGGATTGTGATTTACAGAATAAGAAGGAGGCATGGCATCCTTATTGCCTATCGGAGCCATCTTGAAAGAAACTAGATTTTGGAAAGGAAAGGAAAGTTTATCAGACGGCCTAATAGAAGCGATATTAGGTCTACTCCTATTTGCGAAAAGCGAGCATCCCAGGGGAGTCAATTCACGTCTCTCAAATTCATTCAAATTAGTGCCATCGAAGTTCCCTGAGATGCTATCATTCCATCGGCCAAAGAAGAGTGCTCTAAGAGAGGCATAGCAGGAAGTCGTTAGAGGTAAGGGATGTATATACCATCCCAGTCCCTTGTTCCCATGTTGTGGCAAATGCGTGCAAATCCAACAATTACTCTTATTAAAAATAGCATGCGTAGCATTCATCACTATCATCAGAGTGTTATTATAATATTTCTGTCTATGCCGAGAGTCCCTAGGGGACAGAGTGTGAAGGTGTACAGAGGGAGTCAAAACAGTTGGTACAATTTCGGTCGGTAACAGAGGCTTCAAAGGATAAATCTCTTCAAAGTACCAAAGTCCCACGGCAGCAGTTGCAAAACTAACAATAATCAAAACAAGAACACAACAGTACGTTTTCAGGGCCCAGGCACATTGTCCATTGTTCGAACTGGTCACCTCCTTATCTAATAGTTCAATACGAGGAGCAGCGGTGAAGGCGGCAGGCATCATGGTTGTCCCGATCGACGGCCCCAATGTTCGTTGCTGGCGGCACTTCGGCCGCGCGACTTCTTAGTCCTTCCCAACCCTAGCCAACAGAACCCTCCTTTTCTGTGTTCCAAAAAAGGGAAATACAATAGTATTCCAATCACTCCTTTTTCTTCCAGATGCACGATACTCGTGCAACGATTTTATTTTCGTGCTCGAAGGTTGTACCTGATGGTACCCAAGTTTTCCGAATCCAAAAGCAAAATATCGTCGCTCCCTGAGGGGAGCGTCACGTCGGTGGCGACGGAAGTCGCAGAACTTGAAACCAGAGTTTCCGGAAGTGATTGATCAAGGGAGTGCGGAGACAAAATGGACGGCTCCCCGAGCTCCTCAGGCTCAGAGAACTTCTCCGACGCACTCACAACGCTGCTTGCTACTCCGAGATCAGAAAGTGCAGCATCAGCAAGGGGTTCTGTTTCTTCTGTAACTTGTGGCGTCGGGTGAGGGATCTTCTTGATGTGTGTTGCATGTATCCAGTTCTTCTTTCCTGCCACCCGCACTGCCGTCCTGGTGACCAATAAAACCTGGTAGGGTCCCCGCCAGCGAGGCGCGAGACAGGAAGACCTTTCGTAGGCCTTTACCAGGATCCAGCTGCCGGGCAATATATCGTGTCCTGGGCCCGTAAACCGTACAGGTAAAGCGGCCTTCACCTGGTGGTAGATGAAATACAGGTTTTTAGTCAATTGATTACAATAATCTACAAGCAATACATTCTCCACATCCCTCAGGGCTTTAGGTTTAGGGAGGCCCCAAATATTAGCAGGCCTTCCCATCACTACCTCAAATGGAGCAAGCCCAGTTCTAGTCTGGGGCGTGGTGCGCATAGCTAACAATACAATAGGTAAAGCATCTGGCCATTTTAATTTAGTCTCAGCACATGTTTTTGCAAGTTTGTTTTTCAAAATACCGTTGTGTCTTTCTACCAACCCCGCACTTTGAGGGTGCCTAGCTGAATGAAAACGTTTCTCAATCCCTAAGGCAACACATATTTGCAATATTACAGCTGCGATGAAATGTGGGCCGTTATCCGACCAGATTATCCTCGGGAGCCCAAATCGAGGAAAATATTCTTTCACCAAGATCTTTGCGGTGGTCATGGCGGTAGCATCTTTGGCAGGGAAAGCCTCGACCCACTTGCTAAAAGCACAAATGATGACAAGAACATATTTCAAGTTATTACAACGTTCCATTTCAATGAAATCAAGGTGAATGGTTTCAAAGGGGATAGAGGGGGGCCCGAAACTTCCCCTTGGAGTCACTGTCCCTTTACCCACATTGTGTTGTAGGCAAATCATACAATTCCTAACGTATCTTTTTGCAGTTTCCAAAATTTTATCATTCACCCAAACCTGCTGTAATATCTTCCCAATTTGCTGGGCACACACATGTGTTGGACCGTGTGCCATTGTGACCATTGCTAATACATAAGAATCAGGAAGCAACCATTTCCCGTCAGATGCGTCCACCCAACACCCTTCGTCATCCAATTTCCCCATGCCTTCAGCCCATTTCCTAGATTCATCAACAGAGGCATCAGTCTGAATATCTCGCACAGACCCAATGCCTTCATCTATTATACAACCATCTCTCACTTCCCTTGAGGTATACATGTCTGTGCTAAGGTCTGTAGCTGTTTGTCTAGCTATCGAGTCTGCAAAAGCATTTCCTTTGCCCACATCATCTATGACCTTACGATGAGCTGCACATTTCATAATCGCTAGTTGTTTAGGGAGTGAGAGTGCTGAAAGTAACTGTACTATTAAGGGACCATGCTGAATCTTGGTCCCATGTGAGGTCAGAAACCCTCTTTCCGACCACAATTTTCCGAAGTTGTGAGCCACCCCAAAGGCGTACTGACTATCCGTATAAATATTAACTCTATGCCCTTGGGAGAGCTCACAAGCACGAGTCAACGCTATAATCTCTGCGGCCTGCGCAGAGTTATACGGAATCCTTTTAGTTTCTACGATCTTGTTCAAAGTAGTAACTGCATAAGCAGCTGTAGATGTGCCATTCGGAAGTTTAAAGCAGGAGCCATCACAAAACAGCTCCCCTTCCGCATTCTCCAAAGGAGTATCTGAGAGGTCTATTCTGCCCTTTGTTTCTTGTTCGGTGGCGTACAGGCAGTCATGTGATCCATCATCGCCGCAAGCAGAAGTTTGCGGGAGAGGCAAAAGTTCAGCCGGATTGAGAACACAACACCTTTTAATTTGGATATGAGGAGCAAATAGAACTAATTCATACCTGGTCAACCGGGCAGAAGTAAGGTGTTGTGTTTGAGTTTTATTCAATAGAATATCAACAGAGTGAGGTACCATCAGAATCAAATCGTGGCCTAGGACCATCCCCTCACTCTGTTTTACAGACGCAGCAGCAGCAGCAACAGCGCGCAGACATCGCGGCAAAGCGCATGCGACAGGATCAAGGGCGGAGGAATAATAGCCGCACGGCCTATTCTTCCCTCCATGTTCCTGCGTTAACACAGACAAAGCACATCCATTACATTCATGCACAAACAACACAAAGGCCTTATCGTAATTTGGTGTACCCAGAACCGGTGCTGAACACAGCGCGGCTTTGAGAAGCTCAAATGATCGTTGATGTTCCGATTCCCATGGCAGTGGCAAAGAAATGCCCTTCCTCGTCAAAGCCAACATCGGTTTTACCACTAGGGCAAAATTCGGGATCCACAGTCTACAGTAGGACGCCATCCCTATCAGGGCTCTGACTTCCTTCTGTGTTTTTGGGACAGACATGCCAGAAATGTGTTTTATTCGTTCAGGTGTCAATCTTCTCCCCTCCTTTGACAGGAGGTAGCCTAAATAGGCAACCTCCTGGCAACAATATTGAAATTTCTTAAGTGAAGCTTTGTGACCATGTTCAGCTAAATGAACAAGCAACAATATAGTGCCTTCTTTACAAGCTTTCTCAGAGTCTGCAGCTAAGAGCAAATCGTCTACATATTGAAGCAGCGTGCAAGTAGGTGGCAGTTCAAGGGTGTCGAGCTGCTCTTTTAAGGCTCTACTATATATACTAGGACTTTCAGTGTACCCTTGAGGTGCTCTTGTGAATGTAAATGAGCGTCCCCCCAAGGTGAACGCAAACAAATACCTGCTCTCCTTGTGTATCGGAATACTAAAGAAGGCATTTTTCAAATCTACGACACTGAAGTGCGTAGCCGTAGCAGGGATCATTGTTAAGATTGTTGTTACATCTGGCACTATTGGAAATTGTGGGGCCACTACCCGGTTAATAGCACGAAGATCTATTATAAACCGGTACGGAATTGCATTGTCGCCTTTCTTATATACCGGTAGGATCGGACTATTACATAAGCTACCTGTAATCTCTTCGATCACTCCACGATGTACAAAATCGGAGACAATGCATTTCAAAGCGCGCTCGCCCTCAACTGAAATTTTATATTGCGGAATGCGCGGCAGTTTAACCCCATGTTTCAATACTATCTTAACAGGCTCAACGTGCAATATTCCGACATCATTGTCGTCTATTGCCCACAAACATTCTGGGACAATACCGAACTCGGGAGGTAGAGGTCGGGTCAAGTACTGGGAGTTAAAAGGTTGCTGTGGTGAAACTGTCAATCTTATTCCGTCAGGGGTACAATGGATCACTGCATTCAGTTTCTTCAACAAATTCAACCCCAGCAAGTTTTCTCCACAGTTTGAAGTAAGAAGAAAAGGGCACTGGTCTGTAAAAGGGCCCAAAGAAACGAATACCGGCGCAGAGACCGGACAAACAGTTGGTATACCAGAGAACCCTATAGAAACGTTTGTTTGCCCTGACAGGGGAATGTTTGGAACCCGAGAATGGTCAATGGAGCACTTCTGCGCTCCAGTGTCGATCAAGAACTGATGTTTCCTATTCCCCACCAATAATTCAACATAGGGGCCCTTCTGAATAACGGGAATAGGTAAAGGTTCCAAACGCTGCTTCGGGCAATCCTAGTAAGGCAGAACTTCATCAAAGGGAAGTTCCTCAGAAAGATAGACGGCGGAAGGGTGATCAAATATATTTCTTGAGTCCATACTCAAAGTCTGATTTTCCTGTGAAAAAGGTTGCTGGGGATCTCGTAGAAGCTGACCTCTATCAGGACCCCCTGCTCCAGGGCGGCCCCGTGGTCGCCTACCCATACCTCCGAATGTGCCTCCTGACCTCTGACGGAGGGCAGGGCACTGTGCTCGCCAGTGACCTTCCTGGCGGCAATAAGCACACTGATTAATATTAATAGAATTTAGAGGAGTATTTCCTCTTGGAATGTACTGACCTCTAGTTTGTGTCGTACCTCCTGTGGGGTGCCTGACAATTTGCTGCAACAATACCTTAGTCTTTAGGTCACCCCTTCTTTTTTCGATTTTCTCTTTCTCGTTATTAACCCGATTTTCATAATACTGAGCCATATGCAAAACCTCTGACTGAGATTTTGCCTGCCAAGCGCTCTCTGAGGACATAATTTGTGACTGGATGTCGGGCAACAATCCACGCACAAATTTGTCCACAAACAACCTCTTCCCCGACTCTGTACCCAAATCCTGTCCACTGAAGTCGGAGAACACCTGTTCAAACCTATTAAAGAATTCAGTGGTACCTTCAGTTTTTCCTTGGACACAGGCCGTAAGCTTGTCCCAAATAATCCTTTTTTCTGGAATTATAGTTTTCAATTTGGCAACTATTCTATCAGGTAAAGTGAGTATTACCTGGGGTGGTTTCTCACCAGCTGGTCGTTCCCCATCTATTCTAGTTAGATTTACCCATGTATCCCCTAACCCCGGCACATCATCTACCGTCCGTACCTGCTTCCATACATCAACAGGTAAAAGCACTGGAAACAATAAATCCATGTCACTTAAGGTGAACACGGAAGACTGCAAAACGGATTCTATTTCTTTATAAAACCCTGTCGGGTTCTTCCTAATATCAGGGACTGATTGTCTGATCGTGTTCACTTCCTGTCGAGAGAACGGGACGTGAACAAACTGTGATACGTAATGTGCTGGGATATCCACCGCGGGAGCACCAGTCGCCGCGTTGGCGGGGATTTCTACTTTTGGGACAAGGGTCGGAGGGACCTCTCTCATAGGCAACTGAGATATAGGGACCTCCGACCGCTTACTGAGTAATAAGGCCAAATCAAGCGCTAAAGCAGCTGTGGAAGTGTCAGGCGAAAAAGCTCTTTTACAAATACCTAATAACTCTGTGGGGCAACCAACCTTCTTTCTTATACATTCTTCCTGCAAGTGCTGTACCATCACTTGAATTACCTTCCTTTGCATTTCTACCGTATATTGACTATATGTATCGTATACCTCATCCGGCGGTATTGATGAATCCGAGATCCATCGAACCGCATCTCTAGTACAGATCCGTACTTCCTCGGGTGCTGATCTTCGGCACGAAAGGAACCGTTTCTGCATATATATCCTATCGTCCTCATCATCCTCATTTTGTAATCTTTCAAAATCCTGTCTAAACTCAAACAATCTATCAACATGTCCATATACTTTCTGTTCGGTATCCCTTGAGAGTGCCAAAGCGTTCAGATCTCTCACCCCTTGTGGGAGATCCGAAGTCTGCAATCTACCCCACATTACACCTAAATGAATCCCCAGTCCTTCAATAAAAACGTTTTTCTCGGGAAAATCGTGCAAATTAGATAATGTTGAAAATACCTCAGTTTGATCACCTTTTTCCATGCAATGTTTAGCCCAAGCAAATAGTTCCTGTTTCCTGCCCGCAGGAACAGTACTACGAGTCACTATCCCCGACCCTGCACCAGGATCTGATTTAATAAACACAGGACTCCCCGAAATCGAAAGTGTAGGTGAACCTAACATGGGTGCAGGGGAAAGAGGTAAAGTAGCAGACGAAATAGACGGAGGAGCGACAACTAAGGAACTAGGGGTAGTAGGCTGTGTAAGAGGAGTAGGAATAACGATAGGAGCAATAGCAGGAATGGGAAGAGCGCCCACAACAGGAGCATACGGAGGTGGCGCTGAAGAATCAGGCCTCCGTTCGTTTAATATTTTCTCAATAAACTCCTCGAAAACATGGAAATCTTTAGAAGGGTAAATTTTCTGGACTCCGAGCGAAAAAGCTCTGTCCATTTTCTGGGTTTCATCTAATCGTTTTTCCTTGTCATATAACAATGCCTTTTCGGCATTCGTTTTATGACGTCGTGCATGTTTATCCCTACTTTTAAGCTGCTGTAATGCTTCCTTTTTCCAATTTTGTAACACATCAAAGGCTGCTGGCCTAGCCTTCTTCTTAAGCAAAATCGACTCTAAGTATTCAATACGGGGGATCTCAAAACTACCATTGATTGGCCACTGAAATTCGGAGGCATTTCTGGTCTGTCTGTGCCAAATGTCATTAAATACAATACTACCAATGCCATACTTACAGTACATAGTACACGCCGGCGACCCCTCCTGTGGTGCCGGACGGCTAAATTCCAAAGATTGTCGATCGCTGCGGAATAGAGCCCTAAAACAGCTAGACAATTTCCCAGGCATTTCTCAAAGAATTGGTGTTACCTGGTCCAATAATTGTGTCTGCAGATACAATACGCCAAATTCAAATTGTCAGGGTTAAATTAAGAGCCGGGTCACGACTACACCTGACCAAACCTAAGGAGGACCGTACGGTTTTCAAAGGACTTCAACTAACAAATTTTACCTGTGTTCAGTGGTTTCGGCAAATCTGCCCGCCTCGGATTTGGACCCTCGTCAAGATGCCGTGTCAGACCGCACGACTATCGCCCAAGGATCGGATCGTGCAGCGCTGCCGAGGTATCGCGTCTCGATCGGTCGGGCCCGCAGAATCACACCGTCCGATCCCGATTCGATAGTCTGCGTCAACCTTCAATGATCCGGCATCAATCTTGAGGGTCCCTATTCGGGCGCCAACTGTGGAAACAGAGAAATTGACATGAGGCCGGGAAGCCCAAATGGAAACACACCAACACAGGTTACAAAGGACCATATAAAGCGCTTTATTTCAAAGTTACAAAGTTACCAAGTTATCAAGGTCAATTGACATGCGAATAGCTATTCGGCCCTCTGACTAACACACGAACCTTCAACGTTAGGTTCGCACTGAAAGTGGGAGAGACCGATCATCGGGATGCTTGGGTTTTTATACATTTAGTACTGCATTGGCCAGCCCTCCTACAAGTTAACCATTTCTGGAACCATGGCTAGGGTTCGTAGCCAGGTCGAACATACAATCTCCATATATTAGATCGGTTCCGCTGATACAGTTACATATTTACACCTAGGTTAAACAGAGGACAGGGTCTTAGTTCATGACCCTAACAAGTAGCCTGCGGACATATTATTCATTCACGTGTGCGGAGGTCACCATGGCCGAAGTCTTACTCGCAATGTCATTCGGCCTCCATTTTGTGATTCGGGGTGACTTCCACACTGCAAGAATACCTGAAATGGCGGCTAGATCCAAGATGGCAGCTTACACAATACATTAAGGTCAAGACCTTGCCGCGGAACCTATGTTCACAATATTCTTTAGACAGCTTGGCGTAGGCCAACATACATTTAAACAATGCGATTGGGGTCACAATATTAAATCGATTTCCACAAGTACACCGACCTGGTAATTGCTCAGATGAAATGGCAAAATCTGACAGTGAAAATCTTTTTCATTTGAACATGAACAATGTACAGCAAGTGCACACAGGGTATGCCAAAAATACTCACGTTCAAACTTACTTTTGCTCCCATGCAGGTGATGCTGGGTACCCCTGAGGCCGTGGCTCCTCACCCCTGTCAGGCATCCATGGAACAGGCACAAAGAGGACTACAATCGTGCACATGCACGCACTCGTGTGATGATTGAACAGACTTTTCTCCTGTCCAAGGCACGGTTTTGCTGCCTCATCAGGTCTGGTGGTGCACTCATTTCAGGGCCTAAGAAGGTGGGCAAGTTTGTATTGGCATTTGCCATGCTGCACAAGATGTGCAACTGGCGCAACGTACCCCTGCCCCTTGACATGGACCAAATTCCACCGGATGAGGAGGAGGATGATGACGAAGATGCTGCACATGGGCCACGTTACGATGTGCGTGAGGGACGTGCTGTATGCCAATCTTTGGTTGCACAATACTTTTGATGTACTGAGTTACAGAAGGCACTGGTAATGTGGGACACTGGGCACTGGGATTGGGGGAGACTGGGCACTGGGTACTGTTGAACAATGAATTGACACACACTCAAGAAGCAATGTCCAGTCATGTGTTTTGTTTTGCAAAACAGGTGTATTGATGAAATGAAACTATGTACATGATTCAACATTGCCCTCCACCCTCGATACAGTACATACTACCCCCAACCCCCATGCCCCAAAACCCCCACACAAACACGCCACCCACCCCCATCCCCCAAAACCCCCACACACCCATGCCCCCCAGACCCCACCCCCATGCCCCAAAACCCCCACACACCCACGCTCCCCAACCCCATGCCCCAAAACCGCCACACACACCCACGCCCCCCACACCCCACCCCCCATGCACCAAAACCCCCACATACCCAGGCCCCCAACCCCTGTGCACCAAAACCCCCACACACCCACGCCCCTCCACCGAATGCGAGTTCCAAGGGACTCCCTCCTCACATGTCCAGGTGTTCCAGGCTATTGACGCCCCATTTTAGATGGAGGGGATTGTACCTCCGACCGGCGCATACTGGCAGGGACCTGCGCACAGGGCTCGTCGGTGTCGAGTCTTCTGTGTCTGTGTCGAGCTCGCTGGTGTTGCGCAGGTCGATGGTGCGTCTTGTGGTTCGGCTGGGCCAGGACGTTGTTTGGCCATGTAGGTAGCAAACTGGTTCACAGCCTGCATCATGGCTGCCATGCTATCATGCGCCCGCGTGGCCAAATGGTAAACGGCTCAGGTAATTGCCTGCATGTTCTCCTGATTTGCCCGCCGTGTGGCTTCTCCTTCAGCCAAGTATTGTTTTACCATGTCATGCATGGCCTGCTGCCGCCCCTCCATACAGCTCAGCCGTCCCAAGGTCCTGTATGGATGGTTGCACGGGAGGTGGTGTGTTACTCCTAACAGGGTGGAGCACTTGTTGGTACATCTCCCAGTACTGTGACCATCAGATCCCTGTCCAAGAGAGTACTGTGGGGTGTCCTGCGCGCTTGGTGTGTGCTGCACATCCTCAGACATGCAAGGTCCTGCTGTGTCTGCGTCATCCAGCCCCTCATCCTCCTCTGTGCTGTGCGGATGCTGCTGCCTCGCCCATGTCACTAGTTGCCGTTGAGTGCGGCCCCTCAACATCACTGGCCACTGTATATGCATCCTCGTCAACATGAGGTGTCTGCTGGGGGCCAGTGTTTCCTTTGGTCTGACCTTTTTGGCCGGTGTGTCTTTTTGCATGTGTGCCTTGATGGCACCGATTTCTCTGGTATGGGGCTCCTTTCTGTCGCAGCTGGCTGCTCATCCTGGTCTCTGGCCTGTGTGCCCTGTTGGGCACTGATCTGTGGTTTTGTGGTGCTGGTTTTGCTTGGCCCGGCCCTAGACGTCGAAAGCCTGGTTGCGTCATCGTGCCTTCTGGCCATGCGTGCAGGTATTTCTTTCTGAGATGCGGCGTGGTCTGCATCGCTGTCTGAATCCGTGCCTGTCGGGGATGGAGAGGCAGGGCATCAGTGATGGGTGAACGTACATCCTGCATACATCAATGTTGGTTCATTTACAGTCATGTGCATTGTTGTGTGCATATTGGAGGGGCGGCCATGGTACTTGCAGGAGTTGGTGGGGTTCTTGTTTTGGCATCTTTCTGGTGTAGCCATGATCTCCATGGTGTCTGTTGGGTGGTCTACAGGTGTGTCGTGGATTGCGTGCTGTTGCCATGGCTCAGAGGCTTTGTATCATGTGCTTCTTTGGTTGTGTCTCCATTGTGTAATCGGTAGTGGAGATGTGTGCACCATGCATTGAAATGGGACAGTGGTGAGGCTGGCATCTCGATGGTGATGTGTGTGTGTGTGTGTGTGTGCGTGTGCATGCATATGTTGTTTGTGTGTACAATTGTGGGATCATGTGGTTTGTGGCATTGGGGTTTGTTGTGTGTTTTTGTGGCAGAGATGTGGCATTTGTGTTAGGGCTGACATCAGGTGAGGGTGATGAGCCATGCATTTCCTATCATTTACTTGGCATCTGGGATACACCATTGTACTTGGGACATCAGGTGTGTGTGGTGGCTTTTGTATTGCGTAAAGGGTCACTCACCGTTATCGGCCGATGATGGGACTCCTGTCTCTGCATGCCCAACTCCCTCTATAGCCACCATGTCGATCAGAGAGCTACAGGTCTCCTCCCACCGTGCCAACTTGATGGGTGAGGAGGATCCACCACCTGTTGCCTGGCCCCGGCTGCGGTTAGGGGATAAGATGTTACGCACACGTAGCCGCAGATCGTCCCATCTCTTGCAGCAGTCTTTCACACTGCGTGGGGTTGTCCCACTGCAGAGACCATCTGGGCCACCTCCTCCCAGATGTTCTTCTTCCTGATTTGCGCTGCATGCCGCAGGTCGGAGCAAGAAACAACATCGTCATGCTCGACAAGGCTGTCAACAAGCATGTTTAGTTCCTCGTCGCTAAACCGGGGCTTGTGCAGGCGATGTGTACCTTTTCGGGTGGCCTTCGACATGTTGTAGCTGGCAGTGTACAGAGTTCTCAGATCCTGGTCCTGTATGCAGAGGATTGCAATGGATTGTGTTTTTCAAGATGGCTGCTGGCGCAAATTCTGTTCCAGCATGATGCTGTTACTTCCGGTGCCAGTATTAGCGGTGCCAGTGTCAGCAGTGCCGGTCTTAGCGGTATCAGCGAGACCGGTGGCAGTGTCTGTGCATTAGATGATGCCGCTATCGGGGTTTTGTGCCCTTACCGGCATGCAGGTGCTGCTGTTACCAGCATGCCAGTGTGCCCGTGCACGCTGACTCTGAATTGACCCTAGATTCCGGCAGCAATGCTACACAGACACGGTAGCACCGGCATGGCGGTAATGATGATTTCTTACCACCAAACTCGTAATGAGGCCGACTTCATCATCTGTGGCTATCTAAATTTACATTTATCTGACGTTGATGGCATTAATATCGAAGAACATCCGCTTCACCCACGAGCCAAGTACTGGAACAAAGGAACATCCAACCGAAATTTGCTACGGTCAGACAGCACTGATATAAATTCAGGTCGCCTTATTCCTACCTGGGCCAGAGACACTGCGTCTGCTACTATTGATTACATATATGTATCGAAGAGAATATATGACAAAATCAACAACAGCCAAAATATTAAAACAAACTGCAGCGATCACTACATTATGACAAGATCTTGGCAAGATCACAACCCAAGCAATGAAAAAATCACCTTGCCTCCGATTGAAATGAACTCCGGGATGAATAGAGTAAGAATAAAACAATCTATACTTCAAAATCTGCCGACTACATTCCGTACCTCCAAGTTGGAGGATCAACAGAAAATTAACTATGAATGGTTACTTATGCCTTCTAAAAAAAACAAAAAATTAAACTAGAATGTCCCCCGCAACCACACCCATGCCTATAATCCAAAGGTGGTGGAAAAGAAGAAAGAACTACGGAGGTCCTTGAAGTTGATAACTCAGCAAAACCTACCTGATGAATTCAATCGGATCAGATTAGCCAAGCAACGGCACAAAAATTGGATGAGAAACAACAGGATGAGCATCCAACAAGAGGATGCCGAAAAGATGCTATACCTGCTGAAAAACTGGAACACAAGACAGCTGTGGTCTCCATTAAACAGCCATAGCTCGGTATAAGTCTCAATGGTTGCTGACGTACCTGAGGTGAGTTGGATGATGTATTTTGCAGATCTATACAAACCAAGGCCACTCCAAATAGAAAATATAGAGCCAGATAACGAGCAAAAATGGCAATTTGACTGGAATGCAGCTGACATCTATAACGCAATACACAGGTTAAAATCGTCAAGGGCACCGGGCCCTGATGGCCTCTCCAATGAAGTGATCAAACAGAACCCCGAGATCTGGGGAGCAATATGTGCCAATATCTTTGAGTTAATTCAAAAGAACAACAACGTTCCGGCCTCTTGGCAACAAGCCATTCTGATCCCAATTTACAAGGGCCAATGAAAGATCCACATAATTATCGCCCTATTGCGTTACTGGACCCCCTTGGGAAGATCTTCGCTAAATTGCTCTTGGACAATCTTAACAGCTGGGCAGTCAAGGAAAAGAAATATGCTGAAAGACAAACTGGATTCGTCAAATCTATCGGAACAAATATCAACTTATTCTTGTTGAATCTATTAAAGCATGAAGCCATCAAGTCCAAGACACAGATCTACGCAGCTTTCGTGGATTTAAAATTAGCGTTTGATATGGTGAATAGAAATACCCTTTGGACTAAGCTACGCCTATGGGGATGCCCGTGTAACATACAAAAGAGGGTACACTTACGGATGCCATAAAAACCTGGAATGGTTCCAAACAGGGCTGCCCATTGGCGGCCACATTATTCAATCTCTTTACAGCAGATTTTAAAGATCTCATATATACCCCACTGATGAATCCTCCATAACGTAACTCATCTGTCTCCCATGCATCATGTATGCTGATGACATTGTTTTATTACCAAAAATACCAACAGGGCTACAGACAGCACTGACTAAATTGGAAGACTACATGATCACCAATCAATTGGACATAATGCTCAAAAGACGAAAATGATGCCCCTCTTGCTCCAAACCGAGCGAAAGGCAGCCAACTTCTCTTTCTTCATCGGGAAACAAAAACTAAACCAACTAAAGACAATAAAATACCTAGGTATGTGGTTAAATCAATCCCCAACTGAGAAGGAATTGTCTCAAGACCTAAAAACAAAGGTTCTATCGCTTGCTCGAAAAGAAATATGCTGAAAGACAAACTGGATTCGTCAAATCTATCGGAACAAATATCAACTTATTCTTGTTGAATCTATTAAAGCATGAAGCCATCAAGTCCAAAACAGAGGTCTACGCAGCTTTCGTGGATTTAAAATTAGCGTTTGATATGGTGAATAGAAATACCCTTTGGACTAAGCTACGGCTATGGGGATGCCCGTGTAACATACTGGAACCCACCAAGTTACTATATGCAAATACCACCATTCGAATTCGAATGTCCAAAGAGGGCACACTTACGGACGCCATAAAAACCTGGAATGGTCTCAAACAGGGCTGCCCGTTGGCAGCCAGATTATTCAATCTCTTGCTCCAAACCGAGCGAAAGGCAGCCAACTGCTCTTTCTTCATCGGGAAACAAAAACTAAACCAAGTAAAGACAGTAAAATACCTAGGTATGTGGTTAAATCAATCCCCAACTGAGAAGGAATGGTCACAAGACCTAAAAACAAAGGCTCTATCGCTTGCTCGCCAAGCCAGAGTCCTCCATCGGAAATTCAGAACATTCTTGATGTCTCTGCTGATAACCTTCTATAGACAAAAAATTTGCAGCAATCTTAACATATGGCTGTCTCCCACAGATAGATGGGCTCATATTCTGCTGGGCAATCACAAAAAAAAAATGATTTTCACAGTTGTGCTATTTTGGAACAAGATCATGGAAACTTTGAAACCTTAACGAAACGTACCTAGGGACATCTCCTACATTGTTGGAAACGTTTATTTATCCTCTGTCTGAAAGACTCAAACTGATTTGCAAAGTTATTCTGTGAAAGAAATGTATTCTGTGAAAGAAATGTGTGCTGTTAATGTAAGATGAGAGGTTTGTTGAGCAAACCATAACATTTTAATAAAAAGAAATATATATAAGCTATTCCTGAGTTTGTGGTGTGGTGGCTGGCATCTCTCATAATTCTCCAAGCCATGTTATCACACGTGTCAGCCCTGTGCGCCCAGCTCAGCTGTGGAAGAATGATGGGTATTCCCCAAGCCAAGCTGTCTCTGTTGATCCCAGAAGTCTATAGCCCTGGCGGCTGCCTCTTTTTGACCCTTTGTGAGACCTGATAACACCCTCTCCAATGAGACAATGAGACAGCCACTTCATGGGAAGCTGTTCTGGTAATTGGAATCAAGAGGCACTCTCTTCACAAAACGACTAACTTCGCACCAGGGTCCTGCATACCAAAATGGGCCTTTGATGCTATAGACAAGTAAAGGGGTTAGTGCGCATAGGGGGAAGTCAGACCAGCTGCAGGAACTTTCCACCATCTTGTTTCTTTCTATATTCTCTCTTGCTGCCTGTCCCCTCCACTTCCTTAAGCATAAGGAACAGGCCCCACCCGTTAGTGTCACTATCTTGAGGTGAGTGGGTAAGACACATGCTATTGGATGTCACCTAGGGGGAGGAGCTGAGAATCCTTGACATCAACGTGTAGGCGCATCATACTCAGCTGATTGATATTGGAGGGAGCAGCAGATATTCGGCAAAGCAGTGGATGACACACATGTGGACATATATGGAACATTCTCAGCACCCAAATGAGCCTAAGGTGAGGCAGACAAGCTTTGTGTGGTCTTATCACTCCTGCAGCTGCACTTGTGGTTGCTGTTAGCATCCAATTAATGCTCCCTATCTCCTGTTACAAATCACTCTGCGTACATGTGCAAGAACAGGAACATGCAAAATGATTGGTACCACAACAATTACCATCCTTGAGACCAACAGAGGTGGGGGTAGTGTGCATATTTTATCTACCAAAGATTAGGGTGTACCTGAACAGTGAGAGGAGATTGAAAATCCCTGTTCTCTATTTCAATTGCCCCCTCCTGGGACAGACAGTAGTGTTGATCTGATGGATGATGATCAAGCCAAAGATTAAGTACCATCAGGATCTACATGAGAACAAACATTCCTGTTGAAAATCAATGTGGATGAAGATGTAGAGGAGAATGACACTGTAGAGGCAGGCTCTTACCTTAATAGAGTCTCTTTGAAAAACAGCTTCATGTCCCATATCAGAAAGCACATTGCATAATTACGTGGTGTCCAGAACTCTACCAGCACTTCCACGCCAGCACCATCATGACCACATGAGCACAGCATGTGTGCTAGCCCACTAAATAAGTCAAACATGTGGCAGTACTTCAGGGAGAATAAACATCAACTGAATCTGGCCACTTTCACTCACTGACAGAAAACATTGTGCCGTGGGAAGGCAGGGACTAACTTAGGTAACACATCTATGTGGCCCCATATTCAGTGGCACCATGCACCGACATGGGAAGAAGTCAAACGATTAGAAGTACATTCTGCCTGGTACCTTCAGACAAGCAGCATACGTCCATCCAGCCCACACAAATACACACTAGATCACTTCAGATCTATCAGTGCTTGGGAGTAGAACATCAGGTTCTATCCTATGTAACCGAGTGGTACATAGCGATGATCCCCTATTGCATCAGGAGAGTGTTATGGAAGCATGTGAACATTGACCTTTTTGTGTTGCCTAAACTGAATTCTGTATCTATGCTGAGGTGTGTACCTTTTGCATAGCGATATTGATCTATGTCCTTCATCAATGCTACAACTCAGCCCCATTCCCCATGGCTTCTATCATTACAATGTATCCTGTAATTATGCTAGAACACAAGTAGCCTCATTGGGACTGCTAATGTTGCCCTTGAAATGTCATTTGCTTATATTTCTGATTCCAGCATAACTTAAAGTGGTAAGGGGATTTCACATGTGTTCCCAAGCTTTCAGTATTTTAATCCATGCCAGATAAATATATCAAGCCATAAATTGTGCTGGTGAAAAAGATGGGTGTGGGAGGCCACTGCCAGAGATTGTTGTGTCTCTTCATTTCTTTGGTTTGGGTGGAGCTCCACATTTGTTAGTGCCTCAGGCCTCAGAATCTCTTAACACATCATTAAGAAATCACCAACTTCACCTATGAAATATCTCCTAAATTGAGGTACTGGACCCCACTAATTGGAGACTACTCTGCTCTTTCCTCCCATTTTAATGACATCTATCTATGGAATATATTTACAATTGTTGCCATTGTTTCGTTTATGGATCAATATCCGTGATCTAATCCCTCCCACAACAACGATCTCTGCACATAATCTAGGACAAGAAACAGGATGTGTTTAATCTGATTAGTTTGTTTTATTTAAAATAATGAATCAAGAAATTAAAGGTGGTCCTCTAATTTACAACGCTGGGAAGTCACCCACAATCTTTAACTCAATATAGACAGCTTTTCTACAGAAAGAAAAACGCAACCTGCCTATTATTGTGTATTCTCACAAACATCTATACATAGAACAACAAATATGAATACCATTCTAGACAATAGAATTAAACATCCCACAATATAGGCACACTAATTGACATTGATTGTTTGATTACAAAAAACAAAACAAAAACGTGTTTCCAATAATAAAGTTTGCAATGAAACACTTCACTTAGTTTTCATTGAAACCTTCAACAATTGGTGGCATCAGAGAAGACAATTTACTCTACATACGGTTCTCTGATTATAGGGCTGATCCAAATCTAAAATATCGGATCCTATTTGTGACACACTATTTGTCCATAGCTTGGGCATAGGCACACACATTTTTGACTCTGTCGCAACTTTTTTTTTTTTAAAGCTTATGTTCAGGAATTCTATTTCTTTTTTAAATGCCAGGACAGAAATGTCTACCAGAGGGTGAGAGTACATCATTATGGAATGTTATTTGTTTTGTAAAGAATGTTATTGTTTCATGTATGAATAATTGATTTTTATGATTTTTCTTAATATCTTTTACCATGTGTTAGTATGTAATAATTTGACTCAATGAGAAAGTATGATGTATGACATTTTATTATATATATACTTGAAATGATGATTTTATCAACCAACCAAAAATAAATAAGTAAGTAAATAAATAAATAAATGTCTACCTTCCTAACTATTATCAAAGAATGAAGTTCACTGTCACAACACAGCAGTTCAGTGTCTTAATTAAGGATTGGATTTCCATTACTTATTCCTACTTCTCGTCCTCTTTCCTCCATACTGTATGTGTGTCCCTGTATGGGGACGGGACCAGAGCCTTTTGAACCACAACAATAACACTTGCCCTTTAAATGTATTTAATTTATGCATGCATAGGCGTGCGGATAGGCTTGACCGCGCCCCATGGTGCCAACCATGCCCCATGGTGCCAACCTCAGTCCCTTTTTTCCACACGACCGGAACAGACATCTTGAGAGCAGCAGTGATTTTTTTAGCTGTGCACTTCCTTTTCACTGAAATATTTGTACGTCACGTGGAACTCCTTTCCCTGCATTGGATGCCCATTCACTCTGTCTGCAGTGTCTGAGCCCCGACCATCTGTGGGATTCATGCTCTGCGTGCGACGTGCTGACAACTAATTCCTGAAGAACAGGTTGGTGATGTGGAGACAAATATTTTCCAGGTCTCCTCCAGAACACCTGAAGAAGTTTCCGCACTGCAAGTCTCGGAGGAAGGTAACTGATCTTTCTTTCGCTAAAGCACCTCAGAAAGGGGACTCCTTTCTTGGGAGCTCCCGGACTGGGAGGGGTCGCAAGGATCCTTGTATGGAGTCTAGGTCCGATGCTCATGTGGCTACCGGTGCTTGCACCTCGGGTCCAAAGATACTACTGGGCCTAGTACCTAGTGTCACAAATTCCCTACTCCCGGATGGTTGTCGGTGGGGCCAGTTGGCTATACTACTAGACGGTTGCCCGAGGGGCCAGATGGCTTTGAGGCTGTGACCTGGCCAGGAGGTGCATCGTTACACAGGACTACCAGAGCTTCAGCTGAGGGTGTTTTGCCTCCTGGGACAAGGTCTGAGGTCCATAAGAGAACTGGTCTCGGGGGCCCTTCATGGCCTCCTCTTAAGAGTGGTACGCTGGGCACCATTTCCTAGCCCACTTATAGCTAGGCTCAGCAAAAGAATGGTCACAAAATGGCGATGAGTTGAGGATCTGCACCACCATTTTCTGTGGAGTCATCTCCATCTGAGAGAGCGGCAGAAGCTGCCCGGCCTTCAAAGGAGAGGGCTATTTCGGGTTAGGTAACCAAGCCATTTGTCACGGTAGACTCTTCTAGTGACGAAGTCCCCATGTGCACTTCATAGCCTATTCCATCTAGTTCAGTGAGGTTTGCCGAACTGGCATTACAGTACAGACAGATCCCTCAGATTCCAGTCACGTTTAACTGGACTCCCATCGAGGAAGGGGCTCGGGCCTCAGTACTTGCCTTGCCAGCCTCTAAAAACAGGTTCTTTGATATACTTCTGCAATTAAGGAAGTCTTCTCAAATGTCTGGGATCCTAAAGAGGCTTATCAGGAAGTTTCTTCTACAAAAGCTTCAGAAGCGGCAAGGAGTGTTGCTTTTGCTAAAGGCTCCAATCATGCCGACAGTGCCCATGCTTCAACCACCTGTGCCAACTCCTCCTCCTCCTTCACCACCAGTGCTGCCCCTTCGAGTGCTGGTTCAAGTGCCCAAGGCTCCACTACCGCCAGAGCTAGACAACGGGCTTGTGGACCCCGCACCTAGTCAGGAGATACAGAACCAGTTGAGTGTGACCAGCAAAGGGCAGGACATGGATGACAATGAGGTGGAATCCGATGTCCATTCATTCTCCAAAGAATTCCATGCAAGGATACAAAAGTTGGCAGAGGTCTTAGGGGTGCCACTGTCTCTTCAGGAGCAACCAGAGATGGGGCTGTTGGCAGAGGCTTTGGCTCTCCAAGCATCCTCCAGGTCTGGCTTCCTGCTTCAAAAGGACGTCCCAGAAGCTGCCAAAAAGCTTGGGCCAAACCGCATTCGTGCCAAGCGGTTAGCAGGAGGTTTGATGCCTGATACAAACGATTGGGCAGCAAGGGCTGCTGCTTGCTTCTAACCACAAGGCCCACTGAGCAGTTTCGGCTGCAGCATCGCTATATTCAAAACTGGCACCAATGGGCTCCTCTGGTCAGGCAACATCGTCAATGGTGGTGCTTAGCAGGTGGACAAATTGTTTGAAACTTTTTTGCAAGAATGTGTATCTCAAAGCAGCCTTGCATCTCTGTCAGGCCAACGCTGATGCGTTGTTGGTGGCTGCAAATCAGCAGCTCTGTCAGGAGATTGTGGATTTTGCACAGTCTTCTGCTGAAAAGGCAGGCAGCGTTTAAGTCTGGTCTGTATGAAGCCAAAGTCATCGCTCAGGACCTGCCGGAATCACCTCTGGCACACATCGATACAGCCAGCGTGGGCATGTGCATATGAGTTGATCTATGGAGGTCAGCCTGGATGCGTGCCACCAGATTCACCACTGATGTGCAGGAGAGAATCTTAAATATTCCCTTTGAGGGAAACAAGCTCTTCCATTCCTCCATGGATGAGGAGCTCACCAGGAAGATGACTGCCATGCATATGGCATAGTCATTAGTGGTGCTTAGAAAGCCGGCAGCAAAAGTTTTCCCTCCTGCTCAGGGAAGACAGTAGAAAGGTCACAGTCATTTGGGGGCTTTCAAAGATTCCAAGAATGGAGATCCAGGCAGTCTTACAGATTGTACAGTGCTCATAGGTGTAAGCATTAAAAGACAGGTAACAAGGGCTTCTATTGTCCCCCCTGCTCAGTGTCAGCCTCAGAGCCAAAGAAGCAGTGACGTGTACATCCGGGTCCATTGGTCTCCGGTGGGTTGCAAAGTCACACTGCACAAGGAGCAATGGTACTCCCTGTGCTCCCAGCCTAGTGCTGCCTATTTTTACTGTGATTGTGCCTAATCTTGAGCTAGCCTAGCTGCTGCCTACAGTGCCTATCCTGTAATAGCCTATTGCTGCCTGTTTTTACTGTGATTGTGCCTAATTTTGAACTAGCCTAGCTGCTGCCCGCAGTGGCTATCCTGTAATAGCCTATTGCTGCCTGACCTTACCGTGACTGTGCATAATCCTGAACCAGCTTAGCCGATGTCTATAGTGCCTACGCTGAAATATACCACTTCCTACCCGTATCTCGCCACTGCGCATACTCGCACTCCAACAACCCAGCCTTCATGCAGGCTTTTTCCCTCCACTCAAAACTGCCTGCTCATGGCATACCTCTATTTCTCCACTCTGACCCTGATGGCAACTCTCGCCATGCCCCACCTCAATACCTCTCAACACTCCACACATACCCTGCAGACTATGGAGTACACCAAATATAAACAAACAGACCAGCCAAATGACGCCCTTAGCCCCTTAGAATGGATCTCCCGATTTGCTGCTCCACCCACGCCATGGACCCCATGCCCAGTGAAGGACAGAAACCGGAGACTCGGCTCTCGGCTCCTACCCCCAAAACCACGCTCCAAAAAACACCCCCAACCCATGCATAACCAAGTTTTAGCCAGCACCCGTAACACCGACCCGTCTGACACTACCAAACACCACCTGATCTCAGGTGCTATCATCAATGCCCGCTCTCTAGTCGCCCATGCGCTAGACATAGCAGACCTCATCTCCGCCAACAACCTCCACTTCTTGGCTATCACCGAGACCTGGCTGCACCAGGCTGCCGGTCCAGCTCTATCCCTCGCCATCCCAGAAGGATACTCAACTGTCAGGAATGACAGGAACACAGGGAAAGGAGGCGGAGTGGCCTTTATAGCTAAAACTTCCCTCGGCCTCAGAATAACCCCACCCGTCAGCTTCTGCTCCGCAGAACTACTATCGGCCAAACTTCAACTTTCTGCCACACAAACCGTACTTCTACACCTCATCTACAGACCCCCAGGTCCCATCTCATCATTGAAGGAAGCGTTATCAGACCTCCTGACCACTAATACCAAAACAGGATCTCAAATCATCCTTCTAGGAGACCTTAACCTTGGCCTTGGCGATCCTAATGATGCCAATGCACTCTCCTAAGAAAATACCATCTCCCAACTAGGATTCAAACATAGAATTACTGTAACGCTCACCTGATTCCCACAGAGACGCTGACCCGAACTGGACTGCTACCGTTTCTTCTATCATAAGGCGCAGGGCCTGGAAGATGCTCTGGACGGGGCCTCCGGATTTGGATTGCCTGGCTTGTAGAGAGAGTTTTCTGCAGGTGGAAGAAAAGGGATTGATTACCAGCTGGGGTGGATATGTGTTCCCACCAATCTCCCGTTTCTCACTCTTCTTGACCCCCAACTTGGTTTCTGCGAGCTCTCACCTTAGGTATTGTAAAGATGAGCTCTCCATCCTGCTTCAGGTGCAGGGGTGCGTAGAATCCAGTTACGTCACTGGATGGGAAATAGTTGCAGACACTGTGTCCTTCGTCTCTCCTGCGGTAGCCGTAAGTATGAGTGTCTTTTCTCCACAGGAGCCGGGGCCCAGAAACCTAAAGCTGGTAAGTCTCTTGGTGAGTATTTGTTCTCCGTGCTTAGTTAGTGCTCACCATGTATTCCTCTTATGCAGGTGCTGGGATGTAGCTGGCGTCGTAGCCGCGGTGGAGGAAGGTAAGTGAAAGAAAAGCGACTGCTTACTTCTAATGATTGTCTTTTTCTGCTTACAGGTGCCGAGATGCTGCCGGCGACACTGCCGCTGTCGCGTGTAATGAGGCACGTAAGTAAGTGGAAGAAATGTGGCCGCTTTAGAGCGGGCACCTCTAATGACTGTCTTTTTCTGTTTTTCAGGTGCCGAGATGCTGCCGGCGTCGTGGCCGCGGTGGAGTTCGGCGAGGCCACGGATGGGTAAGGCAAGGCGGCGCGGCTGCGAGCCTTTGAGAGCGCTGCTAATCTTGTACCTTTCCTTTGCAGGATCGTCGGAGGTAGGATTGCTGAGGCTGGATTCCGGTAAGTAATTTCTAATGCTCGCCTTCTCTTTTCTTGTCTGTTTGCAGGTGTTCCGGGTGCTGGCGGGCATGTCAGGAGCCAGGATGCAGGAGCCGACTCGGTGAGCGTCCTGCTGCTGATGCAGAATAACGCGAAGCACGTGTATTCCATCGGGCGTGGTTTAAATAGCAGAAAAGTGCTTCAGGTGTGTGTTCTTCCACCGGCCCCACCCAGGTAAGAAAAGAGTTCCTGAATAGAGGAAATAGTTCCTCCCAGCCCTGATGGCTGGGGACTTCAACCAGACTGGATTGTTCTGGGTAAGTATGCAGCATGATCTGCCTCAAGTAAGTCCACCCAAGCATTATTACACAGTTTATCAATATGAGCCCAGCGCCTATGGCGCCGGGACTGAAGTCCTTTATGAGCCTGGCGCCAAAGGCGCCAGGACATGGTCCAAAGGGCCCCTGTAGGGGTCTGCTGGGTCCGGAGATGTGGAAGAAGGGTCTGCTTCCGGGGGCGCTGGGCCAGTCCTGGCTCCTCGGGAGTAGTGCTCATGACAGCACCCCCCTTCAAGGCCCCTCCCAAAATTGTCTTCCCCGGGGGTTTTGTTTTATCCAGAAAGGTTTGGTGAAATTTCTTGATTAGACGAGGAGCATGGACGTGGTCATAGGGTTCCCATGACCTCTCTTGAGGCCGTAACCCTTCCAGTCAATCAGGTAGAACAGCTTTGATCTGATGATCTTAGAGTCCAAAATGTTTTTAATCTCGAATTCAGGTTCTCCATTCACTTGAATTTGTTCTGGAGGTTTGGTTAGTCTGGTTCCAGATTGCATGGGTTTCAAAAGCGATACGTGAAAAACAGGATGTATTCGCATATGAGCTGGCAATCCTAGTTTAACGGCCACTGGGTTTATTATGGCCGTAACTGGATATGGCCCCAGATATTTGGGATTAAAAGTGTGAGGTCCTTTGAGTGATAAGTGTTTGGTGGACAACCAGACCTGGTCCCCAATCTGGTATTGAGGGGCCTCGCTTCGGTGTTGATCTGCTCCTCTCTTGTACCTTTCTTTAGCTTGTTGTAAATGTGCAGCAGCTTCTTTGAAGGCTTTGGTAATAGCAGTGTGTAACTGATCCACGGCGGGTGTTCCAAGATCTTGAGGTGGATCGAGGTTGGAAGTTCGAGGATGAATTCCATACAAAGTGTAGAAGGGGCTTTGCCCGGTTCCAGAGTGAACAGAATTATTGTATGCATACTCAGCTATCCAAAGGATGTCCTTCCAGTTGCTCTCTGACTGTTGTAGCATGCATCGTAAATATTGTTCGAGAGTCTGGTTAGTTCTTTCAGTTTGACCATCGGTCTGGGGGTGATGGCTGGTTGAGAGTCTTACATCGATTTGAGCCAATTGACAGCAACTACGCCAAAAATGGGAAATAAACTGGCTTCCTCTATCTGAGATTAGTACCGATGGGAATCCGTGTAACCGGACAATGTTTTCAAGGAATTCTCTGGCTAGTACCGAAGCTGAGGGTAAGCCTTTTAACGGAATGAAGTGGGCCATCTTGGAAAACAAATCCACAATAACGAGAATAGTGTTGTACCCGGAGCAGGAGGGTAAGTCTGTGATAAAATCCATAGAAAGGGTGTGCCAGGGAGACGGTGGAATGTCTAATGGTTGGAGAAGACCAGCCGGTCTTTTCTTTTGACCCTTGTTTTGAGCGCACACACCACAGGACATCACAAATTCTTTTATGTCTTTTCTCCACGAAGGCCACCAGAATTGTCTTCTCACTTTCTCTTCTGTTTTGGCAATGCCAGGGTGGCCCTCTATCAATGAATCGTGATAGCAGGAGATTACTTGCCTTTGCAAATCGGCGTGTGGTAGGAATAATCGTCCTCGGAAATAAGGCAAGTCATTGTTTAAAGTGAAATCCATTCCTTTTTGTAGCCAGTTCTGCAAGTCTGTTGGGTTCAGAAATTGTTTAACTTTTGCCTCAATGTCCTCGATGGATTGTGAAGAAATCAGGCCCAAGATCCTTTGTTCAGGAATTATTGGTACAGGCTCTGGGTTGACAATGGTGTCTCCCATTCCAATCCGGGAAAGAGCATCTGCTTTGCCATTTTTGCTGCCGGGGCGGTAAGTGATCACAAAGTCAAATTCGGCAAAGAACAGGGCCCAGCGGAGCTGTCGAGAGGATTGAGCCTTGGCGGTTTTCAGATACTGTAAATTCCGATGATCGGTGATCACTGTGATGGTGTGTCTGGCCCCAAGGAGATAATGACGCCAGGCCTTAAAGGCGGATTTAATAGCTAACAGTTCCTTGTCTGTGATGGCGTAGTTAACCTCAGGCGCCAAGAATTTTCGAGACCAGAACGCCACAGGATATAATTGGTAAGTCTCTGGGTCTCTTTGTGAGAGGACCGCTCCCATTGCTAAGCTGGATGCGTCGGTTTCGACGATATAAGGGAGATCTGGGCGTGGGTGCTTCAGTATTGGCGCAGAAGTAAACTTGGCTTTTAGCTCTTGGAAGGCTTGTTCAGCTTCTTCAGACCACTCAAAACGTTTATTCTTTCTTAAGAGAGCCGTGATGGGTTGTACCACTCGTGAAAACTCCGGAATGAATCTGCGATAAAAATTGGCAAAGCCTAACATGCTCTGAACGCCTTTTACAGAAGTAGGTGATGGCCATTTGAGAATAGCGTCCACCTTTCGCAAGTCCATGTGGACGCCTTTGGGTGTCAGGATAAAACCCAGAAATTCGACTTCAGTGGCATGGAAAACACATTTTTCAAGTTTGGCAAATAGCTTGTGTTGGCAAAGTTTTTCAAGTACTGTTCTAACATGATTTCGGTGATCTGCTTCCGAAGAGGAGTAAACAAGAATGTCATCTATGTAGACGACAACACAGACGTCAATGAGCTCCATGAGGACATCATTCATAAAATATTGGAAGGCGGCCGGTGCATTACATAGTCCGAAAGGCATCACTTGGTACTCAAATAACCCATATTTAGTGCGAAACGCCATCTTCCATTCATCGCCTTCCTTGATCCGTACCAAGTGATAAGCCCCCCGTAGGTCTAGTTTTGTATATATGCAAGCATCCTTCACCTGGTCAAGGAGTTCCGGGATCAGAGGTAAAGGGTATCTGTTTTTTACCGTTATCTGATTCAGAGCGCGGTAGTCTATACAGGTTCTGAGGTCACCTTCTTTTTTTGGCACGAAGAACAGAGCCGAGGATGCAGGGGACTTCGATGGACGAATAAAACCATTGGCCAAGTACTGGTCCAGGTACTGTCGCAGGTGAAGGTTCTCGTGCTCGGTAAGGGCGTAGATCCTGCTGCAAGGAGGAGTTGCACCGGGTAGTAGATCTATCTGGCAATCATATGACCTGTGGGGCGGTAAGGTGTTAGCCTGTTCCTTTTGGAAAACATCTTGAAACTCTCGATACTCTAGCGGTAATTGCAAACTGTCGGCCGTTACTGACGCTAGGCCAATGTCTGATCGTAGATAGCAGGTTTGTGCACACTCTGGGAACGTTATCGTCTTTGCTCGCCAATCAATCTGAGGATTGTGTTTTTCCAACCAAGGGATTCCCAGAATTATTTGAAATTGCGGAGCCTTGATCACGTCGAACACTATTACCTCCCGATGCCCGTCTTGGCCTAGTAATGTCACTTCAGTAGTGGTATGGGTTACCGGCCCGGAGGCGATCTCAGTCCCATCCACAGTGGTGATGACATCTTTAACAGCTTTTGGGCAAAGAGGTAGGTTCATCCTGGAAGCCAACTCGCGGTCCACGTAATTTCCTATAGCTCCACTGTCCACGTATGCCTTAATTGCATGCAATCTTTCTGGCTGCTTTGGATTTACGAGGACCATACGCATAATGAAGTGCAAGGTCAAAGAACTGTTTTTTAAGCTCGGCAAGCGGACCTCTACGCTTGTCGGGCAAGGTCGTTTCCCGGCTCAGACTTTTCGGAATTCTTGTCGGAAGCTCCTACGGTCTTCTTAGGTGGTTTTACAGGGCAGTCTTGAAGGAAATGTCCCGAGTTCCCACAATTAGGACACAGTTGCATTTGCCGTCTTCTGTCACGCTCTTTCTGGGTTAAAGGGCCCTTTACAACCCCAATCAGCATAGGTTCGGTGCCATCGACACTTTTGGAGTTGCTCTGAGTCTTAGTGAAGATTCGGGTTTCAAACCTGGATCGATCCGCCTTCCTGTTTTGAAGCCTGTGATCTAATTGGACCACCAAATCAATGTAATCCGAACAGTCCTGAGGTGGATTTACGACCTGGGCCAGGACGTCTTTGAGTTCGCTGCGTAGACCTCGGTGAAATAGCGTGATTCTTTTCTCCTCGGGCCATCCAGTTTCCACAACTAACCTATTGAAGGATGCAATGTAGGCTAAGAGAACCTGGTTGCCCTGTCGTAGGGAAAGGAGTTCATTGTCCAGGGCCTGCCCCTGGGAATGCCTTTCAAAAAGTCTTTCCATACTCGTCTGGAAGGCTTGGAAATTCCGAAGGATTGGAGCATCTTGTGTAACCAGTGGAATTGACCAATCGGCGGTACTGCCGCTAAGATACGAAAGTACAAATGCTACCTTGGTCTGGTCATTCGGGAAGGCCGCGGGCCTGCAGAGAAAGTGCAATCGGCATTGATTTATGAACACTGCAAATCTTTTAGGGTCTCCAGCAAAACGTTCAGGTGGTGCCAGTGGCACATTTCCAGGTAGGTTGATTTGAACGGGATTGGTTGAAGTAACTGGGGTAAAATTCCCCCCTGGATTGGGCAGAGGGGTTTGCCCCGCTTGGCTCTGTAATAACTGTCTGGCAAGGTCGTCAGTTAGTTCCTTTGACACTATTAACTCTCTCCTGAGGGCGTTCGTCTCCTGGCGAGCAGCATGAACTTCAGCCCTTAATTCCCCCAGTAGCTGGGCCAGTTGATCTGTATCAGAAGTTTCCATAGCGCCTCGGTAGGAGATTATTGGTAGGCTTCGCGTTCTGTAACGCTCACCTGATTCCCACAGAGACGCTGACCCGAACTGGACTGCTACCGTTTCTTCTATCGTGAGGCGCAGGGCCCGGAAGATGCTCTGGACGGGGCCTCTGAATTTGGATTGCCTGGCTTGTAGAGTAAGTTTTCTGCAGGTGGAAGAAAAGGGATTGATTACCAGCTGGGGGTGGATATGTGTTCCCACCAATCTCCCGTTTCTCACTCTTCTTGACCCCCAACTTGGTTTCTGCGAGCTCTCACCTTAGGTATTGTAAAGATGAGCTCTCCATCCTGCTTCAGGTGCAGGGGTGCGTAGAATCCAGTTACGTCACTGGATGGGAAATAGTTGCGGACACTGTGTCCTTCGTCTCTCCTGCGGTAGCCGTAAGTATGAGTGTCTTTTCTCCACAGGAGCCGGGGCCCAGAAACCTAAAGCTGGTAAGTCTCTTGGTGAGTATTTGTTCTCCGTGCTTAGTTAGTGCTCACCATGTATTCCTCTTATGCAGGTGCTGGGATGTAGCTGGCGTCGTAGCCGCGGTGGAGGAAGGCAAGTGAAAGAAAAGCGACTGCTTAGTTCTAATGATTGTCTTTTTCTGCTTACAGGTGCCGAGATGCTGCCGGCGACACTGCCGCTGTCGCGCATGATGAGGCACGTAAGTAAGTGGAAGAAATGTGGCTGCTTTAGAGCGGGCACCTCTAATGACTGTCTTTTTCTGTTTTTCAGGTGCCGAGATGCTGCCGGCGTCGTGGCCGCGGTGGAGTTCGGCCAGGCCACGGATGGGTAAGGCAAGGCGGCGCGGCTGCAAGCGTTTGAGAGCGCTGCTAATCTTGTACCTTTCCTTTGCAGGATCGTCGGAGGTAGGATTGCTGAGGCCGGATTCCGGTAAGTAATTTCTAATGCTCGCCTTCTCTTTTCTTGTCTGTTTGCAGGTGTTCCGGGTGCTGGCGGGCGTGTCAGGTGCAAGGATGCAGGAGCCGACTCGGTGAGCGTCCTGCTGCTGATGCAGAATAACACGAAGCACGTGTATTCAATCGGGCGTGGTTTAAATAGCAGAGAAGTGCTTCAGGTGTGTGTTCTTCCACCGGCCCCACCCAGGTAAGAAAAGAGTTCCTGAATAGAGGAAATAGTTCCTCCCAGCCCTGATGGCTGGGGACATCAGCCAGACTGGATTGTTCTGGGTAAGTATGCAGCATGGTCTGCCTCAGGTAAGTCCACCCAAGCATTATTACACAGTTTATCAATATGAGCCCAGCGCATATGGCGCCGGGACTGAAGTCCTTTATGAGCCTGGCGCCAAAGGCGCCAGGTCACGGTCCAAAGGGCCCCTGTAGGGGTCTGCTGGGTCCAGAGATGTGGATGAAGGGTCTGCTTCCGGGGGCGCTGGGCCAGTCCTGGCTCCTCGGGAGTAGTGCTCATGACAATTACAGCACCAACACACATCAAAGGGAGAACCTTGGACTGGTTAGCAGATCTCAACTGCTCCACAGCCATCATTAAAAATGAGCCTACTGCCTGATTAGACAATCACGTCATTTCCTTCTCCATCCAAGGGAAATCACCATCGACCACCCCCCCCAATCACCATCCCGCAAACCTTCTCTAGGAACAATCGCAACATCACCTTGCAAAACCTTCACCCGCTTTTCCACAACATCCTCACCCCTGCAAACTACACTAACCTAGATGTGGAGAAACTTGCTGACCTCTACAATACAACTCTTGAATCTGCAGTAGATACCATCGCCCCCATCAAACTCACCAAAGCTAAACCAGCAGCTCACCTGAACAAATGGTTCACACCGGAGCTGAGAATCCTTCAGAACACTAAACGAGCGGCAGAAGCCACTTGGAGAAAAACTCCTAATCAAGCTAATAAAATACAACTCACATCAGCAACCTCCACCTACAAAACTGCTATCCTCAGGGCCAAAAAAGAGACCTACGACAATAGAATTGAGAGCGCCAAATCTAAAACTAAGGAGCTCTTCACTATCCTCAGAGAACTTGAGTTGCCAGCAGCACCAGCAGAAGCTTGCGTGAAAGATGCAGACTGGTGTGAGAGGATCCAAAAAGCCTTGGCAGACAAAATTGCCATGCTGCAAAATAAAATCGAACAGAAAAGGCTCAGTCTAGCCAAAAAAGCTAACACTACACCACCGCCCACCTCCATACCACCTACCTGCCTCCCCTTCTCCTTCTCACCGGTATCTACCGAAGAAGTGGCAAGCATCATCAAAGGTCTCAAGCCTTCCAGATGCCAAGGAGACTCATGCCCAGCCACCATTATTCAGGAAGGCGCCAACAATCTGGCCCCTTTCATAACCACCCTTATCAATGCATCCTTCAAATCCAGCTCATTTCCTAACAGCCTCAAGGAGGCCTGGGTCATGCCTCTTCTAAAAAAGCCTAACCTGGTCCCCAACAACCCCACTAACTACAGGCCCATCACCACCGTTCCCTACATACTACAAATTCTTGACAGAGTGGCCTACATGCAAATCCAGAAGCACCTGGAAGAGAAGAATCTCCTGGGCCTCAGACAATCAGGATTCAGACCAAGGCATGGAACAGAGACAGCACTCCTGGACCTAAAAATCCAGATGGACGAGGCTAAGGACAAGGGCAAGCTTGCCATCCTCTTGCTGCTTGATCTATCAGCAGCTTTTGACCTTGTCGACCATCAGATCCTCACGGAACATCTGACGCCTTCATGTCATGATTCCTGCCCCTCATGTCCCCAGCCCTCCAAGATGTCAGGCTGGACCCAGGCCACGATCACCTAAATGGCCCTCAAGAACTTCTCCATCCCTCCAAAGACCCACTTGGAGTCAGACTTGGTGCTTGTGACACCAGACTCACTCACTCCCATAGGATAACACTGGAGATTGGACTTGTAGTGCATTGATGAGGACAAGATGGATGCCCCCACATATTTCAGTTCCCAGAACTGCATGTGCGGTCTAGTCTTTTGGGTGTGGTTCAGCCCAGAGACACCTGGGATACCCAGAGACTATTTAAGCCACACCCAGGCTGAGAAACTTTCTTTGCGTTTTCTGCACCTGCAGCGTGACACTCACCGTGTTTAGATCGGTCTCCAGTAGGCCTGCATCTTTCTTCTGCGCTCAGCTCCTGCAAGAATAAGAACACCATTAGGAACAGGCTTACCTTGCGGTGCTTCTGCCCATCATTCATCGCTCCTTCTGTTCTGCTGGCATCTTCGGCAGTGTCATTCCCATCCCGACACGCCGCTTCCTAAGGAAAAGGGAAAAGAACAGAAAAAAGGCATTAGTAAGCATTCTGCAAATCTTTGCTTATTTTTAAATACTCTACGAGCTTCAAACGCTTACCTGAATCCCAGCCGCTCTTGGGGAACTCTGCCTCCGGAACTTCTCATCCATCTGCAAGAGGGAAAATACACTCCAGGTTAGCGTGGAAACATCTAGAGGCGCCGCATACCGGGCTTACCAACCGTATTTGTTCTTCATAACCAGCATCCAAGCTGAAAATGTTGCAGCACCTAAAAGAGACAGAAAAAGAACTCAGTTCAATGCAAATACAAAAGGGGTGCATCTCGCATTGCGCTCTCACTCACCTTCAGTGCTAC
The DNA here is from genome assembly GCF_040938575.1 of Ambystoma mexicanum. Classification (NCBI taxonomy): domain Eukaryota; kingdom Metazoa; phylum Chordata; class Amphibia; order Caudata; family Ambystomatidae; genus Ambystoma; species Ambystoma mexicanum. The sequence continues at coordinate 550,022,622 of NC_090930.1, read as the reverse complement.
TCATCTCAGCAGCACGCTGCCATCCCCGGACGCCGGCCATCATCTAAGGAAGGAAAGGAACTAAGTTAGAGAACTGTTCAAAAGACTCATTATACTTACCTGTCAGACTCTTGCCAGTGAAGTAACTAGGCAGCAATGAGCCCGCATCAATCAACGCCCCCCTGCGCTGAAGGCAGGGCGGAGAGCACACTATCCAAGAAAACAAGGTGAGCTGTGGATCAAAGGGAAGGGTTAGACCCCGGGGAAGAAGGGGTTCAAGCATACCGAGACAATAGGGAGTTAAACTCTACCAATCCTATGTTTCAGGCCCAGTCTCCAGTCAAATAGCCTCCAGGGAAGGGTTTAAGGTCGTAAGAGGTCAGAACAGGCTGAGTGATGTCCCAGTGGATACCAGGTGAGCGTTACACTTCAGCTGCCTTCTCTAGCCAGGCAACCGTCTGGATCCAATCCTTCCTAGCCAATCGAACCACCCAGGTCTTCTCCCTGGGGGCGTCAGCCCACCCTATCCCCATCCTCTGTGGCGTCCCACAAGGTTCGTGTGTCTCGCCAACCTTATACAATATCTTCACTAAGCTATTGTTTGACCGTCTTGACAGCTTGGGCGTCGCCTACACAAACTATGCGGATGACACCCAGGTTCTCATCTCCCTCTCAGGGTGCTACGGGGAGGACTCCACTAAGATCAACAATCTTTACCTGGAGATCCAAGCCTGGATGGCCGAGCATGGCTTGTGCCTAAACGACGAGAAAACAGAGCTCCTTCTTGTCGGCTCTCAATCACGGCTAAACAAATTGGACCCCCGTTACACGTCCATCAGCATAGATGGTAACCTAATCCCTGTGGCCAAAGAAATTAAAACCCTTAGGGTCTACTTAGACTTCACGCTCTCACTCAAAAGACAGGTGAACGCCACTGCCTTAGCCATGGCTTATACGAATAAGCTCATTAACGCCTGTAAACCCTTCCTTTCTCCATCCAGCTGCATCACCCTAGCCAGAGCGCTAGTGCTCTCTAAAATTGACTATTGTAACACTCTCTTTCTCGGCACTTCAGAACGCAATCTGAACAAACTACAGGCGCTCCAGAACAATGCTCTTAGAGCTGCCCTGAGCATCCCACGACACGCTCACATCTCCAGCATCAGACAAGATGCTCACTGGCTCCCTGTACGAGACAGAATTACTCTCAGATCCCTTGTTATTGTCCACAAATGCCTCTCTAATGACGCTCCTAAATACCTGGCAGACAAGTTCTCTAAACACACCTCCACCAGACCCACTAGAACACCTTACACACACTGCCTCTCCATACCCAAATTCTCCCTAAAAAAAGCAGGTGGCTCCAGCTTCCTGGTCCTTCCCGCCAAAGCTTGGATCACCACACCACTGAACATCAGAGCAGAGCCCTCCTTCTGGACTTTCAAAGCCAAAACTAAAGCTTGGCTCGCCAACAAGATCTCCACCACAATCTGATTCTCCTCTTAACATACTTGCCTGTTGTCGACCATCATGTAACCTGGTCAATCGCACTTACTGTTATTTTTACTGTTTGTATATACCATGCTGTACCCTCACTAAGTCTACGGTGCCCAGTTACCCCAGGGTCCGTCGCGCGGTACAAATAAACAAACTAAACTAAACTAAACTGTTCTCAGACCTTTGGCTGCTTTCTGTGGTTTCAGAAGGGTTCCGTCTCCCTGTTCCTCATCCTCCCTTGTCTCCCCCCCTTCTACACATATGGTCGCCAGCACTTCTCAGGGTGGTTGAGTTCTTGGTTCAATCCCAAGCAGCGCAGGAGGTGCCTGTAATGGAAGCAGACATGGGATTTTTACTCCAGGATCTTCACCATACAAAAGAAAAACCAGGCATGCCTGAGAGTGGTGTTGGACCTATAGTTTCTCAATCTCTGCCTACCCCTTCAAAAGTTCAAAATGATTACACAGGATCAGATTGAGTAGTATCTATGTCAGGAGACTGGCCATGTGCCCTGGACCTGAAGGATGCAGACCTTCACATACTTTGGCACCCTCATTAGGCGTTCCTATGATTCTCCATCATGGACATGCATTTTCAGTACAGGGTTCTCCCTTTTGGCCTCAATGCTGCGCACAGAGTCTTCATGAAAATCATGAATGCAGTCACCAGTCTGGCTCGTCCGGGTAGACTTGCACAGACTTGTCCCAAGTAGCATTAAGGACGATGCAGTCGTTGATGGACATTCTATTCCAGTTGGGATTCTCGATCAATGCAGAAAAGTCTGAGTTTTCACCTACTAAGACAATTACCTTCATTGGGTTCCACTGGGACAGAGTGCAGGCCATAATCGTCCCTACCCTGGAGAGGAGAAGAGATATATTGGCAGTGGTGAAGCACTTTTTGATGAGCAGACACACAACATTGTGGTGGTATCAGCACCTTCTGGGATTCTGGCTACATGCACTTTATTGGTTCCACAAGCGAGGCTCAGAATGAGGAGGATTCAGATGTACTTGCCAGCCTCATGGCATCAATAGACTGGTTCGCAGTCAGTAAGGATAGCCATTCCTCCAACCCTTGGGGAGGACCTGCTGTGGTGGGGAGAGGAGCCCAATTTAATGTCAGGAGCCCCTTTTTACCCACTGCCTCATTTGGCGTCTGGAAAGGACAAGGAGAGTCACACAAATTACCTTGAATTGAAGTTGATCTTCCTGACCCTGAATACATTTGCATTGCAGATACAGGGCTGTGTGCTGCTGATTATCACGGACAGCACAACTTTGATGTTCTACGTGAAGAAGCAGAGAGGGGTCCCCCCTCTTGAGGAGCTTAGCCAAAAAATTGTGGGAGTGAGCAGTGGAGCAGAGCTCCTGGATAAGAACGGTCCATCTGTCAGGCCGGACAATTCAGAAGCAGACTGGCTTCACCGCCTGGGCTCTGGTGACAGATAGACAGGCAGATCTTACAGAAGTTGTTTCAGATGTGGGAACAACAAGAGATAGGGCCTCATTACAAGGTAGGAGGTAGCACCATGGCTACCCCCTTACTGCATTCCGGGTCTGGGTTCCCGAAATAGGGACTTACCGGGTAATTCCAACCTTGGAGGACCCGGTAAATCCCCATTCCGGGAACCATTCCGCATTCCCATTCGAGCCCCCATAGGGCTCAATGGGAATGGGGATGAAGCTAATAACGCTACTGTAATTTGCAGTACCGTTATTAGCTCTGAAGTCCCTTAACAGGTCCCTTCCTTAACGCCTGGTAAAACCAGGCGTTAAGGAAGGGACCCGCTAAGGGACCTCGGAATAGGGTGGTAAGGGATTACTGGCACCGGTGTCCTTACCGGTGCCGGTAATCCCTTACCACCTACCTCATAATGAGGCCCATATTCTTGTTCACCATGAACAGCAATGTCGAATGCAACACATTTTCACCATGGGAATGCTAGGGAGAGTATATGGATTCCAGATATACTGGTTGAACAGGACATGTTATGCATTTCCCCCAACCCCTCTGTTTGCAGAAGGTGGTCAACAAGCTCTGGTAGGCCAGGAATTGAAAGCTTATCAAGCGTATCCTTTTAAATCCTCTGTGGTCATCAAAGGTGTGGTTTTCCAATCTTAGGGGTCTAGCCTGTTATGATCCCCTAACCGTAAGGATGTCAGAACGGTTGTTGTCACAGCAAGCATTGAACCTAGCGGCCTGATCCCTGAAAACTTACATTCGCCCATCTTAATCTTTCTGCAGACAATTAAGACATTATTCAGAAGACTGGGAAAGCCTCTGTGAGGACTCAGTACAAGACCAAGTGGACAATATTGTGTCATTGGGCAACGCAGAGGGGTGTGGATCCATTGAACCTCTCTCTAGAAAGTGTACTGTCATTTTTCAGCCTATCCGGCTCTGTCTGGATTTCAGGTAGACCCATGCAGGACATACCGAGAGGCAGTTGGAGCCCATAGGAATTCCGAGCAACTAGTTTTCAGCAAACCCAGTGTTGAAGAGGTATTCTGGAGGAGATCTCGAGATTGTTCCCTCCCAAAAGAATACTGCAGCCTTCCTGGGATCTCAATGCCATGCTAACAGCTCTAGCGTATAAACCACTTGAACCCATGGCCTCAGCAAACATTAAAAAGGCGACTCTTAAGATGGATCTATTAGTGGCAGTTAAATCAGACCGTAAAAGAACCGTTTACCATGTTTCACAAGGATAAGGTTGTGCTATGCACTCATTCTTTGTTTCTACCCAAAATTGTCTCTTAGTTTCATATAAACCAAGAGATAGCATTACCCACTTTCTTCCAGAACACGCTAACACAGGTGCACAATGTCATGCACTGTCTCGATGTCAGGCGGGCTTTGAAGTTCTACTTAGGACAGGACAAGTGCATTCAGAAGGTCAGGCACACTGTTTGTCAGATTTCACGGAACAGCTCCGGGCAGTCAAGAGTCCAAGGCCTCCATCGCTAGGTGGATAGTGTGGTGTATATCAGAGACTTACAAGGTGCAAGGAAAACTGCCCTCTGAGGTATTAGAGCTCATCTTGCGAGGGCGAAGACAACCATGGTTGCATTTCAGAGGCATGTCCCATGGGATGCGATAAGCAAGGCAGCGACCTGGGCATTTTGCTGGCATTACTATCTGGAAATTAGCTCAAAAGAAGATGCAGCATTTGGCCAGGCGGTGCTCAGGAATTCATTTGCATAAAAGTCTGGGGCTTCTCCCCTCTTGTTAAGTCATTTTACATTGGAAATACCAATACAGTATGGAGGAAAGGGGGTGGGACTTAGGAGTAAGAACAAGTTACCATAGTGACTACTGTACTCCTAGTCCATAGTCCCTTTTCCTCCATATGCTCCACACTCCAGCCCTTGCAATAGTTACTAATGCGTATTTAGGACAGTCGTTCTGATTGCACGTTACTGAGGACTGTGGTTGGCGCTGTGGTGCGTGGTTAGCATGCGCAGTCGCGCCTATCCTCGTGCCTCCATTTGCATAAATGAAATACATTTAAAGGGGAAGTGCTATTTTTGCGTTGAAAAAGACAGGTCCCGTCCCCGTAAGAGGAAACCCATACAGTATGGAGGAAAGGGGACTATGAACTAGGAGTTCTGTCGTAACTACAGTGAATAACATGTTCTTTATTTACTATGGCAGGCACAAATCACAAAGGCTTGTCACTGCACATTTCAATTCGGGATGTCTAAGGCATTCTGAAATCCCAAACTGCTGAAGCAAAGCCTTTTTATGATGAAGCTGCCCAGGGTTTCAATTTTAATTATTAATCACAAAGCACTTGCACCTTGTTCTATATTCCCCCTTTCAGTGATATAGCTTGCGAACAGGGTTCTCCCAAAATACTTTAAATTGCTATCTTGGGTTTAGTTAATTCTTGAGACATTTGTCGAGAGAACTTGGGTCACCATGCCTTTGGTATGGCTTTCAAAGTTCCATGACATGTAAAGGGCCTTAACCTGCTTCAGTCCTCACTGCCATGTAAGCTCTTCCATTTAGTATATCCATCGGCTCCGAAAATCCCACTCGGTTAATCAGGTTCTGTCTTTGGAAAGATCTCTTCATTCAGTCCAATCTGGAAAAGGCCTTAATCAGGTGAATTTCCATCAGCTACTTCCATTTGGAACCCTAGTCTGCTTGTCTCCAGGCCGGCAGGCTCTCCTACTTTTCTGATTTCCCAAATATCTTCCCACATGTCTGAGAGTAAATACCAAGCAAGCGCACCCATGCAGCATTATTTGACGCAGCATTTTTGTATTGGGCAGCACCTGTGATATGTTCCCTTTTCTTAATCACACACCCCAAGGACACCTTTCTTTATTCCACTGGCCCATTCAATTATCTTTCTCATAAAGGGGTTGTTTATCTATGAGCTAGCCCTCCCCACAGGATGTGAATTCAAGTTTGACTGAAATATTCATTTTCCTTTTAATTCCTAACACAGACATGTGATACTAATACAAATTGTATAATCCAATTCACAAGAACATTCTCAATCTGCAGACATCCTTTAGGTTATCGTAGCTACATGCATAATGGGTTAACACATGCACATGTATGCATATTACATAACTTTGAACATATCTTTTTTATATGCATGTGAATTCATATCTATCTTTATGTTTCAAACCAGAAAACCAGTTTTGAAGTTACAGATAAAAATACATTTCCCCTCTAAATATGTTGTTTTGTGCAGCACATTTATAAATAGGGGTTTGTTGTATGTATTTATTAACTTGCATTTCTTTTACATATTGTCTTTCCCCTTGTATCACCAGAGACATTTGTCATCATTAAAACAAAGGATCTTTTTAGCAGGCTGCTTTGATGAGACAGGCACATTCCTCAGTAGCCTTATTGCTCTGTCAGAGTCTGAGGTTAGTGCCTAAGCAGACATCTGCTTTTCTGAGGACACGCATACTGACTGACAACATATCCATCAATCTCTTACCAGGGCGGGCTTCCAGATAAGCTTCTCAAAATAATATCATAAATGCTCCGGGAATTCATTTGGAGTTTTTTTGTATTTTGGAAGCAGACCTATTGTCTGATATAAGAACAGCTGTGCAATTAGCATGTGTAATGCTTTAATCAAATGGATGGGTACTGGAGCCTTTGCATTCATATTTTCAAGAAAGGTGACAATTTCATTAACAGCCCTTTCAAACAAAGTTGCCAATTTTGAGATTACATGTGAAAGCAAAATGCTTTCTTTGTGTTATTTGTGCTGGTAATAGCATTATAATAAAGGGAAGGCATATCAATATATTTAACTTGATCTATCAAATAATGTCTAATACACATTCTGTCCATCATATCCATGCCAGATACTAATATACAAGTTGCACAGTTTGTCATGTTCTCGATGCAACATAATAATAATTAATAATTAATAATAAGGCATTAATAACATGGCAGCACATGTGCAAAAGCACATTTTAAATTGCATTCTCTTTCTCATTAAAGCCTGTAATATGGAGTGTTTTCATGTCAGCTTGTATTATCTGTTTAACATTAATTACATACAATTTCAGTGTAAAGTAATTGAATTCAATTGAATTGTTATTGTATTTCTATCGCGCTCGTACACAAGTGTTTCAGAGCGCGACAAGGCAAAGGAGGGGAACAGGTGAGAACAAAACAATGATCTTACTAGGCCCAGTGACATTGAGAACGTGCAAGTGCATGGGAGAGGGGGGGAGTGCATGGAAGGGGGAGAAGTGGAAAGTGCGGAGCAAAGGAGATACAGATAAATAATAATAAATAAATAAAGGCAACAAACAGTGGTAGTGCAGCAAGCAAGTGGCAAGTACTGGGTTTAAGGCAGCAGGCAGGGTAGGTCTGATAAGTGCAGGAAGAAAAAGGGTGGGGGCTGTATGGGTACAGATACAGACCCCAGTGCAAGGGGTGTGCCAGTGGCAGTGCGGGAGGGTGGCAGGGTGCGCATGTGCCTGGGCCGAAGGACAGAGGGTGGACAGGTGCACAGTGCCAAGAGAGAACAGATCAGCAGGGGAGACGGGGAGCGAGGGCAGAAGCAATGAGGAAGGTCTTGAGGTGCTTCGGGAACTGGAGATGATTCTCCTCAGGTTTTAGAGCGGTAGGGAGGCTGTTCCAGAGGGAGGCCCCAGCCGAAGACAGAGATCTACCCCAGCTTGTTTCTTTTAAAATTGACTGACCCTGAGGGAGTTAGAGGTAGAGGAGCGAAGCGCTCGAGAAGGGAGATATTTGCAGAGGGATAACTGAATGTATTTTGGACCCATGCCCCGGAAAGCCTTGTGGACAATGCAGAGGGTTTTGAATTTAATCTTTGCATCCACTGGGAGCCAATGGGGAGATTTCAGAGCTGGAGAGATACGATCCCAGGGCTTGAGTCCAATGACAAGTCTCGCAGTCCTGTTCTGGATTAGTTGGAGAGGGTGGAGAGTAGAGGCAGGTAGATTTAGAAAGAGGCTGTTACAATAGTCCAATCTAGAGAGAACCAGAGCTTGGGAGACAGTGAGCTTCTGGGGGAAGGAGAGGAAAGACAGAGTAACTCTGAGGGGGTGCAGTATGAAGTTTGACTTTTTAGAGACATCAGAGATGTGTGCGGAGAAGGAAAGTGTGGAGTCAAAAATGACTCAGAGGTTCTTAGCCTCGCAGGTGGGGGTAGGAGGAGGGCCGAGGGAGGCCGGCCAGAGAGTGAGGGGAAAGGATGGTGAAGGTGTGCCGATGAGGAGGATCTCCATCTTGCTGGCATTCAGACTAAGGTCATTGGTGGCACACCAATCTTGAATGGCAGTGAGGCAATCAGAGATGAGAGAGGGAGAGGAGGTGGCCGAGGGCAGCCTGAAAATGAGTTGCGTGTCATCAGCGTAGCACTGGAAATTTGAGAAGAAATGGCAATGCAGTGGGCGAGAGTTGCCAGGTATTGGTTGAAAAACCAGGGCGAGAGGCTAGACCCCTGGGGAACACCACAGGTAGAGAGGGAGATAGATGATAGGAAGGACCCAAGTTGGACCTGAGAGGGTTGTTCAGAGAGGAAAGAGGTCAGCCAGGACATAGCCAGATCAGTGATACCCAGGTTATCACAGAGACGATTCAGCAGGATGGTATGGTTGACTGTGTCGAAGGCAGAAGAGAAATCAAGTAGGATGAGGACAAAGGGAATGTTAGAGTCAAGGTTGGTGAGAAGATCTTCACAGATGTTCACGACAGCAGTTTCCGTGCTTCTGGCAGCTCCGAAGCCAGACTGATGGTCATGGAGACAGCCAACAGAATCGGAATGAAGGTTAAGCTGAGAGGTGGCCAGCTTTTCCAGGAGTTTGCCCAGAAAGGGAGTAATTGAAATTTGGCATTTTTTAGCCAGACAAGAAGGACCAGCTGTGGGTTTCTTCTTGAGAAGAGGATGCACTAGGGAGTGCTTCAGAGGGTAAGGGAAGGATCCTGAGCAAAGGAGTGGTTGCAAAAATTGGCAAGGGCTGGAGTGAAGGTGTCAATGTGGTCCTTGATGGTTTCAGAGGAACAAGGATGAACCTGTTTTGACGAGGCTTTCATAGATCAGACTTGTCTAGCAACCTCATCAGGGGAGAAAAGAGGAAAGGAAGAGAAGGAGGGTGGCGGAGTGGCTGAAGAAGGGTCTGCAAGCACAGACAGAGAGGTGAGAGGAGGGGCAGGGCAGTAGAGGGTGGGCAGGATGTCCTGGGTTTTTGAGATAAAGTGAGAAGCAAGGGCATTGCAAAGAGCCTGGGAGGCAACAGGAGGGGTAGAGACTGCAGCAGGGTTGGCCAGCTCCTTGCAGATTTTAAAGAGTTCAGCCGAGTTGTTAAATGCCACAGAGACACAGGCTTGAATGTGGACTCTCCTCTTGGTGAGGACAGAGAGTCGGCATTGCCTTTGGAGCAGGCGATAGGTCAGTTTGTCAGAGGATGAACAAGAAGCCCTCCATTTCCTCTCTGCTGCCCTACACTTACGTTTAAGCGTAGCTAGGTCGGAGTCATACCACGAATTGCACTTGGCTTTGTGAGTTTGCATAATTTATACCTAACACACTACTGCTTCAAATTAATTAGCTCCTTGGCAATCAGATAATCAGGTCAACTAACCAATATGATGCCCAAACATCCACCTTGATATCATTCATTACAAGGCAGACAAGATTTGAAGTATCCCATAAGGTAAGCTGTAGAATTCTACAAAACACACAAAAAAGGTAATAAAATGAAAGATGGCACTCATTACATCAGAAGAAATTTAACATCCACATGTGGAACATCAGTCATCAGGCAAGCATCCCTCCCAGCATAGCAGAATGGAGAGAGTCACTTGGTAACTTGCAAATCTAATTCAACCTTCCTGCCTTGCATCATCTTTCATCTTGTGCAACCTTTGCATCCTGGCTCCCTGACCATGCTGTCCACTAGTCTCAGCCCTTACACATTCTATTTCCCTCCTCCTTCCCCTCCAAAACATTCAGGTACCTTTATCGTATTGTTTTGCTGACCCTGATCTTGGCTACAGGCTGTTATTTTATGACATATCGACGAGGCATCCTGTGGCCTTCAGATGTTGGTACTAGGTGAAAAATTGTGTAATACACTGAAAACACAACTAGGACTCTCATCCTGTAAAGGGCCTGTAACAAGTACATTTTATTTGATACTTTTGGAAAATAAATTCTCTACGCGGTTACATATTTAAGCATACTATCCTTATAACAAATCTCCAGTTGTAACCAGTTGTCCAGGGATAGACACATGTAATATCACCCCTATACCTTTTTGCTCAAGCTCTACATATATGTTGACTATTTCAAGCTCATTGCAACTCACCCTGCAACAAATATGCTAATAGCTGCACTAGCCAAACACACAGCATATCCCAAGCCTACAAATAGTAACATGTTAGAGTTATCTATGTTTGTAATTGTATTACATCATGAAATGTGCAGTTTATCATGCATTAGTTCCTTGTCTGTCCGCTTGGCCATTCCAATTGGCTGATCAGTGGGCGTTGCCTGATAGTATGGCTTGCAATCCCACCAACCCTTTTTATGTCACCAGCCCTCTGATGCTGTTTATCTCCTTTTTGGACCTGTCTCCTGGTTCCCATGTCTTTTGCTTGGCATGGCATCCTGTGCTTATATTTAGTGATGGCAGCCTATCCATTCCTTGTTCTCCAGCACAGTCCCCCTTCTTTTGCACACTGTCTGCTTTCTTTTCCCATGCCATCCTCATCTTTTCGCACATCAGCCTGCTTCTTTTTCCCACTGGTATGTCGCTTGTCCATCCACCCTTTCCTTGACTGCTTCACTCCTCCTGGCAGACCCAGTCTCCATGATGTCCCCTTAATTAGTACACCAGGACAAATGCACCCCATTGTCATTGATTTAAAGATACGGCACACTCCATACCAGGACTTATTCCACTGGCCATGGATGTGGCACACAATAAAAACGCTTCAAGTTTATTTATTTCAGATTGAGCTTTGAGAAGGCAGCCAAGCCGTCTCACACCCCTCTTGATTTACACCCCGTGTCGCAATGGACCATGGACCAGGCCAGTGTGTTATAATGAAATATTTATTTCTTTAAAAATTCAAATGAAAATCAAACAGATTCAATATAGGGCAGCAATCACCAGTGTGGTGATAATTACACAGTAAAATGATAGGATACACTTAATTTAACTTTCTAACATCAGAAACATTAATGCAAAAATGAATGAAAGCAAGATTACTTTTTGGTAATACCTTTAAATGGCACAACGGTTATGGATTCCCCCTGCAACACTCCCCCAAAACCCTGTTAGACAGTTTTTTTGTGGGTGGACAGGTGTAGCAAGGAGTCAGGTATACTAGGCAAAAGTCAGATTGAAAATCCGACCTTGAACCCCTGAATGGGAGGCCAAAATCGGATTGAGAAACCTTGAAAAATGTGCAAAATGGCACTCAGAATTACTGAATAGTTATTTTACATGTGTGGTTGAATGGATAAGACAGGAATTCATGTGGCTGTACTAAAGAGGCAAGAAAACCTACAAGCTACAAGGCAAGGTACTAAACAACATGCATACAAGTGAGAAAATCGACTTTGGGAAAGAAACAGTGCAGCAAAAATCACACGTAGCAGAATTGCAATTTCTTAGTTTTCATAGGTTTAAAACAAGCAAACAATGAGCTAAGCAGTCAAAATCGGAAATCGGTTTTACTGAAGAGGTACACAGGCACATAACAAGTATGATACTAAAGTGAACGGATGACTCTTTATGGGTGACAGTGAGGGATTCTTTAAAGGAAAGGAAAAACGGATTTTAGAAGGGAAACACTTTCACAGGAAAACTCGGTTTTGGTAGCAAAATGATTTGTTCTACTGCAACTATATTTTAATGGCTAGATTATTAAAGAAAGATACGGTATGCAAGGAGATTAATTTGCAAGGTTAACCTATTCACACCGCGTTCATTTCTATGGGAAATTAATTAATTTATTCACAATAGTACTAAGGACTTACACAAAGTCCGAAATGATTTGGAAAGAATTATGCTACACATGGATACTAACAATGGATTATTCTAAGGACAGGATACACAGAGGATTCTGACAGTTTAAGAAGTTACTAGTGTACTTATAGGATTTCCTAAAGGATTGGGCAAATTACAAGGTAACAGAACGGTGTATGCAGCTTCTTGGTTCTGGGGAAAGTGGATACTTACAAAATGTACTGGAATTGGGTAGTTTGGACAGCTAACCGGGTCTCTGGACAGCGGGACAAAGATCTGGTCACTGCGCAGCGGCGGGCTATCCTTTAAAGGATCAGCGGGGCAACCAGGGTCTGGTCACAGTGGACAGCGGGGTGCATCAGCTGGGCAAAGGCAGGTCTGGTCACTGGATTCTCCCACAGGGGTCAGCAGCCTTTCCTCCCTTCTCCCTGAATTATTGGGATTTTTATAGGGTTTAATTCTGGGTAGTGGTTCTGCTTGAATATGGATCAGCTACCTCTGGCCTGGCTCTGGAGTCAGGAGTCTTGCAGGGTGAATGTGAAATGTTGAATGTCTGGATCTCTGGATTTTGGATGTCCTGAATTTTGAATGTCCTGAATCTCTCTATGCTTCCTCCTTTTATAAGCAGGATGACATCAGAGGATTTTTACTATGTGGGTGGAAATAACCTGGACATACCTCTAAGATAGGATAGGTCAGGCTGTGGATGTCACCGCCTCCCTGTAAGCAGATTGGATCCAGGGAAGTGACATCAGTTTTAGGGTTTATGTTTTATGATGTGCATTGTTATACCACAGTTACTTTTGCCAAAATCAGTTATGAAACAAAACCCGTATATTTACAATTGTTATCCTCCTGAAAATGAGATGGGCAGACCCCATATTTTACAATGAATATGCCATTCCAAATCCCAATTTTTTGCGATGCTGTTTTGCTCTTATGGCACTCTTTTGCGATTTCTATGGAAAACATTTCACCTAAAATTCCACAAATGGCTACACATAAGCCTATCAATGTTGGGCCTATTTCCATTAAAATGTTACATCTGTGTCATGTGTGCTTTCCTCAGAAATGCCTCTTTAATGCCACTCGCGTCCCCCACATGCTAGGAAGACCGAAATAGTCTCATCTTGCTGATACCAAATTTACATTAACACCATCATAATTTCACATTACTGCTTATTCAGGTTACTGAAATAAATGTCTTAATGTAAAATGTCTTTTAAATCAAATGGGCTGGCTTTGTTCCCAAAAGTGGGCAGTCTTTCCAACCCCCCCCCAGCCAAATGCCCCCTCTGTGTCAGTTCTGAACAACAGGGTTACCATAGCGCTCTTTGATCCTGGGCAGTTGAGCCTGAGGAGAGGTGTCAAAGGAATTCACACTAGTGTGACAGGGCTGGTTCCCCTGGGTCCTTTGTTCCCTGCAGCAGAAATTCTGGTCAGTCTGATGAGGTCACGAATTCCCACACCTTGGTCCTTTCACATTTGTAAAGGGACTTCCTTTCCCAAGTACCTTCAAAGTGCCTGCCTTGCCAAACTGTTCTAACAGGAATGCCTGTTTCAGTTAGGCTGTTGAAGTTCTTTTTGTGAAGACAAATAAAATAAACTGAGTTAAATATACCTATATTTTGGAAGCATTTCTTCCACAAATGTATAGTTGTGTTTCTGGGCATTTTACAGTATTCTTTCCCATTTAGCTGTCATAATGTCATTTCATTTCTCTGCAAAGCAAAGTAACAGGGGTTCATTTCATTTTTATGTCCATTTAACAAAATGTGGTTTTCGTCTCATTTTGCTTTCTGAAAGCTTTCATAGCCCTGGTCAATTTCTGTACACAGGGAGACGTTCAAGAAATGGGTTCTTTGAAACTGACAACCAGCAAAGGGAAGAAAGAGCTTCTTTTGAAGAGCTTTGTGTGTTCATTTGTTGCAAAAGTGAACGCTGACCGTGTGGGCTGACATGAATTTCTCTTCTCTTCACAACGTTTACTTGACACAACAATGCCGTTCAGGGAGGAATGGCCCTCATTTGATGATGTTCATCCTGAATATAGAGGGGCATGTCTGTGTTTTACAGGAACCAAACTGTGTAATGTTTAATGATGGAACAAGCAGCAGTGCAAGGTCATTTTAAACACAGAACATTTTCTTTTTCAATTTGAAGTTTTGAGGCTGACAGCATAGCAGCGCTGAGAAATTCTGCCTTTGAATTCCTCTTTTTGGATTTACATGAAGAAATACATGCAGCCATTCTCGGTGTGTCTATGCTCCATCTCGTCCCATGCGTGCTCAGCAGACACAGCGCAGCCATTACTTTTGAAACTGCTAAAACGCAGTTTTGTGATGCAGGGGATTTCTGCTGGGCTGGTAAATGTACCCCACACCATGCTGACAGTCCCTTGGTACTAACAGCAGTAGATTCTGTGATGGGGGATCTCTTCCTGGTAGTTGTGGTGACAAGGACCACGTTAAGGCATTTGCTCCAGCTTCTAACTTGGTCTCCAGGCTGTTGCATCCCTGTAAAATGCCCAGCCCAGGACTTTTTTTTTAAATAAGATACCAGACAACATTCTCCAAAACACCTAACAGCTGCTTCAGCAATGGACCTCCAGATATGCCTCAATGATTTGAGGCCATACCAGTATCAGATAATATGTTCTACAAATGCCACCCACCATACCATTACATAGGATGAAGGCAGAAGTGGGGGAGAGGACTCATCACTCTAACTTTAAGACAAAATAATGTCTTTGTAAAGTCAGGGTTGGGGCTAAGGCCGAGCTGCAGTGGTGGGTTAGCAGCATGAGATGGAGTTGTTCTGGCTCCACTACACATGTCAGGAACCAGGAAGCTCTCCCTGCTTCCTGGTTCCGTCTGCACAGGGGCACAGGTGTGAGAGGAGAATTGAGTCCGGAGCTGGTCGGGCAACAGGTAATCAAAAAAAGCCTTTTTGTATGTGTGTAATATGCATCTCTGCATGTGAAGGTGTTGAATGTTTATGTCTGTATGTATGTGTGCATGCATGCAAGGGTGTGTCTCTGTATGTGCGCTTATTAGTGAGAGATCACTGTGAATGGTGTGTATGTATGGGTGTGAGTGTACGTGTGTATGAGAATGCAGTGTGAATGTTCTGTGTGTTCGTTTTAATGATTGAGAGAAGCTGTATGGGTGAGGACCAGTGAGTGAATGGGTTTGAATGTGTGCATGCGAGGCTGGGGCCCAGGGCACATGAAGGCATTGATGTTTTCTTACAGTGACATGGCATGTTTTACTGGCATTTTTTGGCAATTACTTGGAGTAGGAGTTGGAGTCGGAGGGCTTCAACAGGAAGGCACCTGGACATTTGATTCTGTGGCCTGACATGTTTTACTCGCATTAAGGGCAAGGACATCATGATGACTTGATGAGTGTTCTTACATTGGGAGGAGGGCATTTGTGCACCCAGTCAGGAAATGTTTCGTTACTGTGACAATGCATTTTAAACTGGCATCAAGGGCAACAATGAGTGTTCCTACATGGTGTGTAGGGCGGGTTTGTGCACCCAGCAAGGAGATGATGTTTTCTTAGTGAGACGTTATCAAAGTCAACATGATGATCGTTCTTACATGGCCGGGGGAGGGGGGAAACATTTGTGCAGCCAGAAATTACATGTTTTCTTTCAGTGGTATGAGATGTTTACTGCCATTAAAGGGCAGGAGTATGTTCCTACATTGGGATACTAGAAATATTGGCTGAGCAAACGTGAGCGTGATTTCTTAAGGTATCATTATTGCACCTAATATTACTCACCTTGAACAGAGGTGTCTGGTACATTTGGGTGCCAGAGGTCAGGCAACGCCCCGTGCTTCTGAGCTAGATGAAAAATGTAATGGTCGATAAAAAAAAGTTTCCATGTGTTAATATCCCAGCAAAAATATTGCGATGCAAAAATATCATCATGTTTTTGCGGCGATATTGACCCATGGACCCTGCGGGGGACACCCCCGCAACCCTGCATTATTTTAAAATGTGCAGGGGACACCCCCGCAACCCCTGATCCCACAAATTAACCCCCCCAAAAATATCGCCTATGGCGAGACAAACGGCCGTATGTACGGCGATATTTTTGGTGGGGATATTTTGTAGCGATACCAAAAAAAAGACCTATATCTTTCACATTGTGCATTTTGCGGTGCACGCTGCAGCAGCATGATCATTATACGCATTTTCGAAGTGTGGTGGTCCAGGCTGGCCCAGAGTGTGGCATGGCCCGTGCTTTGTTGAGAAAGCGTGTCTCACTGGGGTGCCCCAATATTTTGTGTTATTACAGCCCAGTTGGTTGCCTCTTACACCAAAGGCTATGATGAGGAAGGTGTAATGAAGAGTATTCTTAAATAATCCAAATAAATATACACCTTCACAGAACGGCACCAAATTAAGAAATACAGAAGGAGAGTTGTGAAAGAAACTGGTATTGTATCAGACTCGAGACTGGCAAATTAGATAAAATATAGAACGGAAACGTTTCTGCATTAATCTCCCCACAGTGGCAGTGCGGGCGCGTTCGGTTGCCTCTCCGCTGGCAGAAGCAAATATGTTTTATGTGATAAATGGAAGAGGTCAATTTCGGTGCAAAGAAACGGCTCATTGCACTGATGCTCAGCGTGGACCCTGAACCACTCACTGTATTAATCTATGCAGAAAGTTAGCAAAGCAAGTATTTCGAATCCCTCCATGAAAGGCTGGCTTTCATGCTGCAGGAATCCAAGGCGGGGAGAATATCTATGCTCTATTGCATTGCAAATGGGGAGCTCTCAGGGCACAGGCAGGGAATAGCATTTCACTATTTACAGCTGTGAAAATCACACACGGTTCTTCGTCTCGTGAAGCTGTGCGATGTTTTATTTTCACGATTTACATTTCTGATCCTTCTGTTCTAAACATTGCAGGTTTTGCCTTAATCCATATCCCTGTGAGTCATTGTGCTCTTTGCCATCAGTACCTGATTCAACTACTTGTCACCATGGTACTCATAGGAATTACTTTTTTCATTATTTAAGATATGACCCGAAATTAACATCAATAAATCAGAAAAAAGTATTGCCACGTCTATATCAATTTATTTCTGAAAGAACAGGTGAAATTAACACTCCTTCATTATTTCGCTTATTCACCTCGCCTCTCTGTAATGATACCTGATGAATAACCACGCTTGACACAATGAAGTTGGGTTCAATGTTACCAAGTCTCCTTAAGTGGGGAACTCTGAGGTTCCATTTTGTGTTCTTGAGCCTGGGATGGGACCTAAATAACATGAGATAATGTGAACTATGCATGCATTTGATATACCATACAGCAATAATGATGTTCCAGTGGGGAAGATGTTCTCCAGCAGTTGGCCATGGCTTTTCGACCTTGCTTTAGGTTTTGGCTCATAGCTCCTGCATCAGCGACACCATAGTAGCCAAAGTGTATCCAAAAGGAGTTGATAGGATGTGTATATATCTAGATTTTGCTGGTCAAATAACCAGTGACTGATTCTCTGTGTTATCAAAGTTCTTTCCTCCTTACAGTGATTTATAAAAGATACCTCTACCCACCTGTCTAAAAGGTAATGAGTTAATGGCAGATATGTAGCACCTTTTTTTATTCTAATTTGTGTCACATTATGGTGCAGAAAACCCTCTCTCCGAAAGCTTATACAACTAATGGATATCTCTTCACCAAGTGTGCATTTTAGGAACTTAATTTATAAGCAATACACCATTCCAGCCTACATTACTAATTAATGCACTTTTTTCGCTGTTTTACATACGTTTTATTTTCAGCTATGTCAGGAGGTGATGCATTAGAAAATAGTCATGGGCATACTTTTCCGTGTTTTTGTATTACCAACCTTGTATCCATAGCTACCGATTGACGGCCATATGATGCACTGAAACAATGTATCTTAAATAAGTCGTTTGAAGTAATCCAGAGGAAGCAAAAGTGATCCTAAAAAGCCCAAACTGATGCAAAATTAATATGAAGTAATCCAAAGCAATGTAAAGAAATGCAAAAGAAATCTTCCATTTGCATAAAGTCCCACGTTATCCTACTGGATGCGCAGTTGACATTTTGATTTGACCAAGGCCTTAGTGGTGAGTTGTCTTCCTCCCTTTGCACTGCTCCACCCTCCTTCTTCCCGCCTGTGCATCTGATAGGACCCTGTGAGAGCCTCACCCTGCCAGCTCCTCTTTTCCTCGTTACTCACTGTCTCGCTCTCTCACTGATCCTTAACATAATACTGCAACATAATACTACTGCTTTGGGCTTCTCCAACGAGCTCCATGAGATTGTAATTCATAGAGCTCATTGGAGAAGCCCCTATGCAGTACTATGTTACAACTTCTAAACATCCAGATATTTTAAACCATAAAACCACGACTGGGAAACACACAATGTAGCCATGAGGTTTGCTTCGTTCTCTGGGTTGCTGGAGTCAAGAGTATTTATTTACATGGAGGTCCAGATGGATAGCCTGTGCATTAAACTCTTGCGCTTGCATTTGGCATGCAGCAAGTCTACATGTAGCTAGTTCAAATCTTGGCAAGGCTGACTCAGCCCTTCACTTTTTCTAGGTTGATAAATGGAGTAGCAATACGTAGGGTGCTTTTAAAATCGGAATATAACTTTTTCCCCTTGTAATTTCGCTCTCAGCAATCTGAGTGAATTTGAAACCTGCACATCCACACTCCAATGGGATGCAATTTGTTTCTTCTGACTGTCCTACTCATCTGAATTACACTTCCCTATTTGCCTCGGCCCTTCAAACATGGCCGCTCCAGGTTCTTTCTAGCTTCCTTCCTCGACCAGGCCCAGCTCCCCCTCCCTTTGGTTGTCCTTGGCTTGGTCAGCCAATTGCAGCACCGGGAGGCAGGAGCCGTACCAGCAATCAAGGCCAGCTACGGTCCCTGTCTGCGCCCTGTACGCTACAGGTATGCTCCCTCCTGGCCGCCTGTGATGCTGTGTGCCCCATACACCCCACCCTGGTCGCCTGTGATGATGTGTGTGCCCCTTTCACATCTGTATGCTGCTGCCGCCCTGCAGCATGGGGTAGGCACCATGTATTTGCCCATTGCTGGACTTTCACATCTGTGTGCTGTTGCCGCCCTGCAACATGGGGTAGAGACCATGTATTTGCCCACTGTTTTGACTTTGCATCTGTGTGCTGCTTCTGCCCTGCAACATGGGGTAGGCACCATGTATTTGCCCACTGATTTGACTTTTGCATCCGTGATCTGCTGCTGCCCTGCAGCATGGGTAGGCACCATGTATTTGCCCACTGATTTGACCTTTGCATCTGGGTGCTACTGCCGCCCTGCAACATGGGCTAGGCACCATGTATCTGCCATTGCTGTACTTTCACATCTGTGTGCTGTTGCCACCCTGAAACATGGGGTAGGCACCATGTATTTGCCCCCTGAATTGACTTTGCATTTGTGTGTTGCTGCCACCCTGCAACATGGGGAGGGCACCATGTACTTGCTCATTGCTGGACTGTCACATCTGTGTGCTGCTGCCACCCTGCAACATGGGGTAGGCACCATGTATTTGCCGACTGTTTTGACTTTGCATCTGTTTGCTGCTGCCGCCCTGCAACATGGGGTAGAGACCATGTATTTGCCCACTGTTTTGACTTTGCATCTGTGTGCTGCTGCGGCCCTGCAACATGGGGTAGGCACCATGTATTTGCCCACTGTTTTGACTTTGCATCTGTTTGCTGCTGCTGCCCTGCAACATGGGGTAGAGACCATGTGTTTGCGCACTGTTTTGACTTTGCATCTCTGTGCTGCTGCGGCCCTGCAGCATGGGGTAGGCACCATGTATTTGCCCACTGATTTAACCTTTGCATCTGTGTGCTGCTGCCGCCCTGCAACATGGGGTAGGCACCATGTATTTGCCCACTGTTTTGACTTTGCATCTGTGTGCTTCCGCCCTGCAACATGGAGTAGGCACCATGTATTTGCCCACTGATTTGACCTTTGCATCCTTGATCTGCTGCCGTCCTGCAACATGGGTAGGCACCATGTATTTGCCCACTGATTTGACCTTTGCATCTGTGTGCTGCTGTCGCCATGCAACATGGGGTAGGCACCATGTATCTGCCCATTGCTAGACTTTCGCATCTGTGTGCCGTTACCACCCTGAAACATGGGGTAGGCACCATGTATTTGCCCTCTGACTTGACTTTGCATGTGTGTGTTGCTGCCACCCTGCAACATGGGGAAGGCACCATGTATTTGCCCACTGTTTTGACTTAGCATCTGTGTGCTGCTGCCGCCCTGCAACATGGGGTCAGGCCCAATGGATGTGATCTCCATGTACTTCTCTTTTGCACTTGGCGTATGATGTATTACCTTTTGCACGTTCCACAAAGTAACTCACCTCTTACGCTTTCTTTGCTGCAACCTGAAGCACTTACTGTAACCGTATTCTTAAGTTAAAAGAGCCTAGATACCTCTGGGTTTTGTGTGCTATATTTGTGTCAAAATAAAATAAAATAAATAAAATAAGGTGATAGTAACAACTATTTTTACAGCATTTAAAAGCTGGTAGAATGCATCATAGATTTCTGTATAAAAGCAAATCTGCTTAATAAAAAAGACGATTTAAATAGCAGAATTGAAAAGCAAGTTTTGTCATAGGTTATAGTCACGATAAAGGCAGGCAAAAATTCAAGGGTAAACTGTCAGAAAAAAGTGCACTCGCTTGACTCCCAACCTACTCTAGGATTACATGCATGACGCTACATGACTTTATTAATCTATTTGGAAGTGTTGCATAGTACATTGAGGAGACATGTGATGGTGCACATAGTTTCTGATGAAAACATCTGCACATGTGGGTTAATACCATACATACCATGCAGTAATCGTGCCTGGCATATAGTAGCATAATTGAGACATTTGGGCTGAACTTGTCAAATAAAAGCCCCAACCTATTGACCTTTTTTTCATGCTGTTTCCATTTAAGTTTTAATGTGGAAACGGGTTCACATTTTCCTTGCAAATGAAGGGATACACACTTTGAACTAAACAAAACAGTGATATTTAAATTCCACATCCGCTATTGGAGACCATGCAAATGGCTGCGGTGGCAGTATGCATACCAGAAATATAACATTGAGCCTCATTACACGGTAGGCGCTAAGGGATTACCGGCACCGGTAAGGTCACTAGTGCCGGTAATCCCTTAGAGCCCTACTACAAGGTCCCTCAGCGGGTCCCGTCCTTAACGCCTGGTCCGACCAGGCGTTAAGTACGGGACCCGCTGAGGGACTTCAGAGCTAATAACGGTACCGCAAATTGTGGTACCGTTATTAGCTCCTTCCCCATTCCCATTGAGCCCTATGGGGGCTCAAATGGGAATGGGGGATGGTATTTGGAATGGGGACTTACCGGGTCCTCCAGGGTCGGAATGACCCGGTAAGTCCCCATACCGCCGACCCGGTACCCGGTAAGGGAGTAGCCGTGCCGCTAATAGTGGCATGGTTACCTTCGACCGTGTAATGAGGCCCATTGTCTTGAGGAAACAGGCAATAGATGAACACTAGCTATACAAAAACAAAAAAAACACCTCATTAACACATATTTACGCTGATGGTCTAGACTTCCAAACAATACATTAAAGGGTATCTGCAAAACTGATTGAACACAAAAATACCTAATGAGAAATGATCGCATTTTTTGGGTCGAATTCATTAGGTATTTTTGTTAATTATTTTAAAAATAGATGTGGGGTGGGGTA
The DNA here is from genome assembly GCF_040938575.1 of Ambystoma mexicanum. Lineage (NCBI taxonomy): Eukaryota > Metazoa > Chordata > Amphibia > Caudata > Ambystomatidae > Ambystoma > Ambystoma mexicanum. Next base: position 550,000,889 of record NC_090930.1, on the reverse strand, counting down.
GGGTGATAGGTTAAGGTATGGGGAAGTGTGGAGGGGAGAATGGGGTCTCCCTCTGCATTATTAAAAAAAAAATCAAAATAAAAAGTTTGGTCATTTCTCAATAAGTCATTTTTAATCAATCATTTCATGGTAATCCAAATTAAAGAACTTGTAAGACATTACCAACTTTTAGTTACTGACACAGACTTATGACCACAGTGAACTGGGATAGCCGACCCAGCCCTTTAAGATGAGGTAGTAATACATTGAGATGAATGGGGATGCAGAAGATACCCAAACATCAATAATCAGACTAACTCAGAAAGTTGGTAAAGTTTGACTGTTTTAATGCCAATTATCTAAAACAGGCAGTACAACGGACATCAACGTACGTCTCACATCATGATTTCCAAGCATTGTTTAAAAAACATGAGTTATATAGCAAAAACCCGCCATTACCGTCGGCAACCTACATAATTGCTGACGTCATCCAACGTGGCAAACTACAAATACCTAGCGGCAAAGATGATTGGGTCTGCAGGAACATCTAAGTATACGTTCCATACTAGTCTAAGAAAGTGATAGGGTCTTTAACGTCAGGTGGGGCAACTAAGCCCTCCCTTCAAACAGCTCACTATGAACGTCACTAAATACACAACGTCCCATTGGTTACCCAAACTATAGAACCCTTAACTACGCGGCCCCCTATAATTGATTGGCACCCTTACATCCATTAGTACTTTTCCACCTACGCCAGCAGCACACAGGCTGGTCTCCATGTGCTGGTGGGTTGGTCTTGACCATAGCTTCCCACCAATTAGTATATCATCTATCATCACCTCAGTGGTCTGCATGTCAATTAAGGCTTTGAACTTGGCCTTGGAAATGTCCTTTGCTCTGGACAAAATGAAGGAGTAGAGGCACGCTTTGTCTCTTGCGTAGGTGTGGTTCGTCATGATTGTCCATTTTCACCCCTCCATGTTACTGAAGACCACAAATTTGAGCTTTGGTGCATTTAAAATAGTTTTATTTAATGAACCTCTGACGTCTTTCTTATTTTTGTGCATGTCTTCTGAACAGGTGTTTTGTTCTTTCACACGATTGAAACTAATGTCTGCTCATCCAAGTTCAAAAACGGCATTGGCTTCTTGGGGTTGGTCCAGCTTTGCCCTTCTTTGTTTCACTCCTGCAATTCAATTGCTTTCTCAACTGCAACACACTGGAAAAGGCCTTTCTTTTTCTGGTCCAGCTCTGCTCTGCTATAATGCGTAGTGTAATCGTCCACAGTTTATTCACTCATATATATATAAATATATATATGTAGGCGCTTCCCGCAATCTATTAACTATATAGCTAGCCTCAAAAATACTTTGTCTGCTTGCATTTCTTTGCATCTGTACATGTGTAAAATAACTTGATATTGTCATTGTTTCTGCAGAATCAGCCTCTTCATTTCAAGCCCGAAATGTTTACTTATCTTTGAGGCTTATAGACTATTTACTTTCTCTTGTCTCTGCATCTCTTCTGGGTGTGTCAGCCTTGCTTCATGTGACATCACCAATCTGCTCTTTTGCTCATTTCTGACTCTCCTTCTGGGAATTGTGGAGATTAGCATGCGTCACATATATATAGAATTGTTAGGATAATCATCACATCTAGATAGAATTGTGAAAATTAGCATGTGACACATCTAAATAGATACATGAGGATTAGCCTGTGTCGCATGCAGACAGAATTCTGAAGATAATCATGCATTAAGATAGAATTTTCATGATTAGCATACATCACATCTAGATAGAATTGTGGAAATAATCATGTGTCACATCTAAATAGAATTATAAAAATAATCGTGCATCACATTGTGGGATGTATTTATCCATGCATCCAAGCCCTACCACCAAAGCTGTGCATTACTGGCATTGAAAACGTCATAATGGCCAGAGCTTCCCAGAAAATGCACAGGGAAATGCATGAAGAATAGGCTGCCACTCATTTTTGCCGATGTTATGGGCACAGAAGGACACTGCCTAAAACCACCATTGGACTACCCACACAGTAGTCTGAAACCATTGGGAATGGCAATGCTGATTGCCAAAATCAAACCCATAACTGTTGGGAATTCATTTTCTTAAATCCCAAAAAGGGGTGCAGTACCAGTACTCACCACTATCCAAAAGCCGGCGTTTTAAAACCACCAGATTTTGTAGAAAACTGAATAAATGAACCCAAAACATGCCAAAGAAAGACATTTTAAGAGGTGGATCCAATGTAAAGTTATATTCTGAAGTGACTTGAAGGTTTATAACAAGACTGGCTGAGCTGTGGATTTCAGCAGTTTAAGTAAATTTGGACTGAAAGACACTAAAAAAATCTAAATGTTTAAATTGACTGATTGACCTACTTTTGAGTGTCACATAGGTTGCAATTGTTTAAATGTCATAGTTTTAAACTTAGAATCAGCATTCTAGCTGCATATGTAAAACATTGTCTTGACTTAAACTGGGTAACAAAAAGTGACATTTTATCTGAAACCTGGCTTAAGGAACTGGATTCTGCCCACCAGCCACCCCCATCAGGAGTGAAACTTGAGTCACAGCTGTGTTCCCAGGCCTATCTGCCTTTTGCTGGCCACACTAAGGATATGCCATCTCTCTGATAATTGAATTAAGGGGAGCCCCCACAGAATAGAGGAGCTCTGAACAAAGCCCTCTCCTGACTCAGGCAGATGGTTTATTGCAGATGTCGTAAAAGTAGCTTCCTCCTGAAGCAAAGGGGAGGGGCACTGCCTGTGAGAGCAAGCTGGCTTGGCAGAACTGGAAAAACCAGAAATTCAACCTTGTGCTGGAGGAAAACCACACCCCTTTGGGGCCAGAACATAACTCTAAAAAGATGAATAACTCATAGAGCGGACATGTGAAAATTTTATAAATGATACCATAATTCTTGTGATTTTTCTGCCCACATTTTAAGAGGTTTTTAGAACCGGTGGTATGTTCAGGGGAGTTTTAGCGGAAAAGAGGATATTACTCAAAATGTGTGCATGTGAAAAATCTGACACTTCATCAACTAATGTCCATACTCCTTGCGCACATGTGTGTAAATTTGGGGTAATGTCCGGTATTGCAAACCAGTTAAAAAGTGCAAAATATTGCCATTTCTGAATGTAAGCTCCCAGGAAGAGCAGAGTTTGAACAGGGTATACCTCCTGTATTGCATGATGGGTGCATGTAATTTTAAAACAATATGTACCTCTGCAAATATGTATTTGGTTCAAATCTAGATTTGTGTGCAAGTTGACAGGAGGAGTGGACTTTCTGCAGGCTGTAAAATGACATCGCTCTGACTCACAGTTCCTTCCCCAATCAGGGGAGAAATGAAAGCTTGGCCAATGATAAGTGGAGAGGGGCTGGCTAGTGATGCTGCTCACACACACCCATTTTAAAAACACATAAAAGCAGAGAGACAGGACAGATAGGGACCTTCAAATCCATTTGCAGCTGGAAGCTCTGCCGGGAAAATCCATACTTTACCTCCCTCAACCTTCAGAGAGCAGACATAGAGACTTCAAATCTATCGAATTTCCTGAACCAGAGAGAGAGCAGAGCTGACCCAGATCACTGTGAAGTGCAGAGACCAGAGTCCAGTCTAAAACCTGACCAGATCCATGGCGAGGCCCATTTAACTCAAGAATATAGTGTGAGTACCTAGAAAATGTGCAGAACCAATCTCTTAGTTAAAATAATATAATTCAAACCTATTTTAATCTAAGTAGAACTGTCTCCTAACTGTCACCTGTCATTTGTAAAGCTGTCACTTGTCATTTTCTAGTTGCAAACTGCACTTGTCTTTTTGAACTTTAAAATTTCAAATCTGAAAAACGACCTTTATTTAATTGCTCATATCTCCGTGACCGTTTGTGCTAGAGACTTGCAGTAACTTGCCTCTGAAAGCTGAGAACCGTGGCTTTCCTACGAACCTAGAGCCGCATTCCTACTACAGTTTTGCCGTAATCGCGAAAGACGCACCCGCGAATTTTACCGCGATTTGCAAATTTCTCCACGTGTGAAAACAGCAGTTTGTTTTTGTTTCAGTTGCCAAAAATTCGTTTAACCTGCTAGTTACACCCTAGATCCTTGCTAAAGTGAGCCTGGACTAATATTAACTAGATACCACTCACCCTGAACCTCCTAGAGGGAATTAAAAGCATTTTAGCATATTTTTCACTCCATTGCCAGCACATTTCAAAGCATTTGGGCCTGTGTTTCCAACTTCTGTAGTCTAAGCTTGCTGGGGTGAACTGAATTACATTTGATTGCATTTCTGAGAACTGTGTGCTTCCTTCCCTTTCCTTGCATTGCATAAAAGGGGGGTGAATTGTTCAAAAAAGTGATTACATTGTCTTTTGCTGAAATCCTATCAAGTTATCTTCTGTATTGCATTTTCATTTAACATTGCACCCATTTGAACTCTATAAAGCATTCTCTATCACATTATTCTTCTGTCCCTATTTACCAGTGTGCTACCTTATCCATTTCATGTCAACTCCTTAGTGATTATCAAGAAGTGTGCTAGTGCCAGATTCTCCGTTGTTAATCTTTATCATATCAGATTAAGTGTGCTATTCAATTATTAATTTATTCTAAAGTGTGATATATATCTATTGTTTAAATTATCAAATAAACCTTTTAACGTGCAAAACAGAACTACTTCTTGGCTCAGTGGGGTCAGGAGGATTCCAAGAGAGGGGTGTTATATAGGGGTAGTCATCCAGAACGCATGAACTGGACATAAAGACATATCAATAAGGGTTTTCATTCAGTATTCTAGACTAGGCGTTGACTTGGCTGTAGTGCTGAATTGAATCCTCTTACAAATTGGGGGCTTGTGCCGGACGTTTGGGTTAGATCTACCATTTGTGCAGATTAATACAGCGTGCCAGCTGACCAGATACACATATCCGGTCGGATCACCACGCTGTGTTACGCTGTAAAGCACTCCTCATAGGAACGCTCCAAGGAAACGGTCTGTTTTGCAAGAATAAAATACTAACTCTTGTAAGTCAGGAAGGAAATCAAATTTCCAGAATGACGACACTCGTGGACATGAAAATAGCCAGAGAGCACCTCTTACATAAGCTATTTGTGAGAGGTGAATGGACCGAACAGGGCCAGGATGCGTGGTTGCAGGCAATCACACAACAGGTCACTGAAACGGGGTCAGATATATATAGACATCAGGGTCCACTACATGTGGCCCTGAGTGAACTATACATGGCCCCGAAGGCCAAAGATGAACACGACAAGATTGTTAGGATAGCGGCATACCTGTACCTATATATGGGAGACATGCAGGATAGATGTACTGAAAGCCAAGATCTGGCGAATAAGCGACAGATGGCGTTAGAGAAGGTCCAATCTGACCTGGTCTCTTCTGAGCAGAGGCTGCAGAGGAGCCAGGAGTCAGAAGATGATAGTAGGCAGTACATCATTAAAATAAAAGAGGATATGGACATCCTGCAACAGGAAAAGACAGACCGGGATACCAGAATTCTGGCTTTGCAGCAGGAACGCCACGACAGTTTGGACTCCCTACTGCAGAGCCAGAAAAAGCTGGAGCAACAGATCAATTTCAACAGGGCATGCACAGAGCAGGTAGCCACCCTGCAAATCCAACTAGACAGAGAGAAAGAGGAGAGCAATAAACTGATCCTGAAAGACCTGGATACCCGGGCAGAGTTTGATCAGGAGCGCCAGAAAGCCGGTGCCTTCCAAAGGCAAAGGGACGACCCGGCGGCACAGATGCAGGCTCTTAGTCAGGAAAGAGACACCTTAGGCCAGGAAGTCTGCCAGTTAAAAAGAAAAATGGAAGAAAATCACTTGGCCCTCCAGGGGCTGGGTGATCTCCAAAAAGAGCATGCAAACTTGTTAGAGCACACCAGAAGGGTGGAAGATGCTGTGGCAAGAAAGGAGCAGGCCAGTAGGGATGGGAATCAGGAGGTAACCCTCCTGCAGCAAAGACTGGCCCAGTGCTCCAGGACCAATCAGGAAGCACAGAGGGAAAATGAGGCCCTCTGTCAACACAATGATAGGCTCCAACAACAGGTAGCGATGCAGGAGAGACTGATAGAGTCTAGTAAGGCATTAACTGAGGAACTGAAGGCACAAATGCAGGCTCTTGCATTGCAACAGGGAGCAGGGGCAGATAGAGATGAGGTTCGCTGGGAAATGGAAACTCCGGAGCATAACCTCAGGAGCCCTAGTACCAGAGGCCCTCATACCTTTCAGTCCCTGGACTCTGCCACCCCCATGTCCCCTGGCGCACATGAGCACAGGGCCACAGGGATGGCAGATTACTATCCAGCCAGAAGCATGGGGCTCATAGGCCAGTACCACCCAGGAATGGAGGGCCGGGCATCCGGGTATGGGCACCCAAGCACAGTGCAATTTAATGGGGAACCCCAGGAGAGTAGGCCCATTAAGGGCATCCTGAAAACCTCTGCCCAGTTAGGTCAGTGGAGGGGGTACCCATCAAATCCTGGCAGCAAGGAGGAATCTGAAGACTCCTCTGAACTGCGCAGGACACAGGAGACCAGGTCCCCACATTCTGCCAGCCATTCCCAGGCTCGCAGAATCCGGGAAAACCTGGAAGAGCAGACAGGAACCTCTGGGAGCAGTGCCTCTGAGTCAGAGGATGAATGGACAAGGGTTACCCGAACCAAAAATGCCAATAAGGCAAAAAGGGCCTTACTTAAGGACCCCTTAAAGCAGATTAAGGCGATCAGGAGCGTCATCACGCCTTACCATAAGAACGCTAAGTATTCTGTTTGGGAGCACTTAGAGTTGTTTGAGCAAATGATGGAGACTTTCCATTTGAAGGACAGCCAAAGCTGTATTCAATATGTAAAGTGGACCTTCTCCCCGGAATACTCCAGTTTCTTTGCGGGGCTGGAGGACCAAAATCATTTAAGATGGTCCACCTATAAGGCGGCCATCTTGAAACATTTTTCTGTTCACAGAAATCCTCAAGAGGCTCGCAAGGCAGCCTACAATTTACAATGTGGGGAGGATCAGGCCCCACAAGAATTTGTGCAGGAGTTAAAGCGTGCTTTTGCACAGACCACAAGAAGGGTGCGCACAGACAGCAGAGAATTTGTTAATACTTTTTTCCATGCCTTGCCCAAATATATAATGACCCAGCTCGTGAGGGATTTTCACGAGAAAAGATCTTTGGACTGGGTCATTGAACAGGCTACCCGGATCTATGAGGTGCAGAAACCGGTAGATAGCAAAAGTAATGCCCAGAAAAACCCCAAAGCCAACAGCACCCCTGCTGCTGCCAAGGTGGCAGAGGTAAAGGTCATCCCCGTTTTGGATTTGGAGATGGGGGGGCCTAAAAACCTACCTGCACCTAATAATGCCAGGCCCAGGAGGTCCTCGGGTCAGTCACAGACAGGGAGCCAAGGAGGCAGCCCCACAAATGGGGTCCCTCGCTCTCCTGATTATGTAAGTCCCCGTTACAAGGGAAATCGACCAATCCTGGGTTATGTGTGGACTCCCCCAGCCCAAGGGGGGGGATCCAACCGAGCACCGAACCCAGGGAACTTCCCTCCAAACTTCCCACAGGAGGGCAGAAATTTACCAAACCCTGGGCAGAACTTTTTTTCCAGATATCCACCCGACTTTCAGCCCCAAAACCATCCATCCTTCTTTCCCCAATTCCCTGAGCCCAGACCACTGAATCCGGGAGAGGGGAGGCCAAGGGTGGAGGGGTACCCAAATCTTCCCAACCCGGGGTATTACCAGAGGAGGGACAGCTACCCTTCCCGGGATCAGCCCAGGGGAGAAAACAGGGCCCCGTATCAGCCTGAGCGGGTTTCCCAGTTAGAGCGCCAGGTTCAAAACATGGCGCGGGATCTGGGTCACATACTGAGGGCTCAGCAGAACCCTCTGATCGGCATGCCGGCGCAGAACGCACCCAACTCTGGACCTGGTGCTCCAGAACAATGACGGGGGCAGCACCCCGATAACTCACCGGTTCCCAGGGAGGAGGCACAAAGGGAAGGGGGGTGTAAAGCCTTGGAGGAAACTTCCTTCCTCACTTGTAAACAGCCCCTGGAAACCCAGGAACCGGAAACAAAATCTCTTGCCCCTGAAAGTCTGCCTCCTAAGGAGCAGAGGGGTGGTAGGAGAAACAAAAGACCCAAACAGACTCAGTTTGAGGAGGAGGTACAGATCTTCCAATTTGAGGGAGAGGGATCCTCAGAGGATCCTGGGAAAAGGATCTTCTCTTTCAGAGAGGGGGGAACTCCTCCCAAAGAAAAATGGGTCCCTAGGGATGCAAATCCAGACTGGGGAGATGTGGAGACTGAGCTACTGCCGCCCACCATCTCATCCCAGAACCAACAGCAAGAAACTCCCCTGGTTCAAACCCATCCTGGTGACTGCCTCCAAAAAGGGGAGGGGCGGCCCAGAACCGGAGCCAGGGGAACCCACAATGGCTCTGATCTCCAGTTGCCAAATTTTTCTTTCAGATTCCCAAGGCTCTCCACAGAACTCTGCCCAAATCTCTTCGCTAGCGATGTCCAAAACCAGAAAGTTAGCCCACCAGTTGTCCAAAAATGTGCATTATCTGTGCCCCCTTGAGGAGACGGGGGGAAGATACTATGCCCCGGTACAAGTACAGGGGCAGGGTACAATTTTGGCACTGGTGGACACTGGATCTCAAGCTACCCTTCTGTCCAGAGGGCCTTTGACGAACTGAATGCAGGAAGGGGAGAGAATTACCAAATTCCTCTCACCTCACTTCCTGGACAACTCCAGAACTTTGACGGGAAGGAAATTCCCGTTGAGGGGACTGCAGACTTGGACATTAAAATTGGGGGGAACTTCCTGGTGTACACTTCTTGCCCTTATGGTAAGGAAGATGTGACTTGTGACTTCAGAGGGGATGAGGTGATTTTCCAGGTCCATGAGGGCTGCCTTTCCCACCTGAAGCCTCCGGTCCAAATCAGCACTCTGACCAGGGACTTCTCCACCCAGCTGGAGGAGGCCGCAGAGATTGCAAAACCAGAAGTCTTTCCAGGCTTCAGGCAGATGGTGGAAGAGAGGGTCAACCTAGTTGATGCCTGCGTGACTCTGGAACAGAAGCAAAAGTTGAAACAAGTTTTCTTGGATTTCCAAGTTCTCTTTGCGGTAGGCTCATATGACTGTGGTCGCACCGACATCCACACGACAACAATTCCCACGGACCCTGTCATGACTCCAGTGTTTGTGAAGCAATATCGCTTGCCTCTCGCATCCATGGAGTCCCTTACTGAAATGATTAAGAACCTTGAGTCCCGGGGAATAATCCGTCCAGTCCACAGCACTTTCAATACTCCGGTGCTGGGAATATTGAAGCCAAACGGCCATTGGAGACTCTGCGCTGTCCTTAGGGAGCTCAACAAACGGGTCCATACTTCCCGATGGCCTCTTCCCTACATTGACCAAGGGCTGGCCCAGATCCAGGGGTCACAAGTATTCACTGCAATAGACCTGACCAATTGATACTGGACCGTGCCTGTCAGTAGGGAGGACCAATACAAACTGGCTTTTACCTTTGGAGGCCAGCAGTACACATGGACCCGGACTCCCTTCGGATACCTAAACTCCGGCAATGAATTCAACATTTTCTTACATAAGGCCATGCCCGACCTGGGTGCGAGGGGTAACCTGGCTTATGTAGATGATGTCCTCATCAAAAGTTCATCTGTGGAGGAACACATAGCGGAGATCCGTTATGTTCTGACACAGTTGAGGGCCGCCGGAGCAAAACTTTCCTTTCAGAAAGCACAGTGGTGTAGAACCCGTGTTAATTTTTTGGGGCATGAGATTACTCCTCAGGGTCTCTGTCCCCAGGAAAAGAAAGTGGAAGCACTTCAGAAACTGAAAGACCCCACAACTCTGCGGGAACTAAGGAGCCTCCTTGGACTGACTAATTACAGCAGAAAGTTCATTGAGGGCTACGCAGAGATCACCAGACCCCTGATTCATCTCCTGAAGGGGGGGGGTCAAGTGGGAATGGGGTCCAGAACAAGCCGAGGCAGTAAAACAACTCAAAAGAAGCCTCTCACAAGCGCCCTGCCTAGCTTACCCTGTCAGAAACAAGGAGTTCTTCCTGGAGACAGGGTTCTCTAATACGTGCTTGACGGCAGTATTATACCAAAAGCATGACAAGGTCAATAAAGTAATCTCCTATGCGAGCAAAACTTTATCCTCTGTGGAGGAAAAATTCAACGATTGTGAGAAGGCACTCCTGGCAACGGTGTGGGCATTGAAGAATTACCGCCCGTTTATCCAGGGGGAACACATCATAGTGGAGACTCCACACCAGCCTCTGCAATATCTCCAAAGTGACAGAATCCGGGCCGGAAATGTGAGTAATTCCCGAATTACTTCCTGGATTCTGTCAATGCAAGGCTTTCCTGTGGAGGTCCGATATGGCCAAAACAAGAAGAGTCCCCTCGCGCAAGTTCTGGCTGACTTGCATGATTGTGCCAGAGAAAACTGTCTCGAGGACGAAAGTCTAAAAATCAAGGACAACATGGAGGCATACCTTAATTCCCCACACAAAGTCTTTGAAGAAGACAATTGTGAGGGAATGCCCACTGTCTATGTGGATGGATGCTCTTACCATGTTGACAACAACGGGGAGAAAGTACTGGTGGCCGGCGTAGGGAATGCATGGGTGAATGAGTCCCCAGAACCCTCCGCTGGATACAAAATTGGTCCCCGAAGTAGTCAGGTGGCAGAATTGATGGCTGTGCATCAGGCCATCCGCACTGCTGTCCAGCATCAACTCCACGAACTGGTCATAATCACAGATTCGGATTATGTACGGAACGGGTTCGTGGAGCACCTGGTTAATTGGAAAACCAGAGGCATGTTATGTGCTAACAACAAACCCTTGAAACATGGGAAGTTGATCCAAAACATTGATGATCTGGTCACCTCGAAGGGAATTACCATCTATTGGAAGAAGATCAAGGGTCATTCCAAAGTAGAGGGACCAGACAAAACTGGAAATGACTTAGCTGATCAGCTGGCCAAGACTGGGGCCATCCAAGGGGATCTAATTGAGATTGAGTCCCTGTTGGGGGAAATCCAGGTCACTGCTATCACTAGGTCCCAGACAAATGCTCACAACGACCTTTCAATTGCACAATGGAGTAAGGAGACCCCTGATGCTGATTTGATTACCGCTCAGAAGGGGGATCCAATAATTGGTAAATTTTACCAGCACCTTGAGGACCCTGAGAACTTTCCCCTGATGGATACCGATTATATTGGGAACGAGGACCTAAGAGTGTTGATGAAATGTCCATAAATGTTCCGAATCCAAGACGGTTTGTTGGTAAGGAAATCCAAAGCTGGCCATGACCAGTGGGTGGTTCCTACCTCATTCCGAAGCCTGATGTTAAGTCACGCCCATGATGCGGCCACCGCCGGTCATAGGGGGTTTCACACAACATTGGAAATCTTAAGAGAGGTTGCATACTGGCCACACATGGGGCAGGACCTCGACCAATACTTGAAGGGGTGTCTTGTGTGTGCACAATTTCAGCCATCATCCCTCACGCACCGTGCGCCTCTCCAAAAGAGGGGGATGACACTGCCATGGTCAGATTTACAAATCGACTTTGTAGGCCCCGTGATTCGCTCCGCGAGGGGGAATAAGTACATGTTGACCGTCACATGCTTGTTCACCAAGTGGATGGAATGTCTCCCAGCCCCAAATTGCAAGGCAGAAACGGCAGCTGCCTTGATGATTAACCACATCTTTTCCCGTTTTGGTCTACCTCAAAGGATTGAGTCAGACAGAGGTAGCCACTTCACCAGTGAAGTAATGACAAAGATGTGGGAGATACTGGGGGTCAAGAGAAAGCTGCATATTGCTTATAGACCAGCTTCTTCTGGGGCAGTAGAGAGATATAACCGGACAATTGTGAGCATCTTAAAAAAGTTTGTGGCAGATTCTGGGCCAAGTTGGGATATCCGATTACCTCTGGTCCTAATGGCCATCAGATCTACCCCTATATCTGCAACCAAAATGTCACCATTTGAGTTGATGACTGGGCGCAAGATGGTGCTTCCTCAGCATTTGCTCTACAGGACCCAAGAGCAGACACTGATAAATGCCTCCACTACTCATGAGTATGTGGAGAATTTAAGGAAACACCTCCAACATGCTTTTGCTTACGCTCAGCGGAATCTAGAAAGATCAGCTGATAGCATGAAGACCCACTATGACCTGAAGACTTCCAGGATGGAATATCAGGTGGGAGACCGGGTCTATCTATACAACTTCCAAAGGAACCAGGCCACGCAGCGCAAATTTTTGCCTACATGGAAGGGACCCTTTGAGATCATCGACAAGATCTCCCCTGTGGCCTACAAAATCCACATCCCCAAAGGTCCTTTGGCAGCGGGGGAAGACAAGTGGGTCCACATAAACCAGTTGAAATGTTGCCATCCCAGGCACACTCTGCAACAACTGGAGGAATCCTCTGGAATCCTAGCGGGTACTGTCTCAGACTAATTCAGTTCCAATCATAAAACATACCACATCTAGTCTCTAAAATACTGTGATTTGCATGAAACTGTTTCTTAGTTATACTGTTTTTTTTTTTTCAAAATAAGAATGTAATGTTTCGTTATGATGAAATGCATATGCTGCCCCACTATCTCAACAGTGGTGGAAATGTCCATGAATAGGTATTGCCGCTCTTCCTTTGTCGTCCTAGGAGAAAGAAAACCTTGAGACGGGCCAAGGACGACGATCCGGAGACCGGGAGCAGAGACGCAACGGGCCCGGGGTACCGCCCAATATTCCCATCAGGACCGGCGAGGAGAACCGATCGACCAGTACCGGATGGAGGAAAAGATGCTGAACTGTGCCATCTACCGGAAGAAGATGAGAACTACATCCCAGATCTTGCGGGTCCCACCAGTGAAGGATCAGATGGCCACCGCAAGAAGGGGGGCTTGTGGGATGTATTTATCCATGCATCCAAGCCCTACCACCAAAGCTGTGCATTACTGGCATTGAAAACGTCATAATGGCCAGAGCTTCCCAGAAAATGCACAGGGAAATGCATGAAGAATAGGCTGCCACTCATTTTTGCCGATGTTATGGGCACAGAAGGACACTGCCTAAAACCACCATTGGACTACCCACACAGTAGTCTGAAACCATTGGGAATGGCAATGCTGATTGCCAAAATCAAACCCATAACTGTTGGGAATTCATTTTCTTAAATCCCAAAAAGGGGTGCAGTACCAGTACTCACCACTATCCAAAAGCCGGCGTTTTAAAACCACCAGATTTTGTAGAAAACTGAATAAATGAACCCAAAACATGCCAAAGAAAGACATTTTAAGAGGTGGATCCAATGTAAAGTTATATTCTGAAGTGACTTGAAGGTTTATAACAAGACTGGCTGAGCTGTGGATTTCAGCAGTTTAAGTAAATTTGGACTGAAAGACACTAAAAAAATCTAAATGTTTAAATTGACTGAGTGACCTACTTTTGAGTGTCACATAGGTTGCAATTGTTTAAATGTCATAGTTTTAAACTTAGAATCAGCATTCTAGCTGCATATGTAAAACATTGTCTTGACTTAAACTGGGTAACAAAAAGTGACATTTTATCTGAAACCTGGCTTAAGGAACTGGATTCTGCCCACCAGCCACCCCCATCAGGAGTGAAACTTGAGTCACAGCTGTGTTCCCAGGCCTATCTGCCTTTTGCTGGCCACACTAAGGATATGCCATCTCTCTGATAATTGAATTAAGGGGAGCCCCCACAGAATAGAGGAGCTCTGAACAAAGCCCTCTCCTGACTCAGGCAGATGGTTTATTGCAGATGTCGTAAAAGTAGCTTCCTCTTGAAGCAAAGGGGAGGGGCACTGCCTGTGAGAGCAAGCTGGCTTGGCAGAACTGGAAAAACCAGAAATTCAACCTTGTGCTGGAGGAAACCACACCCCTTTGGGGCCAGAACATAACTCTAAAAAGATGAATAACTCATAGAGCGGACATGTGAAAATTTTATAAATGATACCATAATTCTTATGATTTTTCTGCCCACATTTTAAGAGGTTTTTAGAACCGGTGGTATGTTCAGGGGAGTTTTAGCGGAAAAGAGGATATTACTCAAAATGTGTGCATGTGAAAAATCTGACACTTCATCAACTAATGTCCATACTCCTTGCGCACATGTGTGTAAATTTGGGGTAATGTCCGGTATTGCAAACCAGTTAAAAAGTGCAAAATATTGCCGTTTCTGAATGCAAGCTCCCAGGAAGAGCAGAGTTTGAACAGGGTATACCTCCTGTAATGCATGATGGGTGCATGTAATTTTAAAACAATATGTACCTCTGCAAATATGTATTTGGTTCAAATCTAGATTTGTGTGCAAGTTGACAGGAGGAGTGGATTTTCTGCAGGCTGTAAAATGACATCGCTCTAACTCACAGTTCCTTCCCCAATCAGGGGAGAAATGAAAGCTTGGCCAATGATAAGTGGAGAGGGGCTGGCTAGTGATGCTGCTCACACACACCCATTTTAAAAACACATAAAAGCAGAGAGACAGGACATGATGGGTGCATGTAATTTTAAAACAATATGTACCTCTGCAAATATGTATTTGCTTCAAATCTAGATTTGTGTGCAAGTTGACAGGAGGAGTGGATTTTCTGCAGGCTGTAAAATGACATCGCTCTAACTCACAGTTCCTTCCCCAATCAGGGGAGAAATGAAAGCTTGGCCAATGATAAGTGGAGAGGGGCTGGCTAGTGATGCTGCTCACACACACCCATTTTAAAAACACATAAAAGCAGAGAGACAGGACAGATAGGGACCTTCAAATCCATTTGCAGCTGGAAGCTCTGCCGGGAAAATCCATACTTTACCTCCCTCAACCTTCAGAGAGCAGACATAGAGACTTCAAATCTATCAAATTTCCTGAACCAGAGAGAGAGCAGAGCTGACCCAGATCACTGTGAAGTGCAGAGACCAGAGTCCAGTCTAAAACCTGACCAGATCCATGGCGAGGCCCATTTAACTCAAGAATATAGTGTGAGTACCTAGAAAATGTGCAGAACCAATCTCTTAGTTAAAATAATATAATTCAAACCTATTTTAATCTAAGTAGAACTGTCTCCTAACTGTCACCTGTCATTTGTAAAGCTGTCACTTGTCATTTTCTAGTTGCAAACTGCACTTGTCTTTTTGAACTTTAAAATTTCAAATCTGAAAAACGACCTTTATTTAATCGCTCATATCTCCGTGACCGTTTGTGCTAGAGACTTGCAGTAACTTTCCTCTGAAAGCTGAGAACCGTGGCTTTCCTACGCACCTAGAGCCGCATTCCTATCCCCTATAGGTTTTCCGTAATCGCGAAAGACGCACCCGCAAATTTTACCGCGATTTGCAAATTTCTCCACGTGTGAAAACAGCAGTTTGTTTTTGTTTCAGTTGCCAAAAATTCGTTTAACCTGCTAGTTACACCCTAGATCCTTGCTAAAGTGAGCCTGGACTAATATTAACTAGATACCACTCACCCTGAACCTCCTAGAGGGAATTAAAAGCATTTTAGCATATTTTTCACTCCATTGCCAGCACATTTAAAAGCATTTGGGCCTGTGTTTCCAACTTCTGTAGTCTAAGCTTGCTGGGGTGAATTGAATTACATTTGATTGCATTTCTGAGAACTGTGTGCTTCCTTCCCTTTCCTTGCATTGCATAAAAGGGGGGGTGAATTGTTCAAGAAAGTGATTACATTGTCTTTTGCTGAAATCCTATCAAGTTATTTTCTGTATTGCATTTTCATTTAACATTGCATCCATTTGAACTTTATAAAGCATTCTCTATCACATTATTCTTCTGTCCCTATTTACCAGTGTGCTACCTTATCCATTTCATGTCAACTCCTTAGTGATTATCAAGAAGTGTGCTAGTGCCAGATTCTCCGTTGTTAATCTTTATCATATCAGATTAACAGGGCAATTCATAGAATTTCGCAGAAAAGTGTCGCAAGCATCTGGCGCAGAGTGTCCGCGTGCGATTGTCTGCGCCAGGCACGTGCGCTAAAACCGATTTCCGCGCACAGCGTATTCATGGATTCTAGGCTCCCAAACCAGCCGTGGCGCAGAGTATCGCAGCGACCCTGCAGCAGCGCCAGTAACGCCCCAAAGAACGCCCTCGCGCAAGGAAAAGCCATCAAAATCATTAAATCATCGCAAAGGGCTGCGCTAACCTTGGACCAGTTTACAGGGCTGCCAAACAAGGAACGCAAAGCGGGTAACGTTCATATCAGGGGTACGCGGGAAGTTTTACACGCGATTAGCCAGGGTACGTGTATTACAGGGGTACGCGGGAAGTTCAACACGCGATTAGCCAGGGTACGTGTATTACAGGGGTACGCGGGAAGTTCAACATGCGATTGGCCAGGGTACGTGTATTAAAGGGGTACGCGTGAAGTTTTACATGCGATTAGCCAGGGCACGTGTATTACAGGGGTATGCGGCAATTATCACACGCGATTTGGCTGGGCACGTGCATTACAGGGGTATACGGGAAGTTTTACACGCGATTTGGCTGGGTACGTGTTTTACAGGGGTGCACGGGAATAATCACACGCAATTTGGCCAGGTACGTGTATTACAGGGGTGCGCGGGAATTATCACACGCAATTTGGCTGGGTACGTGTATTACAGGGGTGCGTGGGAAGTTAAACACGCGATTAGGCTGGGTGGGTCCTCACAGGTGTACCCTGTACACCCTCCACGGCCCCTGCAGGCCGCCCACACCACAGGGGACTACCCTGCACACCTGCTCATGTCCCCCTGCACCCCCACCCCCCAGCAGTGCAGGGGCACCCTCCACCAGGCCCCCACCCATGTCCCCTATCACCCCCAGCCACCAGGGGCACCCACCACCAGGCCCCCACTCATGTCTCCCACCACCCCCACCCCCCAGCCACCAGGGGCACCCACCACCAGGCCCGCACCCATGTCTCCCACCACCCCACCCCCCAGCAGTGCAGGGGCAGCCTCCACCAGGCCCCCACCCATGTCTCCTACCACCCCACCCCCCAGCAGTGCAGGGGCAGCCTCCACCAGGCCCGCACCCATGTCTCCCACCACCCCACCCCCCAGCAGTGCAGGGGCACCCACCACCAGGCCCCCACCCATGTCTCCCACCACCCCCACCCCCCAGCAGTGCAGGGGCAGCCTCCACCAGGCCCCCACCCATGTCTCCCACCCCCCACCCCCCAGCAGTGCAGGGGCACCCACCACCAGGCCCCCACTCATGTCTCCCACCACCCCCACCCCCCAGCCACCAGGGGCACCCACCACCAGGCCCGCACCCATGTCTCCCACCACCCCACCCCCCAGCAGTGCAGGGGCAGCCTCCACCAGGCCCCCACCCATGTCTCCCACTCCCCCACCCCCCAGCAGTGCAGGGGCAGCCTCCACCAGGCCCGCACCCATGTCTCCCACTCCCCCACCCCCCAGCAGTGCAGGGGCAGCCTCCACCAGGCCCGCACCCATGTCTCCCACCACCCCACCCCCCAGCAGTGCAGGGTCAGCCTCCACCAGGCCCCCACCCATGTCTCCCACCCCCCCGCCCCCCAGCAGTGCAGGGGCAGCCTCCACCAGGCCCCCACCCATGTCTCCCACCCCCCCGCCCCCCAGCAGTGCAGGGTCAGCCTCCACCAGGCCCCCACCCATGTCTCCCACCACCCCCACCCCCCAGCAGTGCAGGGGCAGCCTCCACCAGGCCCCCACCCATGTCTCCCACCACCCCCACCCCCCAGCCACCAAGGGCACCCACCACCAGGCCCGCACCCATGTCTCCCACCACCCCACCCCCCAGAAGTGCAGGGGCAGCCTCCACCAGGCACCCACCCATGTCTCCCACCACCCCACCCCCCAGCAGTGCAGGGGCAGCCTCCACCATACACCCCACCAACCTGGATGACTCCGTGCCATCTTCCCTCGTTGGGCCCTGTGGGGTCCCAGCTGCCTCTTCTGCTGCTGAGGAGTCCAACTCCGACCTCCGCCTCTTGGACCTCCCCTTGCCAGCTGCGGCCTGGGACGCGGCACCAGACTCCTCACTCCCCGACGAGATCACTACTTGGGAGGGGATCTGGCCCTTGCGTCTCCGGCTGGTGGTGCGACCCCTGCCGCTGTGCTCCACAGCACCTGCTCCGTCCTCTTCATCAGTTGACGGTGCAGACAGGGAGAAAGAAAACACAGGCATCAGGGCACTGTAAAATGGACTCATACACACATGACAGTTATACATGAGTGGCATAGGTAAACCTCAGACATGGCATCACAATCCCCAACACACATGTCATTTCAACTTGCACACATGAGCCATACCACAGCCATGATGCAACAGCCAGCACCATCCATTCACATACAACAGCATGTGCAGCCAAAGGTCATCCACACATCACATGCAACATAGGGAGTACACTACACATGCACACACAACACCAAACCTGCATGCATGTGTACACCTCCGCCAACTGTCGCAGTGTCTCCATCGACATCCATGTCACACCTGACAATCATTCCTCCACATCCTGTGCCATGCAAGCCCACACACACAAGCACCATCCATGTGTCACACATGAGACCCCTCGCATGTGTCACCCTCACAGCCCTGTACACCCCCCCTACTTGGCCACATAAAAATACATGTTCAACCTGCACACTCCTGGCACACCACCACACGCACAACTTACTATCAGTATGCATGTACACTTACCGCTTGACTCCAGACGGGTCTGCTTCTCAAGGACATGGATGTGGAGCGCAGGGGATATGCGTTCCAGGACCCTCATCTGATCTTCCGACAAGTGGCCCCGCCCGCCCCTTAGCATCTGCTGCCATCATGAGGCGCCGGGCCTTGTTGAGGGTGCTGGACCTGAAGTCCTCCCAGCGCTTCCTGACACATTAGTAGTCGCGGACTGCCACCTCCTCCGCGTTGATGGCAGTCACGACGTCCATCGGCACGCAACCTTCCGAAGAGGGCATCATACTGCCCCACGACATGCTCCACCAGGACAACAACTTCCCTGGCACTGAAGCTGGTGCCCCTCTGCCTCCTTGGCCGGGGGTTGCCACTGGTGCCAGATGTCGTAGTGCCCGACATGGCAACCCCAGAGGCAGGAGTGGGTGGGCAACTGGGTCCTGGTGCTGGGCTGTGGGGTGACAGTCGGGAGCCTTTGGTTCCAGCAGGGGTGGTCACAGCAACAGCACCCCTGGCTGATGTGCAGGCAGCAAATGGCAGGGCACGTGGCCAGCAGGCAGTCAGGCAGCAGCAGATGGCAGGTGGGAGCGTGCTCAGGGCTCTGGGGGGCAGTAATTTGGCCTCCTGGGCAGGAGCGTGGTCTTCCGTGTGCTTACGTGTGGACAGCCTGATGGGGAGTGATTTTGCACGTGAAAATCCCACACGTCTGCGTGTGAATCGAAGAAAGGCCCTTAGCGCGTAAACCCATCAACAGCATATGCGCGTCCAGGAAGTCACGTGCACGTGCAGGAAAATGTTGCGTGACACGTCCGAGTGTCAAAGCGTGTGAATGGAGAAAATAGACCTACACGCAGAAGTCACAAAGCGTGTAAATGGTTAAAATGGACCTGCACGCAGTAGTGACAAAGCGTGTGATTGGTGAATATGGTTCTACACGCAGAAGTGACAAAGCGTGTGATTGGTGAAAATGGATCTACATGCAGAAGTCACAAAGCGTGTAAATGGTTAAAATGGACCTACACGCAGTAGTGACAAAGCGTGTGATTGGTGAAAATGGGTCTACATGCAGAAGTGACAAAGCGTGTGATTGGTGAAAATGGGCCTAGCACGTACACGCCGCGTAAGTGACGCTGTACGTGTGGGCCTGTATATAAGGTACGTGTAGAACACCATTTCCTTGTACGTGCTTTTCGTGGAGAGCGAGTGGGTGAATTCTGTACTTCTTGTCGTTTCACACGCGATTTACTTCACGGCGTTTCCAGTTCGTACTCCCTGTTACCTCTGACAGCTTTTTCTCTTTTTTCTCTCGTACTGGTTTACCTGGGCCTGTTCCCTCAAACAGTGTCCCCTTCTACTGTTGTCCTGTCTCCTCAGACAGTGTACATATCTTCTTTTGGCGGGGGTGTTGCCAACCAAACGCGCTCATTTTTCACGCTTTTTTACCTGGCAGACGGTGAGTCACGCACGTATCTAACTTCTGTGCTTGCTCCGTGTGTAGCCTACCCCTTCAGAGGTCATTCTAGGCTGCGTGTGACACGCATACGTTCATTCTTGTGTTACTGGGTGCCACAGCGTAGTGCAGGTTTTTCTTTCTGCACACGTGGTCTAGGAGGGGTTGCGTGCACGTCATCTCCCTTTTTTGGGCCTCCTGTGCGTTGCGTGACCCGTCATCTTTCCCCAGGGGTTACAATCAGCCTTGCTAGAGCAATAGGGTACAATTACCATCTGGTACCGAACCCCTTTGACCCCCAATTGCCCAGGACTATAGTCTACAGCCACTCCCATACGCACATTAATATCAGTGCCATGGCTGGGAGGCGAGGATTCCGTAAGGGTGGCAAAGGTGGAAGAGCCACAAGTGGTGGCCGTGGTGGATCCGGTAGGGGATGTGGTCGTAACTTGCAGGGTGAGCCTGTCCCCCCATGTGCGGAGGACCAGTCAAGGGCACCCATTATCCCCCTCCTCCCCCCCCCTCCCGTTGAGGCTGATGTGGCTGACACCATCCATGCTCAGCCCTTGTTGGACCAGCCCATTGTGGCACCACACCTGGCTGACTCCATGGCTGACTTCCAGGTCAGCAGGGCTACCACACGTGCGCTGGTGCACGTTGATGCCATCATGCCACGTGGATCTGGGGCAGCAAGGTCATCTGCTGCCCCAAGTAGGCAGGGCGGAGAGGCTGCAGGGGCAGCTGCGGCTCCATCCACCCCAGCTCTCACACACCCAGCCAGGACAGTGTCCGTCCTAGTCCATTCTGCTGACATTCCCCATGACACCATTACACTTGAGCCAATGCCTGCACCAAATCCCATGCTGAGTGTGCAATCCCACACACCTGATACAGAGCCCACCAGGGCTCCTGCCCCTAGTGTCCAGAGCGGCGCAGGACACTCAGGATCACCACCACCTTCCAAGCGGAAGAGGAAGAGTGCTCGTCCGGCACAGGCTGATGCCCCAGACACGGCTACACAGTCCGGTCCGTCGAGGAAGCCCAGCTTCACGGATGACGAACTGAATGCACTTGTCGAGTATGTGTCCGGACATGATAACGAGATGGTCATTGTTGCAGGATCAAAGACCACACCTGCACAACACCAGGCACACTGGCAGACCGTTGCGGACATCGTAAGTGCCCTTGGAATCGTGAGGCGCACAGCCAATGATTGCTACAAGCGCTGGAATGACCTAAAGCGCAGGGCAAAGAAGAAGCTGGCCTCAAGTCATGCCGCAACTCTAGTGACTGGAGGTGGGTCTCCAGTAGAAGACATGGAACTCACTCCACATGAGTCAGTCGCTGGGACCTACGTCACGGAGGAACAGATCCAAGGCGTGGGAGATCTGCCTGATTACGAGGCATTGTCCGGTGAGTGCACATGCATGTGTGTGTCATCCATGTGCATGGTGTGTGTGTGAGGGCATCTGTTGGTGTGCCAGGTGAGAGTGTGTGCGCCTGAGTCAAATGTGTCAGCCATGTGCTTCATGCAATACATCCTGCACAGCTGCAATTGGCCATTGCAGTATCCCTTCTGCCAACAGTAGACATCTAGCCCAACAGCACCCCAGTTGCCCTTGAAGTGTCACCTTGCCACAACATTGTTGCTTATTTTCCTATGTTCAATCAGACAGATTGTATGCATTCCACCACTTATACTAGGCATTCCTCAGTCCTCTAGTCACATGTCTGGCATGGCCATGGTAAAGTGGAGTGACTTTGTTACCTGGATATCATATGTTCACACATGTCCCTGTGCAATTGGACCATATTGGACTGGCAGCTCCAGGTGATAAAGCAGACCTGTTTCAATTAGAAAAGCTATTGCATGTGGGAACTGGACAGAATGAATAAGTGCTGCCCTCCTCTCCATCTACACTCAATAGCAATGGCACATGCCATCTGTGTGATGGCATGTGTGTGTCACCTGGCAATCACAGGGCAATGTGTGATGCCACTGCCAGGCAGCATGCAGAAAATGTGTTCATCTTCCATCTTTGTGTAATGAGTGTGTGCCATTTGCCTGCCCTTCATACGCAGTGAGGGTGCATGCATGGGAGGGTCTTAGTCATGTGGGACATGTGTCAATCAAGTACTGGTTCTCTTGCTTCTCAGCCCTCATTGTGTGCCATGGTGCTAATGCGGGTTTCCATTTCTTTGTTATTATGTCATTGCAGGGGAAGACGCACCTGATACTGCTGGGGTTGTGGAGATGGTGCAGAGCCAGGAGGGGTCCGAGGGCCAACCAACCACCAGTGAGGGACGTGGTGTGCTGGTGGGTGAAAATCCACAAGTGCTACAGGTTGTGCTCTCAAGGGGTGTCTCTGGCTGCACCTCCCCCGAGCTGTACTCAGCTCTTGACTCGGATGATGAGACCTACGTGCCGTCGCAGGTGAGTGTTCCAGGGAGGGAATCTGTTCTGTCCCACCCACCTGCACCAGGGTCAGAACCCTCAATGGGGATGTCAGTGTTGGCAGCTAGGCCTTTGGTGGTTACGGATGCAGGGTCACACTCCGCGACATCTGATCCTGTTCCTGGGCCAGCAGATCAGATGGGGAATGCAGTCCTGCAGCCTCAGGCAGTGCCGGCACAGCAAGGCGCAGTCCGCCTTGCCCCAGACAGGTGTGGTGCCCGCCGACGTGGTGGCCGTACGCCACCTGGCAATACCGCATGGGAGCAATCCATTTACGGTATGGCTACCCAACAGGCAGCATCATCCGAGATGATGGCTCAGGCCATGGATAGGGTGGCCACTTCCATTGTCCCCCCTGAAAGGCTGATGGAGCGACTAGAGCAGGCAACCGACTCCATCTGCCAGTCACACAGGGAGGACATGTTGGCGTCCAACAGGGACAGGCGGGCGGCACTGGCGACTCTGCAGGAGGCCATCTCCATAGAGTCCCAGGGCCACAGGGAAGCCCTGAGGCAGGAGCTACATCAACTCAGGACGACTCTAGTTGAGCTTGAGGCTTCAACACACCAAAGGACAGAACAGCAGCTGGAGCGTCTCACCCGTACGCTCTCAGCTGAGATGCAAGCAACGAGGGCGGAGGTCCGGGCATCCCGTGAGTTGTTGCATGGGGACCTCCGCACCCTCATCCTCCAGAACCAGACCTACCACACCCGCATGCTTGCAGCCATGGAGGAACAGAGTAGGGCCTTGCGTGGGCTGCCTCCCATAGTGCAACCACCTCCGGATGCAGCTGCACAGGGTGATAATAGCGACAGCAGTGATACTCCCACAATAGGGTAGCCGTGTGGGCCATGAGCCCATGGAGGTGTTTTATTTTCCCAGGATCCACACAGGTGGTTTCTGGTGTGCACCCTGCCCTCGGACCTCCTGGGTGGCCTCCCCAACCCCCCCGGGCCCTTTAATGGCCATTTTTGATTTTTTTTTATTTTTATTTTTATTTTATTTTTTATATTTTTCCCAATTTTTTTGGGACAATTTGTTGGCTTCCGTGGTTCCTGTGGGCATAGGCTGCATTGTGGCTGGGCACATGCAGGCTTGTCATGTATTAGGTTCAGATGCCTGGGTTTGAGTCACACACACCCCTCCTGCTTCCCGTTTCCATGGGCTTGCAAAGGGTGTGCCCAAGTGACATTGAAGTACATGGTGACATTGGACTCCCACTACATGTGTGGGTAGTGTAGTCAATACTGTGTATACATTCCTAGTGCATATTGCTGTTGTGTTGTACACTGCATGTTGCATTGATGTGTAACTCATCATCTGTGTCTGCCTCCCAATTTGCAGGTCCCTTCCTCGTGTCTACACAAGGCCCTCTAGTCTGGAGATGGGGTCCTTGTTGGCAGCAGTGCACCTACAACTCTACATGGCACCAACACTGTTCAGTTGGAAGTGGTGGGAGTGCAGGCATATCCAGGTGGTGAGACAACTGATTTATCACATTACTGAAGTCATGTTAATGGTAGTACCTGCTCAAGTTTGTTGTTGGTCCTGCATTACAGTGAGCATTTCAGGTGTAGGAAGTTTCAATTGGGGACACTGTACATTGCAACACTTGTCATGTTTTGGGGATTACTTTGTTTACCTGCACATAGCATGACATGGCACGGTGTGTTGTGTGGCGGTGCTGGGGATGGGTTGGGTGACATGGCACTGTCCTCTTGTTGCATTTAGCAAGTGGGTATTAATTTTGGCTGCTTGAATGTGTTTCTTCACAAAACTGCATTGGTGTTGTGTGTGGGTAGGGATGCACACATTGTAACACTTCCAGGTGAACAATCTCAGGCTGATATGCTTTTCACGGTTGAATCTTCAGACATTCAGGATCAGTGTCAGGTTGAGTCATCATTGACTGTCAGATGGAATGTGCCAGGGCAGTGTGCACTCCACAGGGGAGTGAATACTATGTGAAGTAATTAGCCACTAGCTGTGTACGGGCTGCCTCCCCCCGTGCCCTTTCCCCTCCCATGCGCAGCGGCTGTGCATGTGGTTGGGGATGTGGGGCCACCACCATGTCCACGGGCAGGCCCCGGCGTGTTGCAACGTTGTGCAGGACACATGCTGCCACTATGATCCTGCACACTACTGGGGGAGCGTATAACAGCTGCCCGCCAGAACGGTCAAGGGAGCGAAAGCGTGACTTTAGCACTCCGAAAGTGCGCTCCACTATGCCCCGGGTTGTAATGTGGGCTGTGTTATATCTTACCTGGGGTGGCGTGGTGGGGTTCCGAATTGGCGTCATCATGTGGGGGCTGAGAGGGTAGGCACTGTCCCCTGTGGAGGTGGTGATTGGTATCATTGGTGGGGTTGTGACCTTGCTCAGTATCCAACATGCATGCATGTGCAGTGGCATACATACTCACCAAGCAGCCATGTATCGCCATGCCGCCCAGCATCTATGTCCCGGCATAGGGTGGACATTCGGTAAATTAAGCTGTCGTGGGTGGACCAGGGATAGTTGGCATATACTGAGGTGATGATTCCCTTGGCATTACATACTACCTGCACGTTGATGGAATGCCAGTGCTTGCGGTTCCTATAGATGTGCTCAGATGCCCTGGGGGGACGTAGAGCCACATGGGTGCAGTCGATGGCACCTAGCACTTTGGGGAATCGTGCCACACCGTAAAAATCCTGGGCCGCAGCATGCCTTTCTGCAGGTGTTCTGGGCAGGTATATGTGCCTGCGGACTGATGGGCGTGCAGTGATGATGTCCAAGACCTGGTGTAGGCAGCGTGACTGGGTGGCCTGTGACACCCCACCCACTATGGCACTTGTCTGCTGAAATGATCCAGTGGCTAAGAAGTGCAGTACATTGAGGAGCTTCTCCAGGGGGCTGAGTGCTTGGGAGCACAGGGTGGGTGATGTGAGGTCATCCTCCCACTCACTCACCAGGTCCAGTATTATGTGTGGTGGAAACCTGTACCTTCCATACACCTGGTCATCAGGCATCCCGAACAGGCTGGTTCTGGGTGTGAATATTCTGGCCCTGACTCTCCTCCTCCTCCTCCTTTGGTAGCCCACTGCCACTGCTGCTAGGAATGGTATGTTCATCCTGGCATCTGGCTTGTCATTTGATAAGTGCGCAAATTAATGCTTTGCGCGTGTACTAGGCGAGCGTGTGACCCGCGCACCCCTGGAATCTAGTTCCCAGTCCAATAGCGTGTGGAAATTCCCACGCACCACGGGATACAGGTGCGCTGACGTACTTGCATGTGTAAGTGCCCGCGCACCCCTGAAATACACGTACATAGGCCAATCGCGTGTAAGCGCACTTTTGTCCAATGACACGCGATGACACTCGGACGTGCAGTATTTTCACGTGTGCTCCGTCATCACGTGCTGAGTGGGGAACACCCGTGCGGGTCACGTCACAGACGCGCTTACGCGCTGAGGGACTCTGGTCCAATAGAATCGCGTATGCGTGCTGACGCGCTTACGCGCTAAGGGCCTTTCCTCGGATTTCACGCTGACGTGCAGGATTTTCACGTGCCAAATCACTCCGTATCAAGCTGGCCACCCGAAAACACACGGAAGACCACGCTCCTGCCCAGAAGGCCGAGTTACTGCCCCCCAGTGCCCCGAGCAGCCTCCCACATGCCATCTGCTGCTGCCTGCCTGCCTGCTGCCACCGTGCCCTGCCATTTGGTGCCTGCACATCAGCCATCTGCAGGGGTCCAGTTGCTGTGTCCACCCCTGCTGGAACTGAAGACTCCCAACTGGGATTACATCGCTCCACAGCCCAGCCCCAGGACCCAGTTGCCCACCCACACCTGCCTCTGGGGTTGCCATGTCGGGCACTTCCACATCTGGCACCAGTGGCAACCCCAGGCCAGAGGGGCAGAGGGGCACCAGCTTCACTGCCACCGAAGTTGGTGACCTGGTGGAGCATGTCCTGGGGCAGTATGATGCCCTCTTTGGATCGTCCCGCGCCAGCAAGGAAGGACGGGAGAGGATCTGGGCCGACTGTGTGGTTGCCATCAACGCGGAGGGGGTGGCAACCCGCAACGTCCAGAAGATCAAGAAGCGCTGGGAGGACTTGAGGTCCAGGACCCTTGTGAAGGCCCGGCGCCTCGTGGAGGGGGGCCGGGGCCACATGAGTTCCATCCAGAAGAGGGTCCTGGAACGCGTACGCCCAGCGCTCCACGCCCAGATCCTTGAGAGGGAGGCCCGTCTGGAGTTGAGCGGTAAGTGTCCAAGCATTACTGTGTGAGACAGAGCATGTTGCGGTGTGCTGGTTCTATGACACTTGCCTGTATGTGTGCCATAGGCCATGTATGCATGTATGTGTGCAGGGACATCATGGTAATGCATGTGCGACCAGTGATGTGTGACCCACGTGGTTGTTGCATGTGTCCAAATGCGGCATGGGGAGCCCTATGCAGATTTTGAACATGAGAGCATGCCAGTCTCTGTACCTGGACATGGGTGGGGGTGAGGGATGGGTGCTGATGCCAGGTACATATATGGTAGCCATGTCTGTGTGCCTGACCTGCGTGTCTGTGACTTGTGCATGCCATGGATGCATGACACATGTGTGTGACAATGCACAGATTCAGTGAAGCAGCCAACTTACCCTTGTTTTGGCTGTGTTTGGTGTGTTTGGGGCCAGATGGATGTGACTGAGGTGAAGTGTGTGCATGTGATATGCATGAGCCATGATGCATGTGAGTTGCATATCATTGAATGTTTCAAGAGTCCATTGGACATGCATGGAAATATCCATGGCATGCAGCATGCCTGTTACTGTGTGTGTTTTGCCTGGACTGACCCATGTGTTGTGGAGGGACATGATGGAAGTGTACTTTGACAGTGGTGCTCATCTGCTATTGCTTCCTGTCTAGGGGACCATTGTGCAGTACCCTGATGCTTGTGTTCTTTGTCTCCCTCTACGCAGCGGCTAGTGAAGAAGAGGGCGGAGACGGCGCTGTGGAGCAAGGCGGCGGGGATGCACCCACGGCTGCAGCGGAAGGGGTGGGTGAGCCCCCACAGGGGCCTGCTACGGCGGGAGACGGTGAGGAGCCATCCAGGTTGGTGGTTTGCACAGAGGAGGAGGAGGCCGCCACTGGGGCACACATGGGGCCTGGTGGGGGCATCCCTGCTGGTGCAAGTGGTGCAGTCCAGGGCCAGGGGCAGGAGGCAACACAGGTCACCGTGGAGGGGCCTGTGCATGTCGCTGTCCCTGACCCTGTGAGTGCACCACCATGCACCAGCAGGGATGCCCCGTCCCAGGCCCGTCCGCAGGTAGTGGGGATGTCCATGTCACCTGACTCCCCTCCACCTGCGGACGTGGGAACCCCTGGCCGTGTGGAGAAGGTCCTGATTGGGGTCGCGATGCGCACGGCTGTGATTCGTGATGCCGTGCGTGCATCCCGGGAGGAGCACGCACGTCATCACGAAGTGCACCGTGCCGACGTGGCCCAATTGGGATCGGCCATGTTCGGGGGTTTCCTGCATGTGTTGGCCAATGTGGCGGCCCTCTCCTCCTCTGTGCAGGCTATCCACCAGTCGTTCTCCTTGCCGTCTTCCGGGCCAGATGCCACCAGGGCCCCCTGTGGACCTGCCCCGACCAATGCAGCCAGCTCGGTGGGGATCCCATCCCTGCCACAGTTGGGAATCGGAGGTCCAGCAGGGGTGGACAACACTGCAACTGGACCCCAGCAGATGGAAGATGTGACAGCATCATCAGGCAGGGCACGTGCACGACGGCGTCGGTGGTTTCCATCAGCCTGGATGCCGTCGTGCTGGCAGAGGCAGTGGCGTCGGAGGCAGCAGCGGGCTCGACGTGGGAGGCATAATGGCTCGGGCCATCAAGATCAGAGGGGCAGCCATCGGCCGGAGGGCAGGGCAACCCTGGGATGGTGGTGTCTTCCGTGTGGGAGGAGTTGGTCCAGCGGATAGGTGCGGAGCGGCAGCGGGCGGAAGAGGAGCGGCTCGCCATGGTCAGGGCAGAGTTCTCCATGCGTCGGGCATTGAGGCGGGCTGAGTGCCTCGAGGAAGCTCGCAGGGAGTTTGAGCTGAACATGGGGTTATCCCTGCAAGACCTCGGGGCCAGGGCAGAGTCCCGCCTCCAGGACATCGACATGGAGTTCGATGATGCCCTGGCCAGCAACATCACCAAGTGAGCCGCAGGACTTGCCCGCTGCCTTTGTATATAGTTATTTAGTTAGTTAGTGTTAGGTTTCCTTTATTTTGTTTTATTATTTTGGACCGCTCGGACAATGGCCACTTTTTTGTATATATTTTTTAGATTAGGTAGTAGTAGATTTCATTTATGGTGTTGGGCTCATGGACCCTGGAACATTCCTGTATATAGTTTGCTTTTTGTAGATACTTCTTTTTCAGTTCTTATTGTGTTCACCATGAGGAAATGGTTTTTCATATTTTTTCATACTACATGATATTGCTTTGGACGACAATTTTTTTTTATTCCTTTGTTTTTTTGGTTATGACTTTTGTTCTCGGACATGGACCATTAATTTGCTTATCCACATAGTTGTATGTTTGATTTGTTTACTTATTTTTTATCTATAATACATTTTTTATTTTTACTTTCACTTGTGTTATTTTCTCATTGGTTTCATACATGTCATGATATGTGTTTTGACATTCACTTGCACCCATTGTGTATGTGTGTGTGTCGGGCATGTGTCCATTTACATTGTTGCCATTGGGGTTGTATCATGTAATTGCATTCACTATGTGGGTGGATGCTATCCTTGCCTGGGTGTTTGTGCTGGGTATGCTGCCCATTACTGCCATGATTGTGTATCGTCAGGACCTGGGGCCAGGGGGACATGTGTGGGTGCCTGGTGGAGGCTGCCCCTGGATGGTGGGGGGTGGGGGTGGTGGGAGACATGAGTGGGGGCCTGGTGGAGGCTGCCCCTGGATGGTGGGGGGTGGGGGTGGTGGGAGACATGAGTGGGGGCCTGGTGGAGGCTGCCCCTGGATGGTGGGGGGTGGGGGTGGTGGGAGACATGAGTGGGGGCCTGGTGGAGGCTGACCCTGCACTGCTGGGGGGTGGGGGTGGTGGGAGACATGAGTGGGGGCCTGGTGGAGGCTGCCCCTGGATGGTGGGGGGTGGGGGTGATAGGGGACATGAGTGGGGGCCTGGTGGAGGGTGCCCCTGGATTGTGGGTGGTGGGGGTGATAGGGGACATGAGTGGGGGCCTGGGGGAGGTTGCCCCTGCACTGCTGGGGGGTGGGGGTGGTGGGAGACATGGGTGGGGGCCTGGTGGAGGCTGCCCCTGGATGGTGGGGGGTGGGGGTGGTGGGAGACATGAGTGGGGGCCTGGTGGAGGCTGACCCTGCACTGCTGGGGGGTGGGGGTGGTGGGAGACATGAGTGGGGGCCTGGTGGAGGCTGCCCCTGGATGGTGGGGGGTGGGGGTGGTGGGAGACATGAGTGGGGGCCTGGTGGAGGCTGCCCCTGGATGGTGGGGGGTGGGGGTGATAGGGGACATGAGTGGGGGCCTGGTGGAGGGTGCCCCTGGATGGTGGGTGGTGGGGGTGATAGGGGACATGAGTGGGGGCCTGGGGGAGGTTGCCCCTGCACTGCTGGGGGGTGGGGGTGGTGGGAGACATGGGTGGGGGCCTGGTGGAGGCTGCCCCTGGATGGTGGGGGGTGGGGGTGGTGGGAGACATGAGTGGGGGCCTGGTGGAGGCTGACCCTGCACTGCTGGGGGGTGGGGGTGGTGGGAGACATGAGTGGGGGCCTGGTGGAGGCTGCCCCTGGATGGTGGGGGGTGGGGGTGGTGGGAGACATGAGTGGGGGCCTGGTGGAGGCTGACCCTGCACTGCTGGGGGGTGGGGGTGGTGGGAGACATGAGTGGGGGCCTGGTGGAGGCTGCCCCTGGATGGTGGGGGGTGGGGGTGATAGGGGACATGAGTGGGGGCCTGGTGGAGGGTGCCCCTGGATGGTGGGGGGTGGGGGTGGTAAGGGACATGAGTGGGGGCCTGGTGGAGGTTGCCCCTGCACTGCTGGGGGGTGGGGGTGGTGGGAGACATGGGTGGGGGCCTGGTGGAGGGTGCCCCTGGATGGTGGGGGGTGGGGGTGATAGGGGACATGAGTGGGGGCCTGGTGGAGGTTGCCCCTGCACTGCTGGAGGGTGGGGGTGGTGGGAGACATGAGTGGGGGCCTGGTGGAGGCTGACCCTGGATGGTGGGGGGTGGGGGTGGTGGGAGACATGGGTGGGGGCCTGGTGGAGGCTGCCCCTGGATGGTGGGGGGTGGGGGTGGTGGGAGACATGAGTGGGGGCCTGGTGGAGGTTGCCCCTGGATGGTGGGGGGTGGGGGTGGTGGGAGACATGGGTGGGGGCCTGGTGGAGGCTGCCCCTGGATGGTGGGGGGTGGGGGTGGTGGGAGACATGGGTGGGGGCCTGGTGGAGGCTGACCCTGCACTGCTGGGGGGCGGGGGGTGGGAGACATGGGTGGGGGCCTGGTGGAGGCTGCCCCTGGATGGTGGGGGGTGGGGGGGTGGGAGACATGAGTGGGGGCCTGGTGGAGGGTGCCCCTGGATGTTGGGGGGTGGGGGTGATAGGGGACATGAGCAGGTGTGCAGGCTAGTCCCCTGTTTTGTGGGCTGCCTGCAGGGGCCGTGGAGGGTGTACAGGGAACACCTGTGAGGACCCACCCAGCCTAATCGCGTGTGTAACTTCCCACGCACCCCTGTAATACACGTACCAAGCCAAATCGCGTGTGATAATTCCCGCGCACCCCTGAAATACACGCGCCCTGGCTATTCGCGTGTGGAAATTCCCGCGCACCCCTGAAATACACGTACCCTGCTGTAATCGCGTGTGGGACTTCCCGCGCACCCCTGAAATACACGCGCCCAGCCTATTCGCGTGTGGAAATTCCCGCGCACCCCTGAAATACACGTACCCTGCTGTAATCGCGTGTGGAACTTCCCGCGCACCCCTGAAATACACGCGCCCAGGCTATTCGCGTGTGGAAATTCCCGCGCACCCCTGAAATACACGCGCCCAGGCTATTCGCGTGTGGAACTTCCCGCGCACCCCTGAAATACACGCGCCCAGGCTATTCGCGTGTGGAAATTCCAGCGCACCCCTGAAATACACGCGCCCAGGCTATTCGCGTGTGGAAATTCCCACGCACCCCTGAAATACACGCGCCCAGTCTATTCGCGTGTGGAACTTCCCGCGCACCCCTGAATTACACGCGCCCAGGCTATTCGCGTGTGGAACTTCCCGCGCACCCCTGAAATACACGCGCCCAGGCTATTCGCGTGTGGAAATTCCCGCGCACCCCTGAAATACACGCGCCCAGGCTATTCGCGTGTGGAACTTCCCGCGAACCCCTGAAATACACGCGCCCAGGCTATTCGCGTGTGGAAATTCCCGCGCACCCCTGAAATACACGCGCCCAGGATATTCGCGTGTGGAAATTCCCGCGCACCCCTGAAATACACGCGCCCAGGCTATTCGCGTGTGGAACTTCCCGCGCACCCCTGAAATACACGCGCCCAGGCTATTCGCGTGTGGAACTTCCCGCGCACCCCTGAAATACACATACCCTGCTGTAATCACGTGTGGGACTTCCCGCGCACCCCTGAAATACACCTACCCTGATGGAATCGCGTGTGGACCTTCCCGCGCACCCCTGAAATCCACGTACCCGGCCAAATTGCGTGTGAGACTTCCCGCGCACCCCGGTATACACGCACACGTATTTTTTGTCAGCATGTCCGTGTTTGTGGGTACCCCTTTGCACGTCATTTGTCCTGGAGGGCCACAGTATAGGACATTCATCATGGCAGTATATGGGTGCTATTTGTTGGCGCACCTTTTGGCGCACATTTCTTATAGCCGCAGAGACGCTACCGCCTGCTTTCTTGTGGCGGTCGTGTTTGTGCCTGTGCGCTGGTTTGAGCGTGCGCTTTTTTGCCCTATTCTATTCCATGAATACGTGTTGTAGGCGAGCGTGTGGGCGTTCCGCGCACTTGTGCCCTGTGCTTCCCCCGTGACGCCCACGTTTTTGCAAGTTGTTCCCCATTCCGAGTGTTACGCCCGTGTTCCGCCTACTTTTGTTGCGTGCGCCGCGCTATGTGCGAATTTCGCTGTGGCCTGTTCGATTTTCGCTGTGACCTGGCGCACGCTGTTTGTTGGCCTGTGCGCCAACGTGCGCCAACGTGCGCCGCACACTTTTTTATCGCACATCCGCTGGTTTTCTCGCGCACGGCCTTCCATGAATCGACGTGCGCTGCTTTTCGTGCGATTTTCGCACTTGCACTGCGATTCGCACGTTTTTGCCCACTTGTGCCGCGCTAATTATTCCATGAATCGGCCTGTAAGTGTGCTATTCAATTATTAATTTATTCTAAAGTGTGATATATATCTAGTGTTTAAATTATCAAATAAACCTTTTAACGTGCAAAACAGAACTACTTCTTGGCTCAGTGGGGTCAGGAGGATTCCAAGAGAGGGGTGTTATATAGGGGTAGTCATCCAGAACGCATGAACTGGACATAAAGACATATCAATAAGGGTTTTCATTCAGTATTCTAGACTAGGCGTTGACTTGGCTGTAGTGCTGAATTGAATCCTCTTACAACATCTGGATATAATTGTGGATATTAGCTTGCATCACATCTAGATAGAATTGTGAAGATAATCATGCATCATATATTGATTGAATTGTGGAGATTATCATGCGCCACATGTAGATAGAATTGTCTAGATTGGTATGTGTGACATCTAGATGGAATTGTGAAAATAATCATGCATCACATCTAGATAGAATTTTGGAGTTTAGCATGTGTCACATCTAGATAGATTTGGGGAGATTACCATGTGTCGCAACTCGAAAAAAATGTGAAGATAATCATGCATAACATCTAGATAGAATTGTGAAGATTAGCATGCGTCACATCTAGATAGGATTGTGAAGGTAATCATGCATCACATCTAGAATTGTTGAGATTAACATGCATGACATCTGTATAGAACTGTTAAGATAATCATCACATCTAGATAGAATTGTGGAGATTAGCATGCGTCACATATAGATAGAATTGTGGAGATTAGCATGCATCATATATAGATAGGATTCTGAAGATAATCATGCATCAATCATGAAGGACACACCAAACGCAGAAAGTGGATCTGTCTGGCTCATTTACTGCTGTATGGAAATCTTGTCACTACTATTTTCTACATTGGTAAGCTTTAGTGGGATATGAAAACAGGACAGGTATGCTGGATCTTGATTTACCGGCTGCATGGATTTCAACATAATATGTAGTATGGTGAGTTGTTCCAATTTATTCCGAATTTAGTTTGTAACATACTGTTGCCACTCCAAAAATCTGACCCAAAATTTCATGCCATAGAGAGTTAGGGCTGAGATTTGTGGAGGACCAATTTTTTGTATCCTGTGTTCAGTTCTTTTCAAGAGTGCTGACAAGGCCTAATGATTATTTGACTAAGCTAATTATTTTTGAAATATGGTGAAGCGAGTGTGCCCAAATGATTTTTTGGATAGGCTGAATCTACCTGCTTACACATAAAGGCATGGACGGCCAACCTGAAACCAGGCATCAATTCCCCGTCCTGATGAAGGCCTACTAAATAAGCAACTCTACGCTGAAACATGTCGACTTTTTAACTGCATAGCACCCGCCATAGAGAGCTGGGACTCACTGTTTTGGTGTTAAAAACCTGTATGAAATCCTTTCCCTGATTTACCTTTCGGGGGAAATGAATTGTCTGTGGAAAAACTCTTTTATTTACCAAGTGTCACGATTACTGTTAAGTGCAGTGTATGTTAAATGTTGGCAATGTGTCGGTTCTGACTAAAATTGTTTTTAATGTGTTGTCATATTGAAAATCTGTATTAAATCATTTTTGAGAGTCATTGTGGAGACAGACTCACCCTGATCATTTGTTAGTTGTAGTGTACACAGTACCTGGAAGGATCAGGGATTAGCCAGGTGCCCACTTTTTTGTGCATACTTCTGTTGCCAGTCATCATTCCGCTACAAGAATTTGGTGAAAGTTTCAATACAGCAAAATAACACCAGCAGCAGGAGAGCATTCCAGAATGGGCCTCACAAAGTGATGAATCAGTAACAATGTTTAGTCTAGATACTTTCTGCTTCCCATTCAGTGCTTAATTTGTTAGTGTCAGTGTTTGCCATGGCATCTATTTTTGAGCCCCAGCACTTATTGTCTCAGACTCACTTTAATTATGAAGTGGTTATAGTCAGTGCATCCACCAACCATGATGAGCAGGTGTGAGCTGCAGTGTAACCCCAAATATGTTGACACTGTGGGTAGCATCTGTGAGTGGTGGCAGTAGTGGTGGGGAACTGCCCACAAATGCAGTGTCCCAGGAGTGCTAGAAAATATTTGGATCCTGGCACTTCTATTTTTTTTAAACGAGTTAAGCCCTTCCCATCCGTGGAGTTCAACAGAAACTCCAGTAAATTCTCCACACACCCTCAAAGAGCATACAGTCAGTGTGCAGATCCCATGATGGGATATGAACTTTCTTCAGGCTTATCAGGCAACTATGCAGGGCCGTGGTGGGCCCAGATTTCTCATTATCTGCAGCAGATCTTGTTCAGTATTTCCGGCCAGGGTTCATATTCTGAATTTTTAGGGGTGTGAGCTATAAGGATGGATTTCACATTTTTGCACCTACCACGACTGCGTGACCTGTATTTTTTGCATATATCCTTTAAATGTTAGGATCTTATCTGACTGTTTAAGAGTATAAGGCAAAATAACTGATAGAACTGGTAATATTCAACACCCATAATCAAATGCTATTCTCACTAACGCAAGATAGAGGTGTTTGGTGCTAGGATTTGCACCATTTGTCAAGGTCCGATGTTACTCCCAGAAGTCGTTAGCATCCCTGCATGATATGCTGTATGAGCTGGAGGTGGTATCTGTGGTGAGATGGTATGAGTTGAACTACTACTTTTATATCCCAGGGGACATTTAGTTGGAGGTATCCATCAGCTGGTGTTTTTGGAGCTCCTCTTTTAGTTGCTCAGTCTCTCTTTTTCACTCTTCCACCAAAGATAGCAGTTCTGAACTGTCTGAGCAGGTGCAGGGGCAAGCACATTAAGTGATATGAATTACTGGGAAGCTGTCCTATGGATTGTGAGAGGACGGAGTGCAACCTGCTTTCTGATTAGATGCGATGTTAAATGAAGGGGTTTCACAGGAGCATTCGGGCTAGCACTTAGTTGTCTGTGGTCATCCAGTTGTAAGGCCATGACTTCTGGGAAGAGGACTGAGAACTAATGGCCAAGCAGTGCTGTGCCTTGGACCTTCTGTTTTCAACTTTCTGCCGACTTTGAGCAATCAGAGATTATATTTGTTGCACACTCCTGAGCTGAATTGTAGACATGAGGTCTAATATTACAGTGGGTTTGCTCACTGATCTTTTTGATCAAAGGGCCTCTACAAGAGGCTAGCTCTTTACTGGGTTGCCAGGTTAGCTCAGCGGCTGTGCACGTGTCATGGAAGCAAGACAATACAGGTTCAAATCCAGGTCCAGTGCTCAGAGATTGGTCACCGGTATGAAGGGCATTAGAAAGACTTCATTAATTACAGCTTCTTTTCTTATCACCTCATTGTCTCATGTTCATATGCCTAGAAATGAGCCTGCTTGAATGGCTACTCTATTTGCTGCCTGTGTGTCATTAGTAGAGCTGATGAGTCCTCCTTCTCATATGCAGTAGTCCAGTAAAAGTCCTTTAACACATGTAGCTGAATGGGACCACAATACCAAGTTCCCATTCTTCCTTAATGACTCCTTAATGACTCAAGAATGTTGTGTACTTTACTCCAAATTATTTGAGCCTCTGGATGGTAAAAGTAAGCAGATGCCGTGTCACTGACATGATAATGAGTTCAGCAGAAAGCAATGGATCTACAGAAGCTCCATAAGGGCAGTCTCAATAAAAACCTACATTAAATGGATGCTCCTCCCACAGCCTAAAGGGATGCTCCTCCCACAGCCTCGCTACCGCTCCCGGCTGTAACCACTTAACTGATCTTACCTATTGATGAAAAAGCACAATCATATATTTGACCGTTCCCCGATCCCTGAATTAATAACTTCCCTACAAAGAATTATAATTATGTATTTCTATGGTACAAATGTGCATCGCAACCCAAGAAACCAACGGATCCAATTTGAATGCATGCTGCCCTACACAGCTCTGAGAGCGAAACACAAATGGCGCATGTCAGCATTGACACTATCTGTTCTCTGGTTTGGAGAAACCATTCTGGGAAGACAGAATCTGCAAAATAATACTAAATTATATAGCAGATTCTGGATCCCCATATCCTTCATGTCAACACTTTAATATATAATGTACTGTACAGGCATTTTTAATCACTAATTTTAAGCTCTCAAGCATGGGCTACTCTGGCTTTCTTCTAAACATCCGGACAATAAACATCTCACATATCAAGCATTCTCTAAGCTCCCCAAATCTATCACCCACCCTTGCCTAACCTGATCTTTTTGCAGGTGACAGGTTCTGACTTGCGTAACACCAACATCCACTACAATCCTGACACATGGCACACAAAGCGCATGCGCATTTGCAAGCAGGCAAGGATCAATCACAGCCTCGCCTGCACAGCTGATTTACTGTCAATCTTTGCTCTTCTCACTCGCCACCAAATAACTGCACCAAGCGGCCTGTGAAATCGATAACCGAAATATGAACGAGGACGTATGGACTGAGATCTGGATCTCGGGTAAGGCGAAAGATACAAGGCTAGTGAAACGGGTGGGGGTATAGAGGGTTTTTATGTTTTCCTATTTGACCAGAGATATCTGGGATGCATTACATGGGCATTAACATTGCGCTTTCTGTTGGATATCCAATATAATACTTGAAATGTCAAATAGAAATGCTCCAATATTTAGAGAACTTACCATGTCATGAATTGGTCTGGGCAATGCTGGATTCTGATTATGAGCTTGATCCTGAAGTCATTTCTTGTCAGATTGAAGTAGAAACGTTCATGCTATCTCTGCCAGGAAAAAGGATGACAAAGGCAGCCACCGTTGTAGCGTTTCTCTAAACGCCGAGGTAGCACTGCCAAGTCTGACACAGGAAGAGGAAAATGCAAACTCTGCAAGAACAGGTTCAGTCATGGCAACGATGGAAGCTTTGTTTTGGCACATCTTTAAGGCTTGACACCTCCCGACCAGACACGGACTACAGAGAAAAAGAAATGCCAAGCTGCCAGAACATACAGTAGAGAAAGAATGTAAAGACAAATATACAAGGAGCTACTTGAAATCCAGCTAAAAAAGAGCCTGTTAGGATGGAACCTTCCCCCGCTGCAGGTGCATAAGCACCCAGTTCCGCTCACGCCGGAATAAATGAGCGGCGGTGCTGTCCGGACTTTAGTGCGATCACCGAGTCAGATGCTCAATCAATTCCCCGATCTAGTGATCGAAAGGTTAGGTGCTGTTCCCCTCCTGAAAACCTTTGACCTACCCAGTGGGCATGGGCAGATTTTGATAACAAAGAAATGCAAAGGGGTTATTAGTGTTCTCCAAACCCAAGCCCCCTTTTCAGTCCAAAGTGATCCTCCTTGCCTGTTAAACATTGTTTCCTGTTGTAAAAATGTAAGTATCTTTTCAGTGAAGTGCATTTATGAGATCTTTTTTCTAACACTGTTCCAATGTTCTCAGTCCTGTGATCAGGTGAGCTGCAGCATGCCGGACAGCTTCCTGAGGGGCCACGGTAGCCTCTGGGACCCCTCTGAGTAGGGTGTTGCCACCGTCAAGATATGAGATGCCCAGAGCTGGGGGCAGGGTTGAAAGTCTTGACTTTGTGGAGCAGCACTAGCTGTTTCCATGCTGCTTGGGTACTCTTACCTATATGCAGAGGCGTTGCTAGGGGGGCTGAGGGGGCTATAGCCCCGGGTCTTTTGTTTGTAGCCCCGGATAGAAGCTCAGGGGTTACAACCAAAAAGGCTAGCTAGCCCCCAGTCCCAGCAGTCCCAAAATTAGCATAGCCCGAGATCTTTTCCAGACCTAGCAACACCCCTGGCTATATGCCTTTTAAATGAGAGGACACAGTCGATGGTAAAGCTGAGAGATTTTCGAACTGGCATGTGGACTCGTTAACATCCAGCAGCGCACTGAGCGGGCTGAGAAGTAGCTTATATAGATGTTTTGACATATTCGTCCCTCTTAAAGATTGAGGCAGCCATTGGTCCTTTCTCAGGAAGAATAGGTTGTTCACGTCTAATTAACTTTCTGTGAAGGGTTGCTGCCCAATGCTGTCTGCATACAAAAGCTCCCAGCGTTTTCTTTGGCCCTTTAAACATGTCGCCGGCATGAATCAACAGTTGTTGTGGTCTGAGGGTGCAACCGATGCTTTTATCACTGCATTTTAGGGTGAAGCGGCATCTGATTTTAAGAGAGGATGGAGTTGTAAAACCGATGCCATGCTTTTGTCCAGTTTAATCACCATGGAGTTACCAGCATGGATTCAAGCGTGAACAATGGCTGCCAACCAAGACAGAAATGGAGTGCCTGTTTACAGCTACCATTCAGCACCTTATTATGAAGGGTTTTCGCTGTGTCATTATCAAGGAAGGCGGCATGACGGTTTTCTCACATACAAGCTGCATCTGTGAGTTTTACTTGCAGGTGCACAGAATTGTTGACATTGTTTGTTGGTGGCCTTGGTTCTCTGAGAACCAACTGCAGGCTCCAGTCACTCACCGCCCAGGACAGCAGTGCTTATCAGCTCTAACTGAACTATGTTTTCGAAAACTTGTGCTCTCACTGACATAGTGTTTCCAGAACAGCTTGTGTGGTTGGGAGAAGCCTAACTATAACACACACTGCAATTTACAGTGACACTTCTTTGCAGCATTTCGTCTTTGTTTACTTTATTTAGTCTTGCAAGGGCTGCAACTGTTGCTGTTATCGTTGCATTTTAGCTCAGGATCCCCGACTGTGGGACAGGTACATGAATGCACAGTTTCAAGGTGTGTACATCTGTTAATGCACCCACCCACACTGGTGGAATTCGAGGCATATATGTAGCAAATTAATCAAGCATTGGCACTGCCAACTGTTTTTTTGTTGCATGGGATAGCAATTTGTCAGGCACTGTCCT
Source organism: Ambystoma mexicanum (assembly GCF_040938575.1). Lineage (NCBI taxonomy): Eukaryota > Metazoa > Chordata > Amphibia > Caudata > Ambystomatidae > Ambystoma > Ambystoma mexicanum. Next base: position 549,961,009 of record NC_090930.1, on the reverse strand, counting down.
AATAGTGCTAACTGGTTATTAATGGTAGCAACTGCAAAATGGTGCGAGGACCTAGGCATGCAACAGCATGCCAAGAAAATGCTTAAATGCAAACCAAAGCTGTTGGCTTTGCCAGTGCTTGTTTTTAACAAGACTTAAATAAAAGACAGACATACTTATAAATCATGAGGCTAAGGCTCTCTTGGTTAAGACATGTTTTTTTAAACCAGTAGTTTACAGATCAAATGAAGCCTTCAACACTAAGAAGAATGCTTTGAAATTACACTGTCAGAAACTTCGAGCACAACGTTTGATGTTACCCCCTTTTAAAGCTAATTCAAAGAGATCCCAGGAGGATGTGTTTTGGGTGAGGAGGTGCAGGAAGTAAGTGGGAATCGTCATAGGGATTAGCATGACCATGGAAGTCAATGGGTAGGTAAATAACCATGCAACACCTACAAGCTGCATGGCACACCTCATGTAACATCTCCCTTTTAGCTGTACTCCACTGCAATAATGTCGGCTTACTAGCCAAAACTAAAAAAGGGGAAAGGTATTGGATATGGGAATACGTGACTTCATGAATCTAAAATGGCCATCATTAATGTGAGTAGGGCGCTGCTGAAAGAATGGGTAATAGTTTATGTCCTAATGCTTCAGAGAGGACTATCCACTATCCAATGTTTGTGTTTACACTGGCATGCATATGTGTGTGCATTTGGTGTAATTTCTTAGACAGAAAGAGTGTAATTTGCTATATAGAAAGTGTGTAAAGTATCTGTAATATACTATCGTTTTTCAATTAGCTGTAAACTGATCATTTTACTAGACTACTCATCAGTGCTGCTCCTCAATTGATACACGAATTGATCCTAAGGCATGTCCTCATAGTGACTTTGCACTAATCATTACAGCCGAGCCCGGGATACATTTCCAATGTAAATCACAGTTGTGAGTCAACAGAATCTGAATTTTGTGGCAACATTGTTGACATCAACAACTCGCTCAGGTAAATGTATTCTTTGCCAGGATAGTTGAGTGGAAGCCCAGTGATGACACGATTAATGTGCACGTGCTTCAGAGACGTGCACTGGTTACAGATCAGGAAGCAAGTCTATCTTTTTTATTAAATTATTTTTATTAGCATTTGGTTTCAGACTTAAACCTTTGCTATTGGAGAAAACTCTAAAAAGAAAAGAGAAAAGAACAAGACAATCCGAAATACATAGTACATTACTAAAGGGGAAAGAAACGCAAATAAAAAAAATTACAAATACAAATTCATTATCTCTGTCTCTCTTCAAAAAAAAAAGAAAAGAAAAAAAAGCCCATAGTCAAGAGCGAGAGGTTTAGACAATAACCTTACAGCTTAAAACCACCATTTAAGGAGGTGCACCTTCTAACTTCAGGGCGCAGCAAGTCTTTGGCTTTACTTGTCTGCCAATAGTTCAAAGAGTTCTTTCAAAACGGCCAGCAAGTCTAAAGTCAACGAAATTTGAGAACTGAACATCAACCTCACCCACCAATCATCAGCGGACAGGGTTGAACATTTGCAGAAATACTTGGTCAACCATATGGACTGGAGATCTTTGGACCCCAGGCAATTAAGGGTGAGGTGGAATAGTGTTTCGCTGTTGCAGTCACATAGCCTACACTGAATGTCTCACAAGTCTGCTAGTTTTCTGACCTTTATAACTTCCTTGGTAGGGTATAAGTACATCCGAACCCGCAAGAATTGGCACGCTTATGGTTGCATGGAAATTTACATATATAAGGCGGCAGTGAACCCCTTGCTCTGGTATCCTTAAAGTTATTACCGTAAATCTTTGAATTGCCTCTGTTCTCCACCGCTTGGATGCAATCTAGATAATACAGCTTCCTCTTTACCCGGGCTGGATTTAACCATAGCGACTCTGCTGATTCCCCCAGATCCACCAGGATGTCTTTACAGAGTGAGCTCCAAGTATTCAAAAGCACCTCGGAAGGCCTTGCCATAGCTTAATCAATTGCTGCAAGGCCTCCTTCCATACCCATTGCACAGCACAAATTCATGGCGATTCTACGCCTTTGCCTTTGACTTAAGAATGTTATGGAGAAAAAGATTCACCGACGTCCCCAAGCCCTTAATGAATCCCGTTTGCCAGGGGGCATAATGAGATGTTGATAGCGCCCAGTTGGTGAGGGCTTTGAGTAGCAGGGATCCAAAGATTTTGCCACTAACATTTAAGAGGGTGATGGGCCTATAATTAGCTGGAAGCGCCCTATCGCCCTTTTCATAGATCGGGACAATAGTTGAGCATGTCCATGATGTTGGGAATATTTTTTCATGTTTGATTTGTTCAATTTAAAGCCACAATTTACCAGCCCATTTTTTGAGTCTTTTTTAAGAAGCAAATTTGTCAACCCATCAGGGCCTGCCGCTCTTGAATTGCTAGCCCGAGTATCTGATCATAGATTGCGCTCCGAGTAGTGGAAAAGGACCATGTGCCCACCGAACCAGGATCGACTTGCAACTGACTCTTTTTGGGACCAGCAAATACCACCTCAAAGTGTGTCTTCCATTTTTCGGCCGATATCGGATTTAGCAGCAGACCATCTTGAGGGGCATGGAGGTGGTTTATGGGTCTCCACATCTCAGCTGTGTTTGTTTGAGGATATGAGGTGTAACATACCTTAAGCCTCCCGTTGCAGCATCAGATGTTTTTGAAACTTAAGCCAGTTCTTAAAAGTTTGTTTAAACCATCTAGAGCATGCCCTGGCCTCCACCGTTTGTTTTATGGAGTTTGCTCTTATTTTTTTATTCATGGCCTTTTTCCTCTTTACAACTTCTGTGTCATATTTATGGCTTGTGCAAAATCCGACTTTTTTAGATGTTAAATACGTTGTATCATAAGCTTTGATTGGTTCCTGGGGTGTAGATTGATCGGTGTCAAGGTTTTGGGAAGCTGAGTGCGGCAATCATTACAACCTCTGCCCATTTCTTCCCAGTTCAATTTCCAGATCATCGCTTTGCTGCTTACATCGCTTTGATGGCCATTTAGCCAATGTTATCACTACAATATAGTGATCGCTCTTATCAGTGATGCCTTATTACATGCTTTTTTACATGTGTTTTTGAATTTTCAGTAAAAATTGCTTCATGAGAAATTGAAAACTGTTGTGCAGAGTTTCTTGATCTGTATAACGATAAGAAATCTATGTGGGAAAGACAGAAGTGGAAGAAAAGTGTATAACACAATCATCTGTGTAAGTGTGTGTAGAGTGATTGAAGGTATTTTTAAAATTTACTAAAAATTAGGAGGTTCTAAACCCTGTTGGAGTACATAGTGGTTAACTGCTGGCAACAACGGGTTGTGTGGGTATTTTGTTCAAGGTTGGTCTCCAAGGTCCAGGAGACAATACCCCATTGCACCAGAAGTAGTCGATGATAGGTTTACATGGACACTAAGTATTATTTGATAACATCACTTAAGTACAAGGAGTCAAAAACAAAAGGAGCGCTCCTCCACATGTCATTACGTTACCCCGCTCTTATCAGTTTCCCATACCACCAAAATTATTATATCAGAGAATAGTAATTCTGAGGCAAACATGTAGCCTAAGAATTTTGTTCCAAGCCCCTATTCCACGTTAACCTTGGGGCGGTCATCTGTAATATGCCCATTCACCAAATGTATGTTTCTCTCTGTCAATTCTTTCCTCCAGTATAACCCTCTCACCACTTGCCGAGGAGCCGAAGGAAGGGTGTCTTCGATGAGGTTTAGGGCACTATAGAAACAGTGGATGTTCAAGTCTCTGCACAATCGGACCTCTAAGTTTGCTTGATTGGTCCTAGCTTCATCAATGAGCTTGAGCATTGTACCCACAAACCTTTCACTCCACGTTGATGCCACATTCCAATACAGGTTTACCATCATAACCTTCTTAGTACATTCGGCTGGTGAAGGGCCCATCAGTATTATTATTGCCTGAATCACGGATGAATGTTCAAATTCTGAGATGATCACGTAACCCCTTGCAGCTCGGAAGGCTATTAGGAGGTCGGCTGTTGGTCTACCATTAAGTCCTTTATCTGCCAGATTAAATATTATGGTGAATCCCTGCAAAAGGGGGGGGACCTCAGCCACGTCTCCTGGAGGCAGACTATGTCAAGCTCATGGAGGTTTGGGATACCCTCACCAAACAGGTGAAAAAAAACCTGTGTATTCCAGCTGTGTATTCTCACCTGGTTACTCGTGGCCTGATGCTGTTGGTCCCCCCTAAATTCCCTGCGCTGTGAGTGGGTGTTTCCTCCCGCCAAGGCACCAGCCAACCAACCCCAGTCATCACTCGCCACGTTTTAGCGGGTCGGAAGCCGATCTGTCTGATCCTTCTTGGAGTTAAGGTTGTGGTCCTGAGAGGAAGTGGATGGTCATAGAGGCGTCGCCTGTGAAGTGTGCCTAGAGGATGGTCTTTCCTTAGTGCCCTTCTTTCTCAAAAAACAAGTGGTGGTGTTCAGGTGTTGGGCCACCCACTCCCATCTATCTATAAAGCACCCACAATTACTGCACCTTTATGTGGTGTACAATTTAACCACTGCAAGGGCTGCTGAGGGAGAGATCCAGCGAGTAGCTTCCCCGACAGAAGAGGCGACCACGACTGCGATGTGCACATTTTTCAATAATTCATGCTGGAAGTGCAGGCATTCCTTACATTATTATTTCTGTAATTTAGCCCCTGATTCACAGTTTACAGAACTGATGAGCATGAAAGTTCATTTTACTATTTCCCTGGATTTTTGCAAGTGCATGGCTCCCGCGGGGGTAACGTGCAGAGGCATTCACTCTTTAGGCACTACGGAGAGCAAAAACAAATGAGTGTTTGCCTGTTTTAGCCAGAGTTTAACAACGGCACTGTGTAGTAAAAAGAGCAAAAGACCAAAACTGCACGCAGGAGATCAAAGTGCTGTGCAAGAAAGTGAACATGGAGGTAGTCTCCTCTTTTCAATTCTGCTTAGAAAGTTAGCCCCAAGTGGTTATCACTTTTTGAAGAAAAATTAGTGCAAACATTGAACAGTCTGAGTTCATTTTTTTAAAATTTAAAATTGTCACTCCATGCTGCAGGGTTCTCAGCACTGACAACCAATTTAGGATAATCAATAACTCAGCTCAGCTGTATCCCTGATACAATGCATGACTTCCCAAAATAGGCTACTACCGATTCAGAGCACTAGGTAGTCTTACAGACCTTTCCACTCCATCAGTTCTGCGCTGAGCAAATGTTATTTTATGTTAGTTATGTCATGAATATTTGAAAAGGGCAACATCCACCATAAGGCATCTTGGCACTAAAAAAACCTCTGACCTGAACGGCAACCTGGAAAATCCAAGATGCTAGAATTGAGAATTGGGGTCACGTGAGTACCGTGCAAGGATTGAGTGGCTAGTCTGGCAGCAGAATTTTGGAGAGCCTGCATATGTTTAATGTGAAAGGCTGGTTGGGACAGAAAAAGAGAGTTATAATAGACATAATAGTCCAAAGACCCGAGCACCAAGGAGTCTACAACTGGTGCTCGCAGGTGAAGTGGTAAAAAGGGAAGCTCTTTGCAAAGTATTTTGAGTTGAAAGTGGCCAGCTTGACACACTGCACTAACCTGGGCACCAACCGAAAGCAAGGAAGATATTTTAAATCCAAGGTCTTTGACCAGAGGGACAGGAGATCGAAATGCGACAAGACTGTCAAACGGGAAATTATATCGTGCCTCCTATTGTGATGAATATATGTATATTGGCCTACGCCAAGCTGCTTATAAGCCACTTGCGAATAAATCCGTGTTGCAAGGTTCCGACCTTATAATCAGTTTAAGCCGCCATTTTAGAAACATCCGCCATTTTAGGTTCTCGCTCTCTGCAAAGTCACCCTGTGAGCTAAAATGGTGGACAGTGTCATTCCGAAAATGTAACATGGCCGTCTTGACCTCTGTGTATAAACTCATATATAATTTTCCTGCAGGCTACATGTTGGGGCCATGAACTGAGACCTGTCCTTCGCTGACCTGTGTGTAGAGGATTACTTGCGCTAACAAAGCTAAACCGCAAGCACATGTTAAACACAATGTATTAAAATACTGAAATGTGAACACTGGTTTGATCATATTGTATAAAACTGTTTAGAAGGCTTAACATGGAATCCTATCATACGCTGTCGCCATTAAGGCTTGTTGGCGAATTTATTAAAGGTTAATCCTAAGTGCACTGATGCGTGAACCCGGCACGAACCCTAGATCCATAATGAATTACCAAATATTAACTGGGAAATGGGTTGGACATCATGTTTTCAAAGGTATATAAGGTGCGACTATTCTAATGTACAGTCCCACTCACTGAGCACACCGAACCACGCTGGAGTTCGCTGTGTTGTACTGAGGGCCGATAGCTATCTGTTGCTTTGTCCTTTGAAACTGTTCAGTATAAAATAAAGATCTTTGTATGTTCCTTTGTAACCCGTGTTCGGTTTATTTCCTTTTGGGGTACTCAGCGTCCATAAGGCATCAGATAAAAGGGGGCCTACTACAAGGACCTCCATGTTGTCACCATTAAGTTTGAGCCTATTATTGCACATCCAAACTCCCACAGCCCCCAAGAATAGACTCAGCCGAGCAGCACTCTCTGGCTGAGAGAGATCTAGGCGCATGATGATCTGGGTGTTGTCTGCATACGAATAACATAGGAAGCCAGAGGAGAGAATGAGCTTAGTCAGCGGCTGAAGTTAGATGTTAAAAAAATACGGGGAAAACAGCTGACCCCTGAGGGTCCCCACAAGTCATCAGAGTTGGTGCTGAGCAGAAATTAAAACGAGAAAGAGAAATTGTGTCTGATCAGATAGAAAAGAGTGAAACCAGGAAGAACAGCACATGAGAGAGGCCTGCCCCAGCCAGGCATTTAAGCAGAACAGAGTTATCAATTGTATCAAAGGCGGCAGAGAAGTCATGTAATAGAAGTGCTCCTACACCACCCTGATCAGCACACTTTTGGTGCCGTGCCACGGGTGAAACACAGATTGAGAAGGGTCAAATAATGAAGACTTTTCAGGAAACATGCTTAAAAGTTGACCTCCCTAGGATTCAAAAAGTTTCATGGGAAAGGGGAGCAGAGAGATAGGACAACATTTAGCAGGGATAGTAGGGTCCAAGGACTTTTCTTTTAGAAGATGCATGACCAGAGTGTGTTTAAGAGCAGGAAGAATAGAACCGGAAACAAAAGAGTGATAAACTGCATGAGTTGCCAGAGGAGCCAACTGAGGCCTAGGTGCCTTAAAAAATCATAAGAGGAATGGGATTGAGGGGTATGCCAACTTCAGTTTATTAGTAGCAGCAATAATATTTGCCATAGAAAACAACGGAAAGCAGGACCATGTGTGGGAGCAATTGACGGACAGAGACTCAATCTGCAGTTCCCCAGTCTTCAGACCAGAGCACACTATTTTTTTCCCAGATAGTGACAATTTTTTCATTGAAGTAAATCAACAGAGAATCACAGGGAGTCTGTGAGGGAACAACCACTTCAAATGGTACTGAGGAAAGGGAGCACACAAGCCTAAAGATCTCCTTAGGTTGATTGAGCAAGGATTCCACACAGGAAGTGTAGAAAGCCGTTTTGGCTGCTACAATGGCTTTATGATGAATCAAGGTAGTCAAACGAAAAGTGAGGCTTTAGTGGTAGAGCAATAAGTAGACCACTACTTGCACTCATCCTCTCTCTGTTGGAGCCATAGTAGCCCAAGGTGATCATCAAACCCGGGTTTCGAGGGCAAGACCATGGGGGCAAGACAATCGGCCATGGCAGTGAATTCCTGGCCTAAAATATCTAAATGTATGTCTTGGTGAGCATCACAATACTGTCCATCTTGGGCGCAGATACTAGAGCAAGAAATAGCACGCCACCTACGCCGCAGTGGAAGGTGTGCTTTACAATTGATGGGGGACTGACATTTGACAGCAAATGGGATAATGGAATGATCAGCACAAGGCACAGGCAAGGCTGGATAGGTAGTTGTTAAATGATCGGATGAGATATTATGGGTCAGGGCACTAACCAACTTAGTCGAAGATCATTCATTGCCGAGATAAAACAGTTAGACTGCAAGTCATGAGAGTCATTAATATGAACATTAAAATCCCCAACTACTAAAGGTTAGAGAAGCGAACGTGCAAGCTGGCTAAAAGTTCCACAAAAAAGTCACAAAAACTAGGATTGGCGCACTGGGGATGCTAAACTGTCAAAGTATGCAAGGGTGTGGAAGCAGAAATGACAAGACGAGTTAAAAGTGCTTCCATTTTAATTTTGTGTTGAAGAAGTAGTATCAAACGAATGAGGGTAGACTTAAAAATACTAGCCACCAATTGTAAAATATTGAAATCAGCCGGTAATGCCTGAACCACTGCAGGACCTAAAGAATCACAGACCCATGTTTCCATGATACAGGAAAAGTCTGGGTGGTGTTCCTGTGGAATATCATAACAATGGACTGCATGGGCCCCTAGGGAACTAGTATTGACTAAAAAGCATTTCAATGTAGAGAGTGCTGGTAAGGAAAAAGTAGAATGTGTTGCTAAAGAGACCTTGAAACCTACTGGAAAAGTCATATTAGATGGAGTTAGTTGTAGCAGTGCTGTATGGGACATTGGCAGATTTGGGACTATGGGAAGACAGGATGCTATAGCATAAGCCCACGGCACATCCGTGCCACAGACAGCCACAGACAGGCTAGACTTAGGCATGAATTTGGTGCGCAAGGCTCTTACCTGCAGCGCTCGTCTATTGTACTTCTGGTGAACGGACTGTATATCTATCGCAAGGAACTTAAAGAAATGTGGCATTTGGGAACGAGACCCCAACCGTCTCAGAAGGCCAAGCATCCTCCTGCCGACAAGACTGTTATACAAGGAACACAACATTATTTAAAATAATTCATAAAAACAAAATAAATAACAGAACAGAAAATAGTACTGAGAATGTGTATAAACTGTAGAAGCCACCAATCTCTGTATTCCTGCTGAATAGGCAGAAAGGAAACACTAATGCCGGCCAGAACTTAAAGATATGTGGAGTTTGGGAACAAGACCCTGAATTTCTCGGGAGGCCAGGCACCCTGCTGCCGACCAGATCGGAATACAAGGAACTGTGATGTATCCAATGGAGCCATGACGGATTCCCCAGCAGTGACCTCCTCCCATGTGGCCAGGGGATGTCAGCTGCTACCTGATCCTGACCCTGGGGGTAGTTCATGAGGGAGAATCACATGCAGGAGACAACTAGTGGGGAGATGTCATGACTTCATTGAAGGAGTCACAGTGTTCCCATTTGACTTGAGAAAACCCCCCTGGACCACAAGGCCTTAATGGCCTATTGTCACATCATGATTCCCCCCATATATTAAGTCAAGGAACCTTTTCTCTACATTACTCTAGTCAGGCCGCCACCTTCCATCCAAACACTCATGACTTACACATACCACCTTTTGTTCATGATGTGCCTTGATGTAAAGTCCAGGAGAAAAAACATTTAAGAATTAAGAGTCCAAAGATATCCATGGTCTCTAATCCTGATATTACTTTTTGTGAAAACCATGAGAGAAACCATCCAGGAGCTAAAAGCCCAAAGAAAGTTATGGACTTCAACTCCCATAACCACTCAGGTACTGAGATGAGGAGGACAAGAGAGTGTGTGCAGAGTGACAGGTGCTGAAAGTGCAACATGTGGACCAGTTTTTTTCCCAAATCTGCAATGTGTGGGATATTTCAAAATGGCAACTGCGCTATGGAGAAAGGAGGTGCAATGAACAACACAGAGTGGGAGCGTTGCCATCCACACTGGGGCTCCTGAACGCAAAGCACACCAACCGAGCTGTCAGAGCAGAGAAGGCTGTTGGGATAGGAAGAGGTTTGCTGTGTGTGAGCAGGAAGGACCGTGGAGATGCTCAGAGCAGTGCAGGAGCTCCTGGAGGTTTCACTGCTCAGCAAGGCAGCAAACGTCATCCCAGGCCGAGAAGTAGAGCTGGCGAGAGACTAGGGAGCCATGCCGGATCTGAGGGAGCGTCCGCACACTCCAACCTGTAAGGCAGAAAAAGAAGCCATAATTTAGAGGCCTGGGAAATGTCAGAGATGCTGGAAAAGGCAGCCCAAAGCAGATGGAGCCCATGGGGCGTTCCTACAGCCATGCCAACAAGTGATTGAACGGTACAAGATTGCTAATGCAGAAATTATACAAAGGTAGAGTCTGGTCGAATGCAGTCAAGGTAAATTACAAATTCAACCCCCAACAAGAAGAATGATTGATGCAGAGTATGTACAAAGGAAAAGTCTGTTTGAAAGCAGTCAAGGCAAAGTACACAGGCAAAGTTTATTTGAATGCAGCCAAGGCAATGTACAAAGACAAGATTAAATGAGAAGAATGTTTGAATGCTGACAAGACAAAGTATAAAGGTAAACCCCAAGGAAATACAGAAGTATGAGATGCCAATGTGGGGGAGAAGTTTGATTGAGTAAATTTGAGTAAAAATATGACCACAAGTAGATATACCAAGCAGCACATGGTATATGCTATTGTGGTATATCAAGGAACTGAAGAATACATAATGGGCACTGGCAGGTGAATACCCTAGGCTGCTGAAGTTGAATCTAAGAACTGTGAAATACATAAGAAGTCCTGGCAGGGGAGTATACAGGGCAGTGGAAATTATGTAACAATTCCTGGCAGGAGAGTACACCAGGTGATCTGAAAATCCTAAAGTGATGTCCTGGCTGGCAAGCATTCCAGGCAGTTGGAAATCGTGTAAAGATCCCTGGCACAGGAGTATACCAGGTAATCTGCAGTGCAGAAAGATTGTTACAGAACGTTTTGCTTGAATATAACTTCTTGCTGGAACAGAACTTTTTGCTTGCACAGAACTTTTGGTTTGAACAAGAATTTTGTGAGTCCATTGAAGACACCAAGGAACTGTTAGCTGAAAATGCATTTTGCCATCTAGCACTCTCTCTCTCTCTTTCTCTCTCTCTCTCTCTCTCTCTCTCTCTCTCTCTCTCTCTCTCTCTCTCTCTCTCTATTTCTGTCTCTGCATCTTTATGTACTCTCTCTCTTTCACTCTCTTTCTGTCTCATTCTGCCTATGTCTTGCTCCCTGTGAGCTAAAATCACATTGTCAAGTGTGTGTTTGCTACAGCCCCACCCTCCAGCCATTGCTGATAGTAGAGAAAACAGCAGAAAAATACTGATTTCTTGAACAAGGGTTGTGCTATGTTTCTTTATGGTTACACGAAGAATGAAAACAGCAGTCTCAGGGCCATCCCACTCAAGGTGGAGACCCACCTAGTTTTTGAAATTGTCATTGTGTGCATTTTACTGCCATGCCACCATCAGATTGAGGGCACATTGTCCATGTGAAGGAACATGAAGGGGACTCATATAACCTCTGCTGGTGGTCGTCTGGGTCATGGCAGTCTTTGTAAGAGAGTAAAGGACCAGCCTGAATGGTCTACAGCTGTGTTTATTTTTAAAAGAATTTGTTGATTATTAATGTTTGTGTATACCGTAACAAATGTGTTTGCCCAGCTGCACTACTGACCAATCAGTGATCAGCATGCAGAATTCAACATTGCCTTGGTGCTCACTGAAGCAACTGGTAATTGGTTTTAATGTTGGAAAAACCTTTAATACGATGGAAAGACATTTTGATGGACAAAACGGTGTGTTTTCTCAGCGACATAATCTATATAATTATCTACAATTATGCTAAAATTGTAAATTGTCTCTTTCAAACATTTTACTATGTTCACATCTAATGATCAGTTCCAGAAAATATTGTAGTCATAGTAAGAATGTTACACTTGTCTCACCGAGTAAAGTACATTACCAAAACCTTAAATGATTTTATGATAGTACTTACAATTCCATGACGGCAAATATGTATATGAGAAAAGGGTTGTACGTATTAACCACTAAGTACATAATGCACTCCAGGTTTGGAGACCATTTCTTTTTTTTCACACACTGACCCTAAATTAAATTGTTTGTAAACGTGAACCATAGTTACTCATTTGGACTTCCTTAAGATTTGAATGTTAGTCTGAACTGGCAGTGTCCTCTGTGATTCTGAGGTGTTTTCCCTTCTCAAAACCTCAGGTTTTGCAGATTTTTAAAAGACAGGGGCTGAAAGGTGAAGCCAGGTCTCAGATTTCTGTGCATATGAGGATATACACTTGCCTAGTCCCCAATACTGAAAACATCATAATTGGTTTAAATACATATGATTAAAACAGTGAAATCAAACAAGCATTTCCCAAAATAAGTAAAAGTATCCTTGAATATAATCCTCTCCTATTTTTATCCTATTAACATCTAAACTGCTGAAGACCCATCATCAGTGTGCAGTCATCTAAAATATGACACAGTAAAATTAACATTTGTTCTCAAATCGTTTGTAAAGGCACGGCAGCAGTCATGAAATGCTACATCAGCAACTGCAAACCCATAAAGAAATATGTAGTTAAAAACCTATCAAATTCCACTGCATACTGGAAGTAAAAAACAAAAAAACAACCTAAGGCCATATTGTAAAAAAGGAACTCAACCTGCTGGATCCTCTCTCCAGTCCAATAGGTGGTTATATGAGATCCAGTGAATATCTTTTGGAGTTCCTCTGCGATCCTCGATCTCCCCTCCCCTTGCCAATCTATACCTTTCTTCTCTCCCATCCTTCCAGAGAGTGCTCAACATTTCCTGCCATAGTTACATAATTATACTAACAGCACTCACCTAATTCTATAATTTACAAGCACAGTGTAAGGATGCAGAAGAAAGAGACCGACACACAGGTGACATGGTTGTTGGCATAAACTTGCATTAACCAAAACAAAAGAGAAAGCCTACCTCTCCCTAACTCTAAGAGGAGTTTCCCTACCTCAACCAAAGTACTATGGATTCAGTCAGGATGTCTAAGTAAAGGAAGAGTGCACCGTCCTGTGTCAAAACCCTGCTTCTGTCCCTCACACCTGTAACTGACCTAAAGTAGTGGTGGGTCTTCTTGGCCCAGAAGAACGACTCCCTTCTTCTGGACAGTAGATCACAGTTCAAATTGTAGTTGGGACCTTTACCTCGGGGGAATGACTCATTTCACCTGGTCTCAATCGTTTTCAGATTCTAACAGAAAGTTCCAAATTGAAATGTCAACAAGCAGCACAGTTCTCAGTTCAACTCAAAAGGGTAAAGTTCATATTCTTAGGTGGGATCTCTACCTGAGTGATTGCCTCCCTTCCCCAAGTCTCAATACCTTTTCAAGGTTCAACACAATGTTCCTGATCAAAGTTCCAACTCAAACATCAACCTTTCTTATTGTCCATAGTTGTTTCTTCATTAGTGGGTTCCTGGAGAATGACTCCTATGGTACGACGTCCTTTCATCGTGGGATGTTTTTTTTGTGGTTTTTTTTACTGCGATTTTTTTGCTGAAAAAACTCATCACATTTTTGGGGGGGTTAGGAAAATATATAAATTGGGTGTGGGTGTAAGGGAATATACAAGAAAATTAAAGGGGACGGGGCTAGGGGGGGTAAAAAAATCTGCGGTAAAAAACCCAGCGAAAAAACATCCCACGATGACATGGAACCTCCTCCTATTTCCAGGTATCTTGCTCTCAGTATTTCCACAATGCCAGGGGAATGACTCACTTCCCCTGTCCTTCTCTCAGGCAGACTTTACAATTCACAATACATGGGGAAATGACTCCCTTCCCTTGCCTTTTTTACAGGCTCACTTTGCAATTCACAATGCTAAGGGGAATTAATCCATTCCCTGATCTTTTCTCAGTCTTGATTTGCAGTTCAGTGTCAGGGAGTATGACACCCTTCCCCTGGCCTTTTCTCAGGCTTGGTTTGCAGTTCACAATGCCCGGGGGTATTTATTTATTTTATTTTATTGGACATTTATAAGGTGCTTATACAAACTGACAGTGTTTCAAAGCGCCACAAGGCAAAGGGAAGGTAACAAGGGAGTAAATAAACAATGGAACTGACAAAGAATAAAATAAAGTGAACATCGGTCCTTCTAGGCCTTGTGACATTCGAAGTGAGCAAGTACAGTGAAAAAGATAGGGGGAGGGCGAAAGTACTGTTATTGTCCCAGGAGGGAAATGCCAGAAGTACCTTTGGGGAGGCAACGGGTAAGTGCATGGCCGGAGAAGTCCTAAGTGAGGGAGGTCTACTGCCCAACAGGTAAGTGCTGAACAGGGGTGTGGGCCCGAGGGCAGTTCTAGGGTGGTACTGGCGGTGATTGGGCAGATGGCCAGGTCCATATTTGATGCTTCAGGGACCAGGCTGCCAATCTCAGTGACAGTGGGGATGGTTAGGATGGGAGGGGGAAGGAGGAAGAGAAAGGTCTTGAGGTTTTTGCAGAACTTGAGGTGGACCAGCTCAAGACAGAGAGGAAGAGGAAGGCTGTTCCAGAGGGGGGTGCCAGCTAAAGAGAGAGATCTGCCCCCTGTTCTCTGCTTGGAGAAAAGTTTGATCAGCAGAGAGTTGGAGGAAGAAGATCGAAGGGATCTGTAGAGAGAGTATTTAGTGAGAGAGAGTTGCAGGTAACGTGGTCCCAGGCCCCAGGCAGCCTTGTGGATGATGCAAAGGGTCTTGAATTGAATCCTAGCAGCAACCGGGAGCCAGTGGAGAGATTTTAGGGCTGGTGAGGTACAGTGCCTGGGCTTGAGGCCAAGAAAAAGTCTTGCAGCCCTATTGGATTGGTTGTAGAAGGCGGAGTGAGGAAAGAGGCAGGTTGAGGAACAGCCTAGCGAGGACCAGAACTCTGGAGAAATTGAGCTTCTGGGTTAAGGTGAGGAAAGGGGGAATGCCTCTAGGGAGGTAAAGTTGAAAGTGGGCCTTCTTGGCAAGGCCCAGGATGTGAGGGGTAAAGGACAGAGAAGGGTCGAAGATAGCCCTAGGGTTTTTCGCTTCAGAGGAAGGAGAGGGAGGAGAGCCCATAGAGTACAGCCTGACTACGGAAAGAAACTGGGAACAGGTTTCCCTATGCTGGCATTAAGACAGAGATCATGGAGGTACACCAAGATTGAATGGCAGATAGGCAGTCAGAGATGATGGATGATGAAGAGCATTGGGATGAGGGGAACTTGAAGAAGAGTTGAGTGCCATCTGAATAACACTGGAAATGAGGCAAGAAGGCAGAGATCAGGTGAGCAAAAGGTGTGAGGTAAATGTTGAAAAGCCAAGGCGAGATGATAGAGCCCTGGAGACACCACTTGTAGAGAGAGTGGTGGTGGAGGAAAAGGATCCCAGGAGCACCTGCGGTGGGTAGAAGGTGAGGAAGGAGGACAACCAATCCAGCACCCAGTTAGAAATACCAACATTATCATGGATCCACTTTAGGAGGACTGAGTGGTTGGCCACGACAACGGCGTAAGAGAGTTCAAGAAGAATGAGGACAGCAAGAGGGCAAGAGTCAAGGTTAGCGAGCAGTTCTTCATGGGTGTTCTACGGAGTAGTTTTGGTGACCCTGGATACTCTGAATCCAAATTTATGGTCATGTAAACAACCAACAAACTCAGTATGTTGGGTCAGTTGGGGAAGGCCAACTTCTCCAGGAATTTCCCAAACAAAGGTGCAATGGAGATAGGGCAATAGTTGGCCGGACAAGAGGGGTTGGCAGAAGACTTCTTTAGGAGGGGGTGCACAAGGGAGTGCTTGAGAGATGAGGGGAAAGAGCCAGAGGCTAAGGAGGGGTTGCAGATGTCAGCAAGGGCAGAAGCGAGGGAGAAGATGTTGTCCTTAATGGTTCTGGAAGAACAGGGAGACACCTGTTGGGAGGAGACCTTCAAGGAGCGACTACTCTAGAGACCTCATGCAATGTGATAGGTGAGAAGGACGAGAGAGAGGTTGGGGTGGAAGAGGAGCCAACAGGGATAAGAGGGCCAGGGGGAAGAGTTGAGGAGGAGGCAGAAGAGAGAGAGAGAGAGAGAGAGAGAGAGAGAGAGAGAGAGAGAGAGAGAGAGAGAGAGAGAGGGGTCCTGAGTTTTTGAGTTGAAAAGGGTGGCCAGTGCAGCACAGAGGGCTTGAGAAGTAAGATGCGAGGTAGAGACTGCAGATGGATTGGCTAGTTCCTTGCGGATTTTGAAGAGTTTTGCTGTGTTGTTTGTGGCACCAAAAATATGGGCCTGGATATGGGTCCTTTTCTTGGAGTGGATAGAGAGACAGTATTGCCTTTGAAGTAGGCAGCAGGCCAGTTTGTCAGAGGATGAGCCTGAGGTTTGCCATTTCCATTGAGCAGCTCTGCATGTGCATTTCAGAGTGGCTAGATCAGAATCATACCAGCTGTTAAGATTAAAAGCAGGTTTCAGATGGATCTTCATAACAGGGGCAAGAATGTTAAGAGTGTCAAAGATAGCAAGGTGGAGGTTGGCAAGGACAGAGTCAGTGGCAGAGTCAGGAGCAGGGTTTAGAGGGATGATGATGGTGGAGGCAAAGGCCATGACTGACACTCGTTTCACTGGAAGGATGACCCTGTAGGAGGCTCTGACAGTGCTGGGTTTGGCTCAGTCAGAGTACAGAGAAGTCCAAGGTGAGAGGAAAGGAGGGAGTGATCCGACAGGAGAGAGAGGAGTGGTGAGAGGGTGGGTGATAGGAAGATCCAAGGAGATGAAGGCATCAAGGGTATGTCCAGTGGAGTGGGTGGGGCTGGATGGGATAATAGGGAGAGAAAGAGAGGTACAGAGATCACAGAAGAATGAGGCAGGAGAAACAGTGGAGCCGAGGTGGATGTTAAAGTCTGCAAGGAGGAGTTTAGAGGTAGAAGCCAAGAGGAGGTTAAGTCAGCCCATTATGAGAGAAAAAGTGAGAGGGGCCAGGGGACCTGTAGATGGTGGCACGGGTAAGAGAGAGAGAGAGTAGGAGAGACCCTTAGTTTGCAGACAAGGCTTTCAAAGGAGGAATAGGGCTGAGTGGGTACAATGGAAGCAGAGACCCACTCAGGGAAGATAAGGGCTACTCCACCACTAGATCGATAGGGCCAAGGTTTGGAGAGGATCTTGTAGCCATCAGGGAGGCGAGAGAGCCAAACGCAGTGACAGAGCTGGCATTGAACCACATCTTGGTGAGAGCAAGAACGTCGAGATTGATATCTTCAAGAAGGAGGCAGATATCAGAAGAATGTTTGAAAGCAGATCGAGCATTCAGAGTGGCTAAGTGAAGCCTGTCACCACTTTTGAATGTTTTTTGAGGAGGGGTACAGGGGGGTGTTACACCTGGCAGAGGTGGTGAAGGAAGAGCTGAGAGAGAGGAAGGAGGAGTGGCAGGAGAAGGTAGGAAATTGATGAGGGCTGGCAGGAACCGGTCAGAGAGGAGAATATTCAGTTCAGAACCCTTGGCCTTGACAGTGCTGTTATGATAGATGTTGTAATGCACCTGGAGGATGAGAAGCCAGTCAAGAGTACTTCCCATCTAGAAGGTAGATATAAAGAGTCCAGAGATCTGAAGAGGGGACAGAAAAGAGGATATCAGTAATATTCGGAAGTGCATTCATAAGTGCACCGGCTGTTGGGCTGCCACGCTGCTGGAGACTGGAGCCGTGCTGCTGCAGTCACAGACTTTGCTGAACTTGGTTACTTGTTTCTCTGCCACTAGCACCGAGTCGGCAAGAGGAAGTTTCGTTTACGTTGCAACATGCTTAACTCCGCCTTTTGACCTTCCTTTAGGCACGCCCCCCACTCAGCCTCGCTTTCACGCTACAGCTACAAATAATCCAGTGCATGCGCATCGCGCGCGCGCATTCGGAAGTGCATTCATAAGTGCACCGGCTGTTGGGCTGCCACGCTGCTGGAGACTGGAGCCGTGCTGCTGCAGTCACAGACTTTGCTGAACTCGGTTACTTGTTTCTCTGCCACTAGCACCGAGTCGGCAAGAGGAAGTTTCGTTTACGTTGCAACCTGCTTAAGTAATTACTTGGACTTCAAACGACTCAGGCTGCTCCTGTGTGCTCTATGCTAACTGTGCTATCTGTGTTAACTGTGTATTTGCAGGCACACTTTTTTCAACTTCTCCTCTCTTTCTCTTTCTTCCTATTGTACTGCAGCTCCGCCTTTTGACCTTCCTTTAGGCACGCCCCCCACTCAGCCTCGCTTTCACGCTACAGCTACAAATAATCCAGTGCACGCGCATCGCGCACGCGCATTCGGAAGTGCATTCATAAGTGCACCGGCTGTTGGGCTGTTCGGCGTCTGAGGTGGGGTGGTCTAGAGCCTTACAGTTGACACTCTTAGGGCTTTATTTGTTGTCCTGATTAGAGGTAATCATCTTTGCCACTGTCTAAGGCTGATGTATGCGTCTTTTTTTTGTTTTTTTTTTTAATTGGTTGTGAATCTTTAAAGGTGATACATACTATCCTGTGGAGCGACCTTCTGGCATAATTAAGTGCTAAGGCGCCTTATAGGATTAACTAGTAACTAAAACGCTATCATTGTAAAATCTTATGTAGAAATCAATGAGGTTTGATTAGTTTTGGCATTGAATGAAAAGGATAAGGTATTCAAGGCTATCCAGAACTGATTACCACCGTTTATATTGTTTGATGCGATTGCTGGCATTTTACTCGACTGAGAGGTTTTGGCTCTAGGCTATATTTTGGCGTTGAGTAGTTTTGCCCTTAAGTACCATCATTATGGCCGAGGGCCTTCGTAGTGGCAAAAAATCTAACAAGTACATTCAAAAAAAAAACTGAGGTGGACTCGGATGACATATCTACATTATTAGACATTGTTCCACCCCCTGCTATTATAGAGGAGGATCTCGAGGTTAACCTCAATTCTATCACCGATGTTTCCCTAGAAAAAATAGCCTCCCTTGGTACAGTGTCAGGGTTGTTGGAATCTGGAAATGGGGTGGTGGATATGGACATCAATTCCCCAGCTGGCTATGGTGTTAAAACATCCCCCTCTGCGACTAAAGAACCTTTGAAGGAGTCTGAAACTTCATGTTTATCCAAAGATTCTTCTTTTCCTAAGCCTTTGACACTCCCAGCTGGCAGTGAAACTCATGAGATCGTAGGCTCTAAAATCGAGGTTCATGCTGAGACTGAACATGAACCCTTAAAAGCTAATTACACAAAGCTGAATATGTCCATGAGTCCTTCCCAGGAGTCAAAGTCTCCCCCTATGAACCAAAATATAATGGCTCACAATAAAATACAAGGGTCTATCTCTGTCAAAGAAGCCAATAAATTATCCCCTAGAGGATGGGGCAATGAAGAGCCCATTCTTGATCTTAGCCTCGATAGAGAGGCCATTAGAAAAGAGATGGGGATAGAGAGACTCGGATTCCATCCGGCTGATTTCTCTATGCTGGCACCTGCGATTGAGATGGAACTCGGAAAGTGTATAAGACTATCATATGAACCTTCAACCCCGGTGAATAAGAGCAAACATGGGATTGAAAATGTTTTCTTATTTAATAATCCTCCATCTTACTCTTACTCTGTTCCTTCTCAACCTAGTGCCCAAAAAGAAGCACGTTCATTGGGTGGTATCTCTGCATACAGAAAGCCTAGTGCTGGTGCTCCAATTATTCAGTCTATGAGCTCTCCAAACTTAGAAAAATTGTTGCCTCAAGATTTTCACCCTTCTCCTGGTCCGGAAATTATTGGTGTTTCTCAGTATGAACTTAATGAGTCGCTATCTCCTAAACCTATATCACAGCCTACTCATGTCCCGGAAATCGAGAAAAATTGTGATGATGAATACCAACAATGTTTTGAAACCTTCCCTGTTCTAACTCGGATATTAAATTTATTGGATAAGGGTCATGTGCAAACTCACGAAGAATTAAAAACTCTGCAGATTCAAATGATTGATCTCATAACTAAGCAAAGTAAAATGGAGGGCATGCTGCTCTCCTGTAACATGTTATCGTCTCTGTGTTATAAAAAGGTGGAGACTTCCAATTCTAACAACATTGCCACACAAACTAACTCATGCAATATGTTCTCGTCTCTGTGTTATAAAAAGGTGGAGACTTCCAACTCCCACAACATTGCTACACAAACTAAATCCTTTGCAGAGGCATTGTCTGAGGGCTCTCAGTTTAGACCTGATCCCATGAATTCCACTGGCTTGCCTATAAAGAAATCAGAGGACGTAAATGCCTCAAATATTGCCTCTTTGACAGTCTTGGTTTCAGAGATGGCTACCACTCTTAAAGCCTTATCAGCTCCAGTGTCAAGAGTGCATAGTCCTGGAGGAGATGAAAAAAATGAAGCTTGTCTGGACAGCCCATCTGCGTTGGTTGATCTTATTGACCCATGTGAAGAGAGTCTTGAATTAAATCCAACTGGAGAAATAATCTCTGTTGTCCTACAAGAAGTAGCGATTCCTCCATTTCCCCAAACAAAAAAACAAAGAAGAGCTCAGGCTCGTGTAGAAAAGCGAAATCTTCACATCAAAAAAATGAAAGGAAATCTAGAAAAAAAACAAAAAAATCAAAGGTGTGAAAAAATTGATAAGCATAACACACATATGAGAGACATTTGTAACTTATCTGGGGGTGACACTATCATTGATTTGAACCAATTGAATGACGAGTCTAAAGTAATGTTGAACCTTCCGGAACCTATTCAAACGGCCCCAGCCATACAGAAAAAGGCTCTTGGACCGAAAAAAGTATTGGAAACTAACAAAGAGGGTGCCTTTGATGTGTGTCTGGTGTCTAAAGAGACAAAAAGGGCTGTTTCTAACGATAAGAAAGAAGGTGTCTGTCGGGATGATGGTCCAGTAAATGTGAACTTGGTACCTGTCTCTCGAGCTTTTCTTCCGTTTCAGAAACAATCTACTCTTTCTAACTTTTATCCCTTGTTAGATTCTAAAAAGACAGAAAAAGTGATCATTGGCCTAGACAATGGGTCAGGTGCTCCCTTAAATATAAAATGGGAAAAAACTAAAGCCAACACAACTAAGCCTACTCCTAACGGCAGCAGCGTTCACTCTGATGGGGTGAAGACTGCTGTAGTAGGTACTATGTTGGGTGGTTCACCCGCTCATGTCAAATTACAAGAAATAGATCAGACTGAGTTCAATTCTGACCGCTGGAATTCAGTGCCAAAAAACAGTCCTGCAAAGGCCCATTTTATAGATATTAAGTCGGCTTCTGTAATGGGATGGGAAAGCGACCCTGAAAGTTATGGAAAGACGCGTCTGAATCGCACGTTTGTGATGACTGCCATCCAAGACATTCCAGCTCTTCGTATCATCTGCTCTAACGATATTGACTGGGTGAAATTGGCAGATGTGAATAACAACAGAATGATCTGTAAATTCATGTCTCCATTTATTCTGAAATTGTTATGGGAACATAAAGATGATCTAGCATCTATCGGCTTAGTAACTACCATTTTTGCATCAGTTGAAGAAGCTACAACTTTTGTGGAAATGTTGTCTGCTATAGCTGAAAGCATCTTGCCATGTTCTATTGCAGGCAATTTATTCAATCTTGATGCCAAGACCATGAAACAATTTATGGCTTTTGTATCAGCGATAAAGGAGTCGTCATGGAAGGATCCTAATATTGTTCAAGTGTCAAATTGTTCGAGTGGGATGAGTGAATCCTAGCCTGGCAAAGTCACTAATCTTTTCATGGAATCCATGCGGTCTGAGTAATTTAAAAAAATGGTATTCTCTTAATTACCATCAAAGACCAGATATAATGCTTTTGCAGGAGACCATGTGCCAAACTAACTTTGTAATAGAGGGCTATTCTGCCTTCGTTCAGGTTGCAAGGCGGGGCCTTTGTGGAAGACCATCAGGTGGTCTTGCGATTTTGATTAATTCAGCCTACAGATGCTCTATAGAATTGATTAGCAGTTCTACTTCTATTTTAGCTTGTGCATTGATTGATGATGAGGACCCTTCCATGACTCTTATATTGCTTTGCATTTATTGGAATAAATTAAGTATGTCAATTGAGATCATCTTAGATGAACTGAATGCTGTGCTTGAAAAAGGATTTATATTGTTTCCCACAGCCAGGATAATTGCAGGGGGTGACTTAAATTGCTATTGTTATTATGAAGGTTCTCATTCTAGTGGTATGTGGAACAACCATTCGATGGTCTCTAAGAGATATGGGCAAATGTGGAACTCTTCTTTTCTGGAGTGGGATATGCAAACTCCGCTATTCCAACTCGAACCTTTCAATTACACCTGGGCAAGAGCGGATTACAAATCTCTAATTGATTATTTTTTTGTCTCTTCAAGGCTATACTCATGTGTAGACTCCGTGACGATTATAGATCCAGCAATAGGAGACCACATGATATTATCTCTGTCCTTGAATATTCCTATGTCTCGTTATAATGACGAGTTGTTACTTGCTCTAATAGAACCTGATCGCCATGCCTTATCTGTGAAGTGGAATCACAAAGTATGCCTTACTTTCATTGACTGCCTTGAGTGTGATTATGACATCATTCATCATTCCAACCTAGAAGGTATTCCCCTTCTACAAATAGACAATATAAATACAAACAGAATTAAAATCCATCTTTTAAAATTAAAAGAATCCTTAAAAAAGAAGACTCATGTCCTTCTCAACCATACTCACAAATTTAACCTCCAAGTGGCGCACTTGAAAGCTCAAAAAAACTCAGAGATTAGAAAACTTAGAAAAGGCAATACTTCCCTATTAACCTGCTCTGACCTTATTAGAACTGTTAGACAACGCTACAGAAATAAGCTAAAATGGTTGAAGGGTCACCTGCACTATGAAGACAATCAAAAAATCTTCTACCACTTACTAAAACATGACTCCAGGCAAATTTGGAATACCTTGCGTACTATCTCCTGTGACTCTGCTACTACGATTGACTCAGTGATTTCTGCTGAAACCTGGGTCGCCTACATTAGACATAAATTTCAACTACCTGAACGTTTTAATACGCTAAAAGGTGGCGAGCCCAAGCTTCCTCTCAAAACATTACCTTTGTGGTCGATTGGCGATATCATTGAGGCTATAGGGAAACTTAAACCCTCCAGGGCCTCTGGTCCGGATGGTATACCCCCCTGTGTATACAAAGCTAACCCTACTTTCTGGGCTCGTATTCTTAAAATCAAATTTGATTCTATTTTGTTTTCCGGTATTATTCCTCCGTCTTGGACCTCTGCCCTTGTCATTCCCATCTATAAAAAAGGTCCTCCTAATTTACCTGCAAACTATCGTCCAATAGCATTAACTGACGCCTCCTCAAAAGTTTTTTCCTTACTTCTGCTACAAGAATTACAAATGTACATCAATGATGGCAACCTTTTGTCTCCCTATCAAGTAGGTTTTAGGAAACATATAGGTTGTCCTCTTAATGCCACCATTCTTTGTCACCTACAGGCCTTTACTTCCTCCTCCAAACAAGGCCCTGTTTACATAGCTAGTTTGGATCTCACCGCAGCTTTTGATTGCGTTATTCGTGAGATATTGTGGAAGAAAATGCTGGCCATGGGGATCCCGCATCATCTGGTTGCATTGATTGCTTTGTTGCATAAAAATACATCCTATCGCATCCGGCTGAACAAAGAAGGAGCTCTTTCTGACCCCATCTCAACGGAAATGGGGGTGAAACAGGGTTGTATCATGGCAGCGGTGCTATTCAATTTATATCTCTTGGGCCTGGATGAGACATGGGTAACTGGAGAGTGCTTTCCAGCCAAGCTTGGTAACATCAAGTTGGATTGGATGGGTTTTGCAGACGACCTGCTATTCTTTGACCGAACCCCTTTTGGGCTTCAAAGGAAATTAGATCTATTTGCAAATTTTGCCCTCACCCATAATCTTTTTCCTAATCCTATGAAATCCTCCATACTTATCTTTTCGGGTGGAAAATTGAATCCGCATCGCTTTTCCTGGTACCTAAATGGTATGAAAGTAGAATGCGCTGTTTCGATTCGGTTCTTGGGTTACCCTCTTACTGACTCATATTCTGTAACAATGTGGAAACAATTTCTCAACCAAAAAGTGAAAACTCTTGCTTCACAAATGAAAATTATTTTCCATCGATACTGCATGTTCTCTTTACTTCCTCTTATTCAATTCTATCTCCAGAAAGTTGAACCCATTATTCTGTACTCCCTAGATATCTGCAGCTATGATATTGATGATTTCCTGAATATATTGCAGGGAAAGCTGTGGAAAACTGTACTGGGCATGGCTTTATCTATTCCAAATGTAATGATATGCCACGAACTGAATATATTACCTTTGTCAGTAAAACACAATTGGAGATGTATCACAAACTACTCTAAAATGTTTAACCCGCCTAAGAACACTTTATACTTCGAATTGAACAAAATCTTGGGCGACTCATATATAAAATCCTTACATCTTCAAACTATAAAAATTACCAATATTCTCTCAAAGATTCATGAGACTCCTGATTCTATTAGCATGTGGCTTCCGAGTCAAAAAAAAAAATACCAAAGATTCTTTTGGAGCATTATGATGGACAAAATGGGTACCTATCCATCATATGATGAATACAACCTTTTTCGAGGCAAATGGGAATGTAGACTAAAATATCTAATACAGCTTCCTTCTGCGTTTGCAAGGAAAATCTATATGCGTTTCAGATTAAATCAATTTCTCACACGTCAACGTACAAAAAATTGGGCCGTTGGTTCTAAGAGTCTTGATGCGACATTCTGTCGTTTTTGTGAAAATGTTGATACACCCGAAACGCTAAAACATCTGGTGATTTATTGCTCTTATTTTGAGTTATGGCGTATCCAAATATTTGATAGTTCCTTTTCTTGTTCAGTTATCTCAAGGGAATCTCTCTGGAGACGTTGCATGGAAGGTTATAGTCAAAGCCTGATTCTTAAATTGATAAACTTACTTGTAATTATTGAAGCTAAAATGGTAGAAGTATTGACAACTGACTGAATAACCTTCGGGAAATGGTTTAGAAACTATTTCGGCCAAAGATTTGTTTTATTTATCTGCTAGCGACTATTATCCTATATAATTTGTCTCATCTGACTATTTTATTGTTCTGAAAATGAGCATAGATAGCTGTGCCTTTGTTCATTTATATTGTGGTTGTTTATTTACACTGTTTATTTATATTGTGTCTCCTCCATTTTGTAATCATCATGTGCATTGAATATTCTTAGAGAGTTTAGAAACTGTTTGTTCTAACTGCAAGGTGTTTCATTAAGTGCTTGATGAAACACTGTTATGTGTAACCTGTATATGTGAATGTGTTTACTCCACTATTTTATGTCATTTTTTAGTCCTTGTTTATTTTTTAAACAATTTTTAATGTATATTATGTATCGTAAAGAATTAACTGTAAAGGTTTTTTCCTTAAATAAACCAAATACAAAAAAAAAAAAAAATAGTAAGTCTGGAAGTATCGCTGACATAGGTGTCTGTAACAGATAGGCCTGGATTTAAAGCCAGGAGATCTTTTTTGAACTTTTTTCTTCCAGGGCTTGTGAGAGCAGAAGGATAGATGATAGCATAGCAGTTGGAGTAGATGGGGAGATGGCGAGTGCCATGGAAGAGGAGAGAGAGATAGAAGAAGATAAGGCTGCACAAGGCATGCCACAACCTCACCAGGCAGCCTAGCAGCCAAGGTACAGCACAAAAAGTAGGGTCCACAGAAGTAAAAGCACGCCTAGTTTCGAATTGCACCAAAAAGCACATCTAACTTCAAATTTGCCAAAAAGTACTAAATGCAGCACAGAATAAAAGGTGCACAGATTAAAAAGCACAGCTTGCTTCAAATTTTACTCAAGGTATGAAAAACTTCCCTGGCCTTTTCTCAGGCTTGGCTTGCAGTTCGCAATGCTAGAGGGATCTCAGATCCTCTTCTCCTTCTCTTTGGCTAGGTCCACTTGGTTCACTCTCCTGCCAGCGGTGCCATGAGGAAGACATGCAATTTCTGTGGTGTCTCTGGCCTTGGCCTCTCTTGCTCCTTAGTTTGACCATGACTCCCTAACTTTCCAAGTGCTGTCACAAGGAAGATACCTTGTTTCTGTAGGTCGGTTCCAGACCCTGCTTTCTTATTTGTTTTGTTCTGGCCAACTTGGCTCCTGCTTTCGCCAAGTACTGTCACAAGGAAGATACCTCATTTCTGTAGGTGTGTCCTAGACACTGCTTTCTCTTCTGTTTCGTTCTGGCCAACTTGGCTCCCCCTCTCACCAAGTACTGTCATGAGGAAGATACCTTGTTTCTGTTTGTGGGTCCCAGACCCTGCTTTCCAAGCCCCCACCAGCACCTGCATCTAGACCCTACCTTTGTGGGCCTCTGCTGATCCTCCTTGGGTGCTTGTGGCCGTACACCAGGCTGTGTGGGTGTTTCTCTGCCCCCCGGCTCTTATTCTGTACTGCTCGTTCCCGGTACCGGCTTCCCACTCCCAGTGCAGCTCCATGTTTGCTCCATGCCTACGGGTTCTTCGTTTCATCGAGACTGGAGGGATTTCTTCTTCTTTGTGTCTCATTTTAATTTCCCAGGCTGGGCGGTCCTCCTGCTTCAGCTGCTGGTGCAGCTGTCACTCTCCCCAGTGCAGTACCTCTGGCTTCTCAGACAGTTCCGTAAGTCTTTTGTCTGTTTTTATCTTAACCGCCCAGACCCTCCTCTGTAGAATGCTAGAATGGTGATTACCATTCCAACAGTTATTGTTCATGGCTCTGCACCTCTTCTTCATCTCAGTTGGAGTTCCATAGGTTGTGCTTGGGTCATCTGTCCCCTTCTGCCTCTCAGTGGAGGTTAACCATACGGCCTGACATGCATACATGGGGTGGTTAGGTAACATGGAGGTGGAGGACAACGGGTATGAGGTGCTCCTCCTGCTGCAGCTGCTGGTGCAGCTGTCACTCTCCCCAGTGCAGTACCTCTGGCTTCTCAGACAGTTCCGTAAGTCCTTTGTCTGTTTTTATCTTAACCGCCCAGACCCTCCTCTGTAGAATGCTAGAATGGTGATTACCATTCCAACAGTTATTGTTCATGGCTCTGCACCTCTTCTTCATCTCAGTTGGAGTTCCATAGGTCGTGATTGGGTCATCTGTCCCCTTCCGCCTCTCAGTGGAGGTTAACCATACGGCCTGACATGCATACATGGGGTGGTTAGGTAACATGGAGGTGGAGGACAACGGGTATGAGGATGTATGGGAAATGGGAGGGGGGTGTAGAGTTGGAATACCATGTTTCCCTTGGATAGTCGTCTCTGTCCACAGAGGGGGCATCTCTCCCCATGAGATCCTCAAGTTGAGTACCACCCCCAGGGGGACTATCGAGTAACGTCCTCATCTCCCTGCCCTCATGGGAAGGGGCTCCCCCCTGGGGAGAATTAACAACATCCAAGGATTTGTCACAACATGTATTACAGGAAATATCATACTTTTAGATTATTGGATGGATTCACATCACTTATCATTAAATCCAGAAAAATAGAAGTCCTTATAATTGGAATTTCTGAGCCTACCTTAGCAGCTACCACTGAAGTCAATAAGCATGGGGTTTTCATTGTCCATATCCCATCATCAGAGACACAGGTCACTTCAGTAGCAAAACACACATTCATTCTGCTGAAGACCCTAAGGAAATATATTCCCATTCCTTACCTTTGTACAAAAGTATGTGCCACTACATCCATCAATCTGTTCAGATTGGGTTATGCAAATAGTTTTTATTTCATAGTTGCAAGATTTCAGAGAGCACAGAACACAGGAGCTAGACTATTATTAGGACGGTGCTCAGAAACCACGTATAGCCAACATTCATTCCTTTACATTGGGTACCAGTGGGGCACAGAGGGGCCTTTATGATGCTCTGCATTACATTTAAGGCATACATGTCCTATGACCATCATTCCTAGGAAAGAAATTAAAGAGAGACTACTCCTTCAGAACCTGAGATCACCTTACACATAACCCTTGTAATGCCTCTCAACTTCCAGAAAGGAATGGTAGGACTGTCGTTTTTGTCAATAGAACTTTGAGTTTGGAATTCCTTACCTATACATAGAAGAAACATTGCCAGTCTACTTTCCTTTAAAAAGGCCACCAAAACCTGTATTTTTCCAAATTGAGATATATGTCTCCTCTCTTCATGACATGGAATGTAGCCTGTGAGAATGTTGATTCAATGGTTGAGTGTTCTGAGTGAGTCAGCTGGAGATATGTAGCCTACCTGAGAGGATGCCGGTGTATGTTGCCTGGAATATGAATATGACAAGATAAACCTTCAGGATGTACTGGGACTGCAATAAAGGAACATCACTGGGAATCCAGAGCCTTACATTGGCAACGAGGATGCTGGCTGTGCTGGGGTGACAGCACTAATGAGGGCACATGCACCGCCCCCCAACCAAAGAAGATCCTCTCAGGTAGGGCGAGCACTTTATGTTAATATGCACACAAGGGCCCAGCGCAGAGGGCACAGTCGCAGGAGATAGTGAGCGGTGGCAGGGCCAGGGGCCAGCTGGCCTGCAAGCAGTTGGGCAGGTTAAGCACAGTGAACCAAGTGACTGGCAGAGGAACTTTGGCAGGGATGAGGGCCCATTGACTGTATTGGAGGGGTTTGAGAAACCAGAGTTGCGGCATGGAGGCCTTGAGGCCATGGTAGCAGCATTTGAGGAGACTTAGAGTCTAAGCTGTGCCTTGAAAACTTGGAAGCCATGCTGTGCAGCTGGGGAGCTTGGAGCCCGTGGCAGCAGCATTTGAAGAGGCTTGGAGCCTGAGCTGCGCCTAGGAGAAACTAGGAAATCTGTGCTGTGCTGCAGAGGGGCTTGGGGCCCAGTATTTGAACATTTAGGAGGGGCGTAGAGCTCACAACAACAACACCAGAAGAGGGCTGTGTTCTGACGGGGCTTGGAGTCCATAGAGGAGCTTTGGACAAGATAAGGGCCCATTACAGCACCTGGAGGGGCTCAGAGCCCATATGCTGTGCAGAGGAGGGTCCTAGGGGCCATTACACCACCTGGAGCGGCAGAGAGCCCATGTGCTCTGCAGAGGAAGGTCCTGGGGGCCATTACAGGGCCTGGATCAGCACAGAGCCCCCCATATGCTGTGCAGAGGAAGGTCCTGGGGGGGCATTACAGCATTAGAAGGGGTTTGGAGTCCAATTGCTGTCCAAGGGAGGCATGATGTGGAAGAGTTAAGGTGATCTGGATCAAGGGGCAGGCTGCAATAGGAGTTCTTTCCTCATGGTGATGCGGCTGGTGTGATGTTTCTGGAGGGTCCTGGAGGCTGGTTGTCGGCAGCCAAGTGTTGCGCAGCGTCGCAAAGTTGAGGAGTCAAGCAGCAGTGAGGAAGCTGAGTTCAGCGGTGTGCGACATAGGACAGAAGCGGTATGGTGCAGCACTGGATGTCAGTTGAGGTCGGCATGACCGTTGGAGCAGAGAGCTCCGTGCTCGCCAAAATTTTGCCTGGTATGATGACGTCAGGTTTGGAGCCTGAGAAGTTGGCCAAGCACTGGAACACCCGATGTACAAGGCATTCGGGGGAAGTGTCTACTGTAGTGGATGATTAAAGAAAAGAACCTTGCGGCATGAGGCAGCGTCGTAATATTCATGGACGCGTATGATGTTTTCTTGTTTGTCCTGAAGGCCGGCTGAAGTAAAGTAATATGCTGCGATAATGGCGCTATGTGGGGCTGAGGAAGAAAAGCAAGGAACTGCTTTTGGGTGAAGGCGACATCTGTGTTTACTGTTGTCGGGTTTATGACACAGTGAAAGCAGCGCAGGCAGCAATGTCTGCGTTAGGACCAATGTAAGTAGACTGCCAGGAAAATTGAGGAGTAGTCGAGTGACCAGCTGGTTTGAGGCCGTGTCCCCAAAGGTACTTTTTGAGTCTAAATCGAGATGCCAAATGAAGTGGAAAACAAAGATGATTTTTGTTCTTCTGTGTGCAGTGTTTTGTGTACCAAGGTTCTGTTAGACAACAGTTGTGATGATGCACATGGTTTTAGAACAATGGTATTTTCAGTAGTTATTGTCATGCAAGGCCTGTTATATGGGACATCGTGTGAGGTTGTTACTGGAAGGGTGTTCTGAATGAATTGGATGTCGTGGCCTTTGTTGGGAAACACATGGTTGATTTGGAGACATTTTCTTTTTAATAGATATGGCACAGTTGTGTTTAACTTGTTTTTCCCACAGATGGACTCTTCCTAAATAAAGGTAGTGTGCACTGGTCACGGTTATGTAAAAAGGACTGGTGAAGGTTATGCAAAAAAGGAGTCAGAAATGCATTTCATTTTTGTATCCTTCCTTAACGCCTGGTTTTAGCAGGCGTTAAGGACGGGACCTGCAAAGGGACTTCAGAGCTAATAACAGTACCGTAATTTACAGTACCGTTATTAGCACCCTCCACATTCCCATTAAGCCATATGAGGGCTCAAATGGGAATGGGGAATGGTATTTTCAATGGGGACTTACCGGTCCCGCAAAGGTCGGACTAGACCGGTAAGTCCCCATTGAACCAGGGCGGACACGGTACCGGTAATGGTGCTAGTCATAGCGCTAATAGCGCCATGACTAGCACCAACCTCTGAATGAAGCCCTATGAGTGGAATGTTGGTTGAGTGACATGGAAAGTAGCCTGCGAGAATGTTGATGTATGGTTGAGTGTTCCGAGTGAGTCAGTTGGAGATACGTAGCCTACCTCAGAGGATGCTGGTGTATGTTGCCTGGAGCTCAGATGAACTTGACAAGATAAACCTTCAAGATGTACTGGAACTTCAATAAAAGAACAACTAGAACATCATCTGATATCAGAGTCATCACTGGGAACCCAGAGCTTTACAACTATCTCTGTTCATTAATGACTTATTATCAGGGGACAGGTATTTCGTATACAGGAACTATACAATGGTCTGTCTATCTCTCAGTTGTACCCACCAAACTTGTCTTTATACATTGAAGTATACAAAGCTGTTTATATGTCAAAAGATGACATGTTACTGTACTATTTATTGAATTAGCAATACATTATATTATAGTTAGGTTTTGTGTGCATATAGAACCCTAATTCTGCTTATTTGTATCTCAATCTCTTTATTTATGAAAGTGGAAATGCTCAGTATCAGCAAGCAATTATTTTCTGATCAATAAGAAATTCAGTTCTTTGACCAACTGAAATGTTTCCTGGCTTAATTCCTATACAAAAATTTGAGGTTCAATTATATGCATGGACATTTGTCTTTCCATCATGATGTTCAGCAATGTGCCTGCATGATTGAGAAGTGAAGGGCTACAATCTCTGAGTTCTAGTCTTATATCTAGGAACTACATATTTCTGTCCACTGACCTGAGCTTCTCTTACATGCAAGGAAGTTACCCATGTAGCTTTACCTCTGATACTTTAAGAAATACAACATTATTTCAGTTTTATGAATGGAATATATGGTACTCGAATCTGCCTTCTCTAGACATGTGTCGACGAATTAGACCTTTGATTTGATGACAGTAACATCTTCCAATCCTGCTCCAAGACCATTGTGAGCATTGTTAAATATTAGCCTTCCTTAAGCTTACAAGGTACTGATTTTCCTTCGCCATTAAATTGAAAACCCTTGTAAATATGGGAGCCCAAATATCCTTGTAAGTAACAAGACATTTGGATGGTATAAAATCAGGCCAAGCACTTTGCCAGGTCTCATTGACGATAATGCCTTCTTTTCTCCATTAATTTCAAAAGGAGTGGATCGAGTCACTACATCCCTTGTATATGGTTGTGTTAATTCGAGAATGTTGTGGTGATCTAATCCAGTACTAATTGGAGTGACATTGTATAATGAATAGCAATGGCTATGGCAGATTTCCTGTGATTCCTCACAGACCGTTCAGCGCGGTCTTTGATGTATTGGGCCATGTGCTATGTGTTCCCAAAATTCTTTGGAGTTCCTATCAGCTGCTGCCTTCATCAGATTGTCCTAGGCTATTTGCATCAACTGTAGTTTCCTGCACCTTTGTGTACTGTTTCCTGAGTAATGGGGTGCACCCTAAATTCTCATCGTAATTCTTGAGTGCCTGTAATAGATTGTCCTTACACAATCTGCATTATTTATTAAACCAGCTGTCCATTTGTGGCATTGGCCTATACATTTTCGATGGAGACAAATCGTCTCCCAGGTGGTCTTCAAGGACATTGTATGTGTCGATGATTTCATCGGGGATAAAAGAATCTGCTATGCATCAGTGTTAAATTGTCAGATATAAACCAGTCCATTGTATGTACACCTTTCACCTTATCCCAGCGTGTATGATGACAAAATGTATTTAACATAGCCTCGAGAATGATGGAGTTAGCAGTCTTAGGCAGATTGCCAAATGATTACTCAATGATAAGTGAAGCGTGATCGCTGCTCGCACTGGGACACCATTGAGGAGCGCAAAGGATTTTCCCACATCAATTTGTACATAGACAGGCCTGCCAAATCCAATCTGGAATCAATCATTAATAGATGGGGTATGCCCCTAGCATTATCTCCATTGTCATCAAAAATGTCTTCTGTGGGGCCTGGCTCCAGTTTAAAATATAACCCCACCCCTCAGCAGTATATGTGCCGACATATGCATGATTAAGTCCAATGTTTCTCCTAGGTTAGTCATTAAACTCTCCTTTTCTTTTTTCCAATGTGGTCTATAGCAGTTCAACAGCCACAACGATGAACAGTGTTTAGATTTTTCTGCCAAGAGTTAAATAGTCTTGCTGTTTCTGTTCATGTGGATTTCGATCATGAGTGGCAGAGAGGATGATATCAAACAACAAAGACGACCAATGTTCATCCCACATTGTCTCTTACTTGCTGAACTATACAGAGAAAGGAAGCCTTCCTTGATGTACTCGGACACAATCCAGGTTTCTTGAAGCTAAATAATTTCCAGGGCCTCTAGCAAATGTAAGAGGTCCATATCCAGGAACTTGTCTTTAAGGCTGGTGACAATTCATGATGTAAGCCTTAGAAGCCTTTGCAAGCATCACCCATAGATACCCCCTTTGAGCTTACGTTTTTGCAAGTGATGGACCAGGTTGTTCGAGGCCTGAGGCTAGACGAGTTGGCAGTCATTACATCCTCTGTGCTTTTAGGTAGTCAGTCCACATCCTCAAGATTGACAAGTAGCTGGAATTAATTGGGATGCTTTACCTGTTATCCCATTAGATAGCATCAACAATAGTCTTATCACGTGACCACATTGTTCTGGTCATAAAACAGTGTCATGGCAGCGGTCTGCACAATGTATCTTCTTTTACATTAAACTCAGATTCTTTTCATAAGGGAACAACAATCAATTCATCTCTACATGGGTAGGAAATGCTCACACATCATCTTTTTGAACCTGGGTAATGGCAATATGTATCCCACTTAGAACCATATCAACTCCTTCTTCCTTATGTTTCCATATAATTCTCTTTTACATGTCTTTTACATGTTCTGCTCTTTGACTAGGATACCTCTGGTTTTGGCTGGGCAATCCTAGAATTATTACTTGGGAATTCACATACGGTTGTCTAATGAAATTAAGTCTACATATCGCATATTGGTCAGGGGTGCCAGAGCAACTCTTTTGAGCCCTCATGCACCCAACAGCAGACCATCCTTTCATAGTGTAGTTCAAAATGGCCTGGAAAACAAGACTTATTTTAGAAAAACAGTTTATAACTTCTTTTCCAACTTTTTTTAACCACACATATCATACCCTCTATGTCCCTTTTTACAGCAGCCTAAGGTCTGGGTTTCTTCAGGTGGAGGCACAAAATGACACTTTGCAGTCAAGGATTAGTGCTTTTGAAATGACTACTTTCTTACTTTGTTTATTCAGCACCTTAAAAGAACATGCTAACCTGACATTTGTAAGAGTAAGCAAATACTATGACATGCACTTGGTGCAGACTTTCTCCAAAATCTGGTTCTTGTTATCTCAGATGCCAGTGAATAGTTATATTGACAAAAAACCCTAACAAAGATTATGAAAAAATGAGAAAATATGGTATGAAAAATCTGGAATCAGTAATGTCAGCGGAATAGGACGAAAAGTCTGTATCAAAATTACCGACCCCACCAAAAGACTTAAAACACACACCACGAAAAGTTCTAACTACCAAAAGTTCAAACTTTTCGTATTATGTGTTTAGGTCTTTTGGTGGGGTCGGTATGGGCCCTGGTGGGTGTTCCCCGCAACACCCACTCACTACAGTGACACTACAGTTTGCGGGGTGTTGCGGGGGACACCCACCAGGGCCCCGACAGAACAAAACAAAAAAAGAACAGGTACTGCGGGGGTGTCCCACGCAACACCCTGCTCACTATACTACGCAGTATAGTGAGCGGCAGTTGCGGGGGGAAATTCGTGCAGCAGGCCAAAAAAAAAAAAGAAAAGGACCCTGCAGCGCCGGTTCCCGATCACGGAAGTGAAAGGGAACCAGCACTTCAGGGATGCAGCGCGTCTTAAAAGGTAAGTAGGGTGTGCTTGGGGGTATGTTGGGGGTGTGGGTTTGTAGGGGTTTTAAATGTATGTTCGCATGGGAAATGTACAAACCTTTTGTGGTGCGTACATTTCTCATGCAAACTTTTCCGTCTCAGACTTTTTCCGCAATGGAAAAATCACGTAGATCCATGTCAGCTATACAACTCTAGTAAAAATAAACAAAAAATGATAAAATAAATAAACAGTGTTAAGAAGAAATGCAGCTTCCTGGTTTATCTTGTCTCCTGGTCAAGCTTCCGTGCATCTGGCCCCATTCTGCTCAACACTGCCCCGGATGTAGACCTTCTCTCCAAGCATCAAAGTTCATCTGTTTTACTCCTCCCCTAAATCTGTCGAATGTATAGGGCTTGAGCAGGCCTCACAGCATCGCAATACCTGCTCTAACCTCTTCTGCTGTTCTCTTCATGAGTGGCATAGCTGACCCAAATCCCCAATCACCAGAGATAATGTTCACCTAATAGATTATTATGGCAGCATTGCCTTCAATCAAAGATGGCAACAGAAATCTTTTGTTTCTAATTGGTTTTGATGGAAACGTTAGCAACTCTGGGAGACAGCAGTGACAATTAAGTGATTTCCATTTAACATCTTCGAGTAAAACCATTAGAAAGAAAAGGACCTGATCATGAGTGTCTGCAATCCGGTAGTAAATATGCAGAATTATTGCCAAACTCGGTTTCCATTATTGCCATTCGGTCCTGTGGCATTTCCATGGGATTACAATTGGAGTAAGGTGTTGCAAATCCCCATTTTTGTAGCCCTTAGTACTCCTAAGTAAATTTCAGTGGTTTTGCCTACAAGCAGGAATACTCTGCAATAAATCTACAGAGTTTTGCGGGGGAAAGTGTAGGAAATGCTGAAGAAAAATCCTTCACTTTACATCCAAACCTGTAGTACAGCAGTGTGGTAATGGGGCAGTAAAGCAGAGGTAATTATGTCACTACTGCTTTACTTCCATTTTTACTGCACCACCTTAATCGTAATGATGCCCAACGTGAGGTGGCACAATGATAATTGAATAAGTAACATTATTTTATCTCTGCAGAATAGGCTGCAATGGCAGCAAAGCTTTCATTGAACAAAATGAAATTCATTCTGCTTGCATCCCTAGTATTGTAGTGTTCCTGATTCAAGGCCACGCTGTTCCCTTTATAAACAAACGTTTATAGTCTTTTATCAAATAAAACCATGTTTATTTTTCCTAATGCAATGTTGATGAAAAATAAACTGGCTGAGCTAATCCCATAGCGTATATGCACGCACACGCGCGTGTGTGTGTGTGTGTGTGTGTGTGTGTAACCAATTGAATGCAGCAAACGAAATGCAGCAGTAACATAGCATGTGGGACTTTCACTCACTGTTTACAACACATTTGTAGGCAAGTCATAGCAGTTGGTACAGTGGAAAAGAATACTGAGAAATATATAATTTGTATAAAAAATGTGTTTTGGGCCCCTGGATTTGGAATCTGCCTTTACTAACAGAAGTCCAGGAAATGTCTGTTCACTTTCCTTCTCTCACACAAGAGAAGAAATTATGCATTGAAGGTGACGGTTTCATTGCGAAAGTTTAATTTACTAGTAATCATGGACGCATATAAGTGTGGTTAAACGCCATGTTTGGAAAGACACTTGCCTTTTTGCTCTGAAAAGTCCCGAATACTAAATCATTGGATGCAACATGTGATGTGACCATGATTGTTGCCATCCCTAAGGATGGATCAGCAGTCAAGCAGGAGAGCAAACTGGATTCGGAAATCCTCTTGGATATGTTTACTGAGGCCATTTGTGATGTCATCTTTCATGTACTGGGTGTTTGTCTTAACAGTGCATGGTGGTGGCATGAGTTATGGTTGCTTAGCTTACCATACCTGGAGAATTTCTGGTTGTTTTCGCTTTTACTTGTAACCATAACGTCCCTTTAACAAAGTTTTCTCATTGAATTTCATAGCTTTTTATAATTGCAAGTTAAACATAATGTCCCTTTACAACGTTTTTTCATCGAATTTCATTGGTTTTCATTAGTTCAACGTAACCATAACATCCCTTTAACAACATTTTTTCAGTGTATTTTATGGGTTTTAACCAGTGCATCCTAATGTGCTACAACTTACTAATATCATACTTACCCCGATACAGCAAAATCTGTCTCCAATTTAGAAAGTATCACCTTAAAACTCTGCCATTCCCCATCTTCTATCATCATTTTTAATAGTTCTATACACTTTTTGCAACTTTTTCTGCAGTTTTTTTGTTCACCGACATTCGCGAACATCTGCCATCATCGCAGACATTTCGGACAGTGTCAGGTTACCACTCACTTGCTCACACGGGGCATGATGACTTGTTCGCGAACGCGTCTGCACTTTGCAAATGGGTCCGTGCTTTGTGAACAGTTCGGAACTGCATTTTCTACTGGTATAGGAACTTTGAAGCTCAAAATGTACCCTTGCATAGCTCCTACATCTATTCTTAATCATTATCCATTAACAAGCTAGGACATAGCACATACTTGGAAGAACATTAGGAAAACTGTTATTTATCTTAAAAAATGACATAAGCTATTTCTATCCCTCCTCCCCAAGAGTCACCACCAGCTGGAGGACCTACACAACAAAAGAAGCGCAATACTACAAACGACAATCAAGAAGACCAGGCAGATGAGGTAGAGGAAGTGCCTACCTCTAGCACCCAGAGAGAATCATGAGCGTGGAAGTTCTTTACCACTGTTGGAAGTGTACCAAAGGCTAAAGCTACCAAAGTGAAATGCACTGAGTGAAACGCTGTACGGACAACCTGGGAAGTACTCCTACTGCACCAACTCCAAGCAGCACCACAACAAATCCAAAACTGCAATGTTCTCAGAAAGGCTGTTCCTTTCTTAGGAAGTAGTAGGCTGTCTTCCTCTACCTCATCTTTCTCAACCAGTGCTTTAACCACATAACCTACTTCTGCGGGACACAAAATCCCACCAGCTACCGTTCAAGCGATAAAAGAGGCTGTTGAGCCATATCTTTCGAAAACAACACACAACTCTGCAGGGGAGAGCAATTTCAAAATTTCTTTTGAAGCTGTAATCAAGGAGAATGAGAAACACAGCCCTCTACCTTAGATTTAACCCATGCACAACATCTTCCCAAGTCCACCTTCCCCTCCATATGTGTGGTTGGTGCCCCTTTCCTCATTTCCCTCCCCACCTTACTTTCTGGCCTCTCCTGCAAAAAATAAATAAAAACAAAATAAAAAAAAAACATTTAAAAAAGGTTCCTTTAGGAACCACCTTTCACAGTTAAACAATAGAACTAAAATAATAAGCTTATAGACTGCTTCTATTTTACATTTTTCAGTAAAGTAGTTAGATTCAATAAGATTCTCCAACATTCCCATTAGCTTTTTCAACTATGCTAATGGAAATAATGGACAATTGTACACTAGAGAAAAAGAAAAAAGCACAGAAACAAACTTCTTTCTGAAATTCGTCTCTCTAGTATGCAATAAACACCATAATCCATTGCCGTTTATAACTATCTACAGTCTCGGCATTCCCCTGTCTAGCCCATGCCTTATTAGAAAACCTGGACTGCACATGTACACCATCACACAAAACAGCCCTTCTACTCTTTTTACTGTTAAGTTTGTTTCCCTCCCTCATTACCTTCTTTAAACCATTCACACATATAACCACCAATCACTTGAAAGAACTCTTCATATAGCCTATCAACATATTAAACTTCTACATCTACATTTCCCATATGCATACCAAAACATTTTACATTGTGTTCCTATAAATGCACATATGAATTGTGCAGTGACAGACGTGCACATATAAAAGGGGCAGTACAGATGGACAAGTGCTCATGGAAGCCCAGGAGGGAAGTGCCAAAAGTTCCCAGTATGGGAGGCCACTAGCTATCTGCTGGGGCAGAGGAGTCCCAAGGGTGGGGTACATCTTAACCGTAACGTGACTTTAACAGAGGATTATCTGTCAACTGAATAGGTTTTTATAAGTGAAAATGTTTTATAATATTACATCACTGTATATGTTATTAATAATTCGTCTTTTAACATGTATGAAAAAACTATAAACCTCCTTTAACAAAAATATTATTTGCAACGCATACTGTGAGTCGTTATCAGCAGCACATACCCCAATAGGCAAATCAGAGTAGACATTTCTCCTTGCTTAAGGCCATGTCCTCCGCACACGGATGAAAACTTCTAATACTATTTTATGTACTTACGTTTTGACAATTTAAAAAAATTAAAACACGGGACAGATTTCCAAAAGCATCCTTTCAGGTCCTTGCTGATTCTCCACACAGAACTTTGCTGCAAGCCCGTCCAGCACTCCGGGCTGCAGCTGCAAGCAAATTTTATTTTCTCATTTAAACCTACAGTTCGGTCATGCCGCATGCCTGCAACTTTGATGCAATCCCGTCCAGCAGTCTGGGCTGCAGTCGCAAGCCGATTTTTTTTCCCATTTAAACCTACAGCTCCGGCCATGCCGCATGCCCCAATAATTAAATCAAAGTGAATCCTCTGTAACAGCGCCACGATGCCTCGGGCCGCTGCATGCTTCATACATTTAAATAAATAAAAAATAAATAAATCAAGTAGACATTAGTCCTTGCCGAGGACCAGGCACATTTTCCATACTCCAAATTCATATCATAACATTTGTGCCACTGTCCACAGCAGAAAAGTCATATCACCATTTTTGTACTTGCATTTCCACACTTTCAAAAAAATAAAACACAGGAAAGATTTGCAAAAGCCTCCTTTTAGGTCATTGCTGATGCCCCTCGCACAAGTTTGCTGCAATCCCGTCCAGCAATCGGGACTGCAGTCGCAATCAGAATTTTCTTTCCCACTTAGAGCTTGCCCCAATAATGAACTCAGAGTAGGCATTCGTCTTTGTCAAGGACCAGGTCCATTGTCCATGCTGCAAACCTACATCACTATTTTTTGTGCTTACATTTGGACACTTTGGAAAAATAAAACACAAAACAGATTTGCAAAACCATGCTTTCAGGTCCTTGCTGATACTCCTCGTGCAGATTTGTTGTCATTCAGTACAGCACTCCAGGCTGTAGCCGCAAGCAAAACATTTCTTCCCATTCAAACCTAGGTTTTGGCCATCCTGCATGCCCCAATAATCAAATCAGAGTACACGATTATCAAGTCATTGCAGGGCAGGAGAATGGGTAGATCACTGCACTTCCTAGTACTTAAAACAGATTACCCTGCTGCTGGTGATGGGGTTCTTTTGTGAAGGTGCCCTTCCTTCATCAAGTGGTAGGTTTCAAGTAGGAGAGTGAGCCCTGTTCACCTCAGCACTGGGCTAGTCAATAAGTAACTGTTGTCATAATGAAGCAATCTTCAAAACCATTTTTGGTGCTATATTTATTGTTAGAACTAGGCCAAAGCGTATTTTGACTTTTTAGAGTCTTTCTTAAGGCATATGGATTTTGGGCCAATCATTGCTGCGAGGTTGTGGAAATGAGTCCAGCATCCAATCCCAATATCTTGTCCCACTATAATCGCAAATAAGGGTGGGTAATGATTTCAAAGTGTGGCCTGGTGACCACGTGCACACCTGGTTCGGCATGCTTGGTAAATATCTTCTGATTAGCATTGTCTTGGAGTCTATGCAGTGATAGTCGCTGCAATCTATTGATGAAATCCTGTGAAGCACTTCGGGCTGTATCCACAGACAGAATTTTAGCAATGGCAGAATTTATCTTCCCATTCAAACCTATCCCGATTTTCAAAAACTTCACCACATTACCAGTCTCTGTTGGCCATGTTCATCTTTAACCCCATTGCTAGTCTGAATGTGGTCATGGCCAGTAGCCAGATTATCCGAGTCATAGCCTTTGGCCATGACTCGGACAATCTGGCCAC
This sequence comes from Ambystoma mexicanum, assembly GCF_040938575.1. NCBI lineage: Eukaryota > Metazoa > Chordata > Amphibia > Caudata > Ambystomatidae > Ambystoma > Ambystoma mexicanum. The sequence continues at coordinate 549,920,633 of NC_090930.1, read as the reverse complement.
TGTCCATGGCCACAGGCCATGACTCGGACAATCTGGTCACTGCCCATGGCCACCGGCTGTCACCAATGGTATATCACTATTTTGTGTACCTACATTATGACACTTTTTAAAAAATAAGACACAGACACATTTGCAAAACCATGCAAGTCCTTGCCAATGCTCCTTGCACAATTTTCCTGCAAATCCATCCATGTTTTATTTTTTGAAAAGTGTTAAAATGTACGTACATAAAATAGTCATATAACTATGCTCACAGTTGATAAAATCCATTCAGACTTTACAGAAAAATTCAAGGTTGGGTACAAAATCTTTCTAAAATCTTGTGTGGCCATTCGTCAAATGGCAAAAAAGTTATAACCCATTTAAAAATGTTAGAAACCCCTCCAATGTTGGCCCCTCTTCACAATTTTCCATCTGTGTCTTAAATCTTTTTGCAAACTTTTGAGAAGATTCGTGAAACGGAAGCCACATTTATAAGTCTTTCAAATATTTTGGGACACCCCTCTAATTTTATTCCCTCTTGGCAAAACAGCACCAACCTTTGTAGTACCATTCAATGTCACATCTAGAATGATATCACAACATTTCATACAGTTTCATTGAGTGGCGCCAAAGTTATACCCCATTCAAAACCTGCTTTTCAGCAACCCTGTAATGCAAAAATATGTATGGATGCCCCTGAACATCTGACATGCTTGCAAACATCACATAGCTGTCTCCGGACTATTCGCAGTCATTGGAGATGAAATACCGCCAGTTTTTTGGCTTTTTTATGGCCATATCCCATCCCATCTTCATTGTCCCTCACCTCCCCAGAGATTGTTTCATTAGTTTGACAAGTGAAATGTTGTTTTTTTAATATGTTTTTACCACGATGTTCAGGGCCAACGGGCGCTTTCTGCGAATCCAACATGGTGGGCATTTCCAAAAAAATATGACGCACCTCAGGCTTTTCACCATCCAATCAGTGGGTGTGTCTGAGGTCTGAGGACACCACGCCATCCTCTGGACCAATCAGAGGCCTGTCCACGGACCAAACAGGGAAGTGAGTTTGTGGACCGAACCCAGATATCAGACAATTTTGTTGACCTACTTTTTGGCTTTTTTAAAAAGAACTACTGGACGGAATTACACCAAATTTATAAAAGCACGCTTTCGGGACCAAGCTGCCAATCCTGGTGTAAATTTGGTTGAGATCCGTCCAGCAGTTTGGGCTGTAGGCGTGAGCAAAATTCTTTTTCCATTGCGTTTCATGGCCTTAATGTTCCTGCAACTAAAGTTTTTTCCTTGAATTTCAAGGGTTTTGTTATTCCATTAGATGTTTTCCGCACATGGCCAGTGGCCATGCCTTCGCCCAGGTCCACTTTCCATTTTAAAACAATACCAAGCTGCTAGCTTTGGCCTTTGGCCATGGCCGGTGAGAGCGGGCACTCTTTATTTTAGAACACTTGCAACCCATCGCTCAAAGATGTTAATCATTCACACACTGATTTTGGTATGTATAAAAGATTGCAGGCTTTGAGAACTCACCGTGTTTCTAGGCAATGCGCAGTGTCATTAAATTATTTGCCTTCGATCACACATTTTGGTCAAGCAGCGTGATACAAGCTCCTTGTTTTATGGCTGGTCTCTTGGTGACTGTTGTGATACATCACGTGACCCCAACTAACCCCATCTAAGCAGCATGGAAGAGGGAAACAAAGTGACTGGCTGCCAGAATGACATATGTACAGGTACTTTTTCCCCCATAGCGAAAATCAAAAGTTGGCACCCATGAATGTACGCACAGTAAGTGAACATATACCTTAAAGTGAAATGTACAAATATAGTTAAATTCCCCTTCCCCTTAGAAGAAAGGGCGCAATACATAATAGCATAGGAATAAAAAAAAATAATGAACACCCAAAATATAACTTGAGAGAGGAAATGTTCCAATAAATATGCTGGCAAAATTGTTATAGTTTTTGACAGATAATCAACAAAATAGCAGAATCCACTAACCTGGATAGACAGCAGTGACTTGGAAGATGTTATTTCGAAGATAGCAAAGATTTCCCTGTAAATTCTACCTCCCTCTGTGCGGAAGAAAACCAGGAGAAGAGGGGGCAGTACTCCCAGGTAAACCCTCTGGGGAAGAAAACCCCGAGCAGGAATGTGGAATGGAGCTTCAAGGGTTCTGAGACCTTCGGAGACTGGATTAGAGTGTTACGCTGATATCAGCTTTCGGTGGTCTGGATGACGTGAAGAGTAATCACTGGGAGTGTTCAACAGGTAAGGTTCCACTGAGAAGAAAGAGAAACAGGTAAGAGGAAATCTAGTTCAGGAAAGAAGAATAAATAGAGTCCACAGAGGTACCACCCACCTAGGATCTGTAGCAGGTATGTGTAAGGTATGATGCTGACATAAACAGAAGGCTTTCTACAATAAAGAGAATCACAAGTAAGTAAAGAAAAAGAGACACCTAAATGGCGAAAGGAAAAAACGCCAATCGAACACCTATGTGAGCCGCTCCGCATTCATGCCAGTACGGTGAGGAAGCTGAGAGAAGGTACTCTGACAAGCAGCGGGTTTAGAAGAGATGAAAACCCTGTAAGCAGGGGAGACAGATTATTTTGTGAATATCGAGCGCTATGGAAGTGTCAGAAGTATTTCTTTAAATATATGGTAACAGAGCTCAAATACCATGATGTAGGAACCGTACAGAGGCTGTGGAGAAAAGGCGAAGGAAATAGCTTGAGCACGACTACTGGAATAGTCAGGTGCGGAACCCCAGAGAAATTCGCAGAGTAGCCTCTGATAGCAGAGAGTCACTGGAGTCGAGGTTGCACAGACCTATACACCCACAGAAGAAAGGAATTTATAATTGAGAAATTTAGTAGAAAAGAAATCTGCAATCCTAGTAAGTGGCAATTTACGAAGTAGTGATGCACTGAGCCGCTTCACTCTGATCGCTATTTGTGGTCACATGATCCACTGCCGACGCCAGGAGTGTGCGTGCAGAAACCGCACGGTCTGCCAAAGAGAAACAAGGAAAACCATTGGCCATCTTAGGAGAAACCACGGCACAAGGATTGGCAGAATCCGCTGTGGTGCCAGAGAGACCAGCGCCGGTAACAGGATGTAACAAAAATATAGAAGATGATCATGTTTTAAATCTAGCAATGTGTCGTGAAATATTCCCTGGAAAACAAAATCCCACTACAAAACAAGTTCTTGTGGTCTTGTGGGTAAGCGTCTGCACTGGGAACATGACAACCTGAGTAAAATCCTGAAAGCCAAATACTTGAGCAAGCTTGCCAACCTCAACAAAAACAAAGGGGTTGTGCCTGCCCTCTTACTTGTGCCCAGAAAATCAGCCACAATCATGGGAGAATAACTGCACCAGTGTCCAGGTTTGCAAACTCTCTTGCCACATCATGGGCAAATACTCATAACTTACTTGCCCTCTCAACATTTCCCCTCCTCCCCCCCATATCTGGCTTTCAACAATACTCAGCTTTATGAAGATACCTTGAAAAGTACACATATTGTAGTGTCACTCAAATATATAAATCCATATAGAACTATGTTAGGCAAAAGTGTACAATTGTGGCATGATTCCCCCCATCTTGACTGGTAGACTCCAAATACCAGAATGCAATTCAGCAAAAGGAAATAAATCGGTCTCTGAGTGCAATACTTTCAAGGATTGACAGTAACATGGTTTTAAAAAAAGGATAATGTGAATTCTGTGTGTTTTCCTAGTGTGTTAAGAGATATTTAATACTAAGAAAACACACAGAATCCAGGATTGTGGAGTGTCTCCCATCCATGCAGTAACCGGGGCCGACGCTGCTCATGCTCAAAGCCAGGAAGGGGCCTGCCCCCTCAGGCCATGTTGCTCTAAGTGTGTGCTTATTTATTCTGCAACATGGCCTGAGGGTGCCAGCTGCTACTTTGCTTTGAAGCCAATCAGGGTCAGTGCTAGTTACTGCATGGATGGAAGTCCCAGATGCCTATAGCATCACTGGCCATGTCCCATTGATTTTCCTCCCACGACATCCCTGTAGCTTTAAAAATATCTATTTTTTAACGTTTTTTCTAAAGCCACAGGTATAGAACTACAGATACCCTCGGCTATCTGTAGTCATTTTAAGCCAATCCTGTCCAAAGCACATGCCTCTAGAGACTGGATGTGATCATATTGGTATATTAATGAACAATCACTTTGCTTCCCAGCTTATGATTCTACCATGGAAGTAACTCTGGGGCATTGTTAATGGCTTTGAATTGCTATGCGGGCAAACTGAAAGTCAGGGCAGTTTATAGGGGAAATGGGATGATAGGACTTTTCCTAATGGGGTCTTTTATCATCTTAGAAGTGATATTTGCAATCATATGAATATAATAAATCAACTACATTGTGATATCAGTCAATGGAGCATTGTGGTAAACAAGTTATGAATCTAAGGCAGCATGGGGCTGATATGACGGAACATGCAGAAATAATAGTTTCAGCTTTGGGTCATTATATTGTCCTGAGATTTCCAAGACAAAGTTAAATCTAGACTAAAGGCAATAGGTCTGCTGTTTAGATGATTGAAATATAGATATCTGCCAAAATAAAGGAAGTATGACAGGACCTTTGATTACATTATATTGCATTTTGGCGCCAGCCAGGAGACGTCTCCCTTTTGGTTAACAACTTTGAATTAAATGTCATCCATGATTGGACGGGCCATATAACCTGTGGAAGCATATTCACCTTTAATAGATGACTTGGTAATAATGAATGGTAAGAATGAAATTAATCAACATTGGTGTAAAATTCCCCACCACCTAGCTGACAGAGAAATTGTGCAAAGAGGGCACGTAAATATTCAATAACACCAGCGATTAAGAGGAACTGTGAGGAAGTCCACATGGTGCAGATCTTGTGTGAGACTCAAGCATGTCAGCCACCATACTGGGTGATCTGTATCAAAGAAATAGGGAAAAACCACACCACTGGTTTCTTCAAGACTTTCTAAAGTTGGACAGCCCGGGAAAGAGAGTATCGTAATGCAGATTGTCAAAGGCTACAATCAGGGCAAGCATGACCATCCACATGGTGGGCGTGCACTCGACTGTTTTATTTTTAATGTTTAATTAAATGGAATGAAGGTAGACCAACCTCAGGAAAAAGTGTGGGGCTCATCCACATACATTTTCCTATGCTCAAGCAAAGACAAACACAAAGACCTGTGTACTCTGGGTGGACACAGCCTACACACTTGGTCCGCTGTGTCATATTTAGTGGATTGTGAAAGCCCAGAGTACACTATGTCATCTACAGGAAGGTGGAGGGCCAACCTTCCCCCTGCCATGATCAGCCTGATTAACTAACAAAGGCTCCATGGATCCAACCTGCTCTTGTGTTAGGCCCTGCAGCTGGTGGCAGCAATTAACATACCAATTAGAGGGTATGTCAAACAGGCCCACATGGGGCCTGGCTGCAGATGTTAACAAAGTAGACAGGAAACCCAACAACCGTTCATATGTAACTGTGTCAACCTGAAGCCAGCTTCCACCCTTAGTAATGAGAGTGAACTGTCATGTCTGGGACTGTGTGTTTACAGTAGGCCAACCCGGTAGGTGACCCAATTCATAAGGAACGAGAATGTGGTTTGCAGTTGCCAGAGAGTCTGGTCTCACTACAGCTTCAGGGGAGACCTGCTACTTTAATCAGGAACCACAGAGAGATCCACCAACCATAGGGATTTTTTGATCAACAACAGACTGGAAGATGGATGGGACTTAGCATCACACATCTTCACCCCTTTACCTTTTCTGTTGCAAAGCACTCTGGTAATGACCCCAGGATTGGTTCATTAAGGTAGACTTACCCTACACCAATCACTGTGGCCCAACTGTGTACATCACAACAATTCACAAACTGCACAAATGTGTTTTTCAATCACAATCAGAACTTCAAACCACATAAAGAAATGTACACCTTGTAAAAGTGATGTGGGTGGGACAAAACACTAATCAGTGTATGTGGTTTGAAGTTCTGATTGTGATTGAATATCACGTTTGTGCAATTTGTGAATTGTTGAGAGGTACATTGTTTTTAGTTGTGTGTTCATGTGGTAGAGGAGAAGGGGTGACTTGCAGCAGTCTTAGTGAAATTGGTTATATGTTAAATATGAATAGAGTATATTGTGAAGTATTAGAGAGAGCATACATGTCGGCTAAGTATGTGTTTGGATTTGTATGTATTAAATTGACATATGAAATAAATATTTTTCTTTTTGATAATTGAGCTCTCACTGTAAATGATAAACAGGTGGTCTGTCACAAAATAATATGTGTCGATCATTTGTGTGTATGTGTATATTTAAAGCCTGGGAGATTGAGCCTGCCAGATACCCTATCATTTTCTCTGTTGTGATATAAATAAAGTAGATATTTTTGATACAACCTTGACTGTCCCTTTTATCATTGGGTAATAATTGTATTTTAACTGTGTCGCTGTGTTGAAAATAACCAATGATCCACGACCTTTAAAGAGACAAGTCTGCCATTCCGTCCACGTTACCAAAATTGGACAAGGAGGTTTATAACTTGCTTGTTATTCCAATCTGTTAAGATCTCTTCTGGTGTATTAGAGGTGTGGGGCTGATTGATGGTTTAGAAACTGATATCCACCCCTGGAACACTGGTACACAGGAAATTGATTTGTCACAAGGAGCTATACTGCAATGAATGGCATCCCTCCCACAGCTCTAGTATGCAGCTTTGACCATCAACAACCGCCACCTCAGTGCCTGGCCTGGGGTGGGAACCTGAGTGCAAGTCACCCAGCACTGTGTACCTATTTTAAAAATTGCAGTTGAGCGGTTGCTGTCTTTTCTATAATTTCCAGGAGAAACAATAGGTGAGCAATTGGACGATTGTTGATTAGCTGTCCAGGAAGAAGAGTGGATTTCAAATATAGGGCTAAAAAGTGCTTTAGCGATCAGAAAGTGATCACAGATGGAGTTTGAGCGTGTCCTTCTGTTGTTAATGCCAGCCACTAATAGGCACCAGATTGTTAGAATAGCCGTGCCAAGAGGAGTAATTAGGAATGTCTTCATGTTCACCTCTCATGAGTTTGGATGAAATGTTAGCATTGAAAGGCTTGTTTCAGTTTGCAGTTCACTAATTGGATGTTGAAGGGGATGCAGATTAGCTTGACGTTATTATTAGTTCAAACCCTTTCAATGAACCATGCTCTAATATCCCGAGTTAAGGACCACTGTAAAGTTAAGGACCACTGTAATGACATCTGGGTTTCAATATCCTTGTACGAACGGTGAGGATTTCATGGTTCTGTTCATGTATTTTTTTATTGTGTGAAAAGATATATGTTGAGAAGCGAGTTTAAAGATTGGTCTTGCCAGTGAATGCAAAGCGCCTTGTGAACCACCTTCATTTGTAAGAGTAGGCAAACTCTCATGCATATGCATACAATACTTTTTAACATTGATGAGTTGGGAGCCAAGAGCTTTTTCGTTGCCACTCAGATTATAAATAACATATCGTGTGATATTGGGGTTGTTTCTTTATCGTCTATGCTTCCTTCTGGTTATGGAAATAACATTGATTGGTTATTTCTGCTGCAGTTCTAATGTTCCCTGCATATTGGGTGATAATGATGTGTCAAGGCACCTCTGTCACTGTAGGAACTATTTATCAGATAGGGTATCCAACCAATCCTCCCAAGTTTGGCAATTTCTTAAAAGCAAACCCCCCCCCCCCCCCCCCTTTTCTGTCGTTTTTAATTGATTACATACTGGCAAATCATGACACAGTTTATGTTTAAGATACTTTGTGACCTAGAGGAGAAGTCAGTTCAGTGAATGAGCACAGAGCCATAGACATGCACCCATCAGGGTATTCCTGATCCCTTCAATAAAAGGTATTAGCTCAACACACCTATAAAATGTGTTTCTAATTTCTTGTTGCAAATTAGTCCTTTACCTATTTCCCTTTAAAACTGTGACACATTGCTTCACATATTTAGTGCAAATCGCTCTTTGTAGTCTCAGGTGAGCCAATGGGAGCCCGGCAACTATTTGCCTCTGGCTAACTCAGTTCCTAGGATTATTTATTTATTTATATTTATTTATTTATTTACATTTATTTGTATATGGTTTAACTAAACCTTTACAAAATTTAAAACAATTGTTAAAATTCGAATAAAATCTAGAAAATGATTTAAAAAAATGTCAACATCTAAGAACACTTGGAAGTTACAGTATTATAATACCAACACTGTCATCAAAATAATAATAGTGTCATCACAATTTCAATTGTATATTCAGATAGTATTCAAATTATTTTACAGACATTGTTCAGAAATCAAACAACCGCTATCTTCAAAGGTATACCAGAGCCATGCATCATTTCCCACCATAGAGTTGCAGTTAGCACTTGATCTATTGAATTTACAAATTTAGCGAAGTATTTGATACGTGCTGCCATTACCGGCTTACATTCTAACAGGAGGTGATATAGAGTTTCTTTCTCTCCGGGCTCATGGCAGAACCAGCACAGAAATTCAATATTAATTGTTTCTCTATGTATGTTTCTTGTCCGAATCTCCATAACTTTGCCTGTATTACAAAAATTAAAATGAAAACACATAATCTCGTTACGGAGAACTCAAACTGGACATTTTTGGAGATACGGCTCCACCTCCCCCACAGCCTTCTGATGGGTTATTAGATGAGAATATAATTTTGAATTGGCCACCTTAGAGATGGTGTTAGACCAGTCTACACATTGAAGCAATTTTTTCACATAGACAGGATTTTTAATCAGGGTATCAGTATCCAACCCCAACTTGGAATGGGTTTCCTTACTTGAGATTTTTAATTTAATCAATCAATGAAGACCAGACATACCAGCATTAAGTCCTTGCCCAGAATTCTGTATAATTTGTCTCCTGAATCATACACTAATCTTCTATAAAGAGATAGCCTACGCCACCTAATCCAGAAATTCCAGATTAGAAGTTCCAGCTCATTATGTAGAACTTCAACAGGAAATGATTTCGGGAGCCAATACATGCATCCCTTTAATACTTTCGATTCTATTTTTGCGATTCCTATCATTATGGCATCGGGAAAGATTTCTACACCGTAAACCATTTTGGGGGTCACTTTTAGCTTAAAATAATGAAGCAGTGGCAAGATGGAAAATTTACCAAATTTTTAATCTATTTTTTTTAGTTGTGCTCAACGGATTGCCTTTAGTTCGAAGGTGCTCATGATACAACCCTTGATTATTTCTATGCAGGATTGGAAAGCCAAGATACTTCATTGCCGAGTGAACCTTTAATTTTTCATTATTCAACCACCAAGAATGAACCTTCCCACTTTTATTTGGGTGCCTGTTAGAAAGAGTAACGATAATCGCTTTACTTGGATTCATTCTGAGATGATTTACTGCCGTGTATTCATAAAAGGGCGTAATCACGCATTGCAGACCTTTAGGGGACTGGTCCATAAGAAGGAAATTGTCTGCATATGCTACCCAAGGAATGGGAGTGGTACCAATTTTAGGAGGGATAAAAGAGCTTTCTCCAAACAGATTCCCACTTCCGAAACCTATAGATTAAACAATGTCGGGCCAAAAAGACATCCCTGTCTTAGTCCATTAACGATTTCCAAAGGACCCGAAAGAAGGCCATCCATATTCAACCTAATCTGTACCCGAGAGTGTAGATGAAGGTGAATTAAAATAGATAACAAATTTAGGGGCATCCCCAGGGTTTTTAATTTCCCCCAGAGAATATCTCTATCCACACTGTCAAATGCCATACTAGGATCTATGGCTGCCAGGTACATAGGGGGTGTGTCTGCTTTCCAAACCTTAGATTGCAGAGTGGTCAAAAGAGGTCCTCCCACTTCTGTACCTATCCCCTTTCTAAACCCGTATTGCAGGGGTGATAGGATAGGTTCTTGCTTCTTCCATTGGTTAATTTCCTTTAATATCAATACCACAAAGATCTTTGAGTCTGCAACGAGAATGGCAATATGGCGATAACTCTTGGGGGAACTCCTGTCTCCCTTTTTAAAAATTGGGACGATATATGAGAGATGCCAGGAAATTGGTATAATTTTTGTTCTAATGACGTCTTTGAACAAAAAATAGAGACTCTTTGCCCAACCTCCCGTATCCCCTTTAAATGTAGCGTTCGAGAGGCCTTTAGGACCTCCCGCTCTTGAGGAACTAGATGATTACACTTGGACCTCTATATCCGTAACAGAGTAATTAAGAGACCATGATAAGGATAAGAACACAGTCCAGTTCCCAGCAGGTGTTTCTTTTCTGTAAACTTGATCGAAATGCCCCAACCACGCCTGCCCCGATATCATATTAGTTTGAGACGTAACTTGACAGGATTCCAAATTATTAAGCAATAACCAGAATTGCCTGGATGAACCATCCCTCAATGAGGATAACATCTGTTCATTATCTCGCTGATGAAGGGAGTGCCTGTAGCCAATAAGCCCGTTTTTTTATAAGATTGCTTAAGCTTTCTGATGTAATAATTCAGTGTATCCACATCAGGGGTAGATTTCCTAAATTGCCTTATTTCTTTCTGAAGAGCTGATTTCTTTACTCGAACCCTCCCATCGTAGGTGTGGGAATGTTTAGCCCTGCACCTAGGGACCCACTTCTTAACAAAAATATAGTCAAGAATAGAATTTACCAATGTAGTAAATTTATTATGGCAATAGAGGACAGTCTTTTCATCTATCCTCAATTCCTCAAATGTTTTCAAAAAGTGTCTGCCTTCTTAACGTTGTCCTCATGCCATCTTAATCTATTTTTAGAAATATTTAATTGGACGTTAATCGGATAAGTTAACCCCGGAGGTTGAAGCCCCTGTGGGGAAAAAGAGACCATAAGAAAACTATGGTCACTATAGGAGGATTTACTAATCTCAAACTTTGTCATCAGCTCTAACAAAAATTGTGACACATAAATGTAATCTATTGTTGAAGAATAGGCAGCATTAGACCATGTCGGAATCAAACTTTCCTTATCTCGATTAACACATACCGATGACAGTCCCCAGTCCTGAAAAAATGTATACCACTGTTTCCCAGATCTTAATTTTGGACTATTATTGTCTAAGCCATTCATTTCAATGTGTTTAAAGGGTTTGAATTCACACCCAATAAATGTGTCAAAGAGATATCTGCATTTAGGTCTCCCAAAATCATAATTTGAAGACCCGGACACGTCGAAATTTCCGTTGACACATAATCGTTCAGAATTACTAGAGTTTATTCCAAATTGCCTTTTACAGACCAATAGATGTTAATAATTAGATTTAAAACTTTCCCCATTTGTACTGTCATCTCAAGAAGCACTGATAAAAATCCTGTTGCATTCAATTTGTAATTACAACTTTCAAGCATCCCTTTGTGGAGGCTGCCATTATTAGGCCCCCCGAAGGACAACCCAAGGGGCCCTGGGAGGCCAATTCCTGATAACATGAATATCCATCCATCACAACCAACCCTGTCGTCCAAGTTTCCTGCAAACACACAACCGAATATTGGGTTAATTTTCCACAAACTTCTGTAGAATTCAACAAGTGGCAATAAACCCTTGAGTTCCATGATTGAACTGAGAAATCATTCACATTAAAGAGACGCCTTCATTTCCTTCATCTGTGTAATGGAGTCTCTCAGCGACATGGCTAGCCATCTACAACTTGATTCCTTTTCAGGCACAGCCTTCGACTTGGCAAATTCTAAATGACAGCCAACGCCACTAGTCTTTTTTTGGTCTGATTTCGCTCCGCTCACAGATCTTTCCTCCTTGGGAGGAGGGAGAATATCGTATCCCATTCTATTAAATTCCTCTATAGCATTCAAAAATGCCTCCAAAAATGACCTTGTGTAGAACACCAAACGAACACAGTGTCATGCATGCTGGACGTGGTCCTACCTCCTACACTCGTAGAACAGCTAGACCGTTCTATTCCAAATGGCGGTTGTTCGATACGTTGCCGGGAAAACGACGTTTGCACTTTTCACGTCGCTAACTTCACGTGTATTCTGCTTCGTCACGTGAACTACGGCATTACGTATATAAGCAGCGCGGAAACTTAACTCGCTGCTTCTGATCGAATCTTTTGGCGTTGTGTAGCTGAACCTCCGATCTGCATCCTTGCAGGTTACTACAGCTACTTTTTGGGCCTTCTATACCGTGTTTTCCGCCACACGCTGATTCCTGGAGCTGTTTGGTTGCGTGTAAATCCACACGCGCACGTTGTCTTCAAACGCGGCTGGCCTGGGCTGCGTGAATCCTGTTCGCATGCAAATCCACACGGGCACGCTATCTTCAAGCACGGCTGGCGTGGACTGCGTGAATCCTGCTCGCGTGTAAATCCACACGCGCACTCTATCTTCAAGCACGGCTGGCCTGGACTGCGTGAATCCTGCTCGCGTGTAAATCCACACGCGCACTCTATCTTCAAGCGCTGTTGTCCTGGACTGCGTGAATCCTGCTTGCGTGTAAATCCACACGCGCACGTTGTCTTCAAACGCGGCTGGCCTGGACTGCGTGAATCCTGTTCGCGTGTAAAATCCACACGCATACTTTGTCTTCGAGCGCTGCTGGCCTGGACTGCGTGAATCCTGCTCGCGTGTAAAATCCACACGCGCACGTTGTCTTCAAACGCGGCTGTCCTGGGCTGCGTGAATCCTGTTCGCGTGTAAATCCACACGCATATGTTGTCTTCAAGCGCTGTTGGCCTGGACTGCGTGAATCCTAATCGCGTGTAAATCCACACACACACGCTATTTTCTTCACGGCTGTACAGAACCGCGTGTACTTTGTTTATACCATAAAAAGGGCGCTATTTCCAACTCCTGCACCTGTGATATTAACAGGGGGATTGATTCATTTCTATACTTTACTCTACGTGGGAAGGAAGCTTTTCAAGGATTATTGGAAGGTGACAGTGAACAGTACTTTGGACGCTATCCTGTGGTGCATCAACCCGGTATCTAGTGTGAGCCTCGTTCCGTTCGGGATAAGTCTCCCTTACTAATCTTCCCTTCCTTGTCGTTTGTTCTACCTTGGATTTCCTCAAAAGACTCTGCTGGATTCTTCTGCCCTAGACTTAAGGTCAGTGTGTGCATTCATGTCATTTTCTGTTCCATCATACTCAGGTTGGGGCAGTTATTTATGATACTTTATTTTGTTCTAGGCTGACTTCCTATACCTTACCCATGCCCTTTCCAGTGATCCATCGCTCTGCCTGTTTTACCAGTCAGAGAGTTGTATCATTTGGAAGGTCTTAACTTGACTTCACAACTATCAAATCGTGTGAACAGGGATCCGGAAGACCCTACCACCTGTATCCTTTTGAGTACCGTATCCTTTTCAGTTAATACTTTGGTGCTCTCTGACAGAATCAGAAGCCATGGAGGGTACGGATCCTTTAGCTGTTTTGACTCAGTTGATCAGCGATTTGAGAAATGAAATGGTTACGGCACAGGACATGTTACGGCACCGTATGGACGCTATGCAAGACGCCATGCACGGTAGTCCTCAGGGAGCACAGGTTCCAATGGCCACTGCATCTGGATCTGGGACTATGACACCCCCACAGGAAACTACTAATGTGGTTATGCCCACTCAGTTTCCCTTGGCCCCTCCGGAACGGTTCACTGGTGATCCCAAAACCTATAGAACCTTCGTTAATCAGTGCCGACTCCATTTTCTTTGCCGTCCTACATCTTTTCCTGACCTAACCACAAAAGCAGCATTCGTGCTTTCCCATTTAGGGGGCACAGCTGCTGCTTGGGCTAACCCTTTGTTGGAAACAAATAGCCCTTTGTTGTACGACTGCGACGATCTCTTGGCTGCTATGAGTAAAGTCTTTGACCTGCGTTATGCTACTCAAGCCATGGATCTGGAGTTACTTAATCTACAACAAGGCAATCAACCTCTTTTGCCTTACATTGCCCGGTTCAATCAACTAACAGCCGAAACTCAATGGCCTGACGGCAAGAAAACGGCTGTTTTCTACAAGGGTCTTTCAGAAGAACTGAAAGATGCCTTATCTACAGTTCCGGTGGTTCCTACGGGATTCACAGAGTTGCTCGATTTGGTTCTACAAATCGATGCCCGAAGGAATGCTCGTAAAGGAGAGAAAAAGCCCTTCGTACAAGCCTCGGTGCGTTCAGAGACACCGGCAGTCCTCTCGAACGACCCCGAACCCATGCAGATTGGCGCCGTGAGAGGCCGGTTGTCCAATGCAGAACGAGAGAACCGAAGAAAGAACCATTTATGTATGTATTGCGGTTCATCCGAGCATTTATTGGCGACATGTCCTAAAAAACCCATCAAGCGTTCGGGAAACGCCAAAACTCGACAATAGCAGGAGTCCGTATGTCGAGTGTTTCATCGGACTCCAGTACCATTCCCAATCACGCACCCATAATTGTTGAGGTGACGTTACGTTGTGATGAACGAGAATTGGTTTCCAAGGACATGGTTGATTCCGGAGCCACCAACAATTACATAGACATCACATATGTCAAGAACTGTTCCATACCCCTGGTAAACAAAAACAAACCTGAAACGGTTAATACCGTGGACGGATCTGTTTTGACTTCTGGTATGGTAACCCAGGAGACGGTATCTGTTCAGATGACATTATCGAATAATCATTCGGAAGAAATCGTCTTCGATGTCATAGCTGCTCCGCAGTACGAAATCATACTTGGTCTTGCATGGTTAACCCTTCATAATCCCGCCGTTGACTGGGTTTCGGGATTGATCCAGTATCCTTCGATTCATTGCAATGAACATTGCTTTACCAGTCAGGAGGTGTCAAACAACCAACACATATTGGCCTCTATGGGGGGAGCTTCAACTATCAGCGTGGTACATCAAAGCGACACTACCATACCATGCGAATACGCTGAGTATGCTGATGTCTTTGATAAAGGCCAGGCAGAACAATTGCCTCCCCATCGACAGTACGACTGTCCTATTGAATTGATTCCTGGTGCCAAAATCCCTACAGGTCGTTTATATTCACTGACCCCAAAAGAAGACGTTGTGTTGAAAGAATACATTGACAAAGCTTTAGCAATGGGTTTCATACGGCCATCACAATCACCTGCTGCGTCTCCTCTATTCTTTGTTCCGAAGAAAGAGGGAGATCTAAGGCCTTGCATTGATTACAGGGCACTTAACGACATCACCATAAAAAACCAATATCCTTTACCACTGATAAACGTTCTATTGGATCAATTAGGTACTTCCAGTTACTTCACCAAATTGGACTTGCGAGGAGCATACAATTTAGTTCGACGAATGGAAGACCGCTTTCAAGACACGGTATGGTCTTTACGAGTATTTGGTGATGCCTTTTGGTCTGTGCAACGCTCCCGCCACTTTTCAATTCTTCATGAATGATATATTCAGGGACATAATGGACCAGTTTGTGGTGATTTATCTGGATGACATTCTGATCTATTCATCATCTTTTTCGGAACACGTCAAACACGTTTCTACAGTCCTACAAAGACTCAGGGAGAACCTTCTTTATGTGAAAGCCGAGAAATGCGTCTTTCATTCACAGGAAGTGGAATTCCTGGGTTATGACATTACCAATCTAGGTGCTCGAATGAGCCGTTCCAAGGTGAAGGCCATATTGAATTGGCCTATTCCGCACAATGTCAAGTCATTACAGTCTTTCTTAGGCTTTGCAAATTTTTATCGCAGATTTATTCATTCCTTCTCCAAAACAGTAGCTCCTTTGACGGCTTTAACTAGTTCCAAAGTTCCTTTCTGTTGGAACCAAAATGCCCAAGCATCATTCGAAAAGTTGAAGGAAGCATTTACCACTGCACCCGTGCTTCAACATCCAGATCCAGACCGCCAGTTTATCGTTGAAGCGGATGCATCCAGTGTCGCTACTGGAGCGGTACTCTCACAAGTTTGCACAGAAACCAAGGAGGAGCACCCAGTGGCTTTCTTCTCTCGCAAGCTTACCCCATATGAACGAAATTACACCGTCACTGAGCGGGAATTGCTGGCTATCAAGGATGCCTTCCGAGGATGGCGTCATCATCTTCTTGGGGCCAAACATCAGGTGTTGGTGTACTCTGACCATAGAAATCTTCAAGCATTCAAATCTATGAAATGCCTTACGGCCCGACAGGCCAGATGGCATGTCTTTTTTGCCCAATACGATTTCCAGGTCACATATCGTCCTGCCCGAGAACACGTTAAGTCGGACGCGTTGTCTCGTATGAGTGAAGAGGCGAAGGAAGAAGCACAAGTACAAAATCGGTTGTTGGCAGATCATGTAATATGTAGTTGTTCTGTTCAACCATCCTTAAAAACCAAAGTACAAGAGTGGGTGAAAAAACATCCACAAGTTATCCAGGATATGAATCTGGACGTACATAACGGTTTACCATTCACACAAGGAGTGCTCTACCTACCGACGTCTTCAACGCGGAATAAAGCCCTCAAGTGGAATCATGATTCCTTGATCGCAGCCCATCCTGGACAGAAGAAAACACTAGAGCTGCTCAAAAGATGGTGCTGGTGGCCATCCATGTCAAAAGATGTCATAGATCATGTATCAACTTGTTCTGTATGCATCCAATGTAAAAACACTCCTGGTAAACCAGTGGGCTTACTCCAGTCCCTACCTGTCCCTAACAAACCATGGGACATGATATCTATGGACTTTGTGGTAGAACTCCCACCAAACCAGGAGTACGATACCATATGGGTTGTAGTGGATTATTTCACTAAATTGGCTCTTTTTATTCCCTGTATTGGTTTACCAACCACTTCTGTTCTGGCTGACCTGTTCATCCAACATATATTTTGTTTCTTTGGTCTACCGTCAGTAATCATTACGGACAGGGGCTCACAGTTTGCGTCACGCTTTTGGAGAGCACTAACATCTGCATTACTGATTGATGATAGAATGTCCAGTGCTTATCACCCTCAAACTGATGGACAGACCGAAAGAGTCAACTGCACTATGGAACAATATCTGCGGTGTCTGTGTCTGCATTACCAATCGGATTGGCTCACGGTCCTGCCGGCAGCAGAATTCGCCTATAACAACTCCTATCATAGTGCCATAGGCACTTCACCGTTCTATGCGCTTTATGGACAACACCCCCGATCAATACCTTTGGATTCCAGCTTGTCTTTGGATACTCCTGCCGCAGGCCGTACTTTTCGTGATCTGAAGAAATTACAGAGGAAAGTGAAGCAGCAATTGGAGCAGGCTAAAAGACGCGACAAGTTCTATGCCGATGCTCATAGAGTACCCGCACCTGTCTACAAGGCTGGTATGAAAGTATGGCTGTCCACTAAGAACTTGAGAATTCCAGGCAAAAAGAAATTATTGCCTAAATACATTGGTCCGTATGTAGTGCTCCAAGTAATTAATCCGGCTGCTGTCCGTCTGGCTTTGCCACAACGATGGCGAGTGCATCCCGTATTCCACGTGTCACTCATTAAGCCATGTTCTGAAGCTACTAGATTGCCTGTACGGCCTGTTGCTACGCCGTTTTGATACAGGGACTCAGAAGTCCCTGTATCAAAACATTCACATCATGAAAGTCATCGTCTTTTTCTTTTAATTTTGATGGCTGGGCTAACAACAGTGGGTGCACTCCCATTCTCAGAAAAGAAGGGGAATGCCTAGCCCCCTCTACTGAGGCAGCCATTCCTCCCGTTTCATTTAAATGGGACATGAAGTTAAATGCCCTAATTTCCTCCTTTGACCTAAAATCCAATGGATTCATCTCTTGTGGATCTATGGCAGGACCTGCCACAGAATACTCAGTCTGCTTGAGGGAATAATTATCTACATTCCTCAAAGACACATTCTCCAATGTCTCAATTTGGTTTTTCGGTATACTTGAGGCTAATTTCTGCCCTGGAGGGGAGAGGGATGCCCTCTTCGCTGGTAGAAGAAAGGAGATAGCGCCTGCAATAGGAGTGAAGTCCCCCTCTCTAGCGAGCTGTATCTCATTTGTTATATGGACATCATCTGGGCGTTGCAACACCACGCCCAGAGAACTTTTTGGTTTGAAAAAAAAAATTAAGCAAATTGTTTTGAGAGGAAACTAAGATCTGTTCCCCCAATAGTGACTTTTGTTTCCCCTTAAAGTTCTTAGAGTGGGACTTCGCCTTCAGAGCTGAGGATAAAGTATCACTTGCCAATGCTCCACCTCCCCTTTCACACACATGATTATCCTTTTCATCATTCTTTAATTTTGTCACCTCCAAAAGGCCGATTATCATTCAATTCTAATGCTTTTTAACAGGCCTCATTTAATTGACTCAGATTCAGGGTACCTTACTCCCGATCTACTATAGGGTGTGGAGTAGCTATTGGTGGTACTTTTGCTTTCCCCTTTTTATTACCTTTAACTAAATCCATTTTTTTTCCTGGGATAGAGTCTTTCTGGGCAGAGCGTTTTAGGGCCTTCATATACCGTTTTTTTTCTCTTTACGAGAAATGAAAAATCTAAAGCTACTTTCTTCTATCTGCCCATGACATTCCAACGATGCTTGTGTGTCTGCCACAGACTCTCTTGCTTCCTTCTCAAGAATGTCTATAAACATCGATGGTCTGTCCAATTTTTCCTCAATTAACGGTTCTACGGGTGTAGGGGATTCATGCTGATATCTTTGTGCCATCAGGTCCTCCACCTGTTTCTGAATAATAGACAGTTTAAGGGCCTGGTCAGAATTCTGTATAATCAGCTTTGTCATAAGATCTATTTCAACCAATTTGCCAGATGATAAGTTCAACACAGAAAGGTGGCCAGCATCCGACAGATTTTGTTCCCTAGACTCCAATAGAAAGTCTGTTTGAACTGAAGCCTCTTTTGTAAATAATTCTTTTACCTGTGTGGCTTTAGAGCAACATACTGGTAGAGAAAGAGATGGAGGGATTTCTTTCAACTTCTTTATAATTTCCTGTGTAAAATTAAGTCCCTCTAATTCATTTACTATGCCAAGAATTTCAGCCAATTTAAGGTTCAAATCCCTAATTTCATAATGGGTACGCTCGTGGCCTTTGTCTAAGAGGTTAGAAATCCGGGTCAATACTGGAAACGTGATTTCTGCTTCCGGCTGGTCTTGAAGGAAAGACAAATCAATGCTATTAACTGCCCTTGGAAGGGAGGTCGGAAAGGGAGGGGGGTAAATTGATCTTCGGCTTGAACAAGATTGCTTTTTATTACTATGTATAGGAACTTCAGAATCAGTAAAAGAGAGAAGATTATTTTTTTTGTTTGATTTTTATTTTTATCTCTGCCAGCCCGAAGGATTCTCTAAGAGGGGGACATGATGGTCAGGATAAGAAGAGTCCGGTCTGGTGACATGAGTTCTATCATAGTCCATTTTATGGAAATGTACCCTGTCAATCCCTCCTTCCCGTGGCTGAATAGGAGTAGAAGGCCCCAGTGAAAGACAAACCCGCCTATCAAGTTCTGCGGTTACTACTGGGGCCATCATTGAGTTATCCAAAGAAGGCTTTATGTGATGAATTCTTTTATTCAATCACTGGCTATCCGAAAAATCCCTGGCACTAAGAAGGCTGCGTTGGACTGATAAATCTGGATCCAGAACTACATCAAGAGGGAAAATATTGGGGATCCCCAAGGGACGGAAAAGCCAACCCATCAATGATTGTCTGACGGTGACCTTCCACCCGGGGCCCTATGTTTTCTGACATCCAACCCTCAGTGTTATTCTCCCTAGTCATTATTACCTCATCCTTGTGAGGCAAGATTGAATCCGGAACCCATTTCCTATCCTCGTTATCCAAAGAACTGTCCCCAGAGTTATCTAAATAGCTTTCTAAGTACGCTTCTTCAACATCATTTTTTACCAGCTCTTTTTTATTCAAAGTGGAAGGCCTAATTTTTCCACTCCTAAGGGGTCCCACCATCCCTCACCAAGAGCGAGAATGTCCCCAAAGAAAAGGAGGGATTTTGTATAAACTACCTCCCCTCCACTTCCTTAAAGGTGGAGTTTAAGGTGACAGTGCACAACAATCACCCCAACCACCTCAGTAACAAACTTTAGCATCAATTCACAACCTCGTGCCTTCAAAATAACACTATGAAAAAAATGTTTTTAAAGACTTCTGTGTAGTCATGAAGAGGAGTAGGAAGCAGTAAGATAACACAAAATCTACTGCAAGATCAACTCACAGTAACCCAAATAGAACATTCAGTAAACAGCTATAGTTGACTAAAAGCTTCTGAAAAAATAAATAGAGATATAATTCTTCCCAATGCCCAAAGATGATAACTTCTCTGAGCCCAGTAATTAGGTAGCCAAGCCAAGTATATACTATTGCTATTAGCCTTGCCTGTGCCGGCGCCAGCGAACAGCAAACAGTACTAATTGGCACTTCCTGCGGCACGTGCACAGGGGTGCGTGCCTGGTGCTTATGAGACTCGCGCCACGGCACATGCAACAGGGGGCGTGGCTAACTTGCCGAATGCAGGTCATGTCAACCTCTCTATTGGGCAAAAGAGAAGATCTTGGTTCAGTGTATGAGCAAACAATGAAGGAGGACAATATAGACAAGCAGCACAAGAAGCACTAGCTGCTCTCAAGGTAAACATATGCCACTTCAGTATAGTCCTGACAAGTACGTACGTTGCTCAATGTCCAAATTCAATGTTTTGCACGATACGGAGCTGTAATACTGCATGCTTCCTCTTGCCTACTAGTGAACCTGATCCAGGGGTAACTTTTCTTCCTCGTGGAGCCAAAAATCTTCTCACCAGCACTCCTCGCCAGCAAACGGCACACGCAACAGGGGGCGTGGCTTACTTGCCGAAGGCAGGTCATGTCAAACTCTGTTGCTCAATGTCCAAAGTAAATGTTCTGCACGTTACGGCGCTGTAATACTGCAGGCTTCCTCTTGCCTACTAGTGAACCTGATCCAGGGGTAACTTTTCTTCCTCGTGGAGCCAAAACTGTGCTCACCAGCACTCCTCGCCAGCAAACAGCACTTACTGACACTTCCTGGGGCGTGCCTAGGTTCCTAGTTCCTAGGAGTATGATGCAAATACCTGAACCTGGGCATTTGATGACAATACCTTGGAAATAGTGTACCTGAGCATATGATGGCAATAGGTATCAAATGATGGACCTCAGCATAAAATGGCATCATATGACAAAAGCTGGCAATGCATAGCATCTGATATTGGTATCTGGTCAGGTGATTGTTGATGCATGTCAAAAGGTTTGATTAGAAGGGTGTCTGATGGCAAAAACTAGCAAATTGGTGTGAGTTATAGATGAATAATTCTGGTGTCATTATTTGAGTACAGGAGAGGACAACTCACTGCACATCCATGAATATGCTCTCAGGATCCACTGGCAAACCAAGAAAAGTCACACTGCTGTTGTGGCCAGGGTTCCATGAAGCATTACATTTGTGACAGTGACTCATTTATGCATTCACTCAGGATATGACACATATATAAAGACCGTGTTCCACAGCCCATTGCAGAATGGTGTTCTCGCTTTGAGATATAGGCTGATTGGACGCTGTCAAAAGGGGCGATAGATCCTTCAGGCACATGTCAGTTACGCATATGTGACATTCTCCACCCCACCTCTATCTTTCAGATAAACTAACCCGTTGGGGTCTGTACCGTGTTCCCTAGAGTCCATCAAGCCTTTGACTGTTTGGAGAAGATCTAGTGACTAAATTGGTGGCTGCGGTCTCAATGGCTCAGATTTGAACCCCGTCCTTCCCACCTGTAATCCAGTGAAAGTCCCTTTATTTTCCTGCTCCTAAATTAGTTCGGCTGTCAAAGTTGAGAGCACATAGAAATTAGATAGCTACTAAAATATCATTAAAAATAGGCTACGACAATTGAACCATAGATGCTTTGTGTTAGGACCAGATCTTTTGTATCTGTTCCTTTGCAATGTTTATTTTGGAAATGATTATAGATCATGCCCTGAAGTTTCATTTCATTGTAAATATCTTGATCCATCATGTTGCCACCCTAAAAACAGATAAAGCATGTGCTCAATTTCTATTTCTGGTTTTAACCTTGAACTCTTTGTGCCCCAGTTTCCTTGTTATCTGCCAAAGCCAGAATACCTTTTGTATGACTTAAATACTAGTAACAATCATGAAACAATGACGTGTTCATTTTGTGGGGACTGATACTCATGTAAACAGTGTAAAGGCCCACTCCCTGTCTAACACGTGCAATACCAATACAAGTGACACACCCCAATGGGTAATGAGACTAAGAGAACAGACTGCAAGAGTTAAGTTTTGTTTATGTAAAATTGGCATCCAGAGAACTCTGCTGCCCGAGAGCGCTCTGGCAAACAACACACTTACAATTGATTAAGAAGGCAGAAAACGTCATCAGCGATGTCAGATAAAAGCGTTACAAAAGTTCATTATGATTGGACACAGGACCATGATCTATGGGTGATTGTAGGCGCTGCTCCTCCGTGGTTGGCTGCTTGGTTGGCGGGAGGGTGAGTGTCACAAGGTCCTCCTGTCTGTGTCCAGGCGGGGTGAGGGTCAGGTTGTGGTGTGGTAGGGCAGGCCCTAACTAAGCTAACGTGAGATACTACCATTAGACACGCACTTAATAATGGTTACTACAGTTCCTTTGAGTATATCATCATAGATCTATAAATCGTGCACATATAATCACAGCATTACACATTGGGGCTTATATGAAGTACCGGGTTTAGGATCCTGGTCAGTAAGATAACATTGGCTGTGGGGTGGGTCCAGGTGTATCAAAGAGGCTATAAGACATTCTGACATTTGTTAGTTCTAGGGTGCAATACACTGTAACAGAGGCCTGGAGTTAGTTGGGGCACACTGGGGTGGGCTTCACAGTGGGGTTGCACGTCTGGTACATCAAGAGAACACCTTGCCGGGGCATAGGGTTGTAGTGGCAGTAATTTTCCAACAGCGGGGGTAAGAGGGAACAAGCAGGTTTGTGGAGATGGATGAGCTACAAGGCATGGTTCGAGCCGGTTCACACATAGGACAATGATCTCAGAGGAAGAGTGAGATGTTACATTGGTGTATTTGTTGCAATTATCTCAGGCTCATCTGTGAGAACGGAGCTGCAAAGCTTTCAAACACAGTGTAAAAGGTGGAGGCCATGAGTGCTGTATACTTGGCGCTGCAGAGGGGAAAGAAGCCTTTTCGTATTATCGCAGTGAGGCCTGGTCCAAAGATGGAGTCGAGGGTACAAAAAATGGAAGCCCAAGTGTCCCGCACAACAACCTCGCATCTGCTACTGCCAATGACACTGCTAGTGTGCATGTGAGCAATGGAAGCATCCCCGATTATTGTACAAGCAAGTGGTTTACATTGTGCTGAATGTATGAGGGGGCCCAAATGACCCCTCACTCCCACACATTCCCCCCTTTCGTTACATCTAAAGTAACAAACTACTTATTATTATTATATTCACTTCGATAATACTCTGCTTCTGCTACTGCCTCGTCCCATGCAGGTGTACCCTTTATTGGCATCCAAGCTCTACATACACCTCTCAGGCTCTGCCCTCTTCTTGCATACTCATCTGGTGTGCATGTCACATATATTCCTCCATCCCCATCCAGGTCCACCCACACTTCCCTGTACCAATTCAGCTCCCTTGGGTCTTTAATTGTTGTGTGATATAGATTATCTACCCTATCCCCATGTTGGCGATAGACAGCTGTCATGCGGTATTTTGGTGGGTTTTGTTCTCCAGTCTGTATTTGTGCATCTATCATGGTTGCTATGGTTGTATGTTTGCCCATTGTTACCATCATCATTGTTGAATTAGGCATAGATGTTGCACAGCATCGGATACCTAGTTGGCACACGCAGAAAAATAGTAAAATAAAAACGGCAACTGGAACAAAAATGTTTATCATGATGCTGAGCCAGGACGGTATCAATTGAACATGTTGTCGAACCAGTTGCTCGAATTCCTCCTTCCTTCAGCATGTTCTCCCCCAAGCTGTGTACTGCCGAGATGACGTGGGAATGGGTCCCATTATCCTCATCTTCAGAAGGTATGAATGTACAGCATGCACTCCTCATTTTTTCGGCAAACACCACCGTCCATTGCAGTGAGAAGGTCCAGGACATACCGGTTCTGCATTGTCATCAGGCGCAAGGCGCAAAGTTCCACTTTGATCACATTGAATCCCTCTTCAGTGTCATCAGCCGGTTGGATCAGTTCCTAGCGCACTATTTGCAGCCATTTGGCATTCGTTCGTGCCTGAAGTCCTGGCGTTAGGAGGGAGGCAAAGAAAGTTTCTGCTGAATTGAACAACTTGTATTTTGCTGGAATCTCGGCAAGAAGGTTGGATGACTCGCTGGAGATATAGTTTGACCTCTTTCTGCGGGACACTCTGTCTTGTAGCTCATTTTCAGACAGAATGTCATATGTGGAAGGCTCTGTGGTTGCTGGTTGGAGTGCTGCCGATGTGTCAGCCGAATCTCCTGCTGCCGATTTATCAGCCGAGTGCCCTGCTGTCGATATGCCATCCGAACCTCTCCCCCCTTGGATATGGCTTTCTGGGATTACCATTAGCGTTGAGTGCAGGGTGGCCAGGCTGCATGTACCCTTCCATGATGCCGGTAAATGCAGGTAAGCTTGTTTGCCACACACCCAGTACATGTCCATGAGCGCTGCTGTACCCTTTTTCATATCTGGGATGATGATTGTTTTGTTACATTGCTTGTTGGACCCCATCTGCACCTTCCCTTCATCAAGAAAACTAAGTTTGTGTGATATTTCTCTCTGGATTTTGATAGGTTTCTCGAGAGCAGTAACCCACAAAAGTTTTGCAATGTGCTGGGACTAGATGGGAGTACACGTTTCTTTGACCCATTGAAAGTTTTCTTCAGTTAGTCCTCGTAGTGCCTCAGCTTTTGCACGTGATTGTCTCGTCATGCCACTTATTCTCTGTAAACCTTGTCCCTTTGATGACAAAAAATGTTTCTTTGATGCAAATCACTCCTTGTGGCTTGCTCGTGCAGGTTTTCTCGTTCTGCAGCATTTCTATTGTAACTCTGTGTGACTGGAGGTGCTCCGAATTCTACATAATACGAGATGAATTAAACATTGGGCATCTGACAAGGGCACTTCTTGGGGTACAAGTATTTTAGGTGTGCCTGATGCATGCGGTATGAGAGAGCAAATATAGCACCTCTCGTTCGTGGCTTGTTTCGCTGTTGCACTCATGTCTAAGTACCATTTGTTCTATTGGTCTGGGTGGCGGGGGTCTTCAATTTCATCTAATCCCAGGCCATGGTACACATCATATCTTTTCCATACCGCCCTGCCCCCCATTTCCGTCTCCTCCTCCCCCCTTCCCTGTTATTTACCATTTTCACCCTTCTGTACTTTATGGGAAAGACAGCTGCCCATGTTGTGTCATTGGGTTCACTAGCAGCTTGCCAGGCCTGTGGTTCTGGAGTCTCTTGTGTAATTGTAATAGCAAGCTTAAAGTGCATTGTAGTGCCTTGTGAGGTAGGTTCTGTCGTTGTTTGCACATCAATATTTACCCTCCCAAGAGTAATCCCCATCATACTGATTGGTCTCATTATCTTTACTTGGTTTAATAGCAGCAAGTGAGAAACGTGAGGTTGTGGTAGTACGATTTTTATGCAACATCGTAAGATTGTTATTTGCAGAGTGATTATGTTTCCACATAACCACATAGTTTTAACTCCAGACCATATGAACGTCGAGCCCTCCTGTATCAGGTTACCTCGCTCCCCCCTCTTTCATATCCTTAATTAAAGCCACAATCCAGTACCATTTCGCAAAAAATAACATCAACTATATTGCCACACTCTAAGTTATAATATTTACTGTCAGTAACTGCCCTCCTTTATGCCATTTTTCCACCTGGAGGGGCGATATAAAATTGTTAAGTGACATGCATATGTTTCATTATTACTCACATTAATTTCTTTATCATTGTCATTAAAACCACTTTTCATCCTAGTTACTATATAATTCATTATATTTCAATTTACATACTTCTATTCTATTCAGCTACTGTCATTTAAATTTTATCAACATAAACGCAATTTTTCATCACAAAATAAATGTAAAAATGATAGTCCCTCTTTCGTATATAATGACAGTTATCATAATGCGATAGACAGAGAGGTAGCAAGAGATAGGAAAAGATACAGAGAAACAGTTGTAGGAAGAGAGTGGGAAAGAGAAAGGGAGAGAGAGAGAAAGAGAGAGAGAGAGAGAGAGAGAGAGAGAGAGAGCCATATCATTCTCAATGTTGTCCTTTTCTTTTTTGCACACCTGTTTTTTATGCACTTGCAACTTTGTTGCTGTTATTTTGTTCACATTGAGGAATTGCACTCGCGTGCTCTTCTCACATCTGACAGATGCACCCAATATTTCAATCCCTTTACCTTAACAGCTGTAGGTGTGCAATAGATAATCTCATAAGGCCCATGAAATCTTGGAGAGTTCCATCTCCACATAACACTTCACACGTACACATTTTCACCTCGCATTAATTGACCCTTTGGGCTGTCCTGTGCTGGCATTGTAGTATCTGTCTCAGCATTTTGTGTAAAGGGTGGTGCGATCTGCCTCACTATGCTACGCACTGCGCGTGTCAGCTGGTTAAGGTATTCCTTAAATTCATCTCCCAGCACTGTGGCAGCTCTGTAAGTGTCCGAGGCTCCTCTTACTGGGGAAAGTGGTGTATGGATGCGCCGACCCGTCACTATTTTGTGTGGGTTCAAATGATAGTCTTTACTTGGTTGCGCTCTGGGTTGGAACAGTGTTAGGGGCAAGCAATACACCCAGTTTTTCTTAAGTGTGTTACACAGCTTTGATAGTTTGCTTTTGAGTAGGCCATCAATTTTTTCTACCATCCGTTAGCCATTGGGTGATAAATCGAACATAATTTGTGCTTAACACCCAGTAAGGTGGTTACTTCTTTCAATAGATTGCTAACAAAATGAGTACCATTTTCTGATATTATTACGTCACATATGCCCCACCTCGAGAAAACTTCCTGCACTAAGAACTTTGTGGCACACTTCGCATCCGGGTGGGGGCATGGTCCAGCTTCTACCCACCTTGAGAATGGACATACTATCACAATCAGATATCTCGTACCATTACATCTTTCTCCCATATCCACGCAATCAATGTGGAGCTCTCTGAATGGGCCCACAGAATGTGGTAACATTCCTCGTAACGCCCTTAGTGTCATTCCTGAACTGTATGTCTGGCACATTGTGCATTCTACTGTGAATTTTGACAAGTGTTACTGCAGATTTGGAACAAACCAATGTTCCTGTATCTCAGCTGCAATATGTTGTTTAGTCACGTGTGTTGGGAAGTGTAGTTGCTGAAATGCTATTCCTAATAACTCCACTGGCATCATTTCCCTGTTAGTTCCTGTCTCCATATTAAATCAGTTGGGGATTGTTTACAACCTCTCTTCCCCCACAACTCTTGTTCTTCCATAGGTACATGTCTTTAGAGCTCTATTATTTGGGCAATTGGTGTACGGCTGTATCCCTCCTCTGGTGTATCTGTACTGGTCATTTTAATAATGCACTCTATTGCTTGTGGAATATTGAAATATGTAGCGTCTTTTGCTGCAGCGTCGGCTGCCGCATTTCCCAATGAGATTGCTTCTCAGTTGTTGGTATGTGCTTGGCACTACACCAACGCTGCCACTCATGGTTCTGCAAGTGCTTCTTTTAGTTCATTTAGTACTGGTGAACCGTCTGCCCTTCGAAACCCTCTTCGCTGCCATCGTGATAATCCTGAATGCACTGATGTTGTAGAATATGGTGAGTCAGAATATATTATGACAGCACATCCTTTGGCTGTGTGAAGCGCTTCAATTAGTGCTGTCAGTTCTGCTTCTTGGCCGAGTAATGAGAGGGGAGGTGTTTCTGCACAATAATTACATACTCTTCTTCTTCCATTCTTACAACTGCCGCCCCCACATGTTTTTCTCCTGTCTCACTGTCTATTGATGCTGACCCATCTACAAAGTATATTTACCCCTCCTGTAATACATTTTCACTCGCTTTGGGAATGTCATCTTCCTCTCCCTCATACATAGCGCAATCATGGCTGGGTTTATTGTCTTGCACCTCACCACATGAACTTTTGGGCTCGATATTATAATTTCATAGGCTGTTGCCTTTGGGTTGTGAATGCAGAGTTTGAACGTTCTAAAATTGCAAATAGTGAGTGTTCTGCATATAGTGTCACTGAGCATCCCATCACAATGGTGGCTCTTTTTTCTATTGCGAAGGTCGCTGCAGCGAGAGCTAGTTCGCATTCAAATTGGCCCTGCATTGCTGAATCTAGTGTACTGCTGTAGTAGGCCAATGGCTTGTGCCCTAATGATGTTTTCTGGGTTAGAACAGTAGTCATTAGAATGCCACTTCAGTGTGAGAACAGGTAAAACTCCCGATCATAATCAGGGTTTGCTAAAACTGGTGCATGTGCAATGAGGTCTTTCAATTTGAAATATTGTGTCATCATCTCGTCCGTCCATTTCAATGGGACATTATCCTTTTGCGCTTCCTTTAGGGCCTGTAACAGTGGGCGAGTGTATGCTGCATAATCGAGTCTCCAGGCACGGCAGTAATTACAGATGCCGAGGAATTTTTGCATGTCTTTCACTGTCTTTGGTATCGTGAGGTGGCGTATTGCTGCTGCTCTATCTGGCAAAAATTCTCTTGCCATCTTTTGAAATCAGTTGTCCTAGATAGAGCATCTCTGCTAGGCAATATGGCAGCTTCCGCTTGTCCACCTTGTATCCTTTTGTAGCAAGTAAATTTAGTAATGTAATCGAATCGGCCCTGCACTGTTCTTCACTTCAGATGAGTAGATCGTCCACGTACTGTATTATCGTGCTCTCTACATCAATGTTGCCAAGATCTTTGTGCAATAATCTATTGAAAATGCTTGGGCTTTCACAATATCCCTGTGATAACCTACAATGTTCATATCTGTTCCCCCTTAGTGTGAACGCTGTGAGGTACTGACAGCTTGGGTCAAGTGGTATCGAGAAGAAGGCGTTCTTCAAATCCACTACTGTGAAACAAATAGCATCTTTAGGTATACTGCACAAAATGGGCACAGGGTTGGGCACTAATGGAAATTCCTTATGTATGACGTCATTAAGTGGGCGTAGGTCCTGGATCATCCTCCAAGCCCCGCCCCTCGCTTTCTTGATCGGATAAATTGCTTTGTTGCATGGTGAAGTTGATGGTACTATTATCCCTTGTTACAGTAATGCATTTATTGTTTCTCTATTTCCTTCCTCTGCCTCCCTTGATAGTGGGTATTGTTTAACTCTTGGCGGTATCGCACCTGGTTTCAGTTTTATTTTGATGGGTGTGAACTCTTGTAAGTGTCCTACGTCATGAGGGCCTGTGGTTCATGTTTCTGGCAGGATCTTTTCCATGTCTTCTTCAAATATGGTGGGTGGCACATTAACACTAGCCATGAGGGGGTTGTGTACTTCCCTGTGTTGGATCATGATGTCACATGGCACACTTATTTCCATTATTATTTCCCCATCACTTTCATTGTCAGTGAATAATTCCTCATCAGTTAAATTGTGCAACATTATATTTGGGTCTATGCATAGTACTGTTCTCCATTCACACCCATGTGTGTCCAGTCCTATCACTGTGATACTTTTACTTGAAACCTGTACCCCTTCTAGACCAATAGACAAAATAGTGCCTGTTACAACATCTATATTTACAATTGGGCAAAAGACAAAATCTGAGGGAACTTTCCATTCTTTTCTTGTTATCTCTGTCACCACTCTGGCAAGTAGCTGGATTCCATATATGAACATGTCCATGTCTATGGGCACCCCTCTTACCGCAATGTCATTGGTCACGGTGCTAATCATCAGCATTGCCCTTACTGGACACTCTCCTGGGTGGAGCACACTATCCCTTGCTCGGTAAAGGAAACAGTCATTTTCAATTTACTCAGGAGGTCTCTTCCCAACAAATGTTTTGGCAAGTCTTCATTATATAGTAGAGGTGCTTGCACAGTCTTTCCCCCCACCGTTATGTCAAGATCTTTTGTATAAAGAACTTTTAAAATAGCCTCAGAGAACCCTTGCATATCCAAAATTTTTCCCGAGGGCGGGACCCAGCCTTCCATGAGACACGATTTTTCAGCTCCCGAGTCCACCATAAAGATAAATTATCTGTTGCCTATCTCTGCCCCCACTAGTGGTTCCTCTTCTGCACGTAGGGTAGTGGATAGGACTGGACACGCAAGTGCTTTCTGTGGGCTGTCCTAGTCTGCATATGTCTCCATTCCTGGATCAGAGAATACATAGTCCCCTACTACCGCTGCGCCGCGAAAAGGTGCCGGCGTGCCATTTGCAGACATTGCAAAAATGTTAGTGTTTGCATTACCCATTGTGTTCTGCCTTGCTATTTGTTGTTGCATACCCCTCTGCGGTGTTGGTTGTTGTCTTTGTTGCATTTGTGGTTCCCTCTGCAGTGGCTCATTATAGTATTGTTCATTCTGCCCATTCCCTCCCATAGGTAACCCATAGGGACTGCCTGGGTGTGGGTGACCATACTGCTGTTCGTTTCCCATTGAGGGCTGCTCTTGGTAATAGCCCATTGGTCGCATCCTGCACTCTCAAAACATTTCCCCACCTCCCGCAATTCCAACATGACCCTTGTGGTCCTTCCCGTATTCCAGGCCCTCCAAATCCTCTATTTCCCATTCCTCCGAATGCCCCTCTCGATCCTCGGTACCCACCTCGTCCTTCCTTGCCACTGGGGCCCTCCGTACTGCTCCTCTCCATCCCATTGCTCCTGTCCATTTGCAGCCCATGTTGCAGCCATTTGGTGTTGTGGCATTCATCGCTGCGACTTTCACTAATTTATTTTACACTAACTTTGCTTCGTCTGCCAACCTTCTCTGCACTCTCTCTTTCCCTTTCTTTGATCATCCTACAATGGTGTACTATTATGCTCTGAATCTCTGGCCAGAACAAGGCAGTGGATTGGTCCCACACCGTGCCCTTTTCAGATCTCCACAGGTCTTTCACCCTAAAGATGAATTGCGTAGGCTCCTCCTCCTCTCGCATAGTGCATTGCAGCACTAAGTGTAAATCTGGAGTGTCTGGAAAAGTTCTTCGCAATGCATCCCAAACCTGTGCTCTAACGTTATCAAATGGTGACCCATCATGGCGGTTACAGTTCATTGTAACTCCCGGGAAGCCTGCCTTCAACCACCCTGCATCTGCTTGGTCACCGACTGCAGACACTAGTAAAAATGTACATCCCCTATGGCTAAGGGCACTCCTGCTGTGTTTTTTTTCAAATGCATGTATCCACTTCCCCGTCCCACCCAAAAGTGGAGGAAGAAGTTTCAATAAGTTATTCTTATCCATCTGTGCCCATGGAATGTAGTGTGGTCTCCCTGCTTCCTTATGTATCAGAGACATTTGTAGTTTTGCTTTTCCTCCTTTCTTACTTACCGTTCCCTTTTTCGTCTTACTCACTAGCATGTTTCCTACTCTTTGCCTTAAACTCCCTTGCCACCTTGGCGTGGCTCTTTCATCCTCTTGGTCGAATCGGAGCGGAGATCCCACGGCTGCTACTCCCTCTTCATATTCATCTAGGTCACTCCACACCTCCTCTATCTCCTCTTCTGACTCCCTTTCTCCTTGCACCTCCTCTCTTTGACTATCTGTGGTTGCAGGCCTTATTATCTTTACTGGTTTGCCATTTAAATGGGACAGGAACTCTCCTGATTGCCACTCTTTTTCCGGCCCTTTTGTTATTGGTGCCGGCGGTGGTGGCAGGGATGGTGTGGATTCCCCTGCGACACTTGGTGGAGGGGTGAGGTCAACTGCTGTCAATGGTGGTACTTCTCCTCCCCCTGGCAACATCTGGCCCCTATCACACAAGCTCTTAATCGCGTTATTTCCTACTTTTTTCTCTTTATTTCCACTTGTTTCCTGCACTGGTCGAGACAATGCTATGTGGTGCCGCCTTCTACCCCCCTTGGAGCTAGAATCCCATACTCTTTTTTATCTCTATTTCCACAACGACCTAAAGGCCATATAAAAGATAGGTAAGAGAAAGCCTCAGTCACATTCACACAGACCCTACACTATACCCTCAGTTTCTGTTTTTATTCTCCTCTATTTTATCTCTTTTACTTTTCTATACCCCTTTCCCACTTTTTTCTTTTCTCCCCTGAGAGTCTCGCAACCAGTACTCACATGTGACACACCCCAATGGGGAATGAGACTAAGAGAACAGGCTGCAAGAGTTAAGTTTTGTTTATGTAAAATTGGCATCCAGAGAACTCTGCTGCCCGAGAGCGCTCCTGCAAACAACACACTTACAATTGATTAAGAAGCCAGAAAACGTCATCAGTGATGTCAGATACAAGCGTTACAAAAATTCATTATGATTGGACACAGAACCATAATCTATAGGTGGATGTAGGCGCTGCTCCTCTGTGGTTGGCTGCTTGGTTGGCGGGAGGGTGAGCGTCACAAGGTCCATCTGTCTGTGTCCAGGTGGGGTGATGGTCAGGTTGTGGTGTGTTAGGGTGGGCCCTAACTAAGCTAACGTGAGATACTACCATTAGACATGCACTTAATAATGGTCACTACCGTTCCTTTGAGTATATCATCATAGATCTATAAATAGTGCACATATAATCACAGCATTATACATTTGGGCTTATATGAAGTACCAGGCTTAGGATCCTGGTCAGTAAGATAACATTGGCTGTGGGGTGGGTCCAGGTGCATCAAAGAGGCTATAAGACATTCTGACATGTGTTAGTTCTAGGGTGCAATATACTGTGACAGAGGCATGGGGTTAGTTGGGGCACACTGGGATTGGCTTCACAGTGGGGTCACACGTCTGGTACATCAGAGAATACCTTGCAGGGACACAGGGTTGTAGTGGCAGTAATTTTCCAACAGCTGGGTAAGAGGGGACAGGCAGGTTTGTGGAGATGGATGAGCTACAAGGCATGGTTCAAGCCGGTTCACACATAGGACAATGATCTCAGAGGAAGAGTGAGATATGGGTGTATTTGTTGCAATGATCTCCGGCTCATCCGTGAGAACGAATAATACGAACAAGAAGAATCCAATTGGTAAATGAGAAAAGATTGTCATCACAATACTGAACTAGCATCATCTGGATTCAATCTTAAGAAAACACTTGAAAAAGCATGCGATGCGGAAGAACTAGATTGTATGCAGTGTGAAATACGTGTTAGGCACTGAGCATCAATATACCAGCATAAGAAGAAGTTTAATACCAAGGCAGCTTCACCAGTTGACATTTTACCCATTGGACTCAGATATAAACAATCATGAACCCATGAGTGCAGGGATAATTATTCAATTTTCTAAAGAAACATACAGTTGATTTGTAATATGAATGTTCACTACATGATCTGCTTTTTGAGTTTGTATTATCATGCATGTAACAACAATGATTTCAGAATAATGAAAATTGATTATAAAAGAAACAATTGTGACTATAATTCAGTAGTACTTGTAATCTTTCTTGATTAATTACATTTGATGCGCATTGGCATGCAATTTGGCTTATTGTATTGAATTAGCATTATTAACATGTGTAATACATCTTGCATCCTAATAATCAGAAATCAAGGGGAAACTTGTTCAGTAATGGCAAGCACAGGTATCCCAGGTGCATCCGTTATATATACTTTGGTAAACAAATGTAAGTTAGGTTAAAGCTCAAGCCTGTTCAAGCACAAAGGCGTAAGCTCATTTCCTTCAGAATGGGACTGACTCCTTAAAAGGGAAAGTTTTTGAGTCTCTCCTAAACCGCAGGTTGTTGGTCTCCAGTTTTAAATAATCGGGTGAGGAGTTCCATAGATCCGGTCCTACCACTTTGGGTTTTCTTGTTCTGAACTTCTTCCTTCCTTAGGCTTTGGGAAAAGGGTTTAGTTTGAAGCTTTGGTTCGAAGCTTATTGTAGGGCAAATGCTTGGTAAACTTTTCAGAGGTGAATTTGGGACCCGTATGCCAGACTGATGATGCAAAGTACTTTAAGGCCGATCTGGTGTTGGCGTGAGAGACGATACAGGCTTTTTAGAGCTCTACTGACATGCTTGTGTTTCCTTAAGCTGAACACCATTAGCAACACTCTGTGCTGAATCTTCTAAAGTCTTGCTATTTCCACTTTACGGAGAACTTTAAATGAAACTACAAATAATCGAGTCACGTATTTAATTCTGATCTATATTCTGGTCTACATTTGTAATATGATTATATAAAATGTTATTTATGATGAATTTATATTATTCTATTTTCATTCTTCCAAATTCATGAGTGTGTATTAAGATTTTGAACTTTCTGAAGTGACACTTTGATAATGACATTGCGGGTCCAATCTTCTTACCAATTTCTTTTTTGCCGTTCCTGTGAGAATGTCAACTTTTATTCATTTAGCTTGTGCGATTGCCATATTTTTCACCTACTTTCACCAGTGTACCTTTGATAAGAACATAAGGTAACTTTTAGTCAAACGTCAAATCCACTGTTTTTAGCAAGTAGGATCATAGTTAATGGGCCATAATGCTTTGTGCTCTTTTGCTTGGCAGGCCACTGGGAACAAGGAATGCAAGGAAAGCATGAGGTTTTCCTCATTTAGAGGTGTTTTTTTGCTTATTCCATACTTTGCAGCCTAGCCTACATAACAATCCAGTAGAATGCAATACAATGGTGTGAAAAGTGTCACTTGAAGCCTAAACTAATAACTGGGTACTGAACACAAAACGATAGACCTCCCTGGTAAGTTCAAAATCATTCATAGATCTGACATTTTTTGACTGTATGTTTTCTTTTCGTTTCTTGCTGGCTCCTAAAGATTAATGCAATATGTGTTAATCATATGCTTTTTGAACTTCTGATTCTTTGCAAACCATATTTGTACATGCTCCTAATTTTCACAAGTAAATGTAGTTCTCCAGCACCAAACATATATCACCCATATACTGATAACAGATTGCCAGATATGCTGATTTTGGTTTGTCAATGTGTTGTTCAGTTATTGACATACAGATCATTTCTTCTTTGGCTAGAGATGAAATAAAGAAGAGACATATGAAATTGCAAGAGATCTAACTTTACAACGTCCACGTTTACAATGAAACTCGCTGATCCGATTGCAGAAATGAACAAAGTAAGTGGTTAACAGGGGATTCAATTGACATAGTCAACTAAGGGGATGGCAGCAACATCTCAAACAGACCTCCTTCAATACAAAGACACATTTTCAAAGGAAGTGAGAGATGTATTTTATCAGCCAATAAAAGATGGAGAGTCAAAAGTTCGAGCAAGTCATAGTTAAGCATTGGTTGTGGTACAAACTACAACCAGGTTAGTAGTTCAATCATGTATTGAAGGATCAGCCCTTGTAAGGAACACGTCTCAGAGCCTCAATAGTCAAAGCAGACTTTACAAATGATACCACAAAACAGTATTAAAAACTCAGAAACATAGAATATTCCATGTGTGTCATACATAGATTGTAATTTTTCTTTAAAAGGGGATGAATAGACTGCCCATTTAGATGGGAAAACATTCAATTAAAGCAATGTTCAACTTGTAATAGCAACTATGTGGTGTATCTTGTAAAATGTCCATGTAGATTCCTACATGTTAGGCAAAGGTCTTGACCAATTAAGGTGGAAATCACTGAACTTAAAACTAAAATGAGAACTGAGGTACGTAATGCACTGCTTGCGAGACACTACATTCAGAGATCACATCGAGCCGCACAACTCAAATTCCTGATACTGAAAGGTATGCTGAAATGTCCAAGCTGTGGAGATGGAGAAAAATGTTTCCAACAATTAGATAATTATTGGATCCATAGAATGCAGAGCTTGTATCCTAAAGCAATCAATGACCATTTTGAAATTACATGTGTATTATGAATACAGCAAATGTACTCCATCCTAGAAGGCACATAGATCGATTCATATCTTCCTGCCTAAAGATTGCCCCCAATGGCATTTATGACAGCATAAAATGGAAATGTTAAAAGAAACAAGCACTGGCAATGCCAACAGCTTGGGCTGTTGTGTAGGCATGGGAAGGCACTTGCCAGGTACTGCCATAGTGGTATAAACCGGCTATCGATGGTAACAGGTGGCAAATGGTGTGAGTCCTGGGCATCTAACATCAGTACCTGGCAAAAACCTAATACCTTTATACAAGCCAAAACTGTTAGCTTTGCCAATGCTTGTTTTTAACAGGGCACCTGTATTGCTTATAAATCAAGTGACTGAAGGGAGACCTGGTGAAGATATTTGTATTACACCAGTAGCACATTTACAACTCCAATGATGCTATTAACTCTCAGAAAACTGCTTTCAGAAAACACTGGCAGGCACTTTGAGTGCAATGCTTGATAATAAGGCTTGTTAAGGTTAGCTCGTAGAGTTCCCATGAGAGAATGGCCATAGGGATTATCATGGCCAAGGGCAGTCAACGGGTGGGCTAATAACCAAAAAACGTCTACAAGCTTTGTGTTCCACCGCATACACCATTTATCCCCATCTGTACTCAAATGCAATAGTTTTGGCTTATAGGTGCAGCTAAAGCACCACCAAATAGACCAAATTAAAAAAGTGCATCTTTCACTCACATTTGTTTGTCAACTACCTCTAAGAAACTCTTAACAGTATTTAGAAATCTTGCACTTTTAAATGTACAACTCAAGCCATGACCTGTCGAAATCTTGAATGGTCCTGTACAAAGCGAAGCAAGAACAATTCCATCAGCTTTACAGTTTAAAGCTTTCATTATTCGAGTAACTATCTGTCAAGTGTGTCTGTGATTTCCTGCCACCTTCAATCACTAACCTTATTATTTTGTTAGTAAAGGCTGAGCAAATTAATTAAATTAAATGTCCTTTTTTACAGCTGCAGTTAAAATAGTTGGCTTGTACAAGTTACATCTTGTGTACAGTATTAACGTTTCTTTTTCCTGCGTATGAATTCCCGTAGAATTGATGCAATCAGTTGTGGTGTTGTTTCTGGTTGAGCTAACTTCAGATCCAAAATCACCTCCACCCATTCTAGCTAAAATGCTGAGGTCTGTGGCTCCTCTGCATCTTCAATCGTTTACCACAGAGCATAAGCTGCTGGATCCTGTGGGGCTGCTGCTTTAACCAGGTATGACACTGAGACAGTGGCAGTATCCATGATTAATTACATCAGGATGATGCTGTGTTTCGGCTGTATCCAACTGAACCACCTTCATGATTTAAGGATTTAAACTCTTGATTTAGACTAGCTGAGATGAATCCTCTTCGGCGCAATACAGACTTTACCACAACCCACCAATAAAAGTAACCTAGCTGATGTTCCTGGTGGAGTGTTGCAGGAGTCAGCATTTGTTCAATTTATGTTTGCAATCTCTGTGCAATCTTCTCCAAAAGAATGGTCTTCATTTTTAGTTATACGCTGATGATAACCAGATACTCCTTTGTTTTTTTTTTTTTTTAAAGAATCTGCATTTTGTAGCCTCTACATTTGGCCTTAGTGCGAATGGTCTTGCATTCAAACTGACTTATGCTTAACCCAATAAAACCGGAAGTCTATCTATGTGTCCCCAATCTTAATCCCGTATACTCTTGTTTTGGGGTAACTGCACTCACACCAATGATAATAAAGGTGCCTCAAGTGGTTCCCATTGGTCCGTTGGTAGCCAAATCAGCTCAGCTCGTGGAGCTGCTTTAGAGTTTCACAAGATTATTCTCTGCTACTTTTCGATTTTTAAGCAGGTTCCATGATAAGTGGAATAAGGAGGGACATTTGGAGTCATCTGTGTCAATGTCAACACAAGTATCTTTCATTTTATTGATGCAGAAAGAGATCATTTCAGTTAGATGGGAAGTTTAGGGATGAAGAACTGGCGACAGGGCCGGGTTAAGGCACTCTCTGTCCATGCAATCCAGTTCCTGTGGGCTATGAAGGACAGCAGCGGTTTCCGTGCAAAGGCATTACTCTTAAGCTAACTTCAGTTGGATGTTATAGGGTGATCGTTTGGCTTTATAATCTAAAAATGAGGATGGCACATATGTTTTATACCATAGTCTTTTGGAGCAGTGAACACCTTTCCTGAGATCGCTTTTGAGGGGGGAAGCAGATCGGAGTACCCTGCAGAGCAGTGGGTGGACGGGCTTAGTGATTTTCTCAGAGATATTTGTTAGCAATGATT
Source organism: Ambystoma mexicanum (assembly GCF_040938575.1). Lineage (NCBI taxonomy): Eukaryota > Metazoa > Chordata > Amphibia > Caudata > Ambystomatidae > Ambystoma > Ambystoma mexicanum. The sequence goes on along the minus strand of NC_090930.1, from coordinate 549,882,294 downwards.
TAAGCAGAGAGATGTGGATGAGGGGCAAGATCCTCTGTGGAAGCATTGGCAAGATAAAAGAGAAGGCGGGCAGAGGCGTTGCTAGTGGGCCTGTGGGGGCTATGGCCCCGGGTCTTTTGGCTGTAGCCCCGGATAGAAGCTCAGGGGCTACAACCAAAAGGCTAGCTACCCCTGACTCCTGACAGTCCCGGCATTAGAGTAGCCACAGATCATTTCCAGACCTAGCAGCACCCCTGTAGGTGGGAAGGGCTTGACATTTGGACAAGAGGCGGTCAGCCTAGAATTTTTTTTAAATAATTTGAGACTAGTGTCAAGGGTTTTGACCCATGTTGAATCAATAGACTGGGTACATGTGGGGATGAGCTGTCGCTGCCCATTATTCTATCCCAGAACAAACTAAATCAATAGACTGGGTGGATGTGGGGATGAGCTATCGCCGCCCACATTCACGCCAGAATAGGAGAACTGCGCTGTTGGCACGAGACCACTCCAAAGATACAACCTTCTTGTGGGGGGTTCCACATCATCACTCTACTGTAAGGATGCCATTAAAACAATGTTAAGCAAGGGTCCTATACTATCAAGTAAAAGACCACTCTATTGAAATGCAGTAATTCAAGACAACTCAAAAATGGATGCAGTACCGACAAATTCCCGAAGGTGGCACTAGCGGTCTAAACTCTGACAGGGAAACTGTATTTAGGAGTTGCAAGAGGGGCAGGGACTTCAAAGCTTGTTAGTTAATTGGAAATCTTAGCCACCTGCTGTTCCCAGAGGCCAAGAGGCTGGAAAACCTTAACACCCCAGAGACTCACCACAGGAGGCAGGATATCACATGACCCTGTTGATTGATTGAGGAGAGACTTCCAGGCAGCCTGCTGGAGCCCACACAAAAGGCTCTTTCTGTTGAATGGGGTATGTTAATTTTGAGTGTTTCCTGTCAACAGCCCTCTGCCAGCAAGGAGAGACATGTGATCACTGACCCACCCAGACTCCTGGAGGCGGACCCAAACACTTGGGGGAGTTGAATTGCAACAAATATATATTTTATAGAAACAGTGATAATTTATTGTAACCAAATGACAGGAATGTACAACTTTGAGAGTCTTAGTATGGAAAATCCACTCACGATTTGAGTCCAAACTCTGATTTGTACCATGTTCTGGGGCAAAACCCCGCTAATTATGATTATTGTAGACAGTGTGTTTAAGCTAGAGACATGGATAGTTACTGGGATATATGTGGAAGGGAAATGTACCTTTGTATAATTTTTGATGAAAAACCAATGTTGCAAAACCCACTAAAATCGAAAATAAGTTGCCATTTTTGAATGCAAGCTCCTAGAAATGCCAGAGTCGGGACAGGGACTATCTTTAGTAATATATGATGTGTGTATGTGATGTCAAACAACTGTGTACCTGGGAAATATGTATTTGGATCAGGAATAGATTTGTGTGCACATTGACCAGGGGAGTGTCATTTCTGCAGGTCATAAAAATGACATCACTCTGACACACTATCCCTTGCCAAATCAGGGACCAAAGAATCTATTGACCTATCAAATCAAGAGAGGGGCAGGCTTAGGGATGCTAGCCTCTCCACCAACTTTTTAGAACACATAAAAAGAGACTGCTGGGACAGGTAGAGACATTCAATTCCATTTGCTGCGGAGCATGCTGACTGTCGACTTCACATCCAGAGATCCAGACTTCAAATCCATCAATCTCCAAAACCTGCAGCAGAAATTAACTCCAGAATTTGTAGCTGAGAGGCCTGAATCCACCAGCTGAATCCTCTTCAGCAGGCCTCAAACCAACCAAACTATTCAACAGCCGGGCGAGCTGTTTGAATTTCTGCCAAGAATTTTTGCAAGAACCTGTAGCAGTATCCAGAAAGCAGTGCTGTATACGGAACCCGAGAGAACCACAAACCAGACCGTTGTGAGCAGATCCGGTGCTTGACAGACCCAGAGAGCAGAGCTGACCCAGATAGCCGGGACTTCAGGACCACCCGCCGGAAGTCCCGTCCAACCTGACCAGACGTGACGAGGCCTATTTCAAATTGATATTGTGAGTACCTAGCAGAACTGTGCAGAACCAATCTCTTAGTTAAAATAATCTAATCCAAACTATTTTAACCTAAGTAGAACAGCCTCCTAGAAATTGTGTCATCTGTCATTTTTAAAGCTGCACAACTGTCACCTGTCAATTCTGCAGCTGCAAGCTGTCACCTGTCATTTTGAGTTTACTTTAAATCCGAAAAAATACCTTTATTAAATCGTCCGTATCTCTGGAACCGTGTGGGCTAGGAACGTGGTTTAACTTTCATTTTAAAGCTGTGTTTCTAGGCTTTCCTACTCCTTATACTCTTACCGCAATCGCGATTCACACACTCGCGGAATTTACCGCGATTTGCGATTTTGGCTCAATTTCTCCACTTGTCAAAATAGAAGCTCCATTCTTTCTTTTGTTAAAATCCGTTTGCAACTTCGTAATAACTCATAGAGCATTGCTAAAGTGAGCCTGAACTAATACCAACACGCATCTCCCACTCACCCTGAATCTCTAGAGGGAATTAAAAGCAATTTTAGTGATTTGTGGGATTCTTGAAGACTGTGTGCCCTCCTTCCATTTCTTGTATTGCATAGGGAGGGAGTGAATTGTCAAAAGAAAAAGTGATCATATTACCTTTTGCTAAAATCATAACAAGTTATTTCTGTACTGCATTTTATTCCACCTTACATTTCCTTGAAACCATCAAGCATTTTCAGCTACCTCATCCTCTACACTACTCCTAAGTAACCAAATCTGTGTACCCCTGTAACATTATCCATTGTTGATCACGGTCGTATTCTGAAGTGTGATATCAGTTATCAATATATTTATAAAGTGTGATAGATGTATATTGTTAAATTGTCCAAATAAACCTTTTAAATTTGCAAAACAAGCCCTACTTCTTGGCTCAGTGGGGTCAGGGGGATTGTAAGAGGGCGGTGTTATACAAGGGTTGTCATCCAGAGTACTGAACTGGATGTAAAATACATCAATAAGGGTTTCCTCAGCATCCCAGACTAGGCATTGACTTAGCTGTAGTGTTGATTGAATATCGCTTACAGAAGTGGGGGCTCGTCCGGGATATTCTGGGTTAGATTTACCACTTGTGCAGATTAATACAGTGTGCCAACTGACCAGATACACATATCAGGTTAGATCACCACGCTGTTTTACACTGTGAAAGCATCCCTCAAAGGAACGCTCTAAGGAAATGGTCTGTTTTGCAAAATAAAATACAAACTTCTGTAAGTCAGGAAGGAACTCAAATTCCAGAATGACGACCTTGGTAGATATGAAAATAGCCAGAGAGCACTTCTTACATAAGCTATTTGGGAGAGGTGAGTGGACTCATCAGGACCAAACGGTCTGGTTGCAGGCAATCGCGCAACAGGTCACTGAAACAGGGTCAGATATATGAGGAGATCAGGGTCCCCTACATGTGGCCCTGAGTGAACTATATATGGCCCTAAAGCCAAAGATGAACATAATAAGATTGCCAGGATAGCGGCATATTTGTATCTATATATGGGAGCCATGCAGGACAAATGTGCTGAAGGCCAGGATCTGGCAAATAGGCAACAGATGGCGTTAGAAAAGGCCCAATCTGACCTGGTCTCTTCTGAGCAGAGGCTGCAGAGGAGCCAGGAGTCAGAAAATGATAGTGGGCAGTATATCATTAAAATAAAAGAGGACATGGATATACTGCAACAGGAAAAGACAGACCAGGAGAACCAGAATTCTGGCTTGGCAGAAGGAGCAGCAAGACAGTTTGGACTCCTTACTGCAGAGCCAGAAAAAGCTGGAGCAACAGATCAATTTCAACAAGGCATGCACAGAGCAGGTAGCCACCCTGCAAATCCAACTAGACAGAGAGAAAGAGGAAAGCAATAAATTGATTTTGAAAGACCTGGATACCCAGGCAGAGTTTGATGAAGAACGGCAGAAAGCTGGTGCCTTTCAAAGGCAGAGGGACGACCTGGTGTCACAAATGCAGGCTCTTGGTCAGGAAAGGGATACCTTAGGCCAGGAAGTCTGCCATTTAAAAAGAAAAATTGAAGAAAATCACTTGGCCCTCCAGGGGCTGGGTGACCTCCAAAAAGAGCATCAGGGCTTGCTAGATCACACCAGGAGGGTGGAGGAGGCTCTGGCAAGAAAGGAGCAGGCCAGTAGGGATGGGACTGAGGAGGTAACCCTCCTGCAGCAGAGACTGGCCTGGTACTCCAGGACCAATCAGGAGGCACAGAGAGAAAATGAGGCTCTCTGTCAGCACAATGATAGGCTCCAGCAACATGTAGCCATGCAGGAGAGACTGATAGAGTCTAGTAAGGCCTTAACTGAGGAACTGAAAGCGCAGGCTCTTGCATTGCAACAGGAAGCAGGGGCGGATAGAGATGAGGTTCGCTGGGAAAGAGAAACTCCTGAGCATAACCTCAGGAGCCCTAGTACCAGAGGCCTTCATTTCTCCCAGTCCCTGGACTCTGCCACCCCCATGTCCCCTCGCGCACATGAGCCCAGGGCCACGGGGATGGCAGATAACTATCCAGCTAGAAGTATGGGGCTCATAGGCCAGCACCTCCCAGGAATGGATGGGCGGGCATCCAGGTATGGGCACCCAAGCACAGTGCAATTTAGTGGGGAACCCCAGGAGAGTAGGCCCACTAAGGGCATCCTGAAAACCTCTGCCCAATTAGGTCAGTGGGGGGGATACCCAGCAAATCCTGGTAGCAAGGAGGGATCTGAAGACTCCTCTGAGCGTCACAGGACACAGGAGACCAGGTCCCCACATTCTGCCAGCCATTCCCAGGCTCGCAGAATCCGGGAAAACCTGGAAGATCAGACGGGCACCTCTGGGAGCAGCGCTTCTGAGTCAGAGGATGAATGGACCAGGGTTACCCGAACCAAAAAGGCCAATAAGGCAAAAAGGGCCTTGCTTAAGGACCCATTGAAACAAATAAAGGCAATAAGGAGTGTCATCACGCCTTATCATAAGAACGCCAAGTATTCTGTTTGGGAACACTTGGAGCTCTATGAGCAAATGATGGAGACTTTCCATTTGAAGGACAGCCAAAGCTGTATTCAATATGTAAAGTGGACCTTCTCACCAGAATACTCCAGTTTGATTGCGGGGCTGGAGGATCAAAACCATTCAAGGTGGTCCACTTACAGGGCGGCCATCTTGAAACATTTCTCTGTGCACAGAAATCCTCAAGAGGCTCGCAAGGCAGCCTACAATTTGCAATGTGGGGAGGATCAGGCCCTACAAGAGTTTGTACAAGAATTAAAGCGTGCTTTTGCGCAGACCACCAGAAGGGTGCGCACGGATAGCAGAGAATTTATCAATACGTTTTTCCATGCCTTACCCAAATACATAATGACGCAGCTCGTGAGAGATTTTCATGAGAAAAGATATTTAGACTGGGTCATTGAACAGGCTACCCGGATCTATGAGGTGCAGAAGCCCATCGAAAATAAAAATAATGCGCCGAAAAACCCCAAAACCAACAGCACCCCTGCTGCTGCCAAGGTGGCAGAGGTAAAGGTTGCCCCCGTTTTAGATTTGGAGATGGGGGGGCCTAAAAACCTGCCTGCACCAAATAATTCACAGCCCAGAAGGCCGTCGGGCCAGTCACAGACAGGGAGTCGAGGAGGTAGTCCCACAAATGGGGTCCCCCCCTTCCCGTGACTATTTAAGCCCCCGCTACAAGGGAAACCGACCAATCCTGGGTTATGTGTGGACTCCTCCAGCCCAAGGGGGGGATCCAGCCAAGCACCTAACCCAGGGAACTTCCCACCCAACTTCCCACAGGAGGGCAGAAATTCTCCAAATCCTGGGCAGAACTTTTTCCCCAGGTATCCACCCAATTTCCAGCCCCAAATTCATCCATCCTTCTTTCCCCAATTCCCTGAGCCCAGACAACCTAATCCAGGAGAGGGGAGGCCAAGGGTGAAGGGGCACCCAAATCTTCCCAATCCAGGGTATTACCAGAGAAGGGATAGCTACCCTTCCCGGGATCAGCCCAGGTGAGAAAATAGAGCCCCGTATCAGCCTGAGCGGGTTTCACAACTTGAGCGCCAGGTCCAAAATATGGCACGGGATCTGGGTCACATACTGAGGGCTCAACAGAACCCTCAGATGAGCATGCCACCGCAGAATGCCCCAAACTCTGGACATGGTGCTCCAGAACAATGACGGAGGCAGATAACCCACCGGTTCCCAGGGAGGAGGCACAAGGGGAAGGGGGGTGTAAAGCCTTGGAGGAAGCTTCCTTCCCAACTGGTAAACACCCCATGGAAAACCAGGAACCGGAAACAAAGTCTCCTGCCCCTGAAAGCCTGCCTCCCAAGGAGCAGAGGGGGGGTAGGAGAAACAAAGTACCCAAACAGGCCTAGTTTGTGGAGGAGGTACAGATCTTCCAATTTGAGGGAGAGGGATCCTCAGAGGATCCTGGGGAAAGGATCTTCTCCTTTAGAGATGGGGGAACTCCTCCCAAGGAAACATGGGTCCCAAGGGACGCCAATTCAGACTGGGGAGATGTGGAGACTGAGCTACCGCCGCCCATCATCTCATCCCAGAACCCACAATACCGAAATCCCCTGGTTCAAACCCATCCTGGTGACTGCCTCCAAAAAGGGGGGGGTGGCCCAGAACCGGAACCAGGGGAACCCACAATGGCTCTGATCTCCAGTTGCCAACTTTTTCTTTCAGATTCCCAAGACTCTCCACAGAATTCTGCCCAAATCTCTTCTCTCGCCATGTCCAAACCCAGAAAGTTAGCCCACCAGTTGTCCAAAAATGTGCATTATCTGTGCCCCCTTGAGGAGAAGGAGAGAAGATATTATGCCCCAGTACAAGTACAGGGGCAGGGTACAATTTTGGCACTGGTGGACACTGGATCCCAAGCTACCCTTCTGTCCAAAAGGGCCTTTGATGAACTAAATGCAGGAAGGGGGGATAATTACCGGATTCCTCTCACCTCTCTTCCTGGACAACTGCAGAACTTTGACGGGAAGGAAATTCCTGTCGAGGGGACTGCAGATTTGGACATCAAAATTGGGCGACACAAGGTGAAACACCCGGTCATAGTAGTGACTCCAGAGGGCACCCCTTGTTTACTAGGGAATGACCTCCTGAGAAGGTTGTCACCCCTAATAGATTGCGTAAACAAGGTCCTCTGGACCCAGACTAGTCGACCAATAAAATTAAAACAGAGTGTCAACCATGTTAGTTTAAATGGCACCTGCCACATGGTTGAACAAAAATCTGACCAAGTAGAATTTCACTTCCAGAACAACCAAATTCCAGACGCGACAGTAATAGCAGTAGGACAACAGACTGGTGATGGGGGGTCCTCTCTATTTCTGAAAATCAACCTTCCTTCCAGTTTAAGGTGGTATTCCACACTGGAAGGAAACACCCTGAAATTCTTTACTAATCCACAATCAGAAACTCCCACTCCTATAGTCCAGAAAGATGTGAAATCAGCTCAGAGCCTGGCTGATATTCAGCAAATTGGAGAGCAGTTGTTCATCCCTGTTCACTTAAATGATGGGAAGGACTCTGTTCTCGCTCGAGTGTGTGTGAACAACGGTAAGAGCTTCATCAGCGAAGCCATGTTCCGCCAACTCCCAAAAGATCCAGCCATTCCCACATTCAAACTGATAGACAAATGGGAAATGGACCTGGAAGCACCCAATTCCAAACATCTCCTGCCAAGCAGGTGTATGCTCAAAATCTCCATTGGCAACAAGAGCATAGTCCATAATTGTTGGGTCGTGCGAGACGTCACTGCCGCCTTTTACTTAGGCAGTGACATTCTCAATCGCTTTGCCATTAGTTTGGACCTAATAAACTTCAAAGCTTGGTCCCGATTAGCGGATAATCCCATGGGCTTTGATGATCAAGAAAAAGCATTTAGGTCAGCTCAATTGCTACCTTATGCAGTTGAAATTCAGCTTAAAGAGGAAGTCACCATCCCAGAAAGGACCCGACAATTCTCCCTGGGAGTGAAAGTTAAAAGAGGACAAAAATTGAAAAACCCTGATGCTTATATTCATCTAAATGCTTCCCTCCAACAGCAAGGGTTGAGGGTAAACCCAACTCCATTGGTCAACATAGAACATGACACCATTCCAATAGAGGTGGATAACAGCGACTTAAAGAGTATAACTCTAGCCGCAGGCACCATTATTGGAATGGCGGTTGATAACCGACATTTCTCCATTGATTTAGGAAATGAACTCTTAGGACCGATCCCCAAGGACTGTTTTGACAGTGACAGTGATGAACATACAACACCAGACAGGATTTTCACCTGGCATGGGGGGAACTTCCTGGTGTACACTTCTTGCCCTTATGGTAAGAGGGATGAGGTGATTTTCCAGGTCCATGAGGGCTGCCTTTCCCACCTGAAGCCTCCAGTCCAAATCAGCAGTCTGACCAGGGACTTCTCCACCCAGCTGGAGGAGGCCGCTGAGATAGCCAAACCAGAAGTCTTTCCTGGCTTCAGGCAGATGGTGGAAGAGAGGGTCAACCTAGCTGATGCCTGCGTGACTCTGGAACAGAAGCAAGAGTTGAAACAAGTTTTCTTGGATTTCCAAGATCTCTTTGCGGTAGACTCATATGACTGTGGTCGCACCGACATCCACACCACAACAATTCCCACTGACCCTGGAATGACTCCAGTGTTTGTGAAGCAATATCATGGAGTCCCTTACTGAAATAATTAAGAACCTTGAGGCCCGGGGAATAATCTGTCCAGTACACAGCACCTTCAATAATCCGGTGCTGGGAATATTGAAGCCAAACGGCCAGTGGAGACTCTGCGCCGACCTTAGGGAGCTCAACAAACGGGTCCATACTTCCCGATGGCCTCTGCCCTACATTGACCAAGGGCTGGCCCAGATTCAGGGGTCACAGGTATTCACAGCAATAGACCTGACCAATGGATACTGGACAGTGCCTGTCAGTAGGGAGGACCAATACAAACTGGCTTTTACCTTTGGGGGCCAGCAGTACACATGGACCCGGACTCCCTTCAGATACCTTAACTCCGGCAATGTATTCAACATTTTCCTACATAAGGCCATGCCCGACCTGGGTACGAGGGGTAACCTGGCTTATGTAGATGATGTCCTCATCAAAAGTTCATCTGTGGAGGAACACTTAGCGGAGATCCGTTATGTTCTGACGCAGTTGAGGGCCGCCGGAGCAAAACTTTCCTTTCAGAAAGCACAGTGGTGTAGAACCGGTGCTAATTTCTTGGGGCATGAGATTACTCCTCAGGGTCTCTGTCCCCAGCAAAAGAAAGTGGAAGCACTCCAGAAACTGAAGGATCCCACAACTCTGCGGGAACTAAGGAGCCTCCTTGGACTGACTAATTACAGCAGAAAGTTCCTTGAGGGCTACGCAGAGATCAAAAGACCCCTGATTCATCTCTTGAAGGGGGGGGTCGAGTGGGAATGGGGTCCAGAACAATCCGAGGCAGTAAGACAACTCAAAAGAAGCCTCTCACAAGCGCCTTGCCTAGCTTACCCTGTCAGAAACAAGGAGTTGTTCCTGGAGACAGGGTTCTCTAATACGTGCTTGACGGCAGTATTATACCAAAAGCATGACAAGGTCAATAAAGTAATCTCCTATGCGAGCAAAACTTTGTCCTCTGTGGAGGAAAAATTCAACGATTGTGCGAAGGCACTCCTGGCAACGGTGTGGGCATTGAAGAATTACTGCACGTTTATCCAGGGGGAACACATCATAGTGGCGACTCCACACCAGCCTCTGCAATATCTCCAAAGTGACAGAATCCGGGCCGGAAATGTGAGTAATTCCTGAATTACTTCCTGGATTCTGTCAATGCAAGGCATTCCTGTGGAGGTCACATATGGCCAAAACAAGAAGAGTCCCCTCGCGCAAGGTCTGGCTGACTTGCATGATTGTGCCAGAGAAAACTGTCTCGAGGACGAAAGTCTAAAAATCAAGGACAACATGGAGGCATACCTTAATTCCCCACACAAAGTCTTTGAAGAAGACAAGTGTGAGGGAATGCCCACTGTCTATGTGGATGGATGCTCGTACCATGTTGACAACAACGGGGAGAAAAAACTGGTGGCCGGTGTAGGGAATGCCTGGGTGAAGGAGTTTCCAGAACCCTCCGCTGGATACAAAATTGGTCCCCGAAGTAGTCAGGTGGCAGAGTTGATGGCTGTGCATCAGGCCATCCTCACTGCTGTCCATCATCAACTCCACGAACTGGTCATAATCACCGATTCGGATTATCTACGGAACGGGTTCGTGGAGCACCTGGTTAATTGGAAAACCAGAGGCATGTTATGTGCTAATAACAAACCCCTGAAACATGGGAAGTTAACCCAAAACATTGATGATCTGGTCACCTCGAATGGGATGACCATCTACTGGAAGAAGATCAAGGGTCATTCCAAAGTAGAGGGACCAGACAAAACTGGAAATGACTTAGCTGATCAGCTGGCCAAAACCGAGGCCATCCAAGGGGATCTATAGAAATAGAGTCCCTATTGGGGGAAATCCAGGTCACTGCTATCACTAGGTCCCAGACAAATGCTCACAATGATCTTTCAACTGCACAACGGGGTAAGGAGACCCTTGATGCTGATTTAATTACAGCTCAGAAGGGGGATCCAATAATTGGTAGGTTTTACCAACACATTGAGGACCCTGAGAACTTTCCCCTGACGGATACCGATTACATTGGGAAAGAGGAGCTAAGAGTGTTGATGAAATGTCCAAAAAGGTTCCGAATCCAAGGCGGTTTGTTGGTAAGGAAATCCCAAGCTGGCCATGATCAGTGGGTGGTCCCTACCTCATTCCGAAGCCTGATGTTAAGTCACGCCCATGATGCGGCCACCGCCGGTCATAGGGGGTTTCACACAACACTGGAAATCTTAAGAGAGGTTGCATACTGGCCACACATGGGGCAGGACCTCGACCAATACTTGAAGGGGTGTCTTGTGTGTGCACAATTTCAGCCATCATCCCTCACACACCGTGCGCATCTCCAAAAGAGGGGGATGACACTGCCATGGTCAGATTTGCAAATCGACTTTGTAGGCCCTGTAATCCGCTCGTCTAGAGGAAACAAGTACATGTTGAACGTTACATGCTTGTTTACCAAGTGGGTGGAATGTCTCCCAGCCCCAAATTGCAAGGCAGAAACAGCAGCTGCCCTGATGATTAACCACATCTTTTCCCATTTTGGTCTACCTCAAAGGATTGAGTCAGACAGAGGTAGCCACTTCACCAGTGAAGTAATGACAAAGATGTGGGAGATACTGGGGGTTAAAAGGAAGCTACACATTGCTTACAGGCCAGCTTCTTCTCGAGCAGTGGAGAGATATAACCGAACCATTGTGAGCATCTTAAAAAAGTTTGTGGCAGATTCTGGGCCAATTTGGGATATCGATTACCTCTGGTCCTAATGGCCATCAGATCTACCCCTTCATCTGCAACTAAAATGTCACCATTTGAGTTGATGACTGGACGCAAGATGGTGCTTCCCCAGCATTTGCTCTACAGAACCCAAGAGCAAACGTTGATAAATGCCTCCACAACTCATGAGTATGTGGAGAATTTAAGGAAACACCTTCAGCATGCTTTTGCCTATGCTCAGCGGAATCTAGAAAGATCAGCCGAGAGCATGAAGACCCACTATGATTTAAAAACTACCCGAAAGGAATATAAGGTGGGTGATCGGGTCTATCTATACAATTTCCAAAGGAACCAAGCCAAACAGCGAAAATTCTTGCCTACATGGAAGGGACCGTTTGAAATTATAGACAAGATCTCCCCTGTTGCCTATAAGATCTGCATCCCCAAAGGCAGTTTGGCACAGGGGGAAGATACGTGGGTCCATATAAATCAGCTAAAGTGTTGCCATCCCAGGCACACTCTGCAACAGCTCGAGGAGTCCTCTGCAATACCAGAGGGGACCGCTCCAGAGTAATTCAATTCCAACCCTAAAATATCCCACATATAGTCTCTAAAATATTATGATTTGGAAAAAAAAAATAATAATGTCTTATAATTGTATCTTGTTATTTGTTAAAATAAGAAAGCAAATGTTTTGACCATAAAATGTATATGCCACCCCACTATATCAATGGTGGGGAAGAAATGTCTATGAATAGGTATTGCCGCTTTCCTTTATTGTCCTAGGAGAAAGAAAACCTGGAGACTGGCCAAGGAGGACGATCCGGGGACCGGGAGCAGAGACCCGAGGGGCCCGGGGTACCGCCCAATATTCCCATCAGGACCGGCGAGGAGAACCGATCGATCCAACTGGGTGGAGGAAAAGATGTTGAACTGTGCCATCCACAAGATTGGAAGAAGATAATGGGGACATACCAGCGCAAGGGCTCAAAACCTCCTTTGCACCCGACTTCCCCTCGACTTGAATCAAAGCGCAGTCGGGCGGGGGGATTTGTCAAGGGTTTTGACCCATGTTGAATCAATAGACTGGGTAGATGTGGGGATGAGCTGTCGCCGCCCATTATTCTATCCCAGAACAAACTAAATCAATAGACTGGGTGGATGTGGGGATGAGCTATGCCGCCCACATTCACGCCAGAATAGGAGAACTGCGCAGTTGGCACGAGACCACTCCAAAGATACAACCTTCTTGTGGGGGGTTCCACATCATCCCTCTACTGTAAGGATGCCATCAAAACAATGTTAAGCAAGGGTCCTATACTATCAAGCAAAAGACCACTCTATTGAAATGCAGTAATTCAAGACAACTCAAAAATGGATGCAGTACCGACAAATTCCCCAAGGTGGTGCTAGCGGTCTAAACTCTGACAGGGAAACTGTATTTAGGAGTTGCAAGAGGGGCAGGGACTTCAAAGCTTGTTAGTTAATTGGAAATCTTAGCCACCTGCTGTTCCCAGAGGCCAAGAGGCTGGAAAACCTTAACACCCCAGAGACTCACCACAGGAGGCAGGATATCACATGACCCTGTTGATTGATTGAGGAGAGACTTCCAGGCAGCCTGCTGGAGCCCACACAAAAGGCTCTTTCTGTTGAATGGGGTATGTTCATTTTGAGTGTTTCCTGTCAACAGCCCTCTGCCAGCAAGGAGAGACATGTGATCACTGACCCACCCAGACTCCTGGAGGCGGACCCAAACACTTGGGGGAGTTGAATTGCAACAAATATATATTTTATAGAAACAGTGATAATTTATTGTAACCAAATGACAGGAATGTACAACTTTGAGAGTCTTAGTATGGAAAATGCCCTCACGATTTGAGTCCAAACTCCGATTTGTACCATGTTCTGGGGCAAAACCCCGCTAATTATGATTATTGCAGACAGTGTGTTTAAGCTAGAGACATGGAAAGTTACTGGGATATATGTGGAAGGGAAATGTACCTTTGTATAATTTTTGATGAAAAACCAATGTTGCAAAACCCACTAAAATCGAAAATAAGTTGCCATTTTTTAATGCAAGCTCCTAGAAATGCCAGAGTTGGGACAGGGACTATCTTTAGTAATATATGATGTGTGTATGTGATGTCAAACAACTGTGTACCTGGGAAATATGTATTTGGATCAGGAATAGATTTGTGTGCACATTGACCAGGGGAGTGTCATTTCTGCAGGTCATAAAAGTGACATCACTCTGACACACTATCCCTTCCCAAATCAGGGACCAAAGAATCTATTGACCTATCAAATCAAGAGAGGGGCAGGCTTAGGGATGCTAGCCTCTCCACCAACTTAACACATAAGAAGAGACTGCTGGGACAGGTAGAGACATTCAATTCCATTTGCTGCGGAGCATGCTGACCGATGAATTCACATCCAGAGATCCAGACTTCAAATCCATCAATCTCCAGAACCTGTAGCAGAAATTAATTCCAGAATTTGTAGCAGAGAGGCCTGAATCCACCAGCTGAATCCTCTTCAGCAGGCCTCAAACCAACCAAACTATTCAACAGCCAGGCGAGCTGTTTGAATTTTTGCTAAGAATTTTTGCAAGAACCTGTAGCAGTATCCAGAAAGCAGTGCTGTATCCGGAACCCAAGAGAACCACAAACCAGACCGTTGTGAGCAGATCCGGTGCTTGACATACCCAGAGAGCAGAGCTGACTCAGATAGCCGGGACTTCAGAACCACCCGCCGGAAGTCCCGTCCAACCTGACCAGACCGTGACGAGGCCTATTTCAAATTGATATTGTGAGTACCTAGCAGAACTGTGCAGAACCAATCTCTTAGTTAAAATAATCTAATCCAAACTATTTTAACCTAAGTAGAAAAGCCTCCTAGAAATCGTGCCTTATACTTTTACCGCAATCGCGATTCACGCACTCGCGAAATTTACCGCGATTTGCGATTTTGGCTCAATTTCTCCACTTGTCAAAATAGAAGCTCAATTCTTTCTTTTGTTAAAATCCGTTTGCAACTTGGTAATAACTCATAGAGCATTGCTAAAGTGAGCCTGAACTAATACCAACATGCATCTCCCACTCACCCTGAATCTCTAGAGTGAATTAAAAGCAATTTTAGCACCTTTTCACTTCCTTGCAAACCACATTAAAGTAATTCGCCTGTGTTTAAAACTCATCCCTGTTTTCCCTAAGCTTGCTGGGGGAACTGGAACTGTGTATTGCATTATAAAGTGTGATTTGTGGGATTCTTGAAGACTGTGTGCTCTCCTTCCATTTCTTGTATTGCATAGGGGGGGAGTGAATTGTCGAAAGAAAAAGTGATCATATTACCTTTTGCTAAAATCATAGCAAGTTATTTCTGTACTGCATTTTATTCCACCTTGCATTTCCTTGAAACCATCAAGCATTTTCAGCTACCTCATCCTCTACACTACTCCTAAGTAACCAAATCAGTGTACCCCTGTAACATTATCCATTGTTGATCACGGTCGTATTCTGAAGTGTGATATCAGTTATCAATTTATTTATAAAGTGTGATGGATATATATTGTTGAATTGTCCAAATAAACCTTTTAAATTTGCAAAACAAACCTACTTCGTGGCTCAGTGGAGTCAGGGGGATTCTAAGAGGGGGGTGTTATACAAGGGTTGTCATCCAGAGTACTGAACTGGATATAAAATACATCAATAAGGGTTTTCCTCAGCATCCCAGACTAGGCATTGACTTAGCTGTAGTGTTGATTGAATATCGCTTACACTAGGAAACCGAATTCCAAGAAGAAAAGAGAATAACCAAGATGAGACAGGAAAAAGGAATCACTTTGTGGTGAGAACAACTGACATATAGGTGGGGCTAAAGGCAGCCAAGATGTAATAGCATGAAATGATAGAAATTGGTACTAGCCAGTTGGGTTCATCACAGCAAGCTTTACTATTGGTATAGGAAAAAGCGAGTTTGACCCCTACCCTCATGAATATATGGTCACTTGGGTGAAAATTAGGATGTACATCTTTGCTAAATCCAAGATTAGGAAGGAACATTTTAAGAAAAACTGGAAAACAGTTAGAGAAACTGAAAAAGATTCTGTAGAGATGTAGGTTCGGAATTGCAGTCTTATGTCTTTTCAGGTTCTCTTTTTTGCTACATTTCAGTCATTTGTTTTGACTGATTACTTTGTGCTGCGAGGCACTTCAGCGTCACCCACAGACATCCAAAGGCCATTGTTAGTTATTGATTTTAGGCATGAGGTATTCAAAGACATCACAAGGTTTGTTATTTTATCTGCATCTTTTCTGTATGCCATATACAATGCATGGAATGCAGAGTGCTTTCTTCCACTTCCCACATCACAACAACAAATAGGGCGAAGGAAAAAGTGGGTGCCTTTACAAGAGTTGGGCAAACAAATCCTGTGCCCTGTGTTTCGCTCCCCTATGATTTGCATGGACTGCCAAGCCTCACACGGGCACATTTAGTGGCCGCATTGTTCTCCTACTACTCCAAACCCCTGCTGTCAGCAGGTCCAGACCAATGGGCGAAACCCAGGCACAGCAGGGATGCCAGGTGACTTGGTTGCTGCCTTCACTGTGTTTCCTTTATCTTCCCATCGCCCTGCTCACACGCCAGTGTTTGTAGAAGCAAGGAGTATGGCATAGCAGTGGCTGGAAAGAGAACCTATGGTGGCTGTTTCTGAACTCTAACAGGCATGTCCGCCCACCTGCTGTCACTATTAATGGCAGCATGGAAGCAGGTGAGCTGCAAGAGTGCAGTAACCCGGATTTCTTACTATTTGATGCTGATTCACAGAAGAGTACTTCAGCTTTTATGCATAACCTTCCCACTCACTAGCCATTTAGAAAACCTAAGCGCAAGACTGGGAGTGGAAAGTAGAAATTCCCTGGACAGTTGTTTTCAATTTGTCACAATGGCAAGCATACTTAGTTTGTTGTTGTCAATCCTTGGCAATTGGGAAAGTACCTGAGCATGTAATGCCAATTCACGTCAAGGGGGAATATACCTAGCAAGCTAATGGCAATCCCTGGCAATGGGGCAAGCATCTGGGCCATTGATTTATCAGCCCTTTCCTTGGCGTTGGGGAATGCAGTCCAATGATTGAAATCAATGTGAATAGGGCAAGTATCAGGCTCTTCCTTTATAGGTAGCTGGGCACTTAATGTTAATCCTCTCCACTGGGAAATGTGCCTGGGGAGTTGATGACAATCTTCAGTAAAGGGGCAAGATCCTTGTCGTTTGACGGCAATTCCTGGATGGGGAACTAGGTCATTAATTGAAAACCATGGCAATTGTACAACTGCCTATATATTTGATTGCATTGCTCAGCACTGAAGAAAGTGCATGGGCATTTTAGTGGAGTCCATTGAAGTTCATTGGATTTAGGAAGGTTGCAGTGTCAATGGGTCACGTGCCTAGGTTGGCCAGTATAAAAGAGGCCTTGGCAATAAGGCCAAACTAGGGCAATTGATTGACAATTCTTGGCCATACATGGGCGGTCCATAGCAATCTATGGCACTGGAGCATGTTTGAAAATAGGGCAAGTGCCTTGGAATTTGACAGTGGCAATCCTTGCCAATAGTACAATTAGATGGACAGTTGACAGCACTCATTGGCAGTGGGACAATTACATGGGCAGTTGATGGTGACACAGCTGACCTCCTCAAGAACACACCAACTCTCAAAGACAGTTCAAGCATTTTTATTTTCAGAATTGCAAAGGGGCACACTAAGGGCCACCTCTCTCTCTCTCTCTCTCTCTTGGCTAGTGCTGGTCATTCTCTCCCAATTACACATGTTCCCCAACCCAAGGATGGAATCTAAAGATGTGTAAGTCCTTCTATCTGGGAAGCTATCTATCTGGTTGTGATCATCTACAGGCAAACAGCTTCTCCAACTTCTCTCGCTATCTCCCACTGGGAACAATTTAGGTGGTCTCTGACCTAAGTTCCCCAGTGCATATTACCATAAGGATTAGTGTCTTCTAGACACTCAGGCCTCAAGTTTGTCCTTTCTTTTTACTACCTTATTCTCCACTGTCTACATCTCTCTGTCTCTCTCTCTCTTCCCCTACTACTCTCTTCCTACTACTCCACCCACAGTCTCTCCTCTCTCTCCCTCACACTCCTTCTATCCCTCTGAGGTTCCTCTCTCTACTACCTACCTTCACCCTGCGATCTTACTCTATACTATTCTCGTTCTCCCTCTCCACACTAATACTTCTCTCAGCCCTTCACACTATTACTCTCAAAACTCCACACTACTTCTACTCTTTCCTCTCCACTATTACTACTCTTCCCGCTCCACACAACTTCTGCTCTCCCCTCTCAACTCCAATACTACTAATCCCCATTGTCAATTCCACTACTACTACTACCCTCCCCACTATTCTACTCACTTCTACACCAAATTCCACCCACACCTTTTCTCACAGTCACTCTCCTTTTGCTTCCCTAGTCACCTTTCCATTCTCTCCCTATTCCCTATCTCTATTCCTCCCACTCACAAACCTTGCACACTCACTCAAATCAAAGTACCACTTACTCCAACCAACCGATACCTCACCAAGCCGCCTTGAAGGCCATGAGTGGGAGAGCGAGGGTAACTAAGGAGGCTTCTATATGGGGCAATAAAGACTTGCTGGAAGTCCCGAAACTAGGTAACCAGAGCAAATGGCAGGAGAGAGGCACCATACAGTTGGCACATATTGTGGATCAAAAGCAGCTTGCATCCTTCCAACAAGTGCAGGTTACTTACGGACTGACGGAGAGGGACCAATACACATACATGCGTCTGCAACACTCATTGTCTTGTGAGGGGCGGGAGATAAGGGAACTACCAGACAGCTCACCTATAAAATCTAACCTTAGGGAGGGAGAGTGCAAAGAAAAAGGGATTGCGTGTTTGTATCCGATGTTAAGCAACTTCACCTCTACGCCTCTTTCAAACCTTAGGGTGTCCTGGGAAGGGAATCTGGGACCCAAGAAGAAGGAAGAATGGACGGAGGCCCTAAGTTCACCAAGAGAACAAGCATCACGATAAGATTACGCCTGACAGAGGTGCTGCACAAAGTTTATTAAAATCAGGACTGGCTTCACCGGGTGGGCTGGGCAGCTGGCACCCTATGCCTGAAGTGGAAGAGAGTTGTGGGATCATTTTTTCACTCGATTTGGGAGTGCCCCATAGTAAAATCCTTCTGAAACACGGTGAGGTAAAATAACCAGGATGGTGGGAGAGAATATTCCTGATTGCCCTAAACTGTTCCTACTAAATGAGTGAGGAGACTCAGGCTTCAATGCGAGGGATACATCACTACTTCGGACTGCTCTGACGCTGGGATAAAAGAGGTCCATGAATGAATGGAGTAACCCGTAAACTCTGGCTGGAGGACTTGGACTACTGTGCAGTGCTAGAGAAAAGGGTATATATAGTGTGGCCCCAGAAGTTTCAACAAGTTTGGGCTACATGAATGGAGATCGGATAGGCTTTCGCGGGAGGGGTGGGGAAGCTGTGATAGAGGGGGAGGTGGTTGGTAGGTGGATGGGGATGTTTTTTTGGGGAGGAGAGAGTGGTAAGAGGAGGAAGGGATCGGGGGGCACTTGATGATTACGAATGAGAAATGTTTGACCTGTGGTTGAAATGCTTTGTTTCTGTTGCCGAAGAAAACTAATCAAAATGTTCTGTTAAAAAATACTTAACCTTGGACACCCCATCGGACATCCTCCTCTACGCTCCTCTACACCGCACTTATTCCAATCAGTCTCTTGGTCCTCCTTTTTCTTCCTTGACCTCACTCGAATAACCCACACCTTCCTGTTTCTTCCTGTGTACCTTTTTATGCTCTCTCTCCCCTCTTCATTGGCTCTCCCCCTCAGCTGGTTATCCGTGCCAACCACAGGCTTTCTTTCCCCAATGGAGGTGTTACTGGTGAGAAAAAACATAAGAGGGGTCTTAAGCCCTGCCCCTTTCTCGTACGCAGGTCTGCCGGCTCCAGTTAATGGTGGCCGGCTGCAGTCCAAATCATCTTCAATGTCCCAGTTTGTGCGAGGGCTGTCCGGCAAATCAAGGATACCAGTGTGGCAGAGAGACTGCTCTGCTGCCCTGTGGCAAGTAATCATATTGTCTCTGTAGGTGAGAACTGTCACATAGTGATTTTCCTCTGCTGGGCTGCTGAGCATGTTTCTCTGTAATATGGCAGCTCTTTGTGGTCTCTCTCCCAGTTAGGTTGCACGCTTGCTCTTTCACCTCTAGGCCCACCAGCTGTTGAAGTCCTGCGGGACAAGAAAGAGATTTGCCAGCATTGGGCAATACAGTCATGGGGCAAGAAAAAGTGGTATTCATTGTAGACATGCAGGCAGAGGTAGGGACTGGCACTGGAGCCCTCCTAAATCCCACACCCCGCCTATGTGGCAGGATTGGCTCTGGTGAAAACCCTGCTAGGCCTCCCACCCCAGACTGAGAGAGGTCTGAATCTCGTCATGACACGGTCACAGTGTCACAATATCTATACTGGGAATGGGAGCATGCTATCAAATGCAGAGGGAGAGAGATCTGATTTTGCTGCTAATCCTTGGCAAATGGACATGTACCCATCTGTTCATGCCAATCATTGTTACTGAGGAATGGACATGTGAAGTTAATGGTAATCTTCGTCAAAGGGCCGACTATCTGGCCAGTTGTTGGCATCTGGGCAATAAGCCTTCCCCTATGGAACTTTAATGGCATTCCTTTCCAAAGGACGCATATCTGGGCTTTTGCAGGCAATAAGTGGCAATGGGTCAAAATCCTTGCCATTGGAGCAATTGCCTGGGTAACTCATTTGAATGCCTGGCATAGGGCAATGTACCTAAGCAGTTTATGGCAGCCCTTGTCAATGGGAAAGTTCTTGGGCATTGATGACATTCCACGTCAAGAGGGAACATACCTGGGGTTATGACCTCAGTCAGTGGTAATGGGTTGAGTACCTGAGCAT
The DNA here is from genome assembly GCF_040938575.1 of Ambystoma mexicanum. Lineage (NCBI taxonomy): Eukaryota > Metazoa > Chordata > Amphibia > Caudata > Ambystomatidae > Ambystoma > Ambystoma mexicanum. The sequence goes on along the minus strand of NC_090930.1, from coordinate 549,861,836 downwards.
GTGAAGCTGGTCCCTTGCTATGAGGGCGAGCATCTCGGAATTTGATGCCAGTGCTTGAAAATTGGTGAATGCCTTCTATGTGTTAGCAATATATGCTAATGGGGTAAATACTTGGCCATTGGGTGAAATTGCAATTAATAGGGTGGGTACTAGGGCATTTGATTGCAGACCAGTGCAATGTTATGAGAACCTGAGCATTTGATGGCATTCACTGGAAATGGTGCAAGTACTTGATGGCAACACAAGGAATTGTACATGGTTCCATGTCATTTCAGAATAAAACATGGCATATGCTATTGGGTACCTGGCTTTTCGTGGCAATATCTGACATAGAATGTGGATATGTATCATTTGATTGCAAAACCTAGCTCTGCAATATTTTACATTTGATGGCAGTATGTAACATATAATGTGAGCCATTTGATTGGAATACACTTTATATGATTTGCTCTGTGCTATGTTAGATTTAGCATGTTCTATGATCCCCATTAGTCCCCACGTGAGGACACTAGATACTCTGAGCTTAGCAACTATGTACATGAACACATGCCTAGCAGAGAATTAACTTATACCACAGTGTTAACTGAAATAGGTGAGTGATTTTGCCAATATCAGAAATCACAAGAGTTTGCCCAATACTAATTGGTACTAGCCACTTATGAGCATGGGATAAAAACATTGTTTTTATCCCGTGCTCACAACGGGGGCAAAACGGGGACAAAATTGGGGCACTTAGAATGCGCCAGCCAAGCGGGCCGTGGCATTTGGGAGAGAAGCCAGTTCGCATTTGCACATTGAGGCGCACTACATAGACGGATTCTAAACTTCAAGTTCTCACAGATGCCTATAGTACGTGATGTTGCAAATAAAGAATGCGAAGGACAGCGCCCAGATGAGGCCCACAAGTCGCACTGGAAGTATAAGGGTCTATTGTTTTTTGACCTTGAGACAGGGACCATGCCGAAAGAACTACATTTGAAGGGAGTGCGCAATAACGTAAGAGACGATAAGGCAGAAAATTCAGAAACTAGACCGAGTTTCAGTTTTAGGTCAGTATACGAAAAATCATTGTCAAGAGCACGGTCCGTTTTACAGACTGCATTACGAAGAGACACAATGGAAATTTCAAATATAATGTAAGTAAATCTTTACACGCTTTTATACCGGAATGAAGATTTAATGAATGGATGCATGAATAAATGAATGAATGAAGAGCTAGGAAAAGCAAGTAAAAATGTTCGTAGTGGACACATGGGCATGCAGGTCCACTGGTTTCACCGATCTCGGTCCTTGGCCCAGCCACTTTTCCCTGCACTACGGAACTGTCTCTGTATCCTTCAGCCCCTTCTCCCGGCATTTACCTTGCACTTGCCACCAGCTGGCCCTATTATTTAATTTGTATTCAACTAACCATGTACAGCCCTTCCCCATGCGCGATCAGAAAGACACCTGGCCTAGTAGGATCGTTGTCTGTCTGCCCTTGTTCCCCACCTGCCTCGTCACGCCTAGAAACACTTGAGTATAGGCGCGTTACAAATGCCATATCATATCATATCATTCCTCACGCATGTAGACTAACTGTTGTTTATCATTGTGTGTTGGCCTCGATTTATCTCGTTACTTTTCGCATTGATTTTAGAGATGAACATACTCCATTGAACTATCCTTGCAAGCAAATAGTTTCTGATCTGCCGTAGTAAATAAAATGAGTAATATTAATGAAGTTCGGCTAGCGAGACTAATTATCATTTTTTTGTTTTCATAACAGGTATTTGATCCCTTTCTGCCACTGCCATCTGTTTGAGACACCGGCGGATGGCTTCTTCAGCAGACACCTGCAGCTTCCTGTCAACAACTGGAGCACGATCACCATATTATGGGACGATCGCCAAGGGCCCACATGCCCTTACGCTGTACTAGTGGCTAGAAGCAACATATCAACTTTTAGGCTGGACTAGTGCCTAGTTGATGGAACAGCCTTGCGGTTCACCGTGCTTCCAAAGTGATTCTTTTTACGAAAATGAACACCCTGTGTACCTTAAAGGCACAGCGCGTGACTCAAGATGAAACGGAACAGTTATTGCGGGTACAGATAAAAGAAAATAAATGGCTTCCGGAGTTCATATGGCAATTGCTGAATATTCTCTAAACATTTAATGTCAAATAAATGTACTTTACCAAATGTACCGTGTTGCTGTTTCATTTTAAAAGTACAGTTTCATATTCCGAATTGTGGCGCGCTGTGTTGTGAGTTGATCTGTGTTGGTTTCCGGGTTCTGTGTGGAGTCGCGCAGAAGAGGACTGGGCGTGTTTGCCTACGCAGCACAGTAACGTCACAGGGAGAGGTGGGGAATATGAATATTTTGATAATGTCAGGCTCAGGGGCGGGGGAATTGATTTAGTGCCGCAAAAGCAGGTCAGCCAGGGCGATCGGGGAAAAGATAGGATTATCAGAAAATGGCGGCTCCCTGGTGCTTGTTTTCGCGTGCGTTTAATGGACGAAAACTCGGGTAAGGTCCATAGGAAAGTTTTCTAAAATCGAGCCACTTAGGCTTGAAAAAACATGGCCGCCCCGTAGGGACAATAAACATTTTTACTAGAACATGCCTTTAAGGGGGTGTTGCACTAGTTATTCAAATGTCAGAAAAAAATGAAATGTAAATGAACGCCAGAAGAATGTACCTTTTTAAGTTATGAAATTGCATTTTAGTTTTGTTTTCGTTTTGCATGAGTGTTACCTTTTGCTAATCAGTATTTTTCATTATTTAATTTTCTCCCCCTCGCTTCTTTTTCATGTTAACAAAAAGTGGGGTCCTAAATGTCAACATTTTCAAAAATTCTTTAAGTTTTTGTTTCCACCAAGATCTATACAATAGCGGTTAATAGCAGGTCCTGAGGAAGCTCAATGAGTGAAACACACGTATGACAGACATGCAATATATTAAGTATCCAGCTCTCAGGCATACCAGTTGTTCAATGAGGACAGTAAGTAACATGTATCATTTATTCAGAGACAGACTTTTTTAAATCATTGATCAAACTGTTCACCATACAAGTACATAGAGGAACAAGATATTTTCAACCAAATAATTTTCATTCATTATTCAGTGTATACATGCCAGTTTTGTGACCCATGCTGCCAGGGACGTCCTTAGGGCAGGATGGGCCAGGTGATCGCCCGGGGCGGCTTGCCTCCCAGGGCGCCATTAGCCCCCCTGTCATGCAAACTCGTGGAAGTCTTTACAAGGGCTCCCCCGAGCTGGTGTAGTGAGAGAAGGCACGGCAGGGGCCTTTTTGTTATTAAATGCACCTGCAGCGGCGGGGCGCATTTAATAACAATAGGGTGCTGATGCGCGTCAGCACCCTATTCAGATGATTACCTCCCCACTCAGATGATTACCTCCCCGCTCCGACGCGGGAGTGAGGCGGTTTGCATTGGAACAGGGCATTAGCATGAGTGCCTTATTGCAGTCATTAGCTCACTGCCAGGCGCCGGACCAGGGAGTTAGAAAAAAACTCATTTTTTAAACAGCTTTATTAATTCCTAATTACTAGAGATATTTAAACATATTTCAGCAAAGGGAATGTTATTTGGGTTAGCGCCAGAGCCTCTGCTGTCAGGTATACCCCTATTCCCCCCTGGAATTGAGTAGGAGTTTTATCCTCTACTCATCCCTGGGGTCCAGCAGAACAGTGGTCATTTCATCACAGTCAGCATTTCTAAACATGAAGACGCCTCTGGGCAAACAGCGCGCTTTATAAAGGGGAATGGCAAATGGCGCCTGGCTTCTGAAAGGAATGGATGGCATGAATTGAGTTCCCGGGTATTCGATGTCAATAACTTGCAGAACAGAAGTGGATTTTACTGAACCAGGTGCCTTCATTTCTGTGATTTCCTTGTGTGGGTTTGTAAGTGAATATGTGTTTTTGTCAGATGGAGGCAATCTCCCTCTCTCTCTCTCTCTCTCTCCCGCCTTCTTTATCGTTCATTCTTTCCCTCTCTCTTTCTTTCCCTCTCTCGCTCTCCATGTCCATCACTTTCTCTTTCTTTCCATTTCTTCACCTCTCTGTTGGCAGGCTCTTTCGGGCTAGTGTTCTTTTACACAGCCTATACCACCATCATTGAGGGAGGCTTCCACACATTGCTCTGAAGGCCAGGGAGGTGGCGTATGCGCTGCTGAGCTTTGCACTGTCTAGACTTAAAGCAAGGCGAACGTTTGTCATTGTATTTTAAATTTTATTTTAAAGCAAGTGCACATTTTGCCATCGCAGCATGTCTCAGGAGGGTGCACGGTCTGCTTAGAGGCTTGAAGATGCTAATGTGGAGGATGGGGTAACAATTCTTGGTCCCTTGACCTCCATCTGCCCTTATGGATTTGAGGAGATAACTGCCCCGGGACTGCTTTAAACAAACTATCCTTCATTCCAAAACTGACCTGTGACCTTCCCCAAGCGCAAATACAGGAGAAGGAACAAGTGCTTTTCTGGCCGGAATGACGGCAGGGTCTGGGGTCAGATTGCATTTGAAGGCGCAGAGGTCAGAGTGATTGAGGGGAAGTGAAGCTTGTAAGTGACCGGACACCCGGGCGAGGCAGCAGCACACTGCCGGAAAACCAAACCAGAGGAGCAAACAAACCCTGCAACCTGGACCGGACAATGTAGGGCACGCAATATCCCTCAGACGCCACCCCTTCTGCCCAGCAGACGCATCCCATGTGTTGAAGCCTGTCTTTCAAGTGATGTTTAGCAATTCGATGGGGGTTGGGAGGACGGGGGGCACAGAAGAGGGTTACGGGATAACTGTGCACTTTTAAGTTTGAACAAGAGGACATGTGTACCCCAGTGTATGTGTGTATGTGATATCGACAGTGTGAAAAACGATGCCGCTCTGGGCTGTTCGTGTCTCTCTTTGATATGTGGTATTCGGATTAAAAGTGAGTTTTGAAATCCCAACTATCAAATGTTGCACAATATTCCAAAGTAGAAAAACAATCTTGTGCATTCAACTGAAGGGCACTTTGATGACCGATTCATAGTAGAAGCAGGCGAGTGCCTACATTTTCATTATTTCTAGCCAGGCTCAGGTATCCCTGCTTCCCCTCCTTATCTGGCGTTCTCCCCTCTGCGTCTTTTTTTCTCCTTTGAATGCTGTGCCTCACACGTCTCACGGTTTCTCTCTCCTCTGCCAGCCTGGCGAGGCCCACCCGCGCTTGACTTAATTTCCTCCCAGGAGCTGCGGCATTGCGTTTCTCCCATCGCTCAGGGCATGGATTCATTTGTTAATGTCTCTCGCTGCTGTCAGGTCCAGTTACCCACTCTTTGTCAATCGGACCCACCGACTCAGGGGGGTGAAGCAAATAAAACCACAGCCGAGAACTAGGGAATTTCCGTCGCTGCTGTGCAAAGCAGGGGAAAGGTATCCTTTGCGCTTCAGGTCTTCCGAGTGCATTCTCTCCCACCCAATTCAGGGTGTTTTTTTGTGTGTTAATTTAGTCACAGGCCGAATGATAGCTTTGTTCTTTTAACAGAGTTTCCAAAACTTCAAGTATGTTAACTGTGTAAAGTCAGTTGGAAATATTGTGACTGGTCATAAAATGGGAGCACCTCTTCAATAACTCAAAATATTTAATTTACATAAATCTAATCACTACTGAGATTATGGCCCTTAGGAACATGAATATGTTAATGGATGGGATTACACCAGAATAATTCTGAGTCCAAATAACCTGACAAACTCAAGAATATGGCAAGTTCTGTTTTATTAACAAGTATCTAAAACAGGTTGAGACGAACATCAACAAAGGTACGGTCAGTCTCTCAATGATCTCCGCACTAAATATGGTCCTATCAAGGGTCGGGAAAGGGAAACATCTAAGTATTCATTTCTATAGGAGCTAGGTTTGTTATTGGCTGCCCGTTATCAGGTGGACAATTTACGCCTACCTCTAAAAACATGTAATTTCAGAAAAATTAGATACACAGTTTCTCATTCGTTTTCAAACTATAAGGTCCTTCGTATATGGACTAATACAATTGGCTGGCATGCTTGTGCCATATCTGGAACATTCAGTTCATTTAGTAACACATAAGCCCAGACCCATATGCAAGGAGATAGGACATGAAACTACCTCAGCATCTCTCATCACCCATGTGTTCTGCCATGAAATTGTCTTTTTACTTGGACTTGCAGAGTATCCTTGTCTTTGAGAATGCACAGGAGTGAGGGCCCTTGCTATCGTGTCTGGGAATCCAAGATCAAACTCTATTTCCATCCTTAGGTCATGTGACAGGACACCACGATTTAGTCCATTTTGTAGCCTTTAAATGCTGTAAATCAGTGATCCCCAACGTGTAGCTCGCGAGCAACATGTTGCTCTCCTGACCCTAAAATGTTGCTCGCCCGTTGCTCTGGGTCATTGTGTGAAGGCTAAGAAGAAGGACATTCAGATATGAGACAACAATGGCAGTGTACCCTGAGCCAGAACTGTGCAGGAAGGCTAGCCAATCAGCCTACTCTATTTGACAGGCATGACATACTGTTAGGTATTGACGCTTTAGCTGTGGAGGCATCAGTAGAGTGGTCTGGGTGGTGGGGCAGGCCAGGTGAGTGCAGGGAGCAAGGGGGGGCGGTTACAGAAATGAATCTCTTGGGGCTTCAGATGAGACAGTCCCCAGTGATTTAAGAGAACCTGAAGCACAGAAACTAAGCTGGCCTGGCCACCCATGTGAATACCCATGGTACTGCTCTGTAATCAGAAGTAAAAAGGACTCCCCACTGAATCCACCCTTATTCAGACAATTTCTGTTTTAGCACTCTAAAATGTATATGCCACTTGAAACTCTGGTACACTATGAGGTGCATCGCTGGCTGGATCAAGAATACAATCTACGAAGATAATGTTGCCGCCAACTGAGCCTTCCCCCGTTGCACTCAGGTAGACCGCAAAGGGGTTAGTCGTCGAATAGTACGAAAAGAAGTAGGAAAATAAGTGACTTGAATGCCCAACTGTCAAGGAAGTTCCAATAAGATTATTTTGTACATGTATGATTTGCGTTTGTTGCCAAAATGTAATTTTTTGGTCCAAAATGTTTCACAATAATTGCATAATCTTTGTGAAAACATTTTCATCTTCTGATTCTTCTTTCTAGTACGGAAGTGCATTAATGGGAAAAATAATTGAACCAAATGCCTGTGTTTGTGTTCTGGTGACAATTGCCAGCTTCTGGGCCTTTATACAGCTGGTGCCGACATATTGGGCAAATAAGTGGCATGCATGCTCAAATCTTCCTTCTTAAACAATTTGCTTATGCCAGTTTCTTTACATGTGAAGTTTGTGTTTGCGGGCCCCCTGCCTCATAATTGGCACAAATGTTACATACTACTTGTATTGCAGTGCCTGGTGGGAACATTCACATTGTATGATGCTTTGCTTATCTGGCATATGACTAATGGATTTCTAAGGGGAATGAGCTCCAAATTGTGCACACTTAATTAGTGTAGCTACCAATTGCAATTCACGTATGTTACTGAAAATAATTTCTTAGTGACATAGAAATTATTTTTACTTTAGTATAGTGTTTCTTGCTAGATTCTTCCTGCTTCTAAATTCTTTAAGAACGGATATTACCCAATGTAATGTAATGAATTAATCAACCTCGAGCAATGAATGGCTAAGTCGACCCTGCCACAGGTATGAACATGCGAAGTGCAGGCTGACCCCATGTCAAGGGAGTGCACTTAACAATTGAGGTATACAACCATAAACATATAATGTGTACAATATGAAGGAAGAATGCCACCCCATCTGTAAAGTGGTCTTCAAAAGTTCCAGTTTGTGTACAATGTTACTGGCCCACTAGCATGCTTAAGAATGCACCACTTACAACTATATTTCCCAGGGGATTGCTTGGGGAAAGAGTACCCAAATCCATCAGAAATCGTTTTTTTTTTATTCCTAATCACTTGTCTTCAATGTAACAGACCTTGAGTGCTTTAAAAAGCACTATTTTCCACTAGATTTCTTAGGTGGATAACCCTCCCCTCACACAAAGCCTGGTTGAAATGATCTTTACATTCTACCATATTCTGTCTAGGTTTACTCATCCTGTTCTCCTAAAAATGCCCAATTTGCCCCAAAAGATCCTGACAATCCCTTTGGAGGGATAGATGGGGCAGCACCAAAATAAGCCTTTATATTTTGGAGTAAATGCTACTGTTAAAACGTGCTTAAAAAACATTTACCATTAAATCGCTTGAACATTTCCTGGGAGAGAACTCCAAGCACTCAAATATTTTCATACATCCTGCAATGTTTTTGAATAATTTTGCTGGCCCAGTGCCTAGAAATGCACCGTGTGCCACTTAATTTACTAAAGATTGTATTTCTATACCAGTTTAATGTCAAATGATGTTATGATTTGTTCCAATCATTTTACCACTGAATGCCGATAAATTGCATCAAAGTGCTGAAGTTGCTCACCATTTCATCTGACGCTCAAATGTTGCTCATTGCTAACAAAAGGTTGGGGACCCCTGCTCTAAATGATTTAAAGCTTGGCATCCTTTGTGTTCTTTCTTGCACCTTAATGCGAGAAGGTTCATCCTCCGCACAGCAGACTCCTTTTCAGAGGAGACAGCTGACATCAGTTTCTTGAATCTTGACGTCAGGCCAGGCAGCCTCGCAACATAGCTCCATGAGCCCGCTATTCTACTGCAACACAACTTTTCCATTCCCGCTTCATGGTTTCTGGCTTACCTGGCTCCATGGCTCTGGCTCATGATACCAATGTCCAGTTTCTGTACAATGTGACTTCGCCTGCACTCTATTCACTACTCATAGCTAACTTCTATGATGACTTAATCTACATTGCGTTTCAGAGTCTGTACATTTATTGAACTGTTGTTTTCTGCAGCACTTTGCGCACATGTAATCTTCTTTTACACTTGAGAATTCACTCGATCCTTGCTCCATCATTAGCCCTCTAGGATCCATACATCATCTTCAGCCAGTATCTGGAGGTGTTGTGAAGCATTTTTATGACTTCACTAGGTCCTCTTCTTTGCTCCTTCTCATATTCCTTCAGGGAGTCCCTCATGCTGGTTGTCGTCACTTCGGGGGTACATTCGATGAAGTTTTATGAATAGGTATCTTTTTTCAAACACTCGATGTGGTATTGGCACGACGGCTGGTGTCAAACACAGCACTGTCTCATGTTTCCACTTACAGAGGACGCAGGGGGGCGGGATCTCCTGAAGATGTATACCACTACATTCCCCCTCTGGTCAAGTCCTCAACCACCTCCTCAAGTCTTTCTTCGTCATTGTATCTTCTCTTGAAGAAGTTTTTCTTGGGTATCTATATCTTCATCACCCTCCTCAGGGTGCCCGCTGTTTTAATGTGTTCATCCACACTCCAGGTCATGTAACTGCATTGTCCATTTGGGGTACAGTAGACCCAGCATTCCACTTACCTTTTATGATCCTTTGGATACCAGGACTTTGTTCCTTCAGGTGCCACAATGCTTGCCTTTATGTAACCTCTGGCAGCATCATTGGTTAACTTGTTGGCTTCCGGCTCATCCTTGGCATCAATCATGATCTTTATTCCTACTGCTTTATGTGCAGTTTTCTTACATTGCGCACTTATTATCCTGATTATACAGAATCCAAACATGATCAGCACCAATATTACTCCAAGAAACTTGAATGCATTTGCCATCCAATGAGGAATCCATGAGAACAAGAATGCAAACCAACTGTCATCTTCAATGCCATCTGCCTTTTCCTCCATCTTTGTATGCAGGTCTGTCAACATTGATATGGCCTCCGTTAAGGTCCCATTCTCATCTTCGTGAGAAGGTATGAATGTGCAATGTGATGGCCCGATATTGGTGCAAACACCTCCTTCCATTGCTGTGATCATGTCAAGGACATATCTGTTCTGGAGTGTCATCAGTCGTATAGCCCCCAACTGTTCTTTTATGGCGTTGAATCCTTATATAGTAGCATTAATTGTCTGCAGTAGCTCCCATCGTGTGATTTGTAGCCATTTTTCATTCACCGCTGTTTGAATTCCAGGCATAATCGTAGATGTCATTATCATAGCAGTCTTGCTGATTGTGTTCATCAGGATGGCTTCATAGGCCTTTATTGACTTTGATGAGAAATAATTCTCTATTTTCATCCGTCGGAGTTCAAGTGATCTTCTTTTTCTCAAATGATCATCCACTTTTTGGAATTCATCAGTGTTTAGATCACTCTGAGGAATCACCAATGCTGGAACATGGACGAACACCCATGTAACACACTCCACCCCAATTCCTGGGCAATTTCATGTATGCTCTAGATCCATAGGCCCAATATCGATCCATTAGGAAAGCTGTCCCTTTTCTCATTCCTGGAACATCAAAACATCATTTGTGGTTTTGCACCCTTTATTCTGTCCAACGTAATTTTTTCCATGACACTGAAAACACATTGTCACATTAACCAATGGGACTACGTACACTGGGCCTGATTCGTCTCCCACCCATGTCAGTAATTTGGAGTACTTGGCCCAAGACTCCAGACACTCATCATTCACTTTCTGTATTACTTGTATTGCTTCATTCATCAGCAGAGGAGCTTCACGACATCATTCCATCTTCCCTTCCTTTACTTGTGCTCACTCATCCATAGATTAACAGCTGTGATCATTCCTATCATCCAGGCACCCACACTTTTTCTGTCATATCTGAACAGTTCATCCTCTTCATTTACTCAAAGATCACCTCATCTTGTCCTGCAGCAGGATACACGAGCATCTTGTCTTTCCATCCAGGCTGCTTTTCCATCTGAGTAGTCTTAATATAGTCACCCTGGTAAGGGAACAACTGTCTTGTTTCTCCATTGCAAGGTTGCCCATCTCCCTTGGAATAGTCCCTGAGTAGTAATACTGCAAGATGACTGAGGTACTTTGCATCGGATGCTGATACCTCCTTTGAAATTAAAGTCTTTACTGTATTCATGGCATAGGGGATGAGAGAGCAAACATAGCAATTCTCATCAGATGCTCTTTCCCCTACCTTTTTCATGTGCTGATACCACATATTTTTCCCCAAGTGAGCTGAATTGTCTAGATATGTATTTATCCCCTGGTTATCTTCCTCTGCATCACTTTTATGTCGTCTGACATGCCCAAAGAGATCAAAGAAATTGTCATTGTTTGTACTCATAGTAGGAAAAATCATAGAAGCTCTTTCTTCAATGGGATCATTAGGATTATAAAGACCTTGAAATGTAAGATACAAAAAGATAAAGAGAATGCACATGCATGGTTATATCAAGCATAGAAGTCTGGAGAATCATTTGGTGTGCCATCCCAACAGTTGTTGAACTCATGCTCTCTCTATAATCACATTATCCTCCTCACAAATCATTACTAATATAATTAATATAAAAATTAATACAAATATTCAATAATTTTACATTTGCAACTGCACAATCTGTTCAATTATAGCGAGCAGGAGTCTTCTTCATCACTGGAGCATTTTTGAGATCCTGTAAAAAGGTATGAATATTAACATCTCTTCTGACAAGTGTAGGGTAAGACTGAAGTATAACCACAAGCCGATGTGTGTCACTATCGACAGGTATCATGTATTTACCAATTAAAACAGGTATTCTCCACAAAATGAATCTGGATACTGATCTTTCTTCCAATTTCTAATCAGGAACTGACGTTTAGGTATAATACTGATGCAACCGCTTGAGAGAGGGTCTCGTCTTTGTAGATTTTTACATCACCTAAATGCAGCCAAGCTCGTCTTCCTGATACCTTAAATGTAGAAGGGGTGACTTCCTCAAAACTAAAGGGACCATTGAACCTAGGTTTGTGCCACTTTAGAGTATAATCTTTAATGAGAATTAAATCACCAACATATAACTTTGGCTGTGGCAATAGTTCACTTGAATTAGATGCTAGACTGTCCTCTTCCATGTTCCGTGAACCCTCCCTTGGATGCTTGGCTTGATCTGAAATGAAAGAAACACTGGTAGTCATACATGACAAATAATTGTGCATCTCATCACCTAGAATCTTCGCTACACTCTGGGCATCACTCCTTTCTCTAGATGGAGGCGTAAGAGGCATTTTCATGCAATGCCCTGTCTCTAACTTGTGAGGGGTGAGGTGGTGGTCAGAATCCGGCTTATTCCGAAGGTCATATAAAGCTAAGGGTAGGCAATATAGCCATCCCTTCATTAAAGTAAATTTGATCTTGGCAATCCTCTCCTTGAGGGGGATGTTGAGTCTCTCACATATTCCATTTCCTTGTGGGTGATAAGCAGAAGAAAACATATGCTTAATGCTCAATAGAAGCCTTATTTGTTTCGAATAACTCATTGACAAAATGTGGCCTATTATCGGATCTTAGTACTTCGCACACAACCCACCTTGGGAAGATTTTGCGCACCAAAAACTTTGCTGCACCACTGGCATCAGGGTGTGTACACACATCAAGCTTGATCCACCTAGAGAAGGGACACATCACCACTAATAGATACATATACCCATTAAATGTCTGCAACATATCAATGTAATTGACATGCAAATGCTGAAACGGACAATTCAGGCGAGGTATTACTCACCTGATTGCTCTCAGTGTATGCCCAGCAGTACACCTTTGACACACAATGCAATTCACCATGAACTGTACAACATGTTCCAGCAGATTGGGAACAAACCAGTCTTCCGCAATTGTGGCAGCAAGACTTTCTCTGGTTATATGAACTGGGTAATGCAGTTGCTCAAGTGCGACTTTCAATAATGATGCTGGTGGGGCGTGGCCAGTGGGGGCGTGGCCAGCGGGCAAAGCATGGAGACGTAATCCCTGTGAGCTTCTGGGCCGCCAGCAAAATCCTGCTAAATCCTGGAGAAAATCGAAAAGAAGCCAACGTACACTCAAATCAAATCGAAGCACACAGCTACTGCCATAACCTGCGCGACTCTGGAGGTGAAACGGTGGTTAGAAGCAGAGGAAATCGCTGAGGAAGATAGGGGAACCGGCGCCGAAGCATGTCCAAGATGGCCGCCGGGCGCTGAGAAGGAGAGACTGCCGCCCAACCCGACGCCTCTGGGGACGGACCGCGCCGCGGGGAGGCGGACGCTGTGGGGGCGAGGAAGGTGTGGCATTGCCCTTCCCGCTGCGCCTTGCGCTGATCCTGCGGAGGAGGGAGACGTGTGTGGGGAGTGGGGTCCTCTGCCTCGCGCTCCGCCATCCTTGGGCGGGAAATAAGCACCAGTGCCCGACCAGAGGACTGGTAGCTCAGAGCGGGGGCACGGACTGGCTCCTCGCGACACGTTTGAGGATTGGAGGCGGAAATCGGAGAGACTCCGGAAGATCGGGGCGACTCCTGGAGGTGCACCGGACGCGGGCCATCCGCCCCGGTCGAAGACGGACATTCGTGAGCACTCTGTTCATCATCGAGCACTCGATGCAACACAACAATCCACAGCAGCGGCGGCCGGCGAGGTGAGGGGAAAGCGGAGTGCATGAACTGGTCACTGGGGATAGATCGCAGACCGGGAGAGAGAGAGATCTGGAACCCGGCCCCCACCGTCTGCACCCCTGAACATACTGGCCTCGACCGGCTGGAACGGGAGACCGGGAGCGGAGAGGACCCAGGAAACTGCAGCCTCGAACGCGGGTGAGCTGCGACACAGCGCCACTGACTCCTGGCCTGAAGCGATCAACCGTTGAGCGCCCGCAAGAAAACTGCAAGTCACGCCGGTAAGGAGAGGGGAAGGTGGAGGTATAGCCCTGCATTTAGAGCGACCTAAACACACGAAAATAGACTGTCAGAACGGCGAAGGGGGCAGAAGGGAAGATCCTGAAATAAAAGGCATCCAATATACTAATCTAATGCAAACGGCGCCTTGAGAGAAGCGGAACCCAAAGACCGAGACGAGGGAGACTGAATAGACTCAGGAACTGGCCTAATGGGAAGGGAGTAGGCCCCGCGCTCAGTGTGACCGACACTTCCAAGCTACACATGTGATCACAACACAGGGGAAGAAGGGAGCTGTGAATCCATAACCAGCACAGCAACCGAAGACACCCACTGATGACGCGGCTTCAAAGCACAACATACAGGAAGCCACATAGTACATCACCCATCTGAGATAACAATCTCCTGTACAGAATACCAGCATTGAAAGCACCACCCCACAAAACGGGAAAGGCACGCTAAAGTCTACACCCCACACTATAATAAACAGGCAAACAGTTGCCACAATGGGCAAGGATAAAGTGACGACAAAAAAGGTGGGCAACCAGAGCACTATGGAGCAATTCAGAACTCCCACCCTGCCTCTACCAACGGAACCAAATGGCCCGGAAGATAGGCAGAATCCAGAAGAAACCCTCTCCCTAAGGGATGTGATGACCGCCATTGCCAACTCACGGGCATCCATGGAAGTTAAAATGGATGGCATCTCAACAGAAGTTTCCCTGTTGCGGCATGACCTTCAGAAACTATCATCCCGCACTGGAGAAGCCGAAACTCGCATATCGGTCGCGGAAGATGAGCTGAGAGGTATGGGCCAACAGATGAACAGAGCGCTAGAACGCATTAAGGTACTGGAGAGCAGGGTGGAGGTGGGAGAGGGCAGATCAAGAAGAAATAACATCCGCATTCTCGGGCTGCCCGACAAAAACTGAAGGAGAGAGCATGGAACTCTTCCTGGAAAAATGGCTTGTCGATCTGTTTGCGCCCAAGACCCTCTCGACATTATTCTCAATAGAAAGGGCACATCGAGTCCCAACGGGCATCCCAATCCCTGGTAAACAACCGAGAACTGTTGTAGCGAAGATCCTTAATTACAGGGATCGGGGCGCGGTGCTGCAGATGGCCAGGACAAAGGGAGAGATAACATACAATGGCTCCAGGATTGGCTTCTTTCCAGACTTCACTAGGGAAGGGCAAAAGATGAGACAATCCTTTGACCCCTCAAAAGGCGCCTACAGACACTGAATATAAAATATGGCCTCCTGTTCCCTGCACAATTGAAGATATATCATAATGGCACCACAATACATTTTACTGATCCCAAAGAGGCATGGACCTGGGCCGAAAGGAATCTGAAGGGGGAATGGAACCCACACAGAAGACAAGAAACAAGAAGGAACAGGCCATGCCGAAATGAACCACCGGATAGACCAGACCACCAAGAACAGGAAGTGATGCCCCAGAGAGGTGATGAATAACTGCAACAGAAGATGTAAAACGGCAGAACACATGGCATGCATGAAACGTAATCTGCCCGACACAAGCAGCACCCGGTAACAAAGCTGGCGGCCCGAAGACCAACACGGCACGAACCCCCACAGCAAGAAGTGCATACGGAGGTTCTCTTGAGCTACAGAGACCTAAGCACTATAAAAATTGTTAGAGAAGTTTAATGTTCTGTTTAATGGGCGACAGATGCTTCAGTTTGGGAAGGAGTATGGGGAGGGGGAATAGAGAGTCACACAGGTATTTAAATGACGCCTGGCCTATCAAGGCCACTCTGCACATGAAGTATATGAAGATCACAAATATCAATTATCCGCATACACCAAGGAACTCAGTGAATAATGGCTACAGCTGCACATAGAGTAAAAAAGCTCGCCTTCATGACATGGAACGTGAATGGCCTGGGAAACAGTATAAAGAGGAGACTAGTAACACAATATATAAACCGACATGATCCGGACATAGTGATGCTTACCGAAACACACCTGGCGGGCACGAACTGCAAATTCTTCAAGAGAACTAAATATAAAACAGCAGTCCATGCAGGTTTCTCCAGGGGCTCGAGAGGAGTGTTAATACTGATAAATAAAAGAACCCCGATAGACATAACAAAAGTAATTCAAGATCCGGGGGGCAGATTTGTGTTCGTGCAGGGCACACTATGGAGCCAAACCATAGCTACAATGGCAATGTACTCACCCCCAGCAGTAATGACCCCTCTAATTGAGGAAATCACGCCCATAATAGCAAACAATCCAGCGGATATACTGGTGATGGGTGGAGACTTCAATGAAGTGATGAGCACTGTTAAGGACCGCACACACCAAAGGGGAAGAAATCCGGCTTGCCGACCAAGTTGGCTAACTTTGCATCGGCACTGGGCCTGAAAGACGCATGGAGGGACCTCCATCCAGAAGAGAGACAATTCTCTTTCCACTCGGGTGCACACGGATCGATGTCCAGGATTGATTACTTTCTCCTCCCTGGCGAGAATGTGCAAAAAGTAATTGAGGAAACTCTTCAGCCCCGAGGAATATCGGATCACTCCCCACTCACGATGCTACTCGAGACAGAAAGACCCCGTCCTCCACCGAAATGGCGACTGAATGCATTCTATCTAGGATTCCCGGAACTTACAGAGAAAATTCAAGAAGCAACTAAAATATACTTTGAATTAAATCAAGATTCCGTGGATGATTCTGGAATAGTATGGGAAGCATACAAGGCGACCCTAAGGGGTGAAATTCTGAGCTGGACTACAGCACACAAAAAGCACACCAACGAGAAATGACAGAAGCAGAAGTGGAGGTGAAGCGGGCAGAGGAGAACTTCATAAGCTCTGGTACGGAGGAAGACAACATATCCCTACAGGTGGCACAAAAGAAGCTACACAACGTTGCGCTAACATGCACGAAACAAGCACACAGGACTATGCATGCAAAAATATATGAAACAGGAGACAAAGCCAGCAAGATGCTGGCATGGTTAGAAAGGAGAGAGGAGAGCCACCCACAGGTACGTCGAATAAGAATCACGGACACTGAATGGGCCTCAACGGACGCGGGCATCGCAGAGGCCTTTGCAACCTACTATGAAAGACTATATGCCCCGCCGACGAACCCACTAGATCCCAGCATGTTGGATACAATGACCATCCCAGCATTAAACGAAACCCAGAAGATGAATCTTGAGGCTGAAATAACGGAGGAGGAATTGACGACTGCCATCTCCCAACTACAAAATGGGAAAACCCCGGGACCTAACGGCCTACCAGTGGAAACATGGAAAAAAATTGGCACAGAAGAAGTGGCACCACACATGCTCAAAATGTTCCTACAAGTGAAAGAGAAAGGCATACTACCATCGGACCTAAGAAAAGCCAACATAGTAGTGATATATAAGGAGGGCAAACCTCCAGATGCATGCAGCTCGTCACGACCAATCTCTCTAATTAACACCGAAGCCAAAATACTGGCAAAAATACTGGCCAACAGATTGCAAAAAGTAATAACCTCCTTGGTCCATCCGGACCAATGCGGCTTCATGCCACAAAGATCCACACGGATGAACATTCATAGACTCCACGCTGCCATTGAAAAATCCCCCACCCTACAGGACCCACTAGCATTGCTCACTATTGATTTTGAGAAGGCCTTTGATTCGATTCACTGGGAGGCACTATGGCTCATTATAGGCAGAATGGGATTTGGAGAGCACTTCACAAACTGGGTTAAACTATTATACAATGCACCGAAGGCAGAAGTTAGAGTCAATGTCTGGTCCTCACGCACCATAGCACTTGGGAAGGGTACTAGACAGGGGTGTCCCCTCTCTCCGATGTTATTTGCACTCGCAATAGAACCACTAGCAATAATGCTAAGGGACTCCCCAAATTGGAAGGGGTTCCACTGGGCACAAAACTAGGAGGCCAAGGTATCCTTATACGCAGATGACCTCCTAATCTACCTAAGTGACCCAGTGGCCTCCTGTCCCATTGTTATGAATATACTAAACACTTATGGAAACTTCAGCGGGTTAAGGGTAAACTATGACAAGTCCCTGCTGTTTCCGATTAAAGGGCTTGATGCAGCAACCCTAGATACTTGCCTATTTAAGACGGAGAAAGATCAGTTCCAATACCTTGGGATACAAATCACCACAGACCTAACACAATATATAGAGAAAAATCTGCATCCAGTGAGGGATAGATTCATAAATGACGTAAGACACTGGATGAACCTTCCGCTCACCCTACTAGGGAGAGCTGCCCTATTTAAGATGTTGGCCCTCCTCCGATTCCTATACGTCTTGCAGAACGCACCACTATACATACCTAAAACAGAATTTCGCAAAATAGAAGAACCACTTAGGAAACTGCTATGGGGAGGAGGGCATCCCTGAATCGCGCTAAAAACCCTACACCGCTCAATATGGGAAGGGGGAATCGGTCTCCCACACCTGCAAACATACTACTGGGCAGCCCAAATGTCAGTGGTGAATGACATCCTACATGTCGATCCAATGCTACCACATAATAGAGCAGATACCCAGGCGGACCATGGGATCACCCCGCTAGAAAGCCTCTATCAAAAGAAAACAAGACAAGTCACACCTACAATGATTGCTCAAAGAACGCAGATATGGATAGATACACATAAACACCTGGGATGGGAAGGGAAAGTCACATTAAAACAACCCCTGTGGTATAACAGAAATCTCCCAGAACTTAAAGATATTCCCAAGTGGGTAACCTGGGAGGAAACGGGGATAAAGACACTGGAAGACATGATACGGGATGGAGAAATTAAGACCTTTCAAGTCCTGAGAGATGAATCTAATCTCCCCATTACAGAACACTTCCACTACCTGCAAATAAGACATGCACTCACGGCGAGCGAAATAGACATCCCAAATGTGCCAGAATGCACCCCGATCGAGAGAAACATTGTGATGGACCGAATCGAACACAAAGTAACATCTACAATGTGTAATGCCATCAACTCGTTTGCCACAAAGGAGCTCACAAGGCTCAAAGAGAAATGGGAAAGAAATGTGGGTCAAATACAACCAGAAGACTGGACAGTGGCTCTTATGTACCCCAGAGAATCAGCAATCTCAGCCAGAATTAGGCTGATCCAGCTAAAAATTCTACATAGGATATACTACCCTAGGGAGGCCCTGCACCAATGGGGGAGGGCGACGGACCCCAACTGTCTAAGATGCCATCATCAGAGAGGAACCTTCTTCCACACTTTATGGGAATGTCCGCAGATACAAGACTTTTGGCAACAATGCTGCGATAGATTATCATCAGTACTTGGCCGTGAAATTCCGATGGATCCCAAACTCCTGATACTGGGGATAGATGCGGAGATAGAGCTATCAAGATTTGAAAAACTCATGTTCGCAACAACCACAAGCCTTGCCAAAAGGAACATTGCTCAATTATGGGGCTCACCCACACCACCCAGGTACGAAAAATGGGTAGCGGACGTAGATGAGTGTGTGCCAATGGAAGTGAGAGTGTATACTACGAGGGGGTGCCCAGAGAAAGCGACCAAGATATGGCAAAGATGGCAGGACAACTGAAGGCTAATAAAGAAGAGCCATAAAACACTGAACGCTAAGCAATGAACTTAGATAAGTGATCGAAACGAACTCAAGATAACTGTATAATGCATGCAAAGATAGACCAGATGCCGGGAAGAAGTGTATACCTGTGTGTTTAACTATAGTGACTAAGGGTGAATTATGTATTTTGGTTGTGTTTGTTTGTAACTATAAAACAATAAAAAGTATTTTATTTTAAAAAATAATGATGCTGGCATCACTGGCTTCCAAGTGTTTTCCTGTCATCATAATGCCTCTGTGGGTGATAAGCAACACCCCCTACATTTGCAGGGGCATAAATACTGATTTTCCTGTATGTGGTCGATCAAAGGGATTCTCTAGTTAACAGAGCTCTCTGTGTTTCCTGATTAAAGTGGCAGGTGTCCCTTGAAGCTGCGGCGAGAGCAGACTTTCTGTCTCCATCAATCCACATACTCGTACCTTCTAAATGGGGTCGCCCTGTGAGAATGACTACTGTAAATACATAGGGCCTCATTACACGGACGGCGGTAAGGGTTAACGGTCACCGTTAATGGCAACGGTGACCGTTAACCCTTACCGCCGTACTACGAGGTCCCTTTGCGGGTTGGTGATTTAACGCCTGCTTTTTGCAGGCGTTAAAAACCAACCCGCTAAGGGACCTCGGAGCTAATTACGGCACCGCAAAATTGCGGTGCCGTAATTAGCGCCTTCCCCATTCCTATAGAGCCCTATGGGGCAGAAATGGGAATGGGGAAGGGCAATGGCGGAAGGGGGATTTACCGCCCCACCAACCTTGGAATGGGGCGGTAAATCCCCTTTCCGCCAAGGCGGTGCCGGTATTTTACCGGCATGAGCCATGGCGCTAATAGCGCCATGGCTCACCGCCTTCCGTGTAATGAGGCCCATAGTTCCAGACATGACAGGTCACTGCCCTTGATACTGAGAGGCAGGATCTGCTTCAGGTTGACACAGTGCATATGAAAGATGTGTTGGTATTTCCTGTCTCCTTTGATTTAGCCTCTGCATCCAGGCCCCATGTGGGCTTGTTAGAAGTATACTCTATTAGTATGTTAATTATGTTAATTGCTGCCACCATCTGTATATGGTAAACAAATGGACAGGGCGGATACATGGAGCCTTTGATAGTTAATTAGGCTGGCCATGGCAGGAGGATGATTTTGGCCCTTCCCCTTCTGAGATGCATTGTGTACTCCACCTGTCAGATCCAAACTAAATATAACAGGGAGGACTGAGCCTGTAGGCTGTGCCCACCTTGAGTACATGGGTCTATGTGTGTGTCGTGCTGTGAGCATAGGAAATTATATGCAGATTAGCCTGACACATTTTTCTGAGGTTGCTTTACCATCATTCAATTTCATATAAAATTTAAAAAATGCCCAGGTGAGCACACACCCACTGCGCAGATTGGTTGAATTCCGCACAGGCCATCAAGGCATTGTGAAGACTAAACATAGGATAAGAAATGACTATTGGTGGCCAGCCTGTGACCTGCAGATTGAGAGGGGTGTGTGAAGCTGTATCCTTTGTGAAAAAAGTAATAACGTGTGTGTGGGTTCCATGTGTCCCATGGCGGTCACAGATATCCTGGTGCGACAGATTGGGGATGAATGTGCTTGGTCCTATTTGGAGTGATGGTGTGCAGTCTTTCTGTCTGGTCTTCAAAGGTCTGTTCACCAGGTGGGTGAAGTTTCTGGTGAAGCCCCATGTGACTGTAAAAGGTGTAATCAAGTTCTTGGAGGAATTATCTATATGAGAGGGCTGAGTGTTATTTTGACTGACAAAATTCAGGTCGAGGGAGATGGAACAGTACTGTCGTGCACAGTCCATAACATGCAAAAAGAGTGCCATATATATCCCCCAAGACCAATGGGTTGGTGGAACGTTTCAAAAGAGTTTTGAAGGAGGTCATAAGGTGGGTGTGACCCAATGGCAGGCACTGGAAAACTGCAGTTAAGGGATCTGTAATAGTCCACAGGTGCACCCCTCACTGCACCACTGGAGTTTCCCCTTTTGAACTTAGTAGGGGTTGGGAATGCTAAAACCAAGCTGCTGCCCGCTTGGATGGGGAGAGCTCCTTTGACAGAACGAAAGATGTAGAGTGTGGTGCAGAACATTAAAAGTAGTCAGTCAAGAAACAAACTGCTGCATTACAGAACTGGTGTGATAGAAGGTAGCTCTCCTGAAGTGAGGGACATGGTCAGGGTCATGCTGCCTGTAACTCTTAGGGATGGAGGTTGTAGGTGGTTGAAGCCCACAGGTGTTCAGACATGGTATTAGGTCGAAGGATGACAGTGTGTGGACTACGGAGAGGGTGATGTTACTCAGGAGTTGGGCTGTTATTGTGAGTGACGATGGAGGGTCTGACAAGAAAGACAAAAACGTTGTGATTTTTCCTTGATGAGTACATCAGGTGAGGCACCACTCAGTTTGCGATATGGAAGAAGTTATTGGAAGCCAGGCCAGGGGATCTTAAAGAATATGTGTTAGGAGATGACCTGGCGGCTGTTGTGCAGTGGATGGTGGAATTTTGTGAATAAAGGGGGGGGTGTCATGTGGCTCACCTCCCATTGCAGCATACCCCGCGAGGCCCCTATGTTATCGGGTGTTCCGTGTAGGAACGGAGGGACACAGAGATGGTTGGAGAGTGGCAGAGGAGTGGATGGCGGAGCATACAGGGTTTTCTGCATAGAAAATAACTTAATATAATGCTGTTTAACGTACCCGTTTCTGTGTCTGCATACTACAGAATAAAAGAGAATCTAATAGATCTTGGGACAGCTTAACAATAATAAACAAGACAAATGAAACAAATGCAGAAATCTTGTCTGATGCATGAAATAATAATGACAAGGAAGAGCATCAAAGCCCTTAGGGCCTGATTTACAAAAATGTTTTCAATGAGATTTTCCCATGTTAAAATGAGTTAGTAAATCAGACCCTTAATGTTGCTTGGTAACCAGCATACCAAACACGAGGAAGATGTTACATAGGCCCTCATGATGAGTTTGCTTGTAGCATTAACACTAAGCAGAATTTCGAACACCTTCTGCTTGTACTGGCCACATGGTTATGAGATGCCCATCACATGCAGTATCGCTGCATCCAGTCGTCCCACAATCTGCACGGAGTATTTAGCAAACACTCGAAGCAGTAAATACAGCATAGGTTATCTCTCAGAAATCTCCAGGAAGTATTTACTGCCTCATTTTGATTTGGAAAAATGCAGGATATCTATGAACAAAATGAAAGGTGCAGTGCGTGAACAGCAGATGAGACCGTATGGAGCAGAGGTGCCACCCATTCCTTTCAAAAGGGTTATCCCAGCGCAGATCACCATGCAGCCATCGTGAGGGATGGACCAGGATACGCATGAGGCAATGGAGCTCCTTGAGGGACAGAGGCAGCCGCAGTTCCTGCAGAAGAGATGGCAAGTGCCACCTAGGGAAAGGAGGACGATGTTGCACCAGGCAAGTCGGTCAAGTGGCACAGCGAGTAGAGCGCTCGCTTTGACATCCGTGCAGAGCCTGCTAACGCAGGTTCGAATCCCGGCGGGGCCAAACTCAGCCTATCATCCTTCCGAGGTCGATAAATGAGCACCACACACCGTGGGTTTAAGCAGCCCTCAGATACCTGAGGGTTTGTAGCGCTATATAAATGCCAAATTAAATTAAATTAAATTAAATTAAATACCGAGGGTTAGACCATCACCATGGACTCCTACTGAGGAGCAACTAATGACCCATTACCGCCTGGACACTACCAGGCATATCCTGCAATTGGTAGAGGGGGGTGCATATAAAGTGGCAACAACACCCAGGCAGAGGGGTATTGCTCTTTCATTTGTGTAGCACTGGCCCATTCCAGAACTCGGTGAGATTTTACCCACGCCTGCAGCCTACTGCAGCCTACTCGCGTTGTGCTCTGCAGGGCTTCTTGGGGATTCATTCTTGAAGCATGCCTGCAAAAAACAAAACCGACCAGCTTCGTAGCGCAGCACGGCATAAATAAACCGGAAAGAACATTTCAGCTATGGGGGAAAAGGCAGAAGCTAACTTGGCTCCGACATCCATTCATTTGGTCACTCAGAAGGACAATGGCATGTCGCCGCGTGGGAAAATCACGGAATAATTCCATCAGAGTTCATATATTCACTACGTATAGGGGGGGGTGTGAGCCAGCAACTGCCACTGCATCTTCACAAACGGATTGCACTATGCTAACCCCAATCGATAACAATTCACTGCTGAACATGTGCGACAGCTTGCAGCATACATCCATAGGTTTCTTGTGGCCGAGTTCACCCAGTCAGCTCTTCGAATCTCCTTATAATATTATTGCCTTTGACCTGACCAAGTAACCGGATCTGGAAAAGGTATCCGATTAAGTCTTCAGTACCTTTAATGACACAAACAGCACAGACAGCATTGGCACTTCCATGGCTACTAAGGAGATGAGCTGTATACTCATAATGCTCAAAGAATGATTTACTATTTGTACTGACATCTGCAAAGCGCAAAGGGATCTCCATGATGTCGTTGGAATGTGGAGGAGCCTGCAACATATATGCTGACTTGCTCACTACTATTTCTAGTAATAATGCTTTACATACAGCGGAAGATGCATTATACCTGATACCGTCGAGGAATAGCCTATTCTTCCTAATGACGTCATGGATCCTATCACAACTAAATCGCTAGATCGCACTTACAACATTGTTCTTGAAGATAACGAGGTTCAGAATGAAAACTCCATTACTATACCCTATGGCACCCGCAAAAGATCAAAGCGTCAGAATAATAATTAGATAAATAAGAACAAGCTCTTAAAAACCGTTTGCAAAGTAAATGACAATCAGGGACATAATAAGAAGAGTGCTGGGTCGTTGGCCATTACATCAGCGCCTAGCATGTCTTGTGTTTCCACAGCTAATAGTTCTGATCTGGTAGACACTATTGGCAAAAAAATGAAATATGCCTGCTTCAGGAAAAAGCATCTTAAAGGTCCATTGAACTATCACTAAGCCCGAAACGAGGCCGAGGTGGAGTCTTTTCTCCACTCCGCCATCAACGAAGGAAGTATTACTGCGTTGGACAGGCCTGCATCCAGCATACCACCTACATCTCTATGCCATGTACTCTGAGGTGGCATATCACCTTTTTTTGCTCCATTTAACATTAGGAACTGATGTTCAACCATAAAGGCATTCCATCTTTTCGCTATCGGAGTCATAGGTTTTCTCACTTGGGGTATACATGTCAAGTCTCCAGTTATTATTACATGACCACAAATCGGGTCCAGTATTGTTAATTGTAGTACTTCATCCATGGCATCGAAGAAGTCAGAATCAGTTATTGCAGTGTGATTCCAGTAGATGTTTAACAACCCAATATTTGTTGACTTTAATTTTATCTTTACCAATTGCAGGAAGCTATTCGGGGAAAACCATAGCTCAATTTGCAGAATGGCAGAAGATCTTATAGCTACCATTAAACCTGCCATGGGTCTACCTCTGACTGGCACGATAGCTGGAATCAATAGTACAACATGTTTATCCCACACAGGGGCGATGGAAAGCCATATTTCCTGAAAAGCCAAAATATCATAACTCATCAGTAAGCTATCTTTAGATTTAGTAAGATGTTTAAAGCCTTTTGTATTCCAGGAGGCTAGAGAGAGAGTTTTCTGATTTTGGACTAGTTAGTTGTTATTCAGTCTCATTTCTCTAGTATCCGACATTTGTCCGTCCAATCTTGCCATATTTGTCTGTGAGTTACGAATTAGACCCTTCTGGTATACATTTGGTTTAGAAACATACTAATTTCTGAGGTTAGGAGGCTGTTGTTGATCAAAAAGTGCTGGATTTAGTAAAATAAAACCCAGTTCATACAGGTCATCTCTCGCCTCTCACACAGCATGTTTGACAAAGCTTGATTTCATCCATAACTTTCTCATAGACAAGTCATTTCTATGAGGGAATTATATTTGGTCTATGTCACTGGAGCATATCCCTTCAAGAGCTAGAACCTCTGCAAATATATTAATTACGGATTGTCTATTCAGATCAAAACTGCGAAAGGGATGAGGGCGACACTGCATCATTAAACAGTTTGTATTCAAATCTCTCAATGGAGTACGGGACCCCGCTTTAGTTGCATAGCTTACTTTGACATCTGACAAAAAATTAAATTGCCTTGTGGTGTTCATCAAAGGTGTTTGTATTCCACCATTCATAGCATTCACTATTGGATTCTCTTGCGTGTTCGCCTGGGCAATAATTCTTTTTAAAGATTGCTCTATTTCCATTTTCCATTCACTCATTAAAATGAGTTTTTCCTGATTCTGTTTTGCTGAGTCGTAACATTCATCCCCTTCACCAGTTTGTTCTGATTTCTTTCCTATTGGCAATCTCTCAGTATGATTTAAATCACCATTTAGCTGACCCGGCAATGTGCTTACTGTGACATCTGATTCACTGTTACCAACCATTCTGACTTGCTCCATTTCAGTGTTACCATTTGCAATTTCCTTCTGCTGTTTTGCCAAACGGATTAAATTGTCTAAAGGCTCATATTCTACAGGCGTATTTTGTGTCAGCCGATTTTGACTCGCTTTTTGTAATATCACATTTCAATATTTATTAGCGATGGCTGTGCGAGCTACAGCAGCAGCTGTCTTGGGTAGCGTTAGAGCAGGGGTCCCCAACCTTTTGTGCGCAATGAGCAAAATTGGCATATCAAATTAAATGGTGAGCAACATCCATTTTTCGACGGAATATATCGGCGCATAGTTGGCAGACAAATTGTTTGCAACACAAATTAGAAATGTAACAAAATTAAAACTGCATATTGAACATTTAATTTGCAGTACTTAATAGTTATATAGACCACGTGTTATTCTAGTCAAGGAAATGTGCAAGGCCTTTAACTTCATTTGACGTTAAGTGGTTGTTTACAAGGAATGTTGAGGAAATTGAGTGGTCAGTAGTACATTTATAGACATATAGGACCAGTCCAGCTGTTCAAAAATAGAGTAGGAGTAAATAAACATTACCAGGGGTTTCAGGTTTCCGAGCAAAATATTAGTGCAAATGTATGGACAGTAAAAATGGCCACAAACGGAGCCTCAGATTCTGCATAGGATTTTTTGGGATCTTTAATAGCAAATTGTGCATTCCTAAGCATGCAAGATCGGTAATACTGTTCCACAGTCATTGATGACTGTATTGTGGATGTTTTTTTCTTCAGGAATGTTATGAAATGTTACATTTCTTATTGATCAAAGAGTAAACACAATCCTCTTGAGTTCATTTTCCAATGGCCAGGGTAGGCACCACGAAGAAGATATCTGACAGCCAGAGAAGCTGGTTGGCGATGCCTACGCTCGAAAAGGAGGCATTGGAAAGAATTACTAATTCACAAGAAATTAACATATTCTCTTAAAACTGTTGAACAGTTCAGAGGCCACAAAGGAAAGCGTCAGTTTGTCTGAGTCTTTAGGAGAAACTATCCAGGAGAGAGCTATTGGCAAACCGTGCCCCCAAGTTGAGGAGTTCCAGGTTATAGAAAGGGATGCACCATGGTTTGATGTAGAATGTAGAATCTCGAAAAGAAAACTGAACCATGATTTAATGAGGGGTGTGTACACTGCTGGTCAGATTTATAGTTTCAAAATGGCATAAAAAATCACGTTAAGACAAAAAAAGAATTTGAGAAAAAAAATGGGAGCTTTTTTGAAGGACACCAAATCATTTTATGTTTATTGCTGTTGTCAAGACAGGCATTATGCCATCCCCTTAGACAAGTATTTCTTGGACCACCAGCCCCTCAAGGTTATAGGCCAATTCCCTTACTGGACATTGGGGCTTATTACGAGTTTGGTGGTATCTCACCGGTACCGTTACTGCCACTTGGTCCAGCGGTATCACTGCCAGATTCCAAGTGGTGGTTTGGCGGTGTTAATCCCCAATTATGGAGTCTGTAGCACTCCAGGGTGGATTATGTCGGTATTTGATTGATAGAAAGATAATGTGGCGGAATTTACATTTTATTGGAGTCGGTGACAAATCTGTGGATGCTGTCCCTTCTCCCCTATGGGGGAGACCATTCCCATGCGGCCAGCGCGGTACGTCCTCGGTACAATAGTTCCCCTGAGGGTGGTGCACAGGGAGAGAATCACATGGGAGAGGAAACCCCTCCTGGGACTAGGAACAACCCTACCCTGAGAACGCAATATACTCGCCAATCACCAGACCATAGGACCCCCCCCATTCTTATGACCCAAAGAACAACCCCTTCCCTAGATAAGTACTGGGACTATGAAGAGCACAACTGACCCAAGGAAGATCAAGGTTAGAAATACTGAGGCGAGGAAGAATGGGGAAGAGTTGAAAGATATGTTATTGACAACCACTGAGACAAATAAGATGCAAGGAGGAATGTAGAGTGTTCTGCATAACCAACATGAGCATTCTAGACAACTTGGAATAAGCACTGGGATGAAGAGGAGGAGCGGAGGTATGAAGAGTTCTCCTACGAACCACAATGAGCAGTCTAGTTGTTGCTGGCTGCTCATTGGTCAATGCATAGTAGAAAAGGATGAGGGACTCAGGAAGAAGTTGTCTAGTCCTCCATGAAGGAGCTGCAGGAGCCAGCATGGTGCAGGAAAGTGCAAGGAAGCACACCAGGATGCCAAGAGAGGAGCTGGAAGGACAAGGGCCAGTCACAGTGGAAGGACCGAATGGCGAGCTGGCAGAGAGAAGCTCCCGGTGTTCCTGCAGACAGGGAAGCTTGTGAATGGAATACCACGCTGTCCTGGGAAAGATTGACACTGCAGTGTTCATGGGCAGACCAGAGCCCACTACAAAGGGGAGCACTCAGGCTGGCTGGTGGGAAACTAAGACGGTGCAGTCAGCATCTTAATAGTCACAGTACCTGGCAGGCATGTGAACCATGTCTGTCCCCCAACAAGAGAAACTTAAGGGTCTGGGTCCCACTAAACGAAAGCAACATGAGTCCTCTTCCTTGTGGCGGTACTTGGGAGGAAAGGGCTCCAAGTACCCACACACAAAGAAGGTGTCTGGGACCCACTAGAGGAGAAACACACAAGTCCTCTTCCTCGTGGTGGTACTTGGGAGAAGAGGGCTCCCAGTTCCCAAACATAAAGAGGGGTCTGGGGCACAAACCCATGAGAAGAAGGGAAACCACAGAGTAATTTACTAAGCACCATACTTGGCAAGGAAGTGAACCAAATTGGCCCAAGCAGAAAGAGAGAAAGGCAGAGATCTAGGACCTACAAGAGAAGGAACCAGGGAAAAGGAGTCATTGCCCCTGGCTGTGGTCCAATAAATAGAGAGTTGCCAAGAGAAGGAACCAGGACAAGGGAGTGGTTGCCCCTGGTTGCTACAAAGTTTGTGCAACAGAGAAATAACTAAGAACTTTATGGAACTTTGTTTTACATTTAAGAACTTTGGGTTTGGAACCTGTCTTATTTGGAACTCTTTGATTGGATCTACAACCTATTCTTCTGAATTAAGAAGACATTTTGTTTTTTATAGGTTAGTAAATAGTGTGAGGGATGGAGATAGGCTTCGGACTTGTGACAGTGGACTATTTATTTTAGACAAGACATACTGGCAGTTTCCTTAGTTTTGGTTGAGGAAGGGAAACCCCTCTTGGCTTTAGGGAAAGCCAGGAGTTTCCCCAGTCCCCCACCCTTTTACTTTCAATAAAAGTATATGTCAATCAACATGAGCCCACTGTGTCCGAGTCCTGCTTCTACATTCTTACAGGTCACTAATGGTATTTTAAGTCTTATCCAACGTGATACACAGACATGTCAACATCTGTCCAATATACAAGATTGTGGAATTATACATTGTTTTCCAACACCAATAAAGGTGGCAGGCAGGGATGTCAGTTGGTCCAAATGTATTCCTTTTGGATGTTGATTCTAGTACTTCTCTTAGGAAAGTTAATCTACCCTCCACCTGAAGGGTTCATTTTATAGCATGCTTCCTTATGCAGAAGACACAGCTATTTTGGACTTGCCCCCAGCAGGTCTCCAACAGGGCCTGCTAAACACAAGTTACTATTTTGGGAATTACAGTTTGAAATTAAATATAATAAAAACAAAAATGATGGTGTTCAGGCAAAGGGTGAAACCTTGTAGATCGTTTTTAAATGAATGTAAAGATGAGGGGGCAGTCTCATATTTATCTGAGCCTACTCTTCTGAAAGAGCAGTGCTTGCGTCGGTCATTTTAAGAAGATAGCTGAAAAGACATCATTAATGATTAAATGGCTTTTTATGTTGTTATTTCAAGTTTTCTGCATTCTGATTGGAGAAGTTGGAGGTATATAAGACAAAGATCTGCTGCATGATTTTAAGGCCGCAAAATCTAGGGTGGTTAGAACTGTCATTTCCTGGAGGGGTTGCAAAATAAATTCCTGTGCCAAATAGCAGGTCTCTCTGCAGTTACACCTGCTAGCCCCTTGTGAGCCGAATTCGGGGTGTTCAATTTGAAAGTGCCAGGCCAGTTAAGAATGTTCCTTATTTTTTAAAAGCACTTCTAGGATTTTCTGCTAATCATAAAGTGAATTTCAGTGCAAGTGCGATTGTAGCCTCCCCTGGTGAAAATAAATACTTGTGGTTACGGGCGGTTTTAAAGCACTGTCCATTTGGATAGGGATGCAATCTGACTACATTTGGTGCATTAAGCCACCTCAAAATAAATCCAAAAGCTAGAGCGTGTCCGATGGAAAAAGAGTTAGATGTCCAAAATATACATAGGATGCCCACTTTAGCCTTATATACAGACGTACGTACACATATAAAATGGCAAGGAGAAATCTGCCAAATAAGATCCCCAGAATGCAGGAGGCTGGTGGTAATAGTACGCTTAAATGTATCCACTCCCCAATAAATTAAGAAAGTGTGCAGGAGGAAGCACAAAGTGCGCTTGCAAAATAGGAGTCAAAGATTTGGTTCATTTTCTGTTCATTTGCTGTTGTTTCTCTGTTTTGCATAAGCGTGGAATGCATGGGAGCTATGTTATATATAATTAATTTAATGTTCAGACTTGTATATATAGCAAGTTTGATTATGTTAAAGTTGCTTTTTTATTTTGGGCTTGTTCTGTGTGAATTGTATGAAAATTATGAAACATGTTTTTAAATGTTGCTGACTTAATGGAGAAATACGATTAAATGTGAATTAGTACTTCAGGTCATTACATGGTAGCCTTTAAAGATCACTTCATTGGGCCTTTGGAGGTTACCTCCTGAGAATTATTTGGGAATGTTATGGCAAATGGTGTGTATTAAAGCTCCAGAAGGCTGTTGCATTGGTGAAAAAGTGGTTAGGAATAAAAATAATACCTTTCTCAATTATTTGGAGCCTATTTACTCTGCCCAAAAGGGATTTTACACAAGACTTAGTGGCAAACATTGGTCAAACCTTTGAGCATTTGATGACCACTTCATAGAGGGGTGTGGTGGTGTTAACTGAGTATTTGAATCAATGAATTGACTTGTTAGTTTAAACCTATTAACAATAAATTAATTGGATTGGAATACAGGGCAAATTCATTATGAAAAATGTGGCATGCATTTACCGTTTCTGCCCATTAACCATGTGCTAGATGGGCAGGTTATCAAACAATTACCATTTTTCCGCTAGGACACTATGTAATAATAAATACAGGAGACACCAAAATGAATATTGTCGATAAATATACATGGTGGGATCAAACACAAACCTCACTTGTACAGAAAGTGTGCATGCACATTATTTAATAAAGGAAAGTTGGGTTTGCATACCACCTCCTTGTCCATTTTGCTCATACTAGTTGTACCAAAAAACAGAATATGCCAATTTTCTCCATGACTCAAACATGGTTAAAATATTGTACTCATTAATACATTTGTCAGCTGGGCAAAGTAACTGGAGATGACAGGGTTTTAGCAATGACACTACCATAACAAGTAAGGACATTTACTGAAGAATTATGTGCATGGTGGCACCAAACAAATCTTGCATGCATGAAAATAATCCAGCTGGAAACACAGCGGCTCATTGGCCAACATTCTTGCACAGTCCAGGACTCTGTCCTGACTACAGTGCTACTGAGGTCTCATCCATTCAGCACCTCCTTCTAGGCCTTCACACCATAGCCCAGGGCAACTGGCGAGCAACAATTTAGGGTGCTGTGAGCAACATGTTGCTCCCGAGCTACACGTTGGGGATCCCTGCATTAGAGTATGAATAAACTGCCTTGTGCCTGTAATTTTAGAATTTGCAACAGTTGGAAAATGTTTTAATTTTTTTGTTGCTACTCTGGTAATAGTATTCGTTTCTTTCATTTTCGGATCAAAAATGTTGTACGTTAGAGCATTACTATTCTCTGATACCCCAGAAGCAGTTTGAGCCACACTGTTTTTCATCTGTTTCAGGGGATGCTTGCTGGGTATTTCCAAGTTCTTAGACTTGGCTTTCTTTTTTTAATGCATGATTGCCCTGGTTTGCACTCCTCATTTTTATCTTGGATGGTACTTATGGAAGTGCTTTCCAGACACTTATCATTAAGGGGGTCAATGGTAATAGTTTTCTTGACAAGTTCTGTAAGACTTCCTCCTTTTTTTTAGCCCCCAGTTGCAATGCAGTCTTTTGATTTTGTGTACAATCAATTAGCAGTATCTCATCATCCTGTGATTTTAATTCTTCAATTCTCGGTTCTGAATTTACAGCTAGGCTATTGTGTCTGCTAGTTTGTTTCTCACAGCATACACAATGTGATTCATTAGCTTTATTTCTTTGTAAAATTTTAATTAGTAAGGAATGCTGATCATTTATTTTAGTGTCATATAGACGTGTAAGTGAGAACAAAGCTGCATTCATAGTTTGTAATGATGTTTCTAGACCTATTACGAAATTTCCCGGTATTGCTTGGGTTTTTTCATTTGAGGCAGAATGATTCCGCCGAGGGGTCGGTTGAGCAAAAGAGCAGGACATTACACAAGATGCATTAGCTGTAGGGGAAAACATCATAGGTGATTGATATAAATCTTGTCTGTCTTCACTATCGTCTAGGACCTGCTTGGAACTACTGGTCTTTTTTGCCTCTGTTGAACTAACCATGTTTCTATTGTGAGTATTTACCATTCTCACCTCATCAACAGTCTCCCTTTCACTAACACTGGCAGGTGCATTCGACTCCGTTTCCTCGTTACTATGTTCGAGGGTAGTTTGTATGCTAGGGAATATTTCTATCACTTCATTTTGTGGTTCCATCCCCCCCAGTCCTTGTTGGTCAATTACATTAAGAACTCCTGCAGCAATTAGCGAATCAGGGAGGGAAGATTGAGTGCTCACGTTGGTCCCATGAGAATCTTTACATGCTAGATCCTGAATATTTAAAGCACCATTGACACTTGGGTTTTGAACACTTTCGTGACCTTTTCCTCCTTTACCCTCTAGGACACAGAATTTTCTGATTTCGGCCATTGCCGAACAAGCTCTTATACTAGAGGCTGATTTATTAACTCGCATAAGATTGATTGTTCTTGAAGACGTTTTAGGCGTAGAAATGGCTTCCCTCTCACACATGTTGATGGCTTCTTTCGACGGCATCCCGGTGCGCAGAGTCATTACCATTTTGTTTGCAGTAAACTAAGGCACCCACTTAGTTGCTACAAGATGCTACAAGCAAAGGGTCACTCGGTACAGGATATCAAATTACAATTCAAACAATTGCGAGGGGGAAAAGTAAGTTTGCTCCGTGGTCGCCTCTCTTTTAGGCACCAACAACACTGTCTTATTCACTGCTCATTTAGTTGCGTTGCCACACAAAAGCACGGCATGCAGTAAGCAATACTCAAATGTTCGTACAAACACAATTACTCTAACGAACGTTGTTCAAGAATAAAAGAAGAATAAAACATCCACTATTAAACCAAAAATACTCAAGATGTAAACAGTCAGACACGGAGCTTCAACATTGAAAAAGGAACGTTATGTTTACCCACAGCCCTCAGACCCTCAGCCAGCAGACAGCCGACAGCACTTCACAAAAGCACTTCCTCCAAATGCGCGCGCGCCAAATGCACGCGGCTCATTGTTTATGAGGATTGTGGGGGAAAGGGGCGGAGCTTAGGATTTTAGCTCAAGTTTTTGAGTAGTAATTCAGGATCCACAGAAAACAGGCATTCAGGCTCCTCCACAGCCGACAGCACTTCACAAAAGCACTTCCTCCAAAAGAATGCATGTTTGTCAGTAATAGGTCCTAAGGCAACAGAAACCAATTCAGTAACTGGGTGTAGCGCTAGTGTATTATATTTGCCTTCTGAGTTGATGGTCATTGAGGATAAAGGGCTATCAGGGAATTAGTCAGAGTGGATTGCTGATATACTAACACTCATGTCTTCTACACAGGAGATGGTTTGCTCTCCCGCCACACATTGTACATATGGGCCATCTTGATCTACTGGAATCAGGGGGTTTATAAAAAGATTATCTCTCAGTCTGTCTCCTTATTGACCTTGAACAGCAGCACTCAGTGCTACTAACTTGTTTGGCTTAAATGTAGGGACATTTGGATTAAGAAACATGTCTATAGCTGGTTTGTGTGTGGAAAATTCGGGATTTGTTCTTCCAGTGACATCCCTGTTTGTGGTAATTACATGCTGTAGGACAAGGCAACTCACCTTGCAGGGAATCATGTGTGGGGCATCTCTACCTCTTACCAGAATACTCTCCCTATACCCCCCCAAATCCACCCTGCAGAATTTGGCTGTGAAGTTTTCGAAGTTATAATGCCGCAAGCTTGTTCTCAATGTTCTCCTTTTTCTCTTCATGACAAGCAGCACAGTCATTTGGCACTGCCATCTGCTCAGAGAGGATTTAGTTTGCCATTCAACATTTTGAACTGCTGCTGGAGCTTGGGTTGTAGTCCTGTAACAAATGTGTTCACTACCGCTTCCTCATGGTGTTTGTATGTTTAAGGATATCTGATTGTTGTGTAAACACTATCTTAAATCTGTCCAAATAGCATGTTCCTGATTTATTTTTGGTTTGCTTGCAATCGCTTTTTTATTATTCTTACACATTATGGTTCATTACAAACCTTTAGCAAAAACAACCACTCGTCCAGAAAAAAGAAAGACTAGAAGAAAGGGATAAAAGAATTGTAATCAAAATGAAATTCAAGCCTCCCATCCACGTTAATTCATATTTCTCAGTGTTCACAAGTTAATACCTTCTTGAGACATTATCCGTCGTCCCTAAAATCTTTCCAGTAGTACAATTTTTAAGAAATTCACTGCAGCTAAAACCAACAGAGTTCTTTCTCCGCTTAACAAAACCACCCACCATTCAGCTGGTGTCAAAGTGCTTGTGCTGTCTAAAAACTCCTTAAAATACTGTCTTCTTTCCTTAGTTAACCATGTGCAAAATAGCAAAACGTGATATAAGGATTCTATCACATCACTTTGCTTGCAATAGCACGTTTCCTGTCTCTGAGTCCCTCTAGGTTTCTAACGCATGTGATCTCCTTAGTCACCAGCACATTTAGACAAATTCTCATAAACTGCCCGCTGTAATAACTATTCGGGAACTTGGTCAAATACTTGGGGGCAGAGTCCCCACTGCCCTGATCTCATGTTGTAGGTGGTAGAACAGTTTGTATTTTCTCGTCTCCTCTAAAGTTGTTATCCAATCAAGCTCCCTCCATCTTTTTTTACCTTATTTGGGTTACTTTCTAAATCTGCTTCTGTTGCGTTCAACCTTTCCAACCACTCTTTACACAATAGAACCAATTGAACCAGCCTCTTGTTGCAGGTCGTTTCCATCTCCTTATTTACAATATCAAATATCACTGCAGAGTCATCTAAAATACACTGTCTATAAAAAAGATAGCATTTTCCATTGCACGGACGCCCACAAAGATGCCAAGCCCAACTCCTGACCCAATACCTGTATTGGGATGGACTTCTGAACCCTTAAAACACTTTTCCAAAATTGCCCCTCTAAAATGGGACACAAGCTTTCCTTTATAAAAAGTATTGATTCTGCTACCTTATGTCACAGTGGCCCGCCTTAGATTTATAGAACTCTAATACTGTTTCCAAAGAGAATCTCCCAATTATCCTTTCAATCAGTTTTGCCTGGTTTGCCATCATTAGGGTTCTACTACGTAACAGTTCTTCCATCAGGGTTTCTATACTACTTGTGTTCACACACACACCCAGTTATTTGTATGACTTGACTTGTTCTACTTTTGCCATCCCCAATTTCCATGTAAAGCGAGTTGACTGCATGCTCTTAGGATTTTGGAGAATTAGTATTTTGATTTTCTTGGGGTTTATCAGAAGGTTGTTTGTCTTGATATACTCTTCCAACATATTTAGTTGGTGTTGCAACCAAACCTCCATTTGGTCCAACAATACTAGGTCGTCTGCATATAGAAGTCTGCTAACCAATTTACCACACAGTTTTTGGGGGAAGCACCTTGCCTGGCTTAACATGTTTTCCAAAGGGTGAAAAGTGCAGGTGATAATGGACATCCTTTTTTAAACCCTCTAAAAGTAGGTATCTCTTCTGATAAAAGCCTGTCCCTCTTCAATCTTACTCTAAGGCTTGTGCCTTTATGAAGTGCTTTCAAAGTCTCTAGTAATGATCCAGGGCAGTTCCAAGCAGACAACTTACTTCATAACTCATCCATGTCTACCCGATCAAAGGGCTGGACTAAGTCTACAAAGGACAGATCTATTTTGCCTTTTCCTTCAAAGGCCCTGCTTTTAAGAATATTTAGAATCATTATATATTCACACTAGTGCCTACACCTCGGACAAAGCCTGCTTGGTAATTATCATGACATTGTTCCCTCTTCGACCACTCATTTAATCACATTAAGAGTGGCGAGGCAAACATCTTGCTAATCATGCCCAGAAGGGCAATAGGGCAATAGTTTTGGAGATCGTCCCTATTGCCCTTCTTGAAAATTGGAAAATTCACAGCTCTTTTCCAAGAGACAGGTAACATTTTCATTTCCTCAATCTTCTCAAACAAGATGTGTAAAAACCTTGACCACGAATCCGGGGCATGTTTTAACATCACGTTAGTGATTTCCATCTGGACCCGGTGCTTGTGAGGTGCTTACTTTATTTATTTTTAACCAGATCTCTTCTATAATGTGCATGATCAACAACTCTTCTAGTAGCCCACCCCCTACTTCAACCTCTAAGTTATTTTCACCAGAGTAGAGTCAGCCAAAGTGTACATTCCATGCATTATTCCGCACTACCCCAAAGTCACGCACCACCACCAACATTGGTCTAGACTCAAAGACATAATCTTTCATTGCTTTTTGATCTTCTCTGGCCCATGTTGGGTGGCCCGGTATGTCTAATTTGAAATGACCATTCAAGATGTACAAGTCTCTTGTTGACATGAGCTTCATCCATGCCAGGCCAATCCTTTTTAAAGCATGTATACCGGGCCCCTCATAACAGAATATGGCTCTTTCATCGTTCATGCACTTAGTATTTAGGCCATCACACAGAATGATAAATCCAGGATCATTTTCTCTGTAGGACTTGTCAATCAGATCTGCTACTTTCCCAATGAAGACTTCAGCCTATAATAATGGATGGCCAAGACTTCTTATTCCAGTTGCTAAAGTTACCCAAGGGGGCCCATTTCAGCACAACTCGTTGTATGAATAACCCAATGTTCTCCACCTCTAGAGATAAGCACCTCTAGTCCAGTTCTATTTTCGATGGCCATCGATAAACCATACACTGGTCTCCCTTTTAGACCTTTTTTGCTGGATTTAGTATGATACTATAGTCA
Source organism: Ambystoma mexicanum (assembly GCF_040938575.1). Classification (NCBI taxonomy): domain Eukaryota; kingdom Metazoa; phylum Chordata; class Amphibia; order Caudata; family Ambystomatidae; genus Ambystoma; species Ambystoma mexicanum. The sequence goes on along the minus strand of NC_090930.1, from coordinate 549,824,606 downwards.
TCTAGACTCAGGTTATGTCATAGCCAAGTGTCTTGGCGGCATAATAGGTCAAATTCCCAAGCTTCACGTTGCTGTTCAATGTGAGGTGCTTAGATCCTCTCGAATTCCATGATCCCATTACCATGTGTGTGGGGTGTTCATCTTGATCAGCTATTGTGATGTCAAACTGCCCAATGCTCCCGGTAGCCAATCCCAAGAATTGCTCTCCTCCACTTACAGTCTTCGTTTGAATTATTACCACTGCTCTTGTTCCACCGCAGACCCATTCACAGTTAACTGAAATAGAGAGATTCACTTTTTTTGCAAGGACCTTATTGATATTGTTTCACCCCACCTCCTTTGTTCTATCTTTTACCATTTGTAAGTTTTGAGCCTTGGGTATCCCATGGGGCTGTTCCCACTGGTCACTTTCTGTTCTCTTAATGTCAGGGTTGGGGCTTTAAATTATTGTCAGGTCGAATCACAAAAGTTGAAAACCACCCGCTGTGTCAAGCAACATTTGCCTGACTATGGATGAATGGATGTGGAGGAACACAAGATCCATGCGTGCCTTATCCACAAACTTAATCACGTTTAGATCATTTGAACAGATTTGTCTTAAGGTTGGAACAAAATGTATACGTTCAATTACATTCCTTCTATTTGAGAATAACTTGTCGCTTTTGTCCAACAACTTTTCCAAACGTAGACCTCTCACATTGTCTCTGTTCTTGGGATTTGCCCAATCCATGAATGAAGGTGCATCTTTTCCTACCTTTCTCCATTTAGTTTGTCGCAACTCAGTTCCCTTGCCAAGATCTGGGTTATGTTTTATTAACTTTGAGGTCGGATCTGGCAAAACTGGCACACTTCATGCAACATCGTCTTCTGTTTCACGTTCCTCAATCTTTTTTGCTTGTACTGTTGAATGTCACTTTGCTTGGCTTAGCTTGAAATACTCATCCGTAGCCTTTCTCTTCTCAGCTAATGTCACACATTTTTGTAGTTGCGCATCCAGGTTATCTTTTAGACCACTGGCTATTTCTCTTCCTCCCCTTTTAGTGTTATTATTTAAAGCCAAGTTGGGTTTGTTATATGGAACGTCCTGTGTTTCCAAATCACCTAGTGAGTAAACTGATACATTCATCAAATCATCCACGGCAGGCTCATCTTCTATTGTTTCAGCCTATTCTTCCTCCACAACCTGGTCCATTGGTTCCTGTCTCCCTTTCTTTTTTGATTTTGTGTGAGGTTCTGTGATGTTAATTGGGATTGATACATTTCTTAGAGATTTCCGGGAATCCTATGATTTCAGCTTGCATAGAACCGGCTGCAGTTTCAATAGCAAGTTTGAAAGTACTCTGTTCTTTTTCGTTCTGTTTTTTCTTAAATATAGGGAAGGGTTTTCAGGAGACATTTGAAGGAGACTCTTCATCCATCACAACATTTGTCCTCTCCTCCCTTAACACTCTCCCCCACTTCCCTCGTCGATCTGTAGTCGGGTCTCACTCTGAGATTTTTAATTTCCATTTGGGACTATCCCTGTTACATTTGTGCTGCAACTCACGGTCACCGATCCTTTCTCCCCTTCACTTTCACATACAGGGTTCCCCTGACAGGCAACACCCTTCTTTAGTATGTTGCTGGTCTTTTGAATTTGGTACCCTGAATGTGACTCCTGATCTACCATGGTCAAGACTTGGTCAATTGTCCATGGTAGCTGGGTGGATTTCTGGGTGTCTTTGTTAATCAAGCTCTCTGTTCACTACTCCAATGAGTTCCTTGTTTATTGTTGTTGTTGCAGTGAAGTAACCTTCCATGAATAGCAGCTTCAAATGCATCATCGCCAACAAAGTTCTTTGATCCCTTGTGCGTCATTCAGTGTGTCATATAATTTGGTAAAAGGGGCAAGAGCGATGGTCAACATAGACATAGCACTGGTTGGATCAAACCTATGTCATCGAAAGAATCTCTGCCCGACGTCTGCCTGTTTCCTCTTTCCCCTCTACATCTTCCTTTATTGCCTCCACTGCACCGTTCTGTCAGTGTAGAGTTTGCTGTAGTTGATGAGTCTTAAAATGATGTATCTGAGGCCTCATTTCTTGTTCCAGACTGTGTCATAACCAGTAACTCTGGTAGTTCAATGCCTATGGACCCCATGTTTTCTTCAAAAACAACGTTCTCTTGCCCCTTTTCTTGCAATTGTGAAATTTGCCCCAATCCGGCTTCCTGGGGTAAACCTCAGTGGCAGCTGCTTATAGCTCATTTCTTGCTTGCAGTAGCTCTGTGCCTATCCCTAGGTCTTCACTTGGCCACTGTCCTAGTTGGATAACTCTCTGTCATCTGCTGGCATAATGCCCGTCATGATCTGATTCACGTCAGCCCAGGAGAGGTTGTAGGACTGGATAATGTTCCGCGAACCATTGGGGCTCCTCCCTGACATATGGACATTCTTTTACCAGATTTCTAACATCTCCAGGGCACCCTGGTACATGAATGGTAATCAAGCTCTATTCTTCATTGACTGAAGGCCCTGGCAGATGTCTCAGTGGACTTGGCTGACAGGTATTGCATATAATTGACACCTTCCTTGTAAGGTAAGCTGCAAACATGGAGGAGGTAGGGATATATTCGAGAACATGGGGGTGGCCATCTTCACAGACAACTGTGTGAGAGAATATGCAGGCAGAACTGCAACAGGTCCCCACATCTGGTAGTTATGAAAGTCTAGGCAAAGAAACTCAGGAGCAGGCGAATGATGAGTTGACACTGGTTGGGGCACCGGCTTCCCCGAAGTCAGGGCTGCCGGAGACTGCGTACTAACAGTTAATGGTAGGGCAGCTGCAGCATCCAAGTGCTTGCTCTGTAAAGGAGAGGCCTGCATGCCCATAAATACTAAATACTCTATCGTTTGCTCTTTCCTCATCCTATATTATCTTTTACCAATTGAGGATACAGCAGAGGTGTTGTAATTTCTCTTTCTTCCCCGTATTGCCCTTATTTCTTTCATTTTTTATTTGCATTTTGAACTTTTCTTTTTTTTGGACAAACTGTTCCCTATTTATTAGTGGGTTTTACATTGACCTGTCTGTCTGCCTGAAAGGTACCCTTTTTACCGCAAACCTGCCATGCCAATTCTCCCACATTAAGTCATGCCAATTTTGAAAATATTTTCATGTTCTGCTGTAGTATTTTGTATATATAAAATGTGGTGATGTACTGTTAAGTGGTATTAATAGCTCCCTTCACTGTCCTGTATCATAGCTTGTAACATTTTCCATTTTCTTTTAGAATTCGATCTTAATTACCTAACCATCTACCATTCTAATTTCACTCACCATCCTTCCTTCCACAGAAAAGGAGAACTTTACTTTTCTGTGGTTCTGTGGAGGGGAAACATTAATGTGTCTTTGGAAGAATCTCCTGAGCAGGAAAAAATGAAAGACACACATACCAGCTGACATCACCAGACATAATGCAATCCTGATTTTTCCTGACTGATTTTTAAGCCTGAGGGTGAATTTTATAATACCAGACTAGATAATGTTTGTATGTTTGTTTATTTATTTATATAGCACGTCAAGCCCGGGGGTATCTGGGCGAGCAATATGCTGCTGTTTTGTGGCACCAGGAGGTAGATAAAGCTTGTTACTGATTATCTACAATTTTTTGTTGATATTCCTGACCTGATATGGTGTTTTATACTTGACGACATCCTCTCCGGCTGTTCCCACTTCATTGTCAAAATCTATTCCCTTTGTGACTACAAAGAAACACAACTTGCGGTCGGACTCCTTGCTGGAGAGCTCCTTAACTCTCAGTTCCAGTGGTGGAGGGACTCAGGGGAAGGTGGTCTTCAGGCTGATAGTCTTCCCTCAGAGCCCGACAAGTCTGAGTCATGACAGCAAGTTGTCATAGAAACTGAACACACACAATCATTCCAGCATAGTAGCAAATACAGAGACAAGTGTATTATCTTCCATAACAATCTACATAGCTATATGTTCGTCAACCAGAACAATCCCACAACAACCGGATCCTCCCACCCGACTTCTACCTTTATTGTTTATGACCATGTGATTTAAAGTGAAACCTCAGGAACAGCCTTTGAGAACAAATATTCATTGTCCAGCCTCCAGCCTCCATGTCCAGTTCTTTCTTGAAACATGGAAAAGCCTGTTGTCTACCCAGTTGTCTCCACCACTAAGAACATTTCATATAGACCCTACTGGAACGGTCTTGTCTCAACAATGATCAGGATTGCCATTTTCCTTCTTGTGTGTGGTTGTAACTTTCAACTGTTACTTTCTCAAAGCTCTAAGTCTAAACGATCTGTGCTGTGTGACACCTCTAGTTCTTCGCACAGAAGCGCTTCCGCAGCAGATCTCACAGCTCAACGCAATTTATGTACATTGTGGCGCTAATTACTTCAACACAGAAACACATAACACACTAATAATAAACCAACCATTACATTAAATGTCCATTGTTATTAGATGGAAGAAAATAAAACGTTAGACATTCATTTCTAAGCATTAAAGTAAGAGAAAAGCATAAATGACACAATGAGATCACGTGCCCGATCAGCAAGAAATAAAAAATGTGCATCCACACTAGTTAGGTTTAACCCATTGTTGACACCCACAATTAAACCCCCTTTTTACCAACCCTTTGACTTCTTAGTCGCGGCTTGCAATCAAATAGTATAACTATCGATTATCATTATTAATATTGTCAACCAAATCGCTTGAAGAAAGATTGTCATGTTTGGTGAAAATGTCCATTGTTGCTGCCTTAGTCATAATATTTTTGTAATATCTAGAAATCCAGGATAATAACTGCAAAGTAGTGAATGTTTTTTTAGAATCTGGAATTGTTAGGTTTAGCATACGAGGAAGCCTTGGCCAGTCCTTGATGGCTTTGGCTGTAGCTTTTTTCAACAGTACAGCTGCCTTTCAGCAGTTCAGAAGATGTACTTGTTAGTATGTCCATGTGATAGTCTCTAGTGACGTTGGAGCTCATATTGTTGGAATCAGTGGACTTTCGCTAGTTCCCAAAATGCACGTCATTTCCTTTTTCTGTAGTGCCTTCACAGGGAAAATATACAGCAGCAGAAAAGATGTGTTGCCCAGCACCCTTGCATACATTGGTGACAGGAACGCGCTCCTGACACTAATGCTTTATAGAATTCAAGCACCCATTTCCCAGTGACAAGGTCCTCTCACTGTGAAATTACATAGAAAATAAAACATTATTTCTACGACTGGTCTGGTGAGGGATATAAATGAAAGTGGGACAACAGCAGTTATTAATCCTGCTGTTCCACTTACAAACAAAAACATAACGTGGTCAGAATTAACCCTGCAATGCAATGTTCATCCAACTGTGCCTGCTAAAACAGGCGCTGACATACCTTAGTTTTCTGTGTTTGTTAAAGCTCCTTCCATTTGTGAATTCGGATGCCCTTTAATATGTGCACAAACAGCCCCTAATATGCACAAAGCGGCGAAAAGGGGCATTTAAATGGGTGAAACCGGCATAGTCTATCTGATATAATGCCTTGGTCCCTTTTGGTAACTTGGTTTGAGTGCAGCCTCTATCTTCAGGAGAGATATGTGCTGGCATGGTTGCAAAACAAACAACCATAGCACAGTAGTGCCAAAATCAAATAATGTCCGACCAAAATTATATACAAATAGGGACTTTAATAAAGCAATGAATGCACACAACTAATTCAAAACACAGAGCCACGCCTGTTGAGAGACATTTTTATAAGAAAGGGCAACCTTGGTTCATAGGCAGGGGTTTTCAGGCAAAAGACTTTAGCAGCAATGTCAGTGTTTGGGTGTATTTCATTAAAAAGGCAGAGCAGTGGGGGCGTAAAAGTCACTGTAGCACTTTATGGAAAACCAGGGCAGCAGGACCTGTTCAAATACCTTTTGTCTTTGGTGCTCCACCGAGTCAACCGTGGCTTCAATGTTCTTTGCTGCAATCATGCTGGAGTCAAGAAGGTCGACTCTTGCATTCTTATTGGAGGGCAAGATTTTTTAATTATTTAATTTTGTATTTGTTATTTAGTTGAAAAACACCCTTTTTACAATTTAATTACACAATGGAGGGTAAGCATCAAATTGGTTTGAGGCACATGCTCCTGTTTGGTCGAGTCAGCATTTGAGAAGGTTGACTCGATGGCTTCCAATGGTTCCGTTTGGCAGTCAAATCAGTGTCTAAATGATGCTTCTGTAGTGGTGAGTCTGCTTTTGAGACAGCGAGATGAGTTGGCGTTCAAGTGATTTGCTTCCACAGAGTTGAGCCAATGATTGGGTTAATTACTGTGGTACGCTGCAATGGGTTGAGCTGTCGTCTAGATGGCTTGAAGAGCAGGAATGTGGTTCCAAGAGCATGGAGAGCCAAATGCAGCAACAAGGATTCTGTAGCGCCTCCAAGTCAGATGAGTATGGGAACACCAGCTTGAAGATCTCTGAGGCAATTAAACAGGGTTTCACTTGCTTCTGGACCTCTGGTTTGCTCAGAGACCAAAACCAGGGTCAACATGGGAATTCTGAGTCCTTTGATCTCCAATTCAACTGCTGGATGATTGTATGGCATCTACAAGGGATCCTCCAACTCCAGTGTGAAAAATCCTGATCCGAGGGCACAGTCAGCAAATAGGGCTTAGTCTAACAGCAGTGTCAACCCATATATTGCCTGGCGATGGATTGGGAGAAGAGAGTTCCTCTACCTTGGAGCTCTCTGTCTTCACCTTTAGGGGAGAGGACCTTGAAATAGACTGTATTACCAACAGAGTTCTATATGAGACCACCTTCTTCCAGAGTGCAAAGGTAAAACAACTGAGAACAGGATTTCCTGCCATGATCAGGTATCCTGCTACACTGGTTTGGTCCAAAACAAGCTTGTTGACAGATGTACTATCCATGCTGATGTGGCAAGTATCATGTGCTTCCTGGCAACATAACCAGAGTCCTTTGTAGGAAATGAGTGGACAGTAAGGCCTGGAGTGCCCTAGCACAAACACAGATAGCGGGGCCATTCCCTCAGTCTACCTCTACATTCCGGCTACCCTAACTCCAACCGCTTCCCATGTCTACTGACCTCAAAGGGACCCCAGTGATGAACACCCTGATGTGAATGTGGTTTCGTTATGTCAGGAATTACTTTGAAGCACTCATTCAGAGGGGACCTTCTGGGGAGGGTTCCTGGGCTTTTGGTGGTAGGTGTTCGCCTTCCACTGGAGGATCAAAGAGGCAGCTTCCTGGTCATTGTGCCACATGGCATTTGTTGGAGCAGAAATTCCAGATAGCTAATACACATTGCCCTGTCATAACTAGAGCCCTGCTCACCAAGTATGATACCCAAATGATGTGGCTGTATAATTATGTAACCTCAGCAGCCACCATGACATACCCAGACATGGCTTATTTTAACGTGCCACCGGGCTGACTAGAGTGCACAATTTTGATTATGTTTTTTATCAGAGGTGCAGACGATTAAAAAGCCACCCCTACCTGATTGAACTTTATGTACCAGCATCTGTCAAGATTGAACATGTGACCTTTGAACCTGCACTGCACCCACTGTAGAATAGTTGCTGGAAATGTTAAAAGACTGGTCACAGCAAATGGACATAAATGCACAGGGCCTCCCTTTCAGTGACCGAATTACCCTCATATTTTATTAATAAAAATTAAAAACAGATCAAAGGCTTTCATACCCTGGTAGATGGCAACTTTTCCCAATGGTATACTACAAGTAGTTATATTTCTGTATGTCTCTGTCTTCACATGGTGGAGGCACCTAACAATGTCTTAGAGTCTTAGTGGTGCTACTGAAACCACAGGGATGCCAAGTAACGAGACAAAATAATGATGAGCCGTAAAGAGCTACAATTTATAAAAAGATAGAGCAGCTTCTGATTACCCTCTCTTCTATCGGGACATTTCCAGTTCTCTGTCTTCTGCTCAGCTTTGTCAGCAGTAGGCCACAGGGCCGTTGTCAGGGAAACCCCTTCAAACGTTCCCTAAGTCGCTGATGGTTCTGAAGCTTCTGCTAAGCCACTCCATCAGACTACTCGTAGAACGAAAAGTATCAGCTCGGCCAGCAGAAACGGCTCCTTACAGTGGGCGGCAAGGGAGCAGGGGAAGGAGAATACGCTAAACTCTATGCCCCCCCGGCTCCAGCTGTTCCAACTGCCTCTCACAAACCGCCATGCATGATGATGTGGTGATGTACTGCATTCTTCATTTTAAGGAATGCACTGCTTCTGTGCCTGGTACGCCTCCTAAAAAGGGCGAATTGTACCTCACTGTTCTCTGATCACTGAGCCATGCGTTCTGCTCCAACTAGTGCACAGGAAATACCAAGCTTATTTATTGTGATGTATTCATGTATTTATTTCGTTATTTGTATTCCTTTCTCGGAGTTTTGAATAGTGCCACGTGTTGCCTTGTGGTCCCTTTAGATGGCATGCCCTGCTATGCACATGGTGTCAAGGGTGCTGACAGGTCTAGCAGGATGACCAACGATAGGCAACTCGTGTGTGCAATGCCTCGAATCGAATCCCAGATTGCAGCCAGTGCTATCTGCCATACCATGAAGACCTGGCCTGTAGCCTTTTTGCTAGGTATCATATATGCCATTGGACTCTATGAGGTGCTGATATTTGGAGGCAACCAGATTGTTAAGAGTGCTGGCAACTAATGCATTCAGTTTCAGAGGAGAGGTTGGCCGGTTAGTTGCATCCCCAGAAGAGGTGTGATGACTGACCTCTTCGGAGCTTTGCTGGTTAGAGGGGTGTTTTGGTAATGATGGGAAATGAGTTGGCCGATCTTTAACCACACTCTGTTGCCAGCATGGCCAGGAAAGTCTCTGCTGTAGACTGGTCTGCCATTACTGCCGGATCACCCCAGAACTGGAGGTAAATCCCCCTGATCCCGAGCGACTCTTATTCCCCATTATGGAGTCCCACTTGACACCTTTGGGGGTTGGAGGAATTACCACTGGTTCTAATTCTGCTGGTGGTTACTACTCAATTTTCTGATGTGGGGGGGGGGGCATCCAGTCAAACTCTGACTATGGCATTGTGCTAAACGTTGGTGTCATTCTGATCCTACCAGCTTCTTCTGTACTGGCATGCTCGTATTGTGGCCCAATGTCATGAAGGAGAGTCATAGCACAATCTTCCCTGGGAGTGTCCAACATAAGGCTGTAGGGGCAGAAGAGAGTTAGGTAGTTGGGGGGGCATAGTCCAGTGTTCAAAGGAGGGTAGTAAAATCATCATTGAGCCACAGGTTTGCTCTATGAAGACTCTAGTCATGTTTGGTAGCACTTACTGTGGCTAGGAACTTCCTTTTCGTCAACAGAGCTGTTTTGTTTGTGGTGAGCAACAGTCTGAAATCAACACAGATTTGGTCATAAAAGGGTCACCGCTGATAGATCTCTCATTTGCATCTTTTGATGTATGACTAGCAAGATCAGTGGGGTCCTCTGGGTTGCATATTCATTCCTTTGGTTCATGTTCCAGAGTCTGTGTCTTTCAATTGGTGCTGCCGATGAGTGAGAGGAACACACATAAGGGGATCCACTTGAAATGTTGGACAGGGATCCGCAATCTGTGGCTCTGCAGATGTGTTGTGCTACAACCTCCGTGATCCATCGCAATGGATAGGGCTGATAGGTGTTGTAGTCCAGAGAACCAAAAGTTGTAGACCACTTGAGTTGGAGAAGAAGTGATGTCAATGCCCTAAAACAGTCCCATGAATCATTCGCCAAGAACCGTGTGCCCTTGGACTTAAAGCCAGTTTTATTTTCCTGTTATTAGAGCGCCCAGATGGGGGCATCAATTTGCTCACAAGCCTTATCAATTGGTCGAGCAATTTGACACTGACATTCCTAAAGCTGGCGAGGTTAGTGTCAGTTACCTTCACTTGTGGTGGTCTTAGTCTGCTCTATAAAAACGGATAATATTTATAGCGATAAAATTAAAAATGGGCAGTGGTGTTTCATGCTTAAGGACGTGGCCGTCAAGAGAGTTGCATCTTGTGTGTCTTGGATATCCCAACATTGAGAGGAGCCAAACATCACAAGAAATATAACCAAAGATACACATTGCACAGGCGAGAGATCTGATTCATTGGGTTTGCAATAGTTGTGTGCACGTCTGAAAGTGTGTCAACACGTGTCCTGCATGTGCTCCATAAGGGAGTCAATGGACCGGTTGTGGACTACAGTGTCTTGTGGTAAAGTGTGGCTGTTGAATGCAGTACCTCGTGTGGTAAGGGGAGTGGGGTTGGCAAGGGTTTGTAGCTTTATTTTGTTGGTGTTTCTGGAAGGGAATGAGTTCTGGGAATGTTTGGAGCTGAAATGATGGCCAAACTAAAAGACCAGGCCCAAGCCACAAAGCAACACAGTATCCGTATGGATCGGCAGTTCCCAGTGCTCGGCATTAGAGAACAGCACCAGTTTGTCTTTTTTCGATGACCATTTTATTACATAAAAGTGCGATTAACAGTACATGGCAGCAGACATAGCAATGAGTAGGTAAACGGGAGTGGCTATGATTTATGGGACGTCCCTTAAAGGTGTGGTGACTGCTGGGTGATTAGAGATGGGAGCTCTGTATATGGCTGCATGATGTGAGAACAACAACCCTAAGCAAGTGACTGGATCATGCATTTATTTAACTGCACATCTTTCAACTTTGATAATACAGTAGTAAGACCGGAATGTGATTTTTTTAAAGCTCATTTTACTTTTTTTGCTGCCTCTGCAGTTTGAGTTTATTGTTGGGAATCCAGTTTCAACTCATCTCAAACAACACACATCACTAACAAGAAAACATAAACAATTTTAAATAAATTGCAGTGCATATCACTTCATAATTTTGCACATATTGCTACCATTAAATAGTAAACTCCTTAATACATTTAGATAATTTGAAGCACATGTTCTTGGATGGAGCTGCATATAAAAGTCCTTACGCCTTCTATGTTTGCCTTTCTCCAGACTTTAAAAAAAAGTGGTTTTAAAAATAATCTCCGAGCATATGTCAAAACTGAACAGCTAACCTGCACAGTGTACGCATTCTTTCATTATATTGTCATTTCCTCATGCCCCAGCACTGCCTTGATATGCAGCTGCCACAACTTAAAGTGCGGGTAAAATCCCCAAGCCCTAATATCAGGCATAGCCATCAGGTATCTTTGGATAACACTGGGCTCTACCATAGAGCAAATGCCCTCCTTTTTTAATCCTGCATATTGCAATAGCTGGCGAAAACCTACTGCCAATTAACATTGCTTCGACACATCTTTAAAAGATAAGCCTAAGGCTGAAAGATGTGATTCTTCTGCAGGCAAGGTTAAATACTAAAATGCCCAGGTACATTAAAAAGAATGGAAGTGCAAGACCAACAGAGAAGTAATGAAGCGCCTGAAAGTGAAGGGAAGTGACTTGGGAAGTTCTTTCCAGAGTCTGGTAACACTCCCCATCCCCTTGTCAACTCTACCCATTACACCCATTTCAAGTCTTAAAGATTGTAGGGCCTGATTCGTGGAATTCTTTGCACGATGCAAAGTGACTTTTCACTGGTGCAAAGTGACTTTGCACTGCACAAATGCACTTTGCACTGCTCCACGAATCAAGGAGTTTGTTGGCAGTGAAAAGCCACTTTGCACCGTGCAAACAATTCCATGAATCAGGCCCTATATTGTAATTGGTTTATGAAGGGATGGGAGGGAGAGAACTCCAGGTCTTCCTCTGATCTCAATTTTTTTCTAATGACAAGATCGCTTTAATTGGGTGACAATCCACACCTTATATAACAATTGATGGAATGCTTACCTTATTGACTTTTACTAGTGATTTAAAGGCCCGGTGACTCTCGATATTCAGAAACTTTTGAAAAGCAATAGCAGGAATAATTGCTTTTTCTGGTAATTCTGAGAGATGTATTACCCAGCTTAAGTTTCCCTGGAGCACAACATCTGGATATCTATGATCCTTTGCCACCTCAAGTGCTTTTGAGAACAGATGCCAAGTGAATCGACACTCATGGGACTTATTTGAAAAACTTACTAGTAACTATGCAATATCCTTATAGCGAGACAATTGTACATAGTGGATTGTGCCTTTTGAAAACGTTTTTGCTCAAAAGGGCTAATGCCTGCTTTGTAATACCAGTCTTGTAAAGTGTTGGGACATTGTACCAAAGACATCCAATAGCGAAATAGGACGATGATTAGTGGGAAGTTCTTTCAGTTCTTTTTAGTGCATTGATATTATTATGCTCCCGTTCTAGCTTTGCGGTATCTGCAAGTGCAATGCATATTACCTAAATAAAGGTTGTAATGTGCATGCCCACAAAGGTTTTGATGACAAAATGAATAATCTGGGACCTGACCCCTCGGGCGATTTCCTTAAAAGGTCTATTTGACATGTTGATGGAATTGATATTATTCTTGCTGTCACTATATTATGCTCTGATAACATTTAACTGAGTTATGCTACCCTAATGAGTTATATATTGGAAGGTTGATTTATCATGTGATTTGTGCATGTTTCCCTCATCTCTATTACACCGATTGCTATTGGTTTTACACTTTCAACAAGCCTGTTACTATCCTTCATGACTGCACCCCAAATTCCAGCTCCAATTACTCCAGCCACTCACCCCACCCAACCCGAAAAGGAGGTGGTTTCCCACAATACACGTATTTCTATTTCCGGAACTGTGGCATATTGTTGTTGAAGCGATAGTATGTGTGAAATTGTGCAATTAGCCATGATGCTCTGCAGGATTTGAAAGCAGCCTGTTTGGGCCTTGAAATTAGCACTTAAGCATGTGCACACATTAAATACAGCATGTGAATGCCATAAGAAAATAACATTTGGTGCAGAGGTGAATTTCAAATCACTTTCGCGTGTGTAGGCATGTAAGCAAATGCTGTGCAGTATCTTAATGGCCATTGGCTCATAATGGTCTAATTAGAGACCGTTTGGACAAATAAACGCTGCTGCTCTGGGCAATCGGAGAGCTCAAAGTTCATAAAGATGCTCAAAAGTGGTTGCACGCTACACCGGGAAAGGCTTCGGAGCCAGAGGATAATTAGAAGCAATCGGCCCGACCGCAGGTATTCATGCTAGTGTTTCAAGGTACGTAAAAGCAATTTGTTGAAACAAAAACATTGGTGATTAAGAGCAATTAAAATAGTCTGTGCAGGCTCTTGCAGTTCGCAGTGGTGCCCAGTGGCGGTCAATGTGTAACCTGTGTGGGGCGCAAGAACAATCAGAGACGCCAAGATGCAGCACAGCGAAGCCGTTGATCCTCGTCAAAGAGTTGAGAGCAGAAACATGAGAAGCCTGCTGCTAAGGTGTTTGCATTTTGTCAATCTGAAGGTAGGAGCTCCTCACCACTATATAATGAAACGTCATAAATCATCCGCAAGGACGCCCCTGTGTCTGTGTGAGTCTCTGGTGCCATAAGCAATGTCGCTGGAGAGCTGCTGGGGGCGTTACATGACAGGGTTGGGGGTGCGTGGCTGCCTGTAATTGGCCAGGATTACAGTTCCACGCCAGGAGTAAGCTAAGATTCAGTACCTGCGGCAGTGGGTTGAGGTGCGACAAGGGGCGTTCCACATATCAGTCATTAGAGAGCTGGCAACTGGAATCGACTCATGTCTTCGCAGATGGCCAGTGAAGTGCGGAGTGTTCTAATTCACACCGCACAAGTCTGCTGGGAGTTGGGCCCCCTCCAGGAACATTATTTTAATGAATAACATGAACGACCTGCACTGTGAGTGAGCTGCCCAGTGTTACTTTTGTTTTTTTTGAGCCAACTCACCCAGTGCAGATGTCCTTTACTTAGCCAGCTTATTCTTCCACCTTCCACACCAGGATCTCAGGCCTCCAGGCCACCTTGATCTTCAAAACCCCCCACTAGTCTTCCACCAGTGCACACAGGCACTTACTAGCTTCCAGCCATAGTGTTGGTCCAGTGACCAGTTGTTAGAATGTCCAGCAAATGAGGAGTGTCCAAAAATTGAGCCAGTGAGGCCTAGGGTAGGAGTTTCAGAGTAGCATGCCTCCCCAACAAGGGCCTCCACTTTACTCAGTAAATTACACCCAAAAATTACAAAATGTTGCAAAATTTAGGCATGTCCATGTGGGGATAGCAGTTTGCTATCCATTCTTCCAAAAATTGTGCCTGGATGGCACTCACAAGCACCACCGGAGCTCTGTGAAGTTTTCCAGTTGAGGGGACAAAATGGCCGCCGCGTGGGTTGCCCCTCCCCCCACGCTTAGAACAAGGGATCCGTCCCTCGTTCAGTGAAAAAATTAAAACAGATGATCACGACCGGGTCCGGGCATAATACTGGCCTCGTCGACACTGTTGTATGTTGGTGGGGGAATCCCTTGCCCCCACTGTAGCGCTCCGTGAGCCCCGGGCCTCCCTCCACTCCAGGAACTCACACAGAGGCGAAGTAGTAGACTCGGGCTCCCCGGTCGCAAATGCCACGAACGCCCCCTTTATTAATAGGGTAGGCAGCGGCATGCAACGTCACGCCGCTGCGTGCATTCCCTTAAAGGGACAGCACCACAGTAGCGAAAGCTCTGGTCATTAAAAGCAAGGCAGCAGGGAAGGTGTGCCATAGACGCCTCTAAGTGAAATGCCAATGCACCTGAAGCACACGGTTCTTTCTTCAAGTGGAGGCATACATGTTTATAGTCAGCTAGGAGGGCTCTTTGGCGCCCAACCCCCCAAGGAGCTCGTTAAGCTTGCTCCCCCCCTGGCGATTGATGCCCATTGACCTCGGTGGCTTGTTCGCTTGTAAGGATACTCTACGAAGGGCTTGCTTCGCTCACACTCCCCCTCCTTTGGAGAATGGAAAATTGGACTGTATACCAGTAAAGTTGGAGAAATATGGGACAGAATTACATCTTTAGGGCATACAATGGCCCCAATTCAAGGCGTTACAGTACCGTCACTTATCACTTACACAAGTTCATCAGACAACTTCATCAGTTAATGTCAGTTACTGAACTTGAAATTCCTTAGGAATTGTAGATTTGGACAGTATACCATCAAAGTTGGATGCATGTGGAAAGGAAGGCCACCAGACTCATGAAACGTTACACAAAATCGTCACTTATACCCAACTTCATCAGTGAATGAACTCCAGTGAATGGACTTCAAACACCTTAGGAATTGCAGTTTGGACATCATACCATTACAGTGGGATACAATGACACCAGACCCAGGTCTGTAGGATACAGAATGAGCCCAATTTCAAGCGTTACACAAACCGTTACATAAAAACATTAAACAAAATCATTGCTTATGATTTTATATTATAGGGTTGATTTATAATCTCCGTAACATCATATGTTGTTTTTGTTAGCACTGTATTTCAACCTTTCTTGAAACTGAACGTACAAAGTAAAAAAAATTTCTTAAAATGAAAACCACTAATTGATTTCCCTAACTGTATGTTTAGTGTTTTCGTTAAATGCATGTCTGTATCAAACAAATAATACAAGTATTACCCAGGAGAGACATTAAAGACAGTTGGTCCATGCCAAGTATGATATGAACAGCCAATCCAGCTTTTAGGCTTCCATCACATTGCATTATGGTACTTGTAGTTATGCTGTGTTATGGTAATTGTTTTTTTTACTGAGCACATTACAAGCATAGAGGTCTCATAAAGGACTAAATCTTGTCCCGGTAGAGACGAATTGTGACCCCCACCTTGAGTGGCAGCCAGACCACTGTATGTGGGGTAAAGAGGAATTGCGGCCAAGGACAGTTTTGAAGTGGGAGAGTGGGAAAATCGGTAGACAAAAACGTAGACTTAACTTAATGAAAATATAATGGAGATCATTCAGGAGTATTTGGCTTTATTGATCAGAAGAAAATTGAATCAAGAGAAGGTTGGAGAGTTTCCCTTATTGTCCAACAGGACTTTCATGGAGGCAGTTACTAGTGTAGTGCTGATAATATGTTAAATCATGTAGATGCGTGATGGCCTTGAGATATGCTCAAGAGTGCCTAGGAGTTTTGGGGGTTACAAAGCAGATAATGATTGGATATCCGGCTAAAGATTGGATACGTCCACTGGTGCAGGTGTCCGAGCCAGGAGTTGAGTGCTGGGAGACACATAAGGAGGGTTTCACATAAAGGGCCCGATTCATGGAATTTGTTGCACGGTTCAAAGTGACTTTGCGCTGCTTACACAAACCCTGATTCATGGAACTGTGAAAAGTGACTTGATTTGACTCTGCACTGGCTTTGCCCTGCAAACATACACTTTGCACAGTTCCATGAATCATGGTTTGTGTTAGCAGTGCAAAGTCACTTTTCAGCAGTGCAAAGTCACTTTGAACTGTGAAAAACAATCTGGGAATCAGGCCCATAATCTGTCCCACTCAGAGTCATGCCCGATTGGCCGCGTGTGGAGAAGAGAGAATGAGTGTCACTCCTATACATAAGTGAATTGGTAAATAAGCCACTGGAGTGGTGAATGAGAGAAAGCTATTAGAATTAAGGATATTAAATAATACATGGGAGGTTAGCTAGGTCAGAGAATCGTTCACATTAAAGGCAACACTTTAGTAAGGCAACTGCGTATTACAAGACCTGTATGCAGAGAGCACAAATCAAATTAGCCACAGGCTTTGATGCCGTCCGTGCACTGAAAAGGTGTGTTCAATCGATGCTCAATGGAACAGGACAGCAAACACAATCTTCTACTCACTCCATAGGCTTTGAGAAATCAGGTTCTACAGACAGGAATGCTGGACAGAACCATGGGAACTCCCCAATGGGCGTGTGTTTCGATCTGCGTCATTTCTGCGAGCAAGATGGTGGACCGGGCTGACTGGAAGGTCTTAAGGCCTTCTAGGAGCTTTATGGGGATGGCAATCGTCATGAGGGAGGTTGGATCCTGTCTGTGCGGAGGCTCGGCTCTTTGAGGAGTTAATCTTCATAATCCAGCATTTTCTACCCGTCTCAACCTGGGCTGCAGTTTCCTAATCCTGTTAATAGAAGGCAGCAGTTGAATCCTAAACTCAGAGGAGTTGCAGAGTCTACTTAACCAGGTACATTTTAAGGTCTAACATGGACTTTGCGGCTCTATTCCTGAACTGAATAGTACTAATGTGTATTATTTATGTATTTGGGTGCTTAGCAAGTGCTACGTGTTACCCACCAGCTGCTTTACAACCCTTGATGGCCATGTACAAAAAAAAGACGTGCCTTTGCAGTGAAGCAACATAACAAAACATGACACAGCATAGCATCACCTAACATGACATACTAACACATGATAGCATGATAGCATGACAAAAACACCCTTGTGTCCAAAGGGTGGATACATATACAACCAATAAAACGAAGAATGAACAAAACGCCCTTAAAATCGAAAAATTGCCTTTAGAAACACTAGAGAAATTTGGAAGAAAGACTTAAAATAAAACACAAAGATGAAAAGAAGTTGTAGTCCAGCAGGAGTAAACAAATGTGTACATTGAAAAGAACAATATAATGTTACCATTTCTGGTAAAGATGCGTGAGAGCAAAACACATGCAGCTTTACACAACAATGGTGGATAACATGTCACAGCGCGCACACACCTGCACACAAACCTTCACAGGCACACACGCACATGTACACATAACAGAAACACTCACATGAACAAACACTTGCAGACACATAGACCCTGCTCCAGACTCACCCTTTCCAGATGTGTGTGTAGGATCCTTTGCAGTAGGGCTAAGAAAGTGAGACTCATTGAAGAGCTCAAGTGAATAGGAAAGCCCCTTGACACCTCTGCTCAACCTGAGGCAAATGTCTCTTGGCTTTCACCTAGGCCACCTACCTGAAACCTTTAGGTCTCCAAATGATTTGAACTGCAAATCCCATAAGTCCAAGCCAGCATAGTCAATGGTGGGGAATCATGGGAGTTGTAGTCCAACATTTCTGGAGCACCGCAGGTTGCAGACCTCTGACCTAGGAGGTGGTAAGCGCTGCCCAAAGAAGATAATTTGACTCCAAATCTGCTATGCTGAACAAAGCAAATGGACAAATGGGGCAATTCGGATCTTTTCAAAGCTACAGTGGATTCCAGAATGGGGAATCATTTCTACAATATTCTGTATTCTGTACACAAGCATGCTGCCTTAGAATGTGCTACCTAGCAGACCTTGCCTAACCTTCACAGCCTGGGCTACAGATACCTAGTCCTTTTAATAGAGGGCAACAGGGAAATCTTAGGCTCAGTAAACACTCATTTATAGAAGGACAATAACACAAGTGCAACACAAGTAGTGGTAAAACCACTGCTCAATAGTTTGACAGGCACAACCTAAGGAAATACCATACCGACCATCTGTCATGAACGCATTGCACGGCACTCAGGAAACTATAACGACTGGAAGACACCACCTCAAGGCACCGCAAAAATCCTAATCCTTCCCTGTCTCCCGCAGTAGCTAAACTTCAACACAGGACATCTTTACACATCATTCACCAAGGCCAAACACAGGTCACCATAACACAACTAACAGCAATATTAATTAGTTAAAAGCACTATGTAAACCCTAAGAGCATTCCCATTTTTTGACTAACCTTCAGTTTCTTTCAGCCTTACTCAACACACACAAATACAAACCAGTGACGCGCACACATCCACATCTTTTGAAAAAGGCTGTTGCCCCAGACTTTTAACATTACAAACATACACACTTACATGCTCAGACCCTGGCCAACACACACCTACACTATGGCGAGAGGCCCCCCTCTCAGAGAAAGCCTTTGATGGCTCCTACACTTCACACCTAAAAGATTACAAGCATGCAGATTTTAGGTTACTGAGTTGCTGCCACCTTAACGCAAGGCACCACAATCACGCTTTTCCTTCTCCTCCTAACACACCAAACCCACACACTCCCCTCCAGATCCAACAGAGAGCCGACAGGCCATGCAAATGGCAGTGGTGCATGAGACAAACCATAATAACAAAACATTACAAGAATACAGAATGCAAGATAAAAATTCAGAACTTGCAAAGCATCTTAAATCTTCCCTAGGACATCTTTAGAGTGTTGCTTCTGCATTTTTACCAATTAAAATGTGTGGGTGTGTGCAACACTATAATTTGGTTAGTCTTTAATGTCCCTTATTTGAGACTATTGGGACTGGCGAGATGGAGGACCAGTTAGCATTTTCATATCCAGTCCAAAAAGGGACACATTAGAACACTTATGCAAACATCTTTCTTGCCACCCCACAGCCCTCCCCCACCGTCCTTTTGCTATACCCTTACTTGTTTGGGCCAGATTGTCCTTTCTTGAAATTGTACTTCTGGTTCAGTCAAAGGATTGCGCCTTAGGCAGAGGCGTAGACAGGAGAGGGCCTGATCGGGCAAGGCCCACCCAAAATCTGCGACGTGTGTAAAAGGGTCCTCCTTGTAAATAGTTATGTACATTTGTTACCTTGTTAAAAATGCCTACCATACATGTAACCTCCACTTGATCCCAGGAGATCAAGTTCAAATATATGTCGGTAACCAGTCTCGTAAGCTGTAAGCGCCTAGATACCTCTGGGTGAGTGCGCTGAATAAATGCTCAAATAAATAAATAAATATGTAAATGCCCACTCAGCAGCGCTGTGTGGGCATTTACAGATGTTATTGGCACTGCTGTGGAACCAACTACATTAGCTTCAGGGCCCACTTGTAAGACACTCCTGACTCCGCCTCTGGCTTTGAGGTTTAGTCATGCCCCACAATATGGAAAATCTAGACGTTGGTAAGAATTTAACTCTTGACAAATTTCCATGCCAACAATATTACATCCTGCTTACAAAATGAAGCTCAAACCGGAGAATAGGTCATCTGAAATCTGAAAGAATGCAAACGCTGTTACCAGAAGTCCTGGGCTCATGGCCAGGCTTTGCCACGTGATCAAGCTACGTGATCTGGAACTGATCACTCTACCTAAAAGGCTTTTATTTTGATTGCCTGACAAATTCAGGATTGCCTAAGAGGAATTCTGTTAAGTGTGCACTGCACAAAGAGCCTCAGGCATGCATGCATTAATACAGTGTTTGCTCCGTATATAGCAATAATATTGATCTTTTATATAGTGCACACCGCGGGCCAAATTGCCCCTTAGGTTACTCGTTGCTCTTGGCACATTACGTGTGTGCCATGGTTCTCTCCTGGTAGGAAAATGAAATAAAAGGTGTTTTTATTTTATTTATTGTATTTGTTGGTAGCACCCACACCAGGAGGTATCACGGCGCGTTTACATTGGTTGCTGAGCGATGAGTGTTGGTTGGGCGCCAACTGTGCAAGGCATCTGCTAGCACACTGTGCTTTACTCTTCTGCCCTCCTCAAGCAGGTTAGTGGCTTTGTCCATGCAGTTTCCACCTGCTACCGAGTTTATGAGTGGGGAGGTGGCATCACAGAGGTTTAAGGCATGGGGCATGCTTGCCTAGATGAGTGGTTACAATTAATTTTAAACTTTTAATCCATCATTTACTGGTTTGGGAAGAAAGCACGTGCACTTGGCTGTGATGTCACTTCCTGTGATATAATGCTGTGTGATGTCACTTCCCATAATATCAACTTGGCCATAAGCTATGCCAGAAGACTCGCCAACCCCCTGGTAAGTTAAGACGTTGGCACACCTGCAGGTGGATAGCGTGAATGAGTCCGCGCATTGGATTGATTATCTTCTGTGAGGTGTGTAAACCCTAGGTACAGAATCAGGTTGTTATATAACCTGATTCTGTACCTTATGTGTTATATTTTATGTTGGCTTAGGTTACTAGGTCTTTTCATAGTGCAGCCTCACACATTTGCATGCATTCTTGAGGTTCGTTCCTGCAGGCAAACAGGCAGGGGTTGTAGGTGTTTTAGTGGGAGTCGAGGGAGCAGAACAAGGTACATAGGTGACGTATTCTTGCTTGGTGGCGAGCATGCGCTGTGCGTGTTCGTGCCGAGTGTTGTTTGTGAAGAAGAGTCACAGTCTGGTCGCAAGCCACTCCCACCGAGGCTGGAGGCGGGGCTACACATCCCAGAAGTATTTCTTCACTTTCAAGAGCCGCTGCGATTCACTGAATTGGTTCCAGAAGATAAGGGAGCGGTAGCTCCAGCCTCTGGCGCCCTGAAGAGCATCTCAAAGTGAGCGCCCTGCATTTGTTTTTGCACAAGTGTGGAGGCGCTGAGTGGCTCAGTAAATGAACAAAGTACATATTTACCTCCGAAAACAGTTGTCTGTTTTAATCGCATCTCTTTATTAAAATGACGCATTTACACAGCACAATTTTAACAGACAACAGAAAACACAGTTACTCGTTGGAAACAGTCGGCTAGGGGCTGAACTTTTTGATTTCATATCAATTTGAATTTGATAAGAGTTATAATGACAACCTGAATATTTACACATATAGAAACTTCTCACCTGCTCTGCTTTCCGTGGCGGATCTATCATTGATACATAACTGTGCTTTGCAAAGTTCTCCCCTGTGCAGCGCTACACGGCTGCACACTGTATGTGCTTACAGACATATGTACCCCAGTGCCAGAGCAGCGTTTGTGTCTCGAAGGTGTCATAAAAAAGTGCTACAATGTAGGCCTGAGGAAAGTGGATTTTGGCAGGACCAGCAACGCTCTCCTTACACGAGGTGACCATTGGACCTTAATCTTGGGGACACGGGTAGGTCCTTGAAATTGCTATCTTCTCAAGTAACGCAGATCTTTCCTGCACCAGCAGAGCCAATCAAGAGGAACTTGAGGCCACGTCAGCGCAGTCGGCTCTACCTTGATATCCTGATTTTCCACGTGTTGGATGGGAGAAGGTGGATCGGATGTGGTTTTTTGGTGCTAATGTGATGCTATGTTGAGTTACTGAGATTTATACTGTCACCTCAGCAATTTGCATGGTCTCCAGGCGCGGTGGTGGATATGAAACGGTGGGCGAGTTAGGTTAGTGGACAGAGAGGGACAATCCAAAGATAGCTTTTCAGTAAATGTGTTTGAATATTTAACCTCTGCTAGACTAGGTCGCCTTTGAACAATTGGAGATAGTAGCTTCAATTATGGAATACTAAGGAAAGCTAAAGTAATAAAGAGTAGAATAAAATGTGACTATATGCTTTAAAACCTATTGATGGCTTTGTGAATAAGAAACTGTATCTACCACCATGTCTGAAAACGAAGTACGGTCAAGGCCGTTAGAATGACTGATTCTGGTGCGTATACCAGCATGATCCATGATATCACGAAGCCCCCAAACTGCTCGCCGTCACGTGCACGCCTGATAACACGGGTGAAGTAATGATTGACCTCAGGCTCAGAGAAAACCATGAAGGTGGGCGAGGGGAACTGAGGGGGTCTACAATCACTGGTTAAAACCATTCTACTCCCCTAAGAGCAACTCACAAAGGCTGAAGGGAGGCTGGAAATACCTCATTTGCCTCATCGTTTCAGAACGGTCGGTGGTTTCACAGTCCAGTCCCCCTTCCAGTCTTCTACGGCGGATATGCTGTTTGCAAAGAGGTTTCCACCCAACATATTTTTTTTAAAAAAACCTTTGAATGTAAACGGTCACACTCGCAGAAAACCAACAACCGCTGTTTAAAAAAAATGTGGTCAAACGACATGAAGAGATTGTTATTCTGTGAGCACGAGCCGGTTCTGCCAGTATGTATAAATGTAAATGTTTTTTTAATAACACGCTTAATACCGAAGAGGGTTCTATGCGCGGACCCGGGATTCGAACCTGTGTTGCCTTGCATTGTCTTGATTCCAAGACGAGCTCCACTACCAGGGTCCCTGGAAGCAATATTGCCTCCTGCTTCAGTCTGATGCCCTCGAATAACATGCTGTGCCCAAGTAGGAATGCGTGTAAATATTACAATACCTCACCCTCAATTGTGAACACTGGGTAACTGGTTACTGTATTCTGTTGGACACATTACTGTTTACACCCGCCCTCAATTCCCCCCACCCCCCAACCAGGAAGAAGCACAGGGTGCGAATAGGGAGCATGGATGGTTTTTCCACTGCGTTTTTTGCTGGACTAATACAGCTGGTCTTTTGGAGGTGCCCGTAGACGATTTCACTATTATACTGGCATTTGGGTTCAATTATCATTGCATGCCCTGGAAGGTCTTAGTACCCCAAAACAGAATCTCCTCAGAAAATAAGACCTCCCAGCCAGACTATCATCTGTAAATGATTTACTTAGAGCAATGTTTGCTAACCCAGCATTGGTAATCCAGCACTGGTAGGCCAATTTACAGTGTCTGAAAAAATGCCCTTTCAAGATGGAGGCATCCATGGGAGGGGTTGTAGGAGGATGTTAACTCACATATAAAAGGTAGCAGTGCACTCCTAGAAAACAGCAACAAACAGCAGTGTAGCTCACATGCCTACAAACCCAATGAAAAATGATCACACTTATTAAAGTTTCTACAAACATGAGATAGGAGCTTCAACATGATGTTTATTTAAGGAATCGCAGAACAGAGAACTTCAAAAGCATTTGCAATACTTCTTAACCAGTGACATGGGTTCTCCTGTCCTGACTGTATGGCTGCAAATCCCAGCATGCCTTATGACCACCAGTAAGAACTGCCAGTCACAGCCATCTTTTGTGACCCTCTAAAAGAGGGCCATGCGGCGGCCCCCAGGCAGTTAATGGGATATGATCATTGACTGCTGCTACACATGTGAGATTAAGACTGGCTGTTGCCATAGCACCAGCAACATTTCTGAACATGTAACAATAACAAGAATAAAAACATAGGGTGTGATCCCTTGAAAAATAAATAAAAATC
Organism: Ambystoma mexicanum; assembly: GCF_040938575.1. Classification (NCBI taxonomy): domain Eukaryota; kingdom Metazoa; phylum Chordata; class Amphibia; order Caudata; family Ambystomatidae; genus Ambystoma; species Ambystoma mexicanum. Next base: position 549,800,762 of record NC_090930.1, on the reverse strand, counting down.
AGCTATTAATATTTAACAAAAATAATTGAATTCTCAAGAGTATGTACATACGTAATATACTTGCTGGATAAAGGGGGAGGGGAGTGGGGGGTATTTTGTGATTACCACAATGCTGTACATCCTATATCAGGATTTATATTTTTCCGACCAAAGTTTACGAGTCCAAGGAAGTGCATTTTTCCTTCTGACTCAAAGTGCTTTTTACCAGGATCTGTCCATTAATACTGAGCTTTATAGGATGGGCTTCAAAATCTAAATGAACATTGCTCTGATCCCCTGTGCTGCTGTGGCCGGGGAACGTCCAGCAAGATTCTGTTCATCTTACTGGGACACACAGCCATGCAGGATTCTTTTGGGGTTTGTGTCGCCTTTTCTGATATCCAACACTCAGGTTAGAACACTGTGGGCCTCGTGTGTGTTGGTTCTTCCGACTATCTGGTTAACTGCTGTGTGTGGGGTTATGACGATAAAATGGATGAAACCAGAAACAAGGGTCTCATTGTTTTTTGGACGGGTTGTAACTGTTCTTTCTACGTTCTTAAGCTAGATAGAGTCATCCCTTTAAAAAAAAACTATCGAGGGAATTCTAAATGCTATAATAGGGGGAGTTATTTTTTAGAACACTGTCATTTGATTGTGTGTGTGGCAGAGTATATCAAGGCAAATGTCATGATACATCACACATCCATAGTGCCGTGGCACAGCAAAAACATTGCAAGTTAAAAAAAAAACACCACATTGTGGGAACTCCATAATGTCAAATTACCAGGTGGCGTCTAACAACTGGGGAAGCTTACGCCGTTCTTCTGTGAGACCCAATGTGCACTGGAGCCATTTTTCTATTTTCCCAAGAAACCTGGGTCATACATCAGAAGGTGTGATTGACAGGAAGTTCACAGAAAGTGTTTGGCCATGTCCCATGTGTGTTGCCCTGAAGCCCAGGGTTAATGCTACCAGGCATCTGCTATTGGCTGCCTCTGTAAGCACAGGGCGGTTGGAGCATGAAGATGAAATTCCAGGTAGTTTCTCCTCTCAATTTCTCCTCTTCCTCAGTCTAAGGATGGGATCCCGGAGGAGGAGGAGGGATTCCCGCGACGTGACCGTCTGATACATGCACACACATATACAAAGGATTACAGTGATAATCAGCCTCGTTTCAAAGTTCCCACTTCCACAGCAGATGTGCAGAAACATTAAGAGATGTATGGATGGACAGGAAGATGCGCCGACAGAAGGGTGGCAGTAGGTCCCTTTAACAATCGAGCGACGAGCAATCGATAAGCTCTACTGGCATCAAACGCGAATACCACCGATAGATGAGCCACACAAATATGCTACTGACTCTATCAAGCCTTTTGATAATATTCAACCATATACACTGAAACGCTCACCCATACTGACAGGAATGAGGGAAGGGAGCGGGGAAAGTATAAGTTAGAAAGACTGAGTCCTTGGCAGGAGGTGACAAAGTGCAGTGACGTTTCTCAGCAGAAGTTCCAAGCAGTGAAACAAAAGGACCACAGAACAGTGAGGAGGTCTCCCATCAGTCCGACCGCCCAGTTCTCAAAGAGTCAAAACCTTCACCATCCAAGACGCTGCACACAGCGTGACAGATGTATGGACAAAAAAAGGCCTCCAAGGAGAAAGCTGGAGACCGTTTCATCAGTCCAGGTGAGTGGTTGGTACAAGGCAATGGCGGATTTCTCTTAGTTGGCTAACACATCCTCGGAGCTCGAAGACAAACAAGCAGACACAGGAGATGAGCAGGGCCCCTTCTACACCTAAAGAAATTAAGAAAGCCGGCCATTAGGACTTCACACAACATAACACATTAAAAACATACATAGGATAAGAAAGGCAGGCTTAGGTATAACCACCACCAGAGTACCAATGTAAGGGACGCATACTGCAATGAAGAGTTTGGTTATATTAGATCGCAGTCTTTTTCCTGCTATCTCCTGCTCCTTTCTTTGGAGATGTTGAGGTTGGGTTTCTTAAGCTTTTGAAGAGCTGTGCATGTTATGTGGATGGACACACTTAATCATCCCTATCCTGGAACTGCAAATTGTCATTGGAAGTCCTTGTAAAGTGTTTGTAGGTGGAGATACCCAAATGTAGATACGACATGTCTGCTTCCACCAGGGAATCCATGGTGACATCATGGACACGGGAAGAACACCACAACAAAATTCAATTTCGATAATGTCATTGCGGCACTCTGAGTAATAAGGTGGGAGACTTTTTGTCTGGGTGGGTGCCTGTCTTGATTTCTATGTACTTGAAAATTACTCATGTCTCGCCATCTCACTGCTTGATGGCTCGTCACGCACTGTAGCCTACACAAATTTTCCCATCGTGGGCCGCTTGGCAGCTCAACGCGTGTAAGGAGGAAAATGTCTTCTGAGTAAATGGTGCATGCCAGTGGTCTGTGCTGGCACTGATCCCTCATGCCCAGCTATTTTGTGCAGCCTGCCACCTCCACACTGTGATGGTGGTACCATGCATAGTGCCAACTTATCTACTTTATGACCCCCAGAAGCCCCATAACTACACCATCTTGAAAAGGGCTCTACCCCTGCCCGAATGCCTGCTTCTCTGCTCTAATACCCTGCCCATCTTGCAATGGGATATCAACCACGCGGTGGGTCCTTTGGTGGTACCAGACCATCCTTTCAGTAGCTTGACATCGGATGCTTCCACAGTAAACCCCATGGTCTTTCATAGCAGCCTTACAGAGGCCCCTTTGCCGCCTCAGTCGGACGATGCTCTCTGGGGTAAGACATTGAGATATGGGGCAAATGCACAATGGTCCACGGGCTTGATCAAAGACAGTGAGTGTCACGTGCAAACCAGAAACGTCTGCGTGGCATTCAGAAAACAGTCTCCCCTCCCCCACAATTGTAGCATTCACTTTTAAATATAAACAACTCTGTCCCTATGGAGAGGACTCCTGCGAGGTAGCAGCAGCATGATGCCTACATGCGTTGCCACTTAAGGGTAGCTGTATTGTCACTCTTTCAGAGCACCGGTCATCAGCTCGGCCCATCCGGAGGCTCAGGGATGCTTCCAGATGCTCCGGCATCTGGAACAGCAGCACACGCTTCCCATAACCGACTTCACAGCTGCGCTGGGGATGGATGAGGAGGTCTCGCTCTTTGCTCCTTTGGGCCTGTCAGCTCCTGTGCTCACTTTTATTTTATTACCCTCCATGGAATTGACCTGATTTCTTGTATTTAAAGGCTTTTGCTGCACATTTTCTATTTCTTTTGTTGTAAAAATAGAATCTTCTACACTGCTGAGGGGTAATTGATCAGCTCTTCCACTGGCGTGTTAGTAGTGTGTAAACTCTGCATGAAATGACATTCTGAACAGTTTGCCTAGGTGTTGGGTCCACAAAAAGGATATTTTTTTAAATCGTGAAGTGGCTTAAAGGGAGGAACAGTTCTAAAATGATATAAGGCGATGGGGAAAGCTACTATGTATTAATGTATCTAACAACACACCTGCGCTTGTTCTCATTTGTGATCATTAGGTAAATGTTTTAGGTGATGAAGGAGACATTAAAGGGGGGAAATGCAGGTTGCGCCATTAGAGGGTGATACAGTCATGGGTAGTGCTTGATCAAGTCTTCCCGGATACCTACATTAGAAAGGCATTGGCCCCTTGTGGGAGAGACGGGGTCTTTGGCGACGGTATTTCCTCCAGTTGCCCTGGCGGTGGGCCACGCCATTCCGCACCCCCTTTGGGTGCACCAAGTTCCTAATATTATCTTCCTCCGGCTCCTTTCCATTCGATATTTCCGCCAGTGGTCCTGCAGGTAAAACAATACTAAGTCAGTGCAAAGAGACACAAACTGGTCACCAGAGATGTTTGCAAAGCTGCAACACATGTGGTACAACTGAAAAGCAGCAAATCAACACAGACGGTATGAAATGTCCTCCTGAGTACTCAGCACATCAGGTTTTGGTGAAGGAAACTCACATTATAATGTGGTAAGCCTAACACTGTGTATAATGCTCCAGGGTGTTCTATTGCTAATTTATGAACAGCACCTGCACTGTTCTGATGTTTGCCAGTACCGTTTTTTGTGCCTATATATTATTTTCTGAACACGTTTCGATTCATTCCCAATGTACACAAATGAAATATAAATGCGCATGCGTTGCATTTCATGGACTCAAGTTGGGTTATCAGAAGGGCTTGAAATGTCCACATTTACAATAAAATGCATTTGAGCTAAAGAGGTATCACTTTGCATTAATGCCCTGCTGTTCTGGTGGCTGCAATATGAGAATGAAGAGGGGGTTGAAGCATTAGCACCACTGGGTCATTCATATTCTAACCACACTCCTCCTAGGATATGGCCTTCAGACCTGGACCCAGACCCAGAATGAGATGTTGCCATCACTGACCCCTCCCCCCCGCAAGCATACTCTCTGCGTATCACCATTTAGAGGCCTCTTTCAGGATGTCTAATTGGATCAAGCCTCGATGACTCTCCCGCAGAGGCGTTGCTAGGGGGGCCTATAGCTCCAGGTCTTTTGGTTGTAGCCACGGATAGAATATGAGGGGCTACAACCAAAAGGCTAGATAGCCCTGAGTCCCGACAGTCCCGACATTAGCTTAGCCATGGATCTTTTACAGACCTAGCAACACGCCTGCGTCTCTCGTATTGTCATGACTGATCCCGCTTTCATCCCCATTTTGAACTGATTCCCAATTGCTTGTCTTTGTATCAAAAACAACAAACTTTGATGGCCATATGCTTATTCCAGCTATCATATAAAAGAAAATAACCCAAAGCATTTGACTTCCTTGATATCCCTTCCAAGCACATTCCCTGGCCCCCAGGCTCCACTGTGGCCCGCTTCTTTACGCAGTCACGAGGCTGCGACGCCGTTAGATGGCTTCGTTTTTTCAGCAGAGATCACAGCCTGTATTTCTCGCTCCCTTCAGTCCCAATAATGAATGCATGGAAGAGTGCAATGATCAGGACCGCTCTCCCTGGGAGGGAAACCTGTCCATCAGAGCTTTATGCCACCTTTGCCTCTGACAGTTCCTACACAGTGTACCCGAGAAGCTCTCAATTCAGGGCTGTGTAACGTATGTATGTGAATGTATGTGGAATCTTATCATATGTATTGAGGACCTCGTAGACCAGATCTTCCCTTGAGGGAAGCTCGTGGACGAGCTAAAGCACTCATTCAGCAGAATTTTGCATGCCTTCCCATTGGGAAAGCCCTGCTATGGAGGCTGCGAACAGTTGGGTTTTTTACAGTTAGAACAATATGCACCAATAGTAGCAAGCATGGTGGTTGGGTCAAGAGAGGTCATGCCCTCCAGTATCAGACCTCTGAAGAGACCCCTGTTTGTGTCAAAGATACTTAGTGGACATAGTGAGACCTGTCAAGTCCTTAGTTGTCATCTCATTGGATACATTAAACAAAATGAAACAAAGAGAGCCTGCGCGTCTATGAATCTCTCATAGTCGTGGGCGACAGAGGCCAAGGTCTTGATTCCCTTAATTCTCCACCACAAACTCCATGTTGCCCCATCTATAGCTTCTGGACTCTTTCCTGCTCCTCTGGTATCAACCTGAATTTGACCAGCTCTGTGCTTTTTGAGTATACCTCTTCCACAACTTAGTTAGAGGAATACATTATGTGTATGTTGCTTTTATATGCTTGAGGAAACTGCCTCGCCTCTGATCCACCACGTTGCCCTTCGTATAGGTGCACTGTGGTAGTGTTTGCTGACTGGTAGAAGCCTGTGTGCCCCACTAGCGCAGCTTGGGGTAACATCCCCCATCGCTTCTGAGACCCATTTATATGAGGGTGACCTTCACTATAGGTCCCCTGATGAGCTTCTCATGGATGAAGTCCAGGGTTTATTTGCTGGCTCCCGTAGCCTCTGCTGAGAAGCTTCAGCTAGAAATTATCAACTTAAAGCCGCCCATTAGAATTTGTTTCCTTTTGGTTACTAACGTCTACTGAATAGACTCGCATCCCTGTTTTGTTTTCCTGCTGGATGTGAGCTTGTGCTACACTAGGCATTGTGTACAAGACCTCCCACAGCCTCACATCCAACGTGTGGAAGTGTGCATGGTTGTGATATTTCAGGAATGTATCGCAGACTGTATGCACGAGCACACAGAGTGATGGGATTCAGCCAGCACGGGTCTTTCCCTATAATTTCTTCAATAGCAGGTCCTGTGCCCAATCCACTCACCTCATTTGCCCCCCTGGCCCCACCTGCACTACCCCCTGGCAAACCTTGCACCTGGGGACTGTTTCTGTATCCCTACAGCCCCCCACCAGTACTTGACACCTGATGTCTGCACTTATCCTTGAACTTGCCACCAGCAGGCCGCACCTCTTTTTATTATCTTGATTTATTTTACTGTTATCCTATGTACTGCACTGCCCCATCCCCCGCACTTTTCCCCTACCCCGCACTTGCGCGATCTCAATGTCACCTGGATTAGAAAGATCGTTGTCTATGTCTTCCCTCTGTTCCCCATCCCTTGCCTCTTCGCGCCTTGAAACACTTGTGTGTAGGCCCGTTATAAATGCCATATCATTTAAAAAGGCAGTAATTATTAGTCTTATTCCTACAGATTCCAATGCATCATATTGCAATGTGTTGTTGTCTCTCTGGTAACCTGAGACACCATTTGCCTCATGTCCAGGGTGTGAACAGCACAGCTTTGCTGTATGCGATTTCTTGTAACAGGAAAGTGAACTATCAAAGCCCCTGCAGTGCAAGTTATGGCACTGCTTGTTTGTGTGTGCATGAGAAAAGGGTTAGTGACGTCGGATTTGGACTAAAATGATGGTTGCCATGACATCCACATGTCATAGCTTTGATTCTGTAAGATGTTCTCGCTTGGCATGGGACTAACTCTACTCACACCCTACTAGCTTTTCAGAACCCTCATCCTACCGGGAAAGCTTCGGGTTTCCAAGAGGCTGTCCATGTCTGAATGCATCTTGATGGAGCCTAAACAAAAGTTGTCAAAAAGAGGGTACTCCTACTTTTAGTGAGCTCTGCTTTTCAGTTTATGCAGTCTGGCTTCATAACCGAATGCAATGCTAATTCTACAGTCCTTCATTTGTAAATCACAGGATGAGCATAGAGTTACATACTTCACATAACAGCAATAGAAATCTGACCCTCTCAGAGTACTGATTAACTCTTTCACTGATGGATGAAGACCAGAGACCCTTCAAACGACCAACCAACCACTGAACTTATGGTAACGCTGACGCTTCAGCGGTGCAACCTAATCCCCCCTCTTTCTCGTACTTTACATAATTGAAGGGTTCAATAGCGCATGAGATATTTGGCGGTATGTTAAAACAACAGATGTTTCCCAGTGACATCTCTGTTTCACTCCATCGCTGCCAAGCCAGTCGACCCCTGGACTCTCCGGCATGGGTCCTGCCCCATGTAAGTCATGCCAGCGCAGGCATTCCTCTGGTGTGAGGTAGTTAAACACAGTTTGGCAGCCCTGATGCCCTCCAGGTGCAATGGCTAGAAATGGGGCCTGCAAGAATCCCGTCGTCTATATTGCCAGACAAGTGAAGGCGATTTCTCAGTTCCAAGAGATTTGCTGAGGGACTGCTGAATTCTGGGTAGTTACTTTAGCCGGCTGTTCAGAGCACATTTCAATGCAGCTCTTTCTGCGCGGTGGAACTCAGGACAACATCCCCTGTGGCAGCTTCGGGAAGAGGGGGGGCAAGTGGCATGGCACAACACTGTGCAAAGGGAGACTGGGGGATATGACGGTCAAGAATGTTATGTTATGTTGATGTATACCATGCACCGATACCTCCCACGGGCAGTCCACAGGCGAATGAGTGATCAGCAGTGCTAAATTTGCGGGTGTGTTTGCCAGTGCTCGGCCCCGGCACTTAATGTCTCAGACAATTGATTATGATGTGGTGTTTTGGCAACTTTATTATTGTAACTGCCAGTCACATAATAAACACCTATAGAATCAGAGCAAAATGTAAATGATGATTGTGTTTAAAGACACACTTAAACTTTTGTCTCTTGGCAAGACACAAGGAGTATGTTATTTCTTGTGTACGTTGATTGGTATTTGTAAATCACACATCTGCCGTAGTGACCGAGTACATCCTTCAACCACACTAAGCCGGTGAGAGTTGCAGCTTTAGCCCTATATATGTTGACTGCATGGGGAGCAGCTGTGGGTGGTGGCAACAGAGGGTGTGGAGCTGGCCATCCTGACGCGCCATGGGCTTGTTGGGAAATATTTGAGCCACAGCACTTATTTACAAATCAAGCACTGATGATCAGTACTGTTTAGTCGCACGCCTCTGCACATTAAGGTGACATGCAGTAGCAGTAGAGTGCAATTCAGAGCCAACAGACCATCTTCCCGTGTATCTAAGGGCGGAAGTATTTCCTGTTTCTGCACGCAAGGCGACAGGTCAGCTGATGCCTCCCCTATGCACTGCAGATTAACAAGCGCCCGCATCTAGAGCGTGGTGAAGACTCTGTCTGTCCCTTTGGCACAGAGTGTGCCGTCAGAGAGCACTCATCCCCAAGTGGCTGGATGCGCCGTGTCACATTCCGGACAAGGGAGGGGAGTGTGTGCCACTGGCTGAGAGTGGTCGCTAAAGGGTCAGTTTGAAAGTGAGCGAGGCCAGAATGTTCCGGGGAATGTGCCTTTTGTTGACTGGGCAGTGATCAGACCTTGCCACAGAACGGCCTGCAGTGTTTGCCAGCTTTCTGAATGATTTCCCAACAGGAACCAATGCATTGTAGAAATGCTTCCTAAGCACTTCAAGGGTTCCTTCCTCCCTTTATCACCTTCCCTGAAGCGCCGTGTTGGAGCATAATTTCTCAGCCAGGTGGGGAATGGTGCACATTTTTACTGCATTCAATAATTGCCAGCCAGGTCCTTCTGCTGGGCTCTGCGACCTGTACGCGTGTCCTTGCCACGTCCTTCACCTCTGTGTCACCACTCACCTCTAGAATGGTGGCACTCCATGGGGCTCTTCAAGCTTCCGCGTCTTCAGTAGTCATCGCCAGGGGGCTTGAGACACATTCCTGGCTCCTTTGAGAGCTCTAGAAAGTTGGCGTGGTCTCTAGAGTACTTGCGAGGTGGAGGCCGGCCCAGCACTCACTTCAGTGTCTGCCTCCACCCGCACACATGGGTACCATGTTAGCCCAACAGTGCAATTCTTTGCCCAAAACATTGCGGAAAGAATGCACCTCATTCAGTTTTATCAGAATGTGTGCATGGTGCTTTATCGCAGCAGTAAAGTAAGGCTTGTCCAGCTGGGTAACCATGAGTCCCCTATCAAGGTAGTTAGTATGCAGGTGGGAGAGAGTTTTGTGTGTGTTGCTAGCGGTTACCAGTGATATTATAGCTGGTCAAAACATCGAAGGTGACTCGATATTTTGTTTAAAGGCACTATTCACCCTCCCCAACATATTTTAGGACTGGTGCAATCATATAAACAAACTTCAGTCCTAGACTATTTGGGGAAAGTGTTGGATAGTGTCTTTAAAAAAAATATTGAGTCACCCTGGATGGTTTCACCAGCGATGATATCGCTGGATACCGTTTCTAGCTGCATTTTATTGTACACTTTTCCAAATAGCTGTGATGTAGGTCTTCTTATCAGTTGGAGATGGGTCTGGATGAACCTTTGTTGACTTTTACGACTGGATTGAGCATTGATCTCTTTAACAGCCCTTGTCATCCATAAGCAAATCATTGTTGCTTGTTTCTGCTAACAAAGGTGAAGGTGTTGCGGAATGTCCTAGCACTGGGATATGACACCTGCGGTGCGCCTGGTGAATTGCCCTACAACTCCCATGATTCCTTACCATTGACTATGGGGGCTAGGGCTGATGGGAATGTTAGTCCAAAACATCCGGAGAGCCGAGGGTTGAAGACTCCTGGCCTAGCAGATTATGGAGATAAGATAGAACAGGGCAGGGGACATGTTAAATTCCTGGTGTCTGAATTTTGGAAACATTATACACAGACACGCACACACACACACACCCCCAAAAACACACACACCCTTCTCTTGAACCTTGTCAGTGTGGAGGGCGTCCATAACGATGATGCAATGCTTTTCTATAGTGTGCTTTATCCTGTATTCCTCACGCTCCTAAGCATTGCGTAGTTGGGTGGTGCTCAGTGTCTTGCCCTCAGAAGGATTAAGAAGTGAATTGACATTGTCAGGATTCCAACCAGTGACAGCAGGTTGCAGATAGCTGAGGAGAGTTCTCAACTCACCCGATTAGCTCCCAGGAGGGTGATACCCCAGAAGACGGGATGCCCACGGCGGGAGTCTGGGGCAGATGCGTAGGTGATTTGTGGCCAGTCGTACTCAGCCTCTCATCGTCCTTCGTTCTAAAGCGTTGACTCCACTGTGTTGGGAAGGGCAGGTGCTGCTTAGACGTGATTCTTCTGGTCCCCACAGTCTGAGTAGTTACACTCCTCTTTACAAGCCACCAACAGGGACGTTCATTGTGTGGCATGTGCTAAATAGGTGGCTTCTGCGATATTTAAATAACTGCTTTAAATCCGATTATCTTAACACCACCTTTAATGTCTTCAATGAGGCCTATACATAGTACCTTTCTAGTGCCTCGTGTAGAGTCACCCTGCTACTTGCCTTTCTTTAAAGAGAATTTGGATCACCAGCTCCTACAGATGATTCATTTTGTGCAGTGAGCTATACAATTGCAGCAACTAATGCACTTGCAACATTTGAGAAATAGCTACATAATTACTCCTAGCATTAGAATGGGTCCCCTACTGCCATTCAGTCGGAATCGTCCCAAAGAAAGGGCGCCCTGCGTTCCTTCTTTGACAGCAGCACTTTGCATTTAAAAAGACACATTCTGGAGAATGAAATGTTTTTCGTAGGGTGTGTGGCCCTGAAACAAATCTGACTATATTACTGGAATGGGTTCAGGAAGGACAAATATGAGCTAATCGCGTGAGATATGTCAGCAGTTCCCCCGCGTGGCGACCACTGAAGGATTAGGGCCCATTGTACTTCAATTAATCCCTTCAAATGTGAAAAAATGACCAATTAGCATTTGCTGGAAAAGACGAGGGCAGGCCAGAGTCCCCGTGTGTAGTAAGACAGGGAGTAAGTGACAAGGACACTGTAAGTTAGAAGGGCCCCCGGTCTCCATAAAACACAAACTGTGAGACGTCTTTACATAGTGCCGGGACATTTAAACTTGTTTGGTGTTGGCTACAGCAAGACAGAGAGAGAAGGGGAGTTGGGAAGCAGAATACTCAATTGCCATGGCAAGCGGCAATGCTTGGGGAATGGAAACGCCTGCATACTGCTTGTTTTTTCTGTATTCTGCAGCCTATGTACCAATGAGGGTGTGTTAAGCATGATGTGGGCCAATCAGGCGCCAGGGTCACCGTTTTCACTAGCCCTCCCTCTCCCATGCCAAACACAGTCTCTCTGGGGACCTGTCATATGTGTAAACATTGTACACAGTGTCCCACCCATAAATCCCTGCAGGTGACCTAAAGTAGCACTGGTGGTCTGACACATGGATCTGCAGTATGACAGCCCCCTTGCCTAATATTAACGTAGTGTGGTGACGCCATGGCCACCACACTAGCACGGTTGCCCGATTGGGCTATTTCCTGACATTTGGGCTACTCATAAACCATGTGTGTGGAAAATGATAGGAGTGTGCGTTTTTTTTTTGTTGGGAGGGATAAGCAGTATGGCAGAGCTCTGGAAATAAAATGATTGTTCATATGCAGAGGTGGGAGTGTCACACAACTATTAGTACACTATAGCGCCGGTTCATTTTTATATAGGTTCGGACCTTTTCTTCAAAGGCTCACAAAAAGCATCTTAGCCACAATTAGAATCAGCTGAGTTGGGAAGAGCGTGCACTGCCCATTTCCCCAGTCACGGCCTGGCTGAGAAACACACACGCAACCTAGGGGGCTCAGCAGGCCGCAGTTTAATGACCTTGCAAAGACATTTTCTTTCGCTATCAGCACAACTTTTCTTATGCGTGATGGTCGGGACATTTCCAGCTGAAAGACCTGAAATGCCACCAGTTGCCCAGTAAATCTGTGCCCACTTCACCATCAGTTAACGTGAGTAACAGAATAATGCCCCAGCTTAAAGATACATTTAGAACTATGACGTTTACTAGCTTGACACAGAAAAGCAGGGTTTTGCTTTATGTAGATAATGAAATATTATTAACCTCCTGCATAATGAGCTGGAAGCTTGTGACAAAGAATCTACGCCCCTTACTTAGCCAACTACACAGCTTCTTTCAGTGCTTCTCTGAAAGTGGTGGAAGCTACAGTGGTGTCAATAGGAGGCGGTTTAGGCGTGCATTGCCCACATGCCTAGCCTACACCATGGCTGCCTCCCCAGGAACATACCAGCCATACCCCTCGTCTGCCTGAACCCAATGTCTGCCTATCCACACATTGTGCCACACTCCTGCATGCCTACCCACATGATGTCTGCATTCATGTCTGCCTTTCCATCCCAAACTACCCCATGCCCACCAAGCCACCCCATCCATGCCAAGCAGGACTCCTGACCCCACCCAACATCTGCCCGCCTACTACCTCACCCACCAGACCCCACGCCCCTCCAGGATACTCCATGCCAGGGGCGTTGCTAGGGGGGGGCTAAGGGGGCTATAGCCCCGGATCTTTTGGCTGTAGCCCCGGATAGAAGCTCAGGAGCTACAGCCAAAAGACTAGCTAGCCCCGAGTCCTGACAGCCTGGACATTAGCTTAGCCCCAGATCTCTTCCAGACCTAGCAACTCCCCTGCTCCATGCCTGCCTACTACCCACTCAAACTGCAGCACACCTGCCTACCCACCCTACCCCACTCCTTCCTGTCCATTAAAATGCCCTTCTCCAGGCCTGCCTACCCACCCACATTCCCGTACTACTCTACACCGGACTTCCCACTCTCCACAAGGCACACCTACCTACCTAAACCCCATGCTTGTCTAGCGGCTTGCCTGAAACACCCATGCCTGCTCAACCATCCACCTCATGAGGTACCTCATACCTGACTACCCACACATGCATGCCTATCGCCCCCTGCCTACCTACCCAGTGTATTCCCTACCTTTCCCACTGCTACCCACAGACTCTTTTGGCCACAATGTCTATTTATTAGCACACCCAACCTTTCCCATGCCTGTCTACTCATCCAAAGTACCGCACACCTACCTACATGCCCTAGGCATACTGCCCAATATCCCAAGGTCAACCACTCACAGACCCATCCCAATCCTTATCTCACCATCACCCACCTTATTCCAAGACAGTCTACATCCATTTGTCTGCCCACCAACCACCCAACCATAGGCCTGACCTACCACCATTGAATCACAGGCATATCTACATAATCCTGCCTACCACACTTACAGCCTGACCACTCCACCCAGGCAGACCTACCTTCACCCAACTCATCCAACCCCTCCTCGGGTCTCCCTTTCATCACCAGGCCTACCCCGCACCTCACTCCTGACAACCCCAACTATCCTAATCCACCCCATGCCTGCCTTCAGCATTTTACCCAACCCCTCATCTCATGTCTACTCACAACTGCCAACCACACCCTACCCCAGCACCTACTCACCTTAGCTCCACTAACCCCACCTTCCCCCACCCAAGCTGACCCCTAAAATCACAGTGATCACTTAAGCAGGCCCTACATGTACAGTGATTACTTGTAAAAATCCAAACATGTTTTCAGGTTAGTGTTTGCAGACACATAACATTAGCTCACGCTATAGTAAAAAGACATCTGCATAGCAACGTGATCTTACGTTATTGTATTATCTCAGCACTAATGCTATGTGTCTGCAAACAAACACTAACTTGCAGATTCCTGGGTATGTATGGCCAAACATTCACTGCATTCTAGACTAAAAGGTAAAATGCAATCAATAACAGTTAAGGCCAAACCTATTGACTTTGCCAATGCGTGTTACGGACTACTCGCACTTCTGCCCAAGACAGCGCTCCACACGCGCCATCCATCAGCTGGAAGAAGCAGGGAAGGGTGAGGCCCGTCTCCCTTTATCACCCCCTGCCAGCTGTGCTTGTCTCGGGGAAACAGGGATAAAAGTTTACCGACCGCGCTTCCGACTGCCAGCGAGTCCGCGGCTTTTGTTCGCTGGTGAGAAACAGCGCCCGGGGATTGATTTATAGGTAGTGGGTGAACTCTTGGGACCTCCATTCCGGCTCCCGTCGGATGCCCTGCCAATGGCACAGGGGACAGATGAGAACAGCTGCACCTCTAGTCTGCAAGCGGTGGCAGCAGGATAAGACGAGGACGCAAGCTTCACTTCCGGGTCACGTTGGGTCTCCGCAGCGGCGGCGGGGGAAGAGGCCTCCAGACTCCCTCTTTGCTTTCAAGCAATGTATTGTAGCATATTATAGCGATGCAAGTTTGATATGGCATCTTTGCTCATTAATAAAAACTGTTCGTTTGCAAAGACCATTTCAACACGAAAGTCATCACTTACTCATCACTTACGTTGCCAGAAGCGACGCATGTGAACTAGCCCTGATTGCGGGATTTGTAGACTATGATTGCGCTCAAGTGACCGGTGGGGAATTTGGGGAATACGGCTGTGACTCTGCGACATTGCAGAGCAAAACCGATGCACAACGTAGGCCAAGCCACGCAGCAACATTCTGAGGAGACAGAGGGCCTGATTCAAGGAAGTGTTTTATAATGGCGCAATCCCATAGGAAAACGTTCCATGAATCAGGCCCAGAGAATGTGTGGGGATGAGGCCTTGCCGCAGATCTGGGGATCTTTTGGGGAAGGCAACGATTCTTGAATCCAGACTTGAGCGTGGGAAGGGGGGAGATACCCGCCAAGTTCTGAAGCCGGGCATTTCTGCCACAGAGGGCCAAGAAGCACCAATAACCGAACATTGAGGTGGCATGCTTAGTTTGGCTGGTAAGATGCCAATCTGATTTGCTGATTCTGAGTGTGTGGACGGAGATCATCTGTGCAAGATGGAGGCAGGATTGATTTGTTGGAAAGTGTACAGAGCTCTCTATTCTTAGTAGCCATGTGCACACAAAACTAGGTGGGTGTGCGCAGAACGTTGAAGAGAGTTTGGGTGGTAAAGGTGAGAAGTTGGCAAGTGGAAGCAAAGGACTGCAGTGGGTGAAACAGGAGGGTTCACATAGGAGCTTGGTTTGCTTGGGGCTAATGTGTTATTCATAGCCGTTTGGCAAATCCTTCGATTATTGATGAAGAGGGAATTGGGGAAATGCTCAGTGATTCTTAACAAGGTCTCCAAATACTACAGGATTTAAATGCCATAGCAAAATAAGCCCGATGGACCGTTCAATGTTCGCAGCCCTCTTCTGCAAATGGCCACAACACACCCCTTTGATGTAGGTGCCCCTGTGACTTCTAAATAATATGTATTGTACCCGTTTCACATATAGTGTAGTCCAGTGAAATTCCCCAGGACCTGGATCAAATGAAACACATAGCCATAATTTGCCATCGAAAGAGAATGCACAGGTAGAAACTCAGCAGTTACACATTCTTGAGGATCCAAGACTTTGCATTTTTGCTGATTCCCAGGTGTGGAATTCAATCCCACTCGCCATCAAAGAGGCAGGCGCCTTCTGACTCAAGAAACACGCCGCAGCCAAATCTTAAAAAAAATAAACCAACAGTGTCCTATCTGTCTCAGGCCTATCGGACGATCTACGTGTTTTGCGTACTCCTGCGCGGTCTGTGCCGCCAGACGATATCATGTGCAACTCAGGATCATGAGTAACTGTGATGGAAATTAGAAGCAGACATGTAGTACATTAGCCCTATATGGGTATAGTTCATGAAACAAACTCCCAGAGGATGTTAATCTATTACAAGCCGACCCGCTGTTAGAGGATGTGCCCCTTAGGGCTCGGGCACAGATCACATTGCACAGGAATATGCCCCAGTCAGGGTGAAATATGGCAGGTACGCAGACTGTACCCTCTGGAGAAGTGTGAGAGGTGGAGCTCTGGGAAGAGGGTTTTCAGTTAATGACCCAGTGTATTTAGAAAAAGAAAGCTTCCTGCACCCCCCCCGCACCCCACCCCCCACCAGCCCCCGCAATTGCAAGCGGTTCACAGGGTTAAACAAATAGAAAAGCTGTTCGCCCAGCACACAATGGCAGCCACTGGACACTCTTAATTGAGGCAACGTTAAAGGAAAGGGCGCTGCATAGTTCAGTAAATTGAATGAATGTGCAAAATGAATGTCCCACCAACCAATTCGACGGTGCTCTTATAATACCCAGAGGGGAACCAGTGCCAACTTGAGTGCACTGTCACAGGGGGAGCGCTTCACAAGCCCCTGAAACCCCATGGCTTTGACAGAACGCAATAAGCTGTTCTTTTTAGACCATGGAGTTATTTTTAATACCGAAGGCACTAGGAACACATTACCCTGCAGAAAGACACCACCATCGCCTCCTCCACACCTTCAACTCCCACTGGGCCCCCTTTCTCCTTGCCAGTCCCCCTCTTGGTCATTTCCGCTTTTCCACGCACTGCAGATTGCAGAGTTCAGACAAGCGTAACCTTTTCAGAAAGGAAAACCTCAGACTGAACGCTTCTCATTATCCTTCCACAGGGATGCGCGCGCACGCACGCACGCACGCACGCCGTCATATGGTAGCAGAGGCACCCACTCCCACAAGCTTGCACCATTTACTGTCACTGTATCTGCTCAGGCAGGCAAAACTTCCACAGTCCACAGCTTTACCCAGGCTTCATGCAGCATTTAGGAGCTGATCAAGGACATGTCTAGGTATTCGAGATAAAGGCCTCAAATTGAGGTTGGCCTGTAGGCAGTCTTCTGGTGTACTTGAATATCTTACATTGACGAGAAATATGAGAGAAAACTTTATAGAAGCATTGTGGTGGGAGACACACATAGAGTTGTGAGTTTTGGGGGCACTCCTTATGTCTCACAGGAATATACCTGCAAACCGGCTCCATGGTGCGAGGCTCTCCTTCAGCTAGTGCTAGATTCCAGCCAAGAGCATGCTGGAAGCAGAGGCCCCTACTCATGGTGGGAAGAGTGGTACTAGACCTCCTAGAAATCTGATTAGCACCCGGGGCAGCAGGAGTAACCAATCCGGTTGCTCAGATCGGGGGCTGAATCCCGCAATCCAAACCCACGTTCTGAGCAACCAGACGCCTGCTTCCCGCGCCCCACCACCTTCCGCCCACCCTCCCTTCCCTTCCCCTTTGTTTACCATCCCTTGCAACCCTAGCTCCGCGTAGCCCCCGCCACCGCTGCTGCAGCTCCTTCTTCCTTCTGGCCGCCATGGAAATGGAAGAGGGACTCCTCTCATGTGTGGAACTGCCCTGTGAAAATGTGGGAACTCCCCATCACAAAGCACCAAGAACGCATTTCTGCATTGTTTATTACAGAAGTGACCTATATGATATTTGTTTCTGCATTGTATGAAAAACACAGCAAAAACAGAGGCCATTATATAATGCAGGCCCTACTTTGCCCCTTGGCTGTTATTGTAAATCTCAAGGCAGTTTTATTAGTGTCAGCTGGAATCAGCCCACAGGCCATTTTGACTGTGGAAGAGGGGAAACCTTCTGCAACAGCACAATATGCAATGCAGCTGGCATATTTTGAACAGCATTCTGCTGACTCACACACACAGGCCCGCACTAACCAGAAGTCAAGAGCATGGTCTTCCTAGCGGATGTGTCAAATGCGTCCAAGGAGCAGGCGTCAATGGGCAGGAGCCTAGATTGACGCAGTGGGTTCTTCGGCCAGTGCATTGCACGGCATAGTGATGCCACTGTCTGTCTTGGAACTGGATGTAGCAATGTCCCCATAGCACACGCCGACCCCTCTGACCTGGAGGAGAGGCATTGCTATCGCTTGTTGTTCTGCTTCGGGCTCCGCTCGGAGACGTCCTAACAGGATGGGGATTGTTATGGGAATGAAACGAGCGTTGTTCGTGCTGGTGGGGCAGGAAGGACAGTACATAAAATTCCTTTAAACAAATGTCAACAATGACAGCGCGCCTTTCAACCCTGGCACTTCCGGGTTACGTTGGCAACACGTGTTCGCATTTCTAGAGAGTTCAACACATGTGCAGACCGACGATTACAACTAACAGACCCCTCAACAGCAGGATTCCCCACACCCGGAGGTCCAGAGAAGATGGGAGTAGTTCAGTCTCTTCTTTCGAAAGATGTGAGTAAAATGATTTTTGGGAATAGGGAGTAAAAATGGTACTCACTATTGGCTGGTATTTTTGTAGTAACACATACTGTGAAAAAACTCACTTCATTCAGGTGTGGAAAATCCAGAACGTAGACTTGTCCAAACTGTACTGAGTTAGCAAAAAAATGAGCCTTGATGCCCTAGAACCATTCAAATCTGGCCACATAAGTCTGTCACAAAGTTCTTAACGTTCCCCTGTCTTCGAGCAGTCACTGCAGTCCAGCTAAAATCTTTTGTGGGCCAATGCCACAGCCACCCCCAGAAAGCACAGCTGGTAGCACAATTACTCTAGTATACTGGCCATGGCACAAGTCGGATTGTGTGTAATCTCCCACCAATAAGTATCCTTTGGGTTGGTGGGCCTCTACAAACTAGCACAGCAATGACACCACAGAAAGCCCTTACTCCACATCCACCAGTCGCGCGCACGTGCACGTGTGTGTGTGTGTCGCGCGCGCCCATCTGCTAAAAGGGAAGCTCGGATATATGCTCGGCATTTCCAAGCCACATTGTGCAGAACAGGTGATCCTCTTGTTGCAGGGTTTATGTTTGGCATACAGGCCCAGTCCTGTTAATAAAAGATTCCACCTGCATGAGTCTCCATCTCCAATTGTTTGCACCTCTGGCATGGTGAGTCAATATGGACTGGTCAACAGTTGGGCTAAAATGCACGCTCTGCATCTGGTATGTGAAGGTAAAACCTCTGGAGGAGGTTCTGCGGTATTTACTAGATTCGCAAGGAGGTATGCACGTGCCTCATTGGTGAATGGAGCATCCTAATGGGGCACACTTCTCTGTGCACCACTGTAAAACTGCACACTCAGGGATAGGGAGGCATGAGCCTAATTCCCACCTCCTGCTCAGAGTCAGAGTTAACAGGCCGGAGCATAGCCATTGTCACCTGGTAAGGACCGCAATAGTGATTATACCACTACGCACCCTTAAATGATGTCCGGGCAAATAAGCCAGTGTTTTTTGACAGAAGAAATTGGAGTACAGCATGAGACGTTTCTATCGACAAATAAAAAAATACAAAGATTGCCACCATGGACGGCAAAGTCCCTTTTCCATTTCCATAGACTGAAAGATTAGCAACTAGGAAGACGACGTTCTAGGAGCAAGGAGAAGCAGGTAAGTGGTAAGAGATGGTCCCAGGGAGGTTCTGAGGTTGAGGTGGATAGTCGTACAGAGAAATCGATCCCGTCGTCTGTGGTGTTGCGTGGGTAGAGAGAGCGTGAGAATGGCAGTGATTGGGGGAGTTGCTGGCAGCTGTCGTGGAACACAGTGTTTCACCAGTGAAGTAACTCTGCATTCCTAGATTGGCAGCAGCCTCTCCTGTGGGTGCCTACGTTTTCCTTGTTTAATGGAGAGGCGGTTAATGCCAGTCATCTTTGCACATGCCTGACCAAGTCTGTATGGCATCAACATAGTGCTCACAAGTGCACCTGTGTGGCTGTGGCCGCATAATCCACTCTGCCTCACCCTGAAGGTGGCACACGAGCACCAAGCCAGAGGGAGTGTGCAATGGCAGCGGGGTGTTCAGTGAATCACGCTTGGGTGCCCAGTGTCGGGAGATCACCATGCAGAGGTGCAAATGTGTGATTTTCACATTTGTGCAAGTACATCACTAGATGGGCCTACACATGTGTGTTCTGTGAATCCCTCTAATTGTGTGTTGGTGCAAATATATCTTGGGCTTGCACAGCCCCATTGTGAATCAGATTCAACATGTATTTGACTTGTGTGAAACTTTTTAATGATCTGTTCCCTGTTGCAAGGTCAATACAGATACTCCAGAGGCGTGACTAATGTGTGCGGCAGTTATTGCTGGGGGACTTCATGCATCTTGTGCCAACGTTTAGCAACGTGGCCTCATAAGGTGACAAAAGAATGGGACCTCGGCAGCCAATGGAACTGATGTCAAGGTGCGGCCATTTTGAAAGAGAATGCATTCGGAACATCCCCCTCCATTCCCCGGGCTTCTTTACTCTCTCGAATATTCCTCTCGGCCAAAGTAAATCAACTGCTTCTTTTATGAGGAAAGTGCGTACTCTTTGCAGTGGCATTAACATTAACTCCCAGCATTTCCGCCCCCGCCCCCCCCCCCCCGCCACCCATTCGTACAGCCACCCAAGTCTCACAATAGAACATCCTCAAAGAATTGTGCTGCAATGATATACATTCAGACAAGTGTGAAGTAGGGAGAGTGCTTGGTGGGGTCAACAGTGAATGAATTCAGACTGAGTCAGGGGTTATTTACGATAACGCATGTCTGACACTGACCGTGTGCAGTGACCTGAAAAGGAGACCCCGCACGGGACCCTTTCTGGACATTCACTAAGTCTTCTGATCTGAGGAAGCTGTTATCGTGAGTGCGGTTTAATGAACTCGGGGTAAGGTGGGCAAGGGACGGGAACTTCTGACAGTGGAAGAATATATGGCTGCGTCATTGGGCGCTCAAAGACTTGGGGTCACTCCAGAGGGCCTCCAGGCATCTGCTGCCGAGGAAGGGCCGTGTTGCGACCTAGAGAACGGCCTATGCTCTAATAGGTCCTTCAGGCCGTGAGTTCCCCAGGACAAAGCCTGGCCACAGGCTCCGATCATAGACCCAGCCTATTGGACCGGCGAGTTTTCCTGCAGCTATCCCTAGAATGGCAAGTACAGAGCGTCACTGCTTTTCAAAACGAGCACCGCACACTAGAAATGCCACACACACATGAATACAGTATAATACATGTCTTGATCACTTTCACTGTTGTGGGTTGTGCAAGCTGAGAAGAATACCATCTTGCTGATGTCAGTGTTGCTGAACGAGTGTTTGATGTCAGCATGAATGCTGCACTTCATTTGGGACGTGCTTTTAAAGTGTGGTGTGGTTTGTTGGCACTTGAAGTAGAAGCTAAGAATAGTCTATGTCTCTCTCGCCCTCTCTCTGAAAAAGGATGAGCATTTTCTTCAAAAGCAAAATGCCAGCCACAACATGAGCAACAATAGCTTGCAAGCTACACTTGCACAATTGGCCACATTTCTCATTGGCTGCTTCAATTGGCGCAGTTCTCATAATTGCTGCCAAAGTAAGCAGGCCAGATCCATAATGTCTGCTTGCCACATGCATAGAGCGGGGCGTCCGGGTTCTGAATCCCCTCATAGCTGAGCGTGCTGTAAAGAAGACACGCTACGGCAGCGGAGATTTCCCAACGAAGAGAACGCTGAGACGTGGGAGCGCTATGGGTTTGGATGTCTAGCACCCTTGGACTGTGTGCCTTAAAAGAGGGCTCCCGGGGTGCAATCAGTCCCAATCTCTCATCTATGCCTGGGGTCCCTGGGATCTGTTTGTCTTTATTTGCACTAGGGAGGAGAGCGTTGCCACGAAGGTCTGTGATGGCTTCGGCCCGCCACCGCCCCACCCCTTGCCTGCGCCACTTTCATATCTGAAAGGGTGAGGAATCTATTGAAATGTGCCATGGAGTCAGTCCTCCTTCCGCCCCAGAAAGTGTGTGCTTCGGGGGAACCTTCTTGCTGGGTAATCTCAAGCAGAGTCGTTGCTTCATGTGGATGCAGCTGAGAGTACATACCTGCACAATCCGTATGCTGACATCCCAGCTCTCTCTCTATATGCTGCAAATTACAGTTCCTCCTTGGTGGTGGGTGATGTTCTTTTGGTTGTTGTTCTGATGGATCCTTGCCTCTGGGAAATCCGGCTGCAGTTCCATCGCTGGTATTTCTGCTCACTTTAGGCAACCTACCGATAGCAGCCCTGGCGTTTAACAGGGGCACCGGATTGGGAGGTGTGGAGGCGGGCCAAGGATGGAAGGGCAGCAGTTTGGAGAAGGGGACCTTCCTGGCCTCAGCCGGCGCAGCCACGTCACTGGCTTGCACCGGCACCGGAAGTGGAGAGCCAAGGTGATTTGAGAGATGTAATAATAAATGCGGCCTAATGCCTTTCAAAGAATATTTGTTTCTGGTATCCAGACACAAATGTCTGCCTGTGCCGCATAATTCACCACTGATCCACCACAAAATGCACTGTTGCCGTTTCAGTCTCTTATGTAGATGCTCGTCAGCTACCCATGTGTTTGTGGGCGATAACAAGATGCTACAACCTTGTGATGTCTTCAGGCGGGGTGTGGGTCGAAAGCAAAAAAAGAGGACAAAAACTGGCTTTGCAGCAGATTTGGTGGTACTGTGTACCAAAAAAGCCCCCCTGTCGTTATAGGAGCTGTCAGCTCTGCAATTCTTTCTAAACGTGTGTAGTCTACGCTTAAAGCCGAGCTGTACGTTATGCATTGAACACATGGAGGAGGAACCAGTCCTAACGACAGATCAGGCTTGATTACTGGAGAGTCTTTGTGAAGCAGTGGGTCTTAAATTAAATCCATTGTGCTGGAGGGAGACGCTGGAGCAACCTAGCAGTGAGGTTCTAGACCATGGCCTGATTGCTTAGTTATTTGTTTTGAGAGTTGAAAGTACAGGGCGTTGCTGTAGTTCAGTAAAGATAGGGTGAATGACACTATGACATCCAGCCATCACCTCTGTTTTTGCTTTGTCACCCCGAGTGGGACGGGTATGCCCAGACGTGGGTCCCATGCCTGCTGGGCCTAGCGACCGAACATGGATGTCTGGGGATGCTTGTGGTCTCGTGCAGAAGGGATGTGGCTTAGCAGTTCGGGCTGGACTGCCCCTTTGGGGTGGGACCAAGCCTGATTTGCATATGATCTTTCCCTTTATATAATGGATTTGCAGGTGAAGAACGATGGTCTGGGGGGTTTCCCAGAGCAATGCCAGAGGTTAAGATTCATTCTAAACCTTCCATCCATCACCTCTTTGTTTTTGCCCTGAATAAGATGCGACAGGTAGTCAATGAAGCAAATGACCAATAAAATGAGTTCCCAGGGATAGAAGGGGTAGCAAGATATGTCAGTGAGTTAATTGTGTGGCACAGACATCCGTGTTGAGACCACAGGAAGCAGAAATTAACCCTGGCAGGACTAGCACTTCATTTTGGTGAGGCTGATCAATTGGGTACCATTATTTTGGGTAATATAACCACCTATTGGCACCCTGGTGAGAGGCACAGAGCATTACCTTCGGCTGGAATGCGTGCTGCGTCCACCTGGAACGCATGCTGCATACTCCGGAATGAGCCCACGTTCGACCGTGGGCTGTTCGCAGCACTCCCCTGCAGGGGAGTTGCTAGGTCTGGAAAAGACCCGGGGCTACGCTGATGTAGGAACTGTTGGGACTCAGGGCTAGCTAGTCTTTTGGCTGTAGGTCCTGAGATTCTATCTGGGGCTACAACCAAAAGATCAGGGGCTATAGCCCCCTTACCCCCCCAGCAACGCCCCTGCTCCCCTGTGCACCAAGTTGTTGACTACCTCCTGTCCTTCCCCACTTCCTGTGGCCACCACACTTTCCCTCTGCATCCCTCGGTTGCGTCCCTACAGCCTAGTCTCTTTCCCCCTCAGCACACATACCCGTAGTGCACTGCTCAGGTTCCCCGTCGCCCGGCTCTGTCCTCCTGAAATATCCATCAACAATATAAGAAAGGAAATCGGACTAGTACTATAAGCAGGGTCCCAATTTCCTTTAAAAAAGAAATATTAGCACCAGGGAGGGAGCCTCGGGGTGCCAATAGCGTTATTCGCCGCTTTGTGGCGTGGGTTTGGGTGTGAACGGCCCTAAGCCCTCGCGCTAGCAGGGCATTACCGGCCAAGCCACTAACCAATACTGTGATTCTCTGACAGAGGGAAGCCCAGGAAGGGAAAAGTGTCCCTCAGGATATTTAAATGGGCAAAGAAATAATGACCACCACATTGATTTGAGGCACCTGATCTTAAAAGATTTTAGCCCCAAACATAATGCAAGAAAACCTGGTAGAGCGCCTTCCATGGAGAGGTCCTGGTTTGTAACTGTGAGGAACATGAGCTGCATTGAAAGTAGCAAAGGCTTGTATCATGTGTAAACACTGCCCAACAGCAGCTGACGGGTGTCAATTGTTTCCAATCACAGGCCGCTGATAGCTGGACGGCACACATGTTAACAGGCCCGGGAGATAGTGCAACCTCGGCGGCTGCCATTCATTTCTGAGATAACTAGCACGGCACATGGAAGCCATTTCGTGAACACTTGAAAGATAGCCCCGTTTTAGTGCCTCGCTCCCTTTGCGCTGCTTTCCTACGAACGTGTCTGGATGAAGAAATGCAAGATGTGAAAGGTGGTGCGTTCATGATATGAAGTGAGAAGACAGGCGGCCAGAACCAAGCAGGTTTCGCTTCCGCTGCTATACTGCAAAAGAGAGCCCTTGTGGTGGCAGAAACTGTTTGATGTGTGGAGGCGTTAACGAGAGCGCAGTGTGTTCTTTAATGTGGGCCTGTACGACGCCGAGAAAGGTGGGCCCTCGTCGAAGCAGCGGCCAGACAGAAGATTGGTTAACTCAATCATGGGGCGGACCAGGTATCATCACGGCAGCTTATCAGCCTTTGCCGCTCTACTCGTAGCTTCAAAGGGAGGGGGGTGGAGTAGAGTGCAGGTACCGCTGAAGTGGGGGCGTGGTGGTGCAGCGGTAGCTGCGCTCCCAGGGGCTGAGCGGTGCAGGGCCCCTCTCACTGCAATCCTGCATCTTGAAGGCTCACGTGCTCTGCCTTTCATCCCCCACCTGCGTGAGAGACAGCGGCCATTATCTGAGAGCGATCACCGAGCCCGGATTCTCTGCGCATTTCTTTACACGTCTTTGAACGGGCCTGCTGAATCTTAACCCTTTCGTCTCTCTCGCTCAATAGACGTCAGTGGTGACGAAATGGCTCTAAAGAAGGTCCCTTTGCCTATTTAGGGGACGTTTCCCAATAAGACCTATCACTCGTGTACACTGCAAGCGCTCTCCCCACAGGTGCTGGTCATCACTTAGCTTTGATTGGATCGAGCATAAGAAAGTCAATCATTGGCAGTGGCAACAGTTTGGACTTTTGGGTAGGCATGGGAAATGCACTTGCCAGGCACAGCCATAGTGGCATTAACTAACCATGGATGTTAGCAGCTGTACTGCTTATCAATCGAATGGTTGAAGGCAGACATCGTTTAGACATTTTTACTACACCAGTAGCTGTTAACAACTCCAATTAAGTCATTAACTCTCAGAAGACTGCTTTGAAAAAACACTGGCAGGAACTATGAGTGCAAAGTTTGATGGTGTGGCTTGAATAAATTGAACTGACAGAGTTCCCATGACTGGGCGGGAAGGGGCAGGAACTGAGTGGCAATGGCGATTAGCAGAGCCATGATATGAGATATGATATGGCATTTATAATGCGCCTATACACAAGTGTTTCAATGCGCAATGAGTCAAGGGAGGGGGATACAGAGGGAAGACAGAGACAACAATCTTACTAGGCCAAGTTACATTGAGATCGTGCAAGTGCAGGGGAAGGTGGGAGGGGAAAAGTGCAGAGGGAAGGGGGAGGGGCAGTGCAGTACATGGGAACAATAGCAAAAATAAATACAATAAATAAAAGCAATGAGTAAAAGTGCGATCAGCTGGTGGCAAGTGCAAAGGTAAGTGCAGATATCAGGTGTCAAGTGCTGGTAGGGGGCTGCAGGGATACAGAAACAGACCCAAAAGAGGGGGATGCCAGGGAGGCAGTGCAGGGATGCAACTGGTGGGGGAGGGGACCTGGACCCAAGATCAGAGGGTAGCCAGGTGACCAGTGTAGTTTCAGCCAGGAGATAAGCAGGGGAGATGAAGAGAGAAAGCAGAAGCAAAGAGGAAGGTTTTGAGGTGCTTCTGGAAGCAGAGATGGTTCTCCTCAAGTTTCAGGGAGGCTGTTTCAGAAGGAGGCCACAGCCATAGAAAGAAATGGGCAGTCAATGGGTGGGCACATAATCAAAAAACACCTTCAAGCTCTGTGTCCGTCCTCACATGCCATTCCTCCCTCTCTGTACTCTAATGCAATCGTTTCTGCCACCTAATAGCCCAACTATTGCCGACAAAGTGTTACCATGTTGCACGAGGTGGACCACGCTGCATGAAGGCGGTAATATAGGTTATGGAGCAATGTTGTCTTGCAAGCACTCTACGACTACACGCCACGCTTACTGGCTGACTTATTATTGGCAGGATGGATGTGTGCAATGGCCAGTCACATTCTTCAGAATACTACATACTTCCGAGAGGAAACCGACTTCAACTAATAAGCAGCATTGCAGGAAGCGGCTGAAACCAATGTGGCCAGTAGAACACAGGTGCTCATGACTCTCAGTCCTACGAATACTGGCATCAGTCCCTCGACTGACCCGAGAGCTCTGTTTAGACAGACTCTGATAGCATCTGAATGGATTCAGGAAGCTTCCAAGGAGTAACACATTTCCCTCCTCTCTATCTGCAATTGCACCAACTGCAGGGCAATTCATCTCGGCTAATTCATCTCGGGTTGTCTCCCTTAGGTTCTTTGAAACATGCTTAGGAGGACTGGACATTTAAGATGAGGTTTCGAGTCATGCATTGATGTACTTATTTTGTATCTTTGCAAAACACTTTATACACAAAGTCATATACTCTCTGAACAGTGGGGGGAGGTGCATTTGCAATGAAAGCCTGCTCTTGTGGTTGGAGCAATGGGGAGCCTTGAATAAGGGGGAGGGGCCTCGTATGCAGATGCAGTGGGTGTGCCTTTGTTGTGGATGAAGTGGTGCGTGTTTGTGATTTGAGCAACAGGGAGCATTGCATAATGAGGAGGTGTTTCTTGATGAAGGGGCCATGCTTATGGTTTGCAAACATCTGCTGCATTAATAATTAGCAGTAGAATAGAGTACAATGTTTGCACAGATGCATTTGGGACTGGATTCTCCAAGAGCCACTTGCTTGGGCGTGTGGGGATTGCAGGTGTTGGGTTTTGAACCCTGTGTATTCTGGCAGACCCTTCAGCAATGCTAGGCCTCTTTGAAATCTATTTCCTTGTGCAGAAGACTTTCTGTATCTGACCGTGACTGTGTTTTTCTGAGGGTCAGATCTGCCCAGTAGCATAGGCACTGAGTAGACAGGGGCAGAGGGGGGGCTCTTACCCCCCATCCCTTCTGTTCTCCTTGAACAATGAGGGCAGTAATGTCATTTTCTCTCCAGGGCGCTTCTGCAACCAAAAACCAAGAAAAAAATCTGAATTCACTGATATGCTCTTCTAAGTCTCTGGGGGTGCATGGCTTCTGTGCTTGCTGGGCTCAGCCTTGGTGAACTTCTAGCATACATCTGGCAACATCTGCAAGACCTGCTCGCTTCAAAGTGTGAAAGCCGCCTCATTGTCACCTCAGCCTTGATCAGGGCATGCAAAGGACAGGCCAAGGCTGAAGTAGGGAATCCTAAAGCAGAATGCTGCAAAGGCTGCTCAGCGGGTTATAGCATTGTTGCTGAGATGTTATGCGTTTTCGCTGCTTGCCTGTAAATGCTTTGTTTTTTTTTCAAGGCCTGCTGTACAATGTGATTTTCCAACTGGGGATGGATATGGCTCCCTTGCTTCGCTTGGCATGGGAATTTCTGGCCTGCAGCGAAAATCAGAAATCTGCACACAGGGGGTGGCTTATTTTATCTATTAGAACTAGCTTTGCTCCCTGTTTGGCAGTCACTTCTCTCTTTCCAGTATTGGACTGTCGAGTTTAAAATCTTCACCTGGCCAGGCCTCTCATGGCTTGAGAATGTTCTTGTCTGAGACACCAGCAAGCTCACGGGGTTACTACGTCATTTGGGACTAAGTGCAAGGACCATGCACACTCGCTTTCTTTGCTAGGCAATAGACTATGTTTGGTGCATCGTAAAGGAATCCTGAGAAAACATAATCTCCTTTCAGCAGTGGGAGGTTCACTTGCGCTGTGAACTTGCAATTAGAACTCCGAGATTATGGGAAAGCGAATGACTGTCTCCTCTTAGGGAGACCGTGTGTGTCGTGTGTGGCCATGCCAGCCACACACAGCAAATGCCCGAAGTGTTTCCATTCGCTCTCGTCGGGTCTAATCCCAGCCCGCGTGCTGTCATTAGAAGCGCGGGTGTGCATCAGGTGACAAACTAGTGATCACCCAACAGCAGCCTTTTGTATGTAGTGTTGTGACGCTCTGAAAAGCTTGGCTCAAGCACTTTACCAGGGAAATGGGGGCGTGGTGGGGGGGGTGCCTCCACGTTGCTGAGTGTGCCCTTCCCGTTGACTTTACGGTGCGCTCAGTGCACTCCTGGAAAGGGGCAGAAATGGCCAAAGGCTGGACAGTTTAATGCGCATTATTCAGCATGTAGGAAGTCAGTTCATGGCGATGCACCCTGCAACGCACAGTGCTCTTTCCGGGGGACACGTGGATCCAACCAGTGCTTGCAATGGAACCCCGGAAGTGTGGGTACTCACTATCCCAGAGAACCTGCCTACTCTTGAGAAGTGCAGGCACTCATCCAGTTAAAGTATTGGCTTCCTTCATGGAAGTGCCCGTCATGTGTATTTCAAGTAAAATAAGTGCAGGTACTTAGGTACCGGCAAGCGACTGCCCATTTAAATTACTAGATACAACCAGGTTTTTGACAATACATGTTCCTGTCACATTCCCGCTCAAAATACATGTTTCCAACACCACATTCGCCTTAACCGTGCCATGTCATTTTACAAGTACTAAACACAACAACCGAATTCCTGTCATAAAAGGGCGCGTGCGTGCTTCCCTTTCCCACACCTGGCGCACAGTCGCGCGCCCAGTCATTATTATGTCTGCACCCTGAGCCCAACATGGCGTCGCCCGCCGGCGCAGCATGCAGGTTGCTGAGATGGACTGACATATGGCGTGCACGCTCTCTCTCTATCTCTCTCTCTCTCTCCTCTGCCCTTCTCTGGGACTGCCCGCCCCTCTCCTTCACCCCCCATGCTCCCGTGGAAATGCACTGCCCTCGACCTTCAGAGTGGCTGGCATGTGGGTGCCATGCTGCTGAATGCCAGACAGAACATAAAGTGGCACGAGCATGCCCGGCCCCTCTCTCCGGCAGCCAGGGAATTAGAAGCGGGTCCTGGGGCGGGGGAGGGGGGCTGGCAACAGAGCTAAAGGGGAAGAAGCTTTACAGCGGGGGTGAACCTCTCTGCATGGCACAGAGGTGGCTCCCCCTGGGGCCAGGCGGATGCACCATCGCAACAGAGTGGCACGGGGAGAGGAATATGCACTCGGGTACACAAATGTGGCATGCGTGTTCGCACTCCCCAGGGTGCAAGACCGCAATCAAATACATCGGGTTTTACGCCCCCCCCTCACATGTCTTATTAAAGCCGTTGCCAATGAGCCTGGGCTGTGATCACAGACATCTCGAGCCGGTCCCGAGTGATGTGGGCACACCATGTGTGCAGATGGCAGGGAAAGCCACCATCTACTGCGATCAGACGCGCAGGGCTTCTTGCACTCGGCATGCCGTGCCCCTAGTCTGAGATCACATGCCCACGTAACAAGTGCCCAAGACACACAGCGGTAGCCCTCATGCACACACCACCAACCCTTCTCAAACAAGATCGGTGTCCCCTCTCACTCTTTGGATCGGTGTCCCCTCTCACTCTTTGGATCGGTGTCCCCTCTCACTCTTTGGATCGGTGCCCCCTCTCACTCTTTGGATCGGTGTCCCCTCTCACTCTTTGGATCCGTGTCCCCTCTCACTCTTTGGATCCGTGTCCCCTCTCACTCTTTGCACTGATCCTCACCACCAACCCTTCTCAAACAAGATCCGTGTCCCCTCTCACTCTTTGGATCGGTGTCCCCTCTCACTCTTTGGATCGGTGCCCCCTCTCACTCTTTGGATCGGTGCCCCCTCTCACTCTTTGGATCAGTGTCCCCTCTCACTCTTTGGATCCGTGTCCCCTCTCACTCTTTGCACTGATCCTCACCACCAACCCTTCTCAAACAAGATCCGTGTCCCCTCTCACTCTCTGGATCGGTGTCCCCTCTCACTCTTTGGATCGGTGTCCCCTCTCACTCTTTGGATCGGTGTCCCCTCTCACTCTTTGGATCCGTGTCCCCTCTCACTCTTTGGATCGGTGTCCCCTCTCACTCTTTGGATCGGTGTCCCCTCTCACTCTTTGGATCCGTGTCCCCTCTCACTCTTTGGATCAGTGTCCCCTCTCACTCTTTGGATCGGTGTCCCCTCTCACTCTTTGGATCGGTGTCCCCTTCACTCTTTGGATCCGTGTCCCCTCTCACTCTTTGGATCGGTGTCCCCTCTCACTCTTTGGATCGGTGTCCCCTCTCACTCTTTGGATCAGTGTCCCCTCTCACTCTTTGCACTGATCCACACCACCAACCCTTCTCAAACAAGATCCGTGTCCCCTCTCACTCTTTGCACTGATCCTCAAAACTGAGACTACGCTCCAACGCCTCCTGGAATTTAGTGTCATATTAAAGAGTGCGCCGGCCAAAGGCAGCCGTGCACCCACGCCACGAAGGAATCCGCTGGGTGGCTGTATAGCGCCACACCGCCGAAACAATGACATCGACTAGCCGGCAACAGTTGCAAATCAAACTCGGTTCATGTACAGGGTTGGATTTCTGACGCACGTTTCATTAGCCTTTTCCGAGGGACCGGACACAGCCCAGATGCAAACTCCCAGGAGGTCGCGTGTCCGGGACATCTGGCACTAATCCTGGTTTCAGGGAGCAAGTCCTTAACAAAAAAGTATGTGGGAGTCTCATTAACATACCAATTGAGTGTGGCGTCACCAGAAATTAGCATTTTATCAAGGTGTCCTCTAAAAATAGTGGGGGGACTGCGTCCACCCGCGTGTCCCCTTCATTTGAGCCCTGCCTGGTTTCTGTGATGTTTGCTTCATCGCCATAGCGATCATAGCTCGGCACGACACTGCCCGGCAACAGGCGAAACGACCGGGGTAACCCACACATCGAACTCAATGGCTAATCCGCCCTTCTTCGTAATCGGATTCAGCTAAAATATTCCAAGGGTGATCGAATTGGTGTTGCTGAGAGAAAGCCAAAGACACGGGGACAAACAGCCCGGAGCTTGCATCTTTTATAAACACGGTTAAATGTAATGCGTTAAGCCGCTGCTTGAGAACTCTTCCTGGCTGTCACACACAAGGGAGCAGGTGTGCTCCTGGAAATGTAAATGCAGTTACATGATTACATTATGCCAGATATATATGCACAGTTCTAAATTGACCCATGCATTCTGCAAACACAGCCCAACAGGTGACTCAAAGTGCACAGGCCTGGCTGGTCATCAACCCTGCCCGCCTGTTAATCATTAGTCCTGGATTATAATCCAGACCCCATGGTGCCCCCCTCCCCAGCCCCCCGCGCCGCCGCGGACCCCAATGGCAGACTCACCTCCACGGACGGAAGTCAAGGTTAGGCAGAGCAGGAGGAGCGCCAAGCTCCACAGGCTGAGCTTCATGTTCGGCGCGGCCCCTGCGCTGGGAGGCGGGAGGAGGAGGCGGAGGAGGGAGGCGGCAGGCGGCGGCAGCGCTCTGTGAGAGCCGAGTCCACGCTGCGAGCTCCGAGGGTCTGGCGGAGGCGGGCTTTGCCAGGCTGCTCTGCTCTGAATGCTCTCTCGCTCACTATGTGGGCTGCGTTATGTATCGGAGCCGGCTGCTTTGGATGGGAGCCCAGTTGGTCATGTGGTCAGTGGAGCGGTGGCACTGGGGACCTCCCCCACCCCCTCTCCCTCTTAGCGCCCGCACCATGAATTGAGCGGCCGAATGGCGGAGTTAGCGCAACAAAAGGCGTTTGGCTTTGACAAACACTCGCATTACAATACAGCTTGGATCGCGGCCAGAAGCGTTCCAGCCACTTGGATCCCAGCACAGGAAACTTCTTTTCTTGAGGGGGGAAAAACGTCATTAACCCGTTTCTCGCCTTATTTCCTTAACAGCTGTAGAAGGGAAAATAAACGAAACCTAGAAAAGTGATTTCCTGATGTTTCGCCAGAGCACGGATTTATTAATTGAGGTATATTTATTAATAGCGCAGAGTCTTTCCACGTGGGGGTCAAGCGCCTAGTCCCAGGCGGCCAGCAGCTGCTCGCAGCTGCACTGCAATCACACCTGTGGCGCTAATACCACCGACCTCACTCCCACCGAAGGCACTTCAGCAATGGGGCCAGAGTCTGGAGCTGGTGCATAGGCTGAGTAGTGTGGGCTCGCTTTGCTCCTCTTACCAGATCCCTACCTAACTAATAAATCACAGACAAATTATGTTTATGGAAAAGTTGTAGGCCGTAGGCATTTTATTTTCTTACAGAAAATACAACACAACAAAAATCAATACCCTGCCATATGCTTTTGGGCACCTTGTGTCCAGTCCCGAAGTTGCCCAAGGCTCCTCCTGAGTCCTTGTTATCCCTGGGCCTTTGTTCCTGGGCACATGCCGCCTACGACATGCTTTGGACCGTGTACCGAAAGAGTACTCGGCGTGCCCATTCTTCCTGCTCCTTCTTTTTTGGACCGTGTACCGAAAGAGTACTCGGCATTCCCACTTCTGCCTGTTCCTTCTTTTTTGGACCGTGTACCGAAAGAGTACCGAAAGAGTACTTGGCGTTCCGGCTCCTGCCTGCTCCCCTCTTCTTCCGTTATTTTTGTAGGGTGTGTTGGGTGGCAAACGTTTTTCCTTCCCCTTATCCAGGCACTAAGAGCCTACCCGAGAGAGGTGAGCTCTTACCTGGTTTGTGCCGCCTCTCCTTTTCCTGGCTTACTTATACACCCCTGGCCTTTTGTTCCTTCTTGGGGGCGGCCGGGTTACCCCTCTGGTCCCTTGCTGTTATATTTCGCACCTTCCCAGGTGCTGCTTCCTGCCCTTTCCAGGGCTTTTGTTTCTTGTGGCGCCGTTCGGACGCCCCTCCCTACACTTTCGTGCCGTTTCCCCCCACCCCGCGCCTAAACTCCCAGACCCTCTATCGTCCCACATTTCATGCGGCCCGGGGCCTGGGGCACTCTGGGGCTTTAGCAATAATCTGTGGAGCCCAGAGTTGGCTGATCTGTTACCTTTGGTGTTGTGGTGAAAAGACAACCGGAGGCGTGAGGTTGTGATTGGCAATAAAAAGGCTGTGGTTTTTATTGCAAACAGTAGTATCATAAAACATTTGGGTACGTTTATCGATCCAAAACAAACACATAATGATAAACAACTGTTATCTTTTGGGCATCAGGCCAGTGGCATCTACCTGGCCCGCAGGGGAGTTGCTAGGTCTGGAAAAGACCCGGGGCTAAATTGATGTCGGAACTGTTGGGACTGGGGGCTAGCTAGACTTTTGGCTGTAGCTCCTGAGATTCTATCCGGGGCTACAACCAAAAGATCAGGGGCTATAGCCCCCTTAGCCCCCCCTAGGAACGCCCCTGGCCCGTGCCGCCAACTTCTTCCCACGACCTCGTGGGCCCGGTTCTTTGCCCTGTAGTTTGTTTGTTTTTTTTTTTTAATTATTTGTAATGCGCACCAGACCCGGGGGTATCAGGCCGCAGCAGTTACAAGAATGTGCAAAGTTTAGTTACAATGATACATAGGGCCTCATTACGAGGCTGGCGGAAGGTGCCGTTAAACCCACTCCGCCCTATTACGAGGTTCCCTCGTGGGACCCGGAAAGGATGTCTGGTAAAACCCTAAGGGGCTCGAATGGGAATGGTATCCATTTTTACCGGGCCCATCGAATGGGCAAATACCGGGTCTGCCAAGTTCGGCATGACCCGGTAATTGGCCATTCCATGGACCCGGTAAAATTTCATTACCAGTGGCAGCCGTGCCCTTAATAAGGGCACCGCTACCGCCAGCCTCGTAATGAGGCCCATAGAGTAAAAATACAATACATACACAGGTGGATGAAGAATAGGGGAACTAAAGAAGGATTACAAATAGTAAAAAAATAAAGTTCTTCCCATAGGCAACACAAATAGGCAGTGCTATATTACATCATAGTGGCAAAGACGTAGGGTCATCCCTGGGAGGAGATTACACCGCCCAGGTTTACTGGTCGGAAGAGATGAGCCTTGTGATAGTGTTGGATCTGAAGTTCTGGTAGGACTGGTCTTCTCTGAGTGAGGGAGGCAGGGAGCCAGAGTTGGGCTGCTTTAACTGGGAAGCTGCTGCCTCCAATCTATCAATGGATAGTTTGAATCTGGGAATGGATAAGCAGTTCAGGTTAGCTACTCTGGATGGTCTTGAGGAGGTTCGTCTGTGGAATCTCTCAGAGAGGTAGGTAGGTGCAGCATTGTTTAGTGATTTGTGGGTGAGTGACGCCGTTTTTAGTAAGATTTTGTCATTTGTCGAGAGCCAATTATTTTGTCGCCTGCACTCAGAGATGTAATCTCGTCTGGCTATGCCAAGGGCCGCTCTTAAGGCATTGTTTTGGAGGGTTTGGATTCTCCTGATGATAGATTTATTTGAGCCTATATACAGGGCATTACAATAAGCGGGGCAACATGAGGGCTCTGGCCAGGATAATGCAACTATTGTTATAGAGAAAGGGTTTACCAGTCCTAGTAAGTTTACACGTGTACGCAGTAGTGGATGCTAGTGTGTTAAATTGTTTAGAGAAGGAAAAGGTGGAATCGAGATAGAATCCTAAGGTCTTTACCTCCTTGGCCACCTTGATGAGGTTGCTCAGTTCCTCTCTTCTCTCCATTGGGATGGGTGGGTTTTGAGAAAAGAAGAAGAGAGTCTTCTGCGTCTGCCGAATGACTAATGGTGCTCTGTGCAGTTTACCAAAGAGAACTGGTTTCTTAGTGCCAGGTCTCTGCTAATATTCCTATTTGCAATGCCTGCAGGCATGCATGCTTCCAGGGGCTTCCTGCCCCTCTGGCAGGCTGGCGCCAACGGCCATTCACACCTAGGTGTAGCCCTGGACCTCCCTTCCTGCCCTACACCTTGCATCTGATGGTCCCCCATTGTTGCACCACCTTCCCTGCAGTGTGGTAGGTGTTTGGGAGGGGGGGTGAGTCAGGAGAAGCAGCACCAGGCTGCCTCGCCATTCCTCTTTCCCGCAAGGGCGGCCTAATGCGCCCTTGCCTGCTGTAACTGTTCCCTTGCCCTGGTCCCAGAATCCTCTGCAGTACCCTTAGGGGACACTACAGGAGATTAAGTACACAAGTGGCAGTATAATTTCACCTTTGGTACAAGCCTGTACTACACAGTTAAATTGTTAGCAGTAGCGGAGCAGCCAGACTTATCTCAAGAGCAAATGAGCAGTAATAGGGATTACACAAAGGACTACAATTACTGTGACTCAAGCAAACACTGACTCAAGGTTTCTGGTTAAAAAATATAAGTACATTTATTTTTAAACCATCTGTTCACAAAACACTTCACTTCTATTAAATAAAACCACACTCTGAATATACTACACACAACCAATTCCTTTGGTTTAGGACAATTCAAGGTAAGTACATTAGGATTTGACAGACCAGTGTTGTGAAGCAAAAGATGTTACCGGGGGTTAAGAAACGTTCACTTTTTGACAGTAATGACAGTTCGGACGTACGAACGAAAAGCGTACCCGCGGGAAGTAATGCAACCATAGTCAAACACACTTAGCACATTGAATAAAAACCAAGGCAAAGGGGATAACAATCATAGGCAATACTTTTGTCAAGGCACTAGAATCAGAGGACGTGTTCAGAAATACAGATAAAGTCAATATGCCTGCGCCAGTGTCAATTGGAGCAGGGCTCTGTTGTCGAGGATCACACGATTTAGAACAGTTCGAGATTAACATTGCCAGGAGTACTTGGATATTGTCAAAGGGAGGCAAAAGTTATAAGAGGGAAGGAAGAAAGGACAAGCCTTCGGTAAGAAAAAGGGTTCACCCCGATTCCTCAAGGTCGGACATAGAGAACGACCAAATGTGCACAGTACCTTATCCGAATGAAGAAAGCTGGTGCCATGGCAGTTGTTCCTGGTAGTTCCTGCAGACTCACGGTTCCTGAAACTTCAGTTGTGGGGACAAGAAGGAGGATGTCTGGAGTGATCTGCACTACCCAGGGATGAGGCCAGCAGCAGCAAAAGCAACATTGAATAAAAGGTGCGCTCCTTTAAAACAGGAGAGGGCTCTTCTGATGGCTATCCGGACCACTACAGCTTCGTGCAGTGATTTCGACCCAGGAGAGGATTCTCTGGCTGTAAAAAGGCAAGCTGGTTGATCCCACCAGGCTCAAGGGAAGAAGACTCCGGACTGGGTCTTCTCTGTCGTTGAAGGGTAGATAGCTCAGGACTGCAGCAGGGCTTCACCTGGACTCGGGGGTTGCAGCAGCCATCTTCTTCTCTGCTTCTCTTCAGTTCTTATAGTCCCAGTGGCGACTCTGACTTCCAGCCCAAGAGTCCTGCCTTTTATGCCAAAATCCCCCATTCACACAGCCTGGCTGTCAATCACACAGCAGGGGGTTGTCCAGCCCGGATAACCACCTCAGCCAATGGACACAAAGTGTGACTTGGGTCTCCAAGGAGACCCTGTGCAGGGGGTTACTAAACCCCTCCCTCACATTCAGCCCACCTAGACACCCAGATGCCAAAGGAGGGCTTCTTCATAGAAGCCCGCCAAAGCACAGCGAACAAAGAAGGCAAACCTGGTTTGCCGCGCAAAGTAAAACACAAGAAGGATATTAACAAAAAGAAATGGTGACTAAACACGACCGGAGCAAAAATAAAAAGTATTTGGTCAAGCCGGTTTATATTTGAGGCTAATACAATAGCCTAAAACAGTACCTCGTTTATATAGTGTAATCGCGGTAGAAAAGTTAGGGTACATACCACTTCCACCAGCCAAGTCTTTGGGTTAAGGGAGCGAAACAAGGCTCCAGAGGTACAGACAAAAAGGGATCAGAGTTGACCCTTTCCAATACTCCATGTAAGATGGGTTGTACTGGGTCTGTAGGTTAAATGACTACATAAAGTAAATGGCAACTTTACCTGTTTCTGGGGGACAGTAGTCAGCCCCAGAAAAATGGAGTCAGTGGGAAGTCTTAGAGACAACTCTGTGTTACTGCACTGAAGGTGCAGTGTAACACACTCAAGAAGTTGGGCTCATGGAGTGGTGTGCTCCAGAGCCCAAGATCACACACAAAGTAGAAATACACATGACAAAACACATGTCAGGGTGGAGAAAAGGTTCACACTCTTACCAGGTGGAAAAAAAAAACCCAGAAATCCAGCAAAGCTGATGAGGGACTCACTAGGTAAGGGAAATTAGCTATAAATGAGAATTCTCCCTAACAGTCCCCCTGGTTATCCCCCACCCCGTGCCCTTGAGCTCCCTTGGTGCCCAAGTCCATGGCACATGGCCAAGAAGCGCTTATACCTGCTGCTGTGCACATACCCCGTGGCGCCACCAATGAGCGACTTCAGATGATGTGAGTCCACCTCATAGAGGGTTGTCACCCTAGTGTGA
Organism: Ambystoma mexicanum; assembly: GCF_040938575.1. Classification (NCBI taxonomy): domain Eukaryota; kingdom Metazoa; phylum Chordata; class Amphibia; order Caudata; family Ambystomatidae; genus Ambystoma; species Ambystoma mexicanum. Next base: position 549,763,093 of record NC_090930.1, on the reverse strand, counting down.
CACTTAGTACACGCCCGTGGTTACTGCTGTCAAAGTGCACCCAGTTTTGGTAGAAAAGTCTGTCAGGTCTGTATCATACACACGTTGCTTTGGTGCAAACGATTTTCCATAGTGTTTACTCTGGATCAAAATTTGCGTTAGTGCAAACCCTCTCACAAACCTTAAGTGCATTTTTTCGCCAGGACAATATTTGCTTTTGCACTGAAAGGGAAAGGTATTAGCACAAGGGCAAACTTTGTCATAGTGCAAGCATGCATTGAAAGAATATCCATTTGCACTGAAGCATCCTTTGCTTTCGATTTAAAGTTTTGAGACCTGTCACTTTCGCGCTAGACACTGTGTAGACATCAGAAGAGTGTTCTCTCAAATAAGCGTATGAGATCTTGTTGGTTTGAGCATAGATAGGTGTTTAATTAGGATTTGCCGACACATGTTTCGACCACATAGTCATTTTCAAGGCTAATCATAATATGTAGTACATTCAATCACGCATCACCCATGTTCATGTCACCCAATTATATGCATAAAGGAAGTCATAATACACATAATATAAACCAAAAGGGGAGTGTTAGCACATGTGTTGGTGGGTGGAAAAGTGATATATGAAAAAGGGTGTGGGGTGACATATAAGGCCATGCTTGCTTTTTGTAATTTCTGTTTTTTTAATTTAATTTATCTGTTTATCCTTAAAAAAGACTAACCACCACTTTGAACTAACAAGCTGCAAAAATGTGAACCAGTCTCTAAATTAGGGACCGTGTACTGGTGACTGTGTAGGGTTTTTCTCATCATCAGAACGTCACAAAATTATATTGTGTGATCATGCAGAACTAAGTGAATTGCCCTCGGAAATTGCCCTTGTGCACCAGAGCTGAATTATAAAAAAGGCTTCCCAGGGGGGGGTTAGGTAGGGCTGGTAATATGCCCCAAGATCAGGAAGGGGAAGTCCCCTATGTTAAATTGGTTAATCCACTTGGCGGCTGATATCAAGACTGTTTGGGGCAAGAAGAGTAGACACATTAACCTGTACCTTCATGGAATTAATGGCAGGGGAAGGTAAGGCGCTTGGTTCTGAAAGGCCCTTATGGACTTATGAGTTGAGATAAGCCCAGGATTTAGTGCCATGGTTGCCAGGAGATGACGGTGGGTCGGTGCATTGTTGGTGGCCTGGCTGACGTGCTATTTACTGGAGGAAAGCTCCTAAGCCGCCTGTTAACAACACTTGTAGAGCTGTGGTCTGATAATGGGTGGTTTACACAACTCCATGATCATCTCAGTACTGGTGGCGTGTCTTGGTACATAATGATTTGTGAGGTTGGAGACTTAAGGGCTGCGTGCCGAGATGTGCATCCGGGACCAGCAACAGATCATGATAATTACGTACAGATGCACGGCATTCCCATGAACATAGACTGTTTAAATTAGCTTGCTGGTACGGCCATCCGTGATTATGGCGGCACACCAGGATGTGCTTGAAATTGGTAATGCGGTTTACCCACGTGATTAGTGCATCACTATCTAGGTGACGCATGTGCATGGAGGGCACGAAAGGTTGCAATTAAGTGCATTAAGTCAACGTAAAGAACAATCAAATCTAGTACAGCATGAAGTCATATCAGTAAGGCTTCCTAAATGCATTAGTGGCATAGAGCCCTCTTACCTGATGGCTTCTTGATTTGAGTCTTCCTGGTTTATCGCACTGCTCACAGTGTTGGTTTGCCATTTTGTCTGTGAAGCTAAATAGGCTTCACGTTTTGCTGAACGGGTTGACATGGCACCCATCTATTGGCTGGAGAAAAACAATTCTATTGGTCCCTCTTGATACTGGGCGGGCAAATGGCATTCGCCGGGTACCCAGTGAGGTCCAGACTGGGTAAATGGAAAAATTGCTAAAAATTGGTTTAGAACGTTAATGGGATGCTGAATAATTGTGACACATGCCCCATGCAATCGGTCATAACAGAGAAAAGTAGATAAATAATCGGAAGCGCCTGAGTATAAGGCAGATTATAAATGAAATTTGCGGAGTGAAAAGGAAGAAGTAATTAAAAATGGAAGAGACAGATATTAAGAACATTTTTTGAAAAATTTGAAAGATGTATTTCAGGGATATACATATTCCAGTTTAGTCTTGAAATAAGAGCGGGGGAGACATAGTGCCAGAACCGCTGGTTGGTGGTGATTTGCATGAAGCTGCCCATTGGGAGTGAGAGGTAGTGGCACTTCCTAGACAGGTTAAAACAAGCAGTACTTTGTGGATATAGAGATATACAGACAGATATGTCAACATGTAGCCTAGATGGCATGCTCATACATTACAGGTATGCATGTTTACAGGCAGTATGTGGGACTGAATTCACAAGAACACTTTAAATGCATGCTCCTTGTTAAGGCCAGTGGTCACTAATCTGTGTTTACATATCAGTCTTGCTTCCTGTTGCAGGAGTTGAAGTTCTCTGTCTCTGCCTATGATGCTGGCTGGCACGATGATGATCCATGTGAAGCGGATGTCCCTCTTCTCATCCATCTGGTGTTTGGTCTGCCAATGTTGAGCAAGAGTGTACTTGGTGTCATGTGAGCCCAATAGGATGAGCTGATCTATGATCCACCTGCGCCGGCCCAATATCGCACAATAAAAGGATCTCCAACACTATTTTAACCATAGCTAAACACCCAGGGACCAACACCAAATCACAAAGCCCTAAGCTGCTCCTTTCAACCACTACATCCTCCTTTCCCTCAGAACAAAGCCAAACACTTAACATAGCCCTGATCAATGTGAGGTCCCTACCGGCACATGCTCTGGACATCAACGACCTAATCACAACCCAGAAGCTAGACCTATTAGCTATTACTGAAACCTGATTTCATAAAGCCGCAGGCCCAGAATTGTCATTAGCATTACCAAAAGTTTTCAACATCCTCAGATGTGATAGAACAGACTCCAGAGGGGGCTGGGGTAGCCCTCATCCACAGGGACTCCCTCCAGATTAGACCCATTAGCACTTCCACAGTAGGCAACTGTGAACGCCTCTTGGTCAAACTTGTTGCTGCACCCTCTGACTCCATCACTATACACATCTACCAACAGCCAACTTCATCATCAGACTTTGAAGAAGACCTCATCCACTTTGTAGGAGATAATATTAAACCTACATCTAGAGTCATACTCCTAGGAGACTTCAATCTAGGCCTCCAAGACTCAACAGACCACACTGCGACAAGCGCCGCTAATGCCCTCTTCGACCTAGGCTTTAAACACTGGGTCTCTCCCCTACCCACATCAAAGGAAGAATCTTAGACTGGATAGCCAACTTTAACAACCAAATTACCATGACCTCAAACAATCCTATGCCCTGGTCGTATCAACATGTCCCGCCTTTATAATGGCAGACTAGCTAGAGCAAATTCTAATTCACAAGAACTATTCAGAATTCTTAGAGAGCTGGAAACCCCCACCACACTGTCTTCCAATATAAATAGAGAAGAAACCTGGTGTACCAACATCCAGAATGCCATGCAGAATAAAATGTGTCTATTACAGAAAATAATAGAATGAAAACAAGCTAAGAGCAACCCCAGCAACTTCCCTGCTCCCACATTAGCTCTTATACCTTACCTACCTTCCACTTTAGAGAAATCCCAGAATTCGAAACAGCTAATATTATCAAAAACCTTAAACCATCCAGATGTAACAGAGACAACTATCATGAAAGGCTGTTTCATCACGAAATTCATTAATGCCTCATTTGCCACAAATCTGGTGCCAACATGCCTTAAAGAATTGTGGGTCCTCCCACTGTTAAAAAACCTTCACTTGATCCTACGATGCCTAACAACTACCAACCCATCACCACAGTACCCTTCCCGCTCAATATCTTAGACAGAGCAGCCTACAACCAGATCCAATGTTATCTTGAATCAATCACATCATAGGGATGCAGCAATCCGGGTTCTGACCTGGCCATGGCACAGAGTCTGCATTATTAGACTTGAAAATACAATTGGACTCATTCATAGACAAGGGAAAACCTGCCATCCCCCCATTTTATACCTCTCAGTAGCGTTCAACCTTGTAGACCACAAAATCCTTTGCCATCACCTCACATCAGCCGATAATTTCTCAAAGGAGCCGCCCATTGGATTGCCTCCTTTCTAGAAGGCAGATCCTGGAAAGTATTTTCAGACATAGCTAGCGCAGCGCCCATCCCCTGCAGTGACCCCCAAGGTTCCTGTGTTTCCCCTTCCCGATATAACATCTTCACAAAACCCTTATTTGATCTCCTGGACAACCTAGGTATGTCATATACCAATTATGCTGATGACACCCAAGTATTCCTACCCCTAACAGGTCTTTTTGTCAAAGACTCCCTGATGATTAACAAAGTATACTCCACTATACAGTCATGGATGGCATCTAACTATTTATGCCTAAACGATGACAAGATGGAGATTTTGGTAGTAGGCTTCCAGGCAGTGCTAAAATCCTTAGCCTGCAATACTCAGCTTTCATGATAGATGGAATCCAGATCCCAGTCTCAGACATGATAAAAACATATACCTCGTTGCCTCTCTCTCTCTCTCTCTCTCTCTCTCTCTCTCTCTCTCTCTCTCTCTCTCTCTCTCTCTCAAAAAACAGGTCAGCGCCATTGCGACCTCAGCGGTTTACACAGCCAAGCTCATCAATGCTGCAAGGCAATTTCTCATTACCGAAAGATGTATGACCAATGCCAGAGCAATCACGGGCGCAAGAGTGGATTACTGCAACAACATTTTTGCAAGAACCTGAAGAGGGAGAATCCGAACATGTCCTCCGCCCTGGAAGACCCTCCAACAGAAAGAAGCATCTGCAACAATATGGCCGCTGTTCATATGAACTCACACCCATTCCCACTGCTCCACGATGGATAATTATCACAAGAGATAGCCTCCCAGGGATCCTATAATCCTGCAGCAATGTGGACTTTACCTAGAGTGAACAAAGAGACCTAAGACGGAGCTGGAGACAGTTACATGGACAGAATCGACTAAACGCCAGACACCAAGCCATTCGACATTAGAGACGCCACAACGACCTAGCTACGTCAGACATGAAGCACACGTGCTATCCGCACACCATGGACACCCACACACACTTAACTACATGAAGAACACAGGGATACAGCTCTATGAGTTAGATGACAGTGATATACACATACTGTCTGCACGTTTATTATTTTGTCATTAGGCCTGCTACAGCACTGCAGTAATACAAGAAGCATGAAGAGTTTGCGTTAATGCTTGCAGGTACTTATATGCAAATAACCCAATGGTATGGCAGGAGCACTCACGAGACCTGACAGCAATAACGTACTAACCTAAAGACTATAAGAACATGTGCACAGTAAAAGCCAGTCCATGGCTTAGGAAATTTAGTAGGCCACGTTCAATGTAGAAAGGGACCCTGAGCCTCACAGAGTGCCATGAAAGCAGAACTATTGTGGCGGGAGTGAAGCCGCCATCAATGTTGCAATGTTGCAAATTACATTACTTCACTCTGAACCAAAGTAACACTGGCTGCAGGAGAGGTGCGCTCTCTGACAAAATACAGAATAATTCAGAGCTCCCGAGCTCACAAATGTGGTCTTCAACCACGTGATCTGGCCGAGCGGAGGAGCTGCTAAGATTGCTGTCTGAGAAGAGCAACCTGTTCCGCCGTCCAGACAATAGTTGCAACAAAGTTGTTACATCCACGCTACAGTTCTACGTTGGGAACTGGAGCGCGCTCATTTCAGCAATGGGCTACACACGGTTATGACATTGACACATAGTTATACCCTGCAGATACATACTTGCACAACGCACCATTCACGGGTGTTCCACGGGCTAGGAACAGAGTTTATCCCAGGCTTGAGGGCTCGTGGCTCATCCCATCACAACCAAGGACCCTAGGGGTGGGGAGCCACTGACAAATCACAGGGCTTGCTCACTGTAACAAATTTCAAGTAACAACTTTTTGGGAATGGCCAAGGATACCACTGGCCAGTACCTCGTCCAATAACAATGCACCTCTATAGGCTCCTACATGGGACCTACTACTCAATAGTCTATCCCGAGTGAAGATAGGATTTTGAGACGGTTCCCGGGGATGACGCCAATTGTGACATCATATGTTATCAAAACTGGCTTGCGAGCCAGCGTTCACTGAGAGATGCGTCGACATCCGCCATGTATGTGATCCCTGTGGTGTTCTGACTGTAATAAACCGCAGTAATTCCATGCCTCTTGTGTGGACCTGGCGTTCTTGATTGGGCAGGGGAAGGAGTTAGGCCTTCCACGAGTTCGCACCTGCGGGGGTCTGCCCCTAATAAGTTGGAGGTCCCGCCAGATCATTTGTGGTGTCAGCCCGGCCAGAAGCTGTCTCCTTAGCTGTTGGACCCAGAAGATTGCAGGACCTTCGCTGGAATTGCGAGATAACTGGACAGCGCAACCGGACATAGGCCGTCGGGAGCCGCCTTGAGAAGTCTATCCCGCCCGCAGTTGGCAAGGTGTCCACGCATTCAGGAGATTCAACAGCTTTGGCGCCTCGAAACCCGAGAGCCATGGGACAAAACAATAGCAATATTTTATCACATCCTGGTGCAAGGATTACTAGAGCCATTACAGAAGAATTTGAAAAAAGTAGTAGGGATGGAAGCGAAGACATGGCCAGAAATAAAACTGATGAGAACATCATTGCAGGTTATGGCAACAGAAGATGAAACAAAAGGCAGAAAAGAGGAATTCAGATGAAGCAAAGTTAGTACAGAAAAAATGGTCCAAGTATGCACTAGAAGGAGCACTCATAACGAGCCCCGGCCCACAAACACAGACAATGACCTCTCAACCACTGCCTCAGCTCCAACCACAACAGCCATACAGCACCCTACCAACATACGCGCCAGAGAGGGCGGGGGTTTGGGCCACTATCGCACCAACATGCAGGGGGATTTTATGGGCTACACACTGCAAATGACACAGGGACCAGGTGGGGGAAAGGGAGGATTCCCATGGCAGGCAATAGAGCCACCACAGTGCTGGGCCTGTGGACAACTAGCTCACATTTCGTAAGCATGCAGGAACAGGGGGGCACAACTAGGGTGGGGAGAACAAGGGTACCAGGGAGGGCAGAATGACTACTAGGTTCAAGACATCCAACAACACGCACATGTGCAGCACACTCAGCAGCAGATGTGACCACCCCCAAAAGCACAACCCCAACAAGCACCCCAGACGATGGTGCCTCGGGCACCAGCAGCACAGCCCCATTATTTACAGGTGGCCCAACAGTTAGAACAAGTACACGCACCCTCCCCAGAGCCCATGGATACGACAGCAACAGTACCAATACAGAATATGGGAGGAGTGACCATAGTGGGAAACAACCCCTATACAGGGAATGGATTATCCCTATTCCCCAATAGGACAGCTCACAGACGAACTTGCTGTGTCTCATCCTGTTGATCACACCTAATCCTGTGGAGGAACCTCGCATAAGGGTGACGATAGGTGACAAAACATTTTCCTTTCTTGTTGACACTGGGGTCGACAAGGTAATTCATCCGGGAAGAGACTTTTGCATTGTCAGGCGATGCCATGAACACTCAAGGATTCTCTGGGGCTCGAGACGTGGTTCCATTTACTGATAAAATCTCCTTATCTATAGGAGAGCATGACTTATCTCTACCCTTACTTTACTCCAAACAAGCGCCTGTAAATATACTGGGTCGTGACATAATGAGCACACTTAACGTGACCATCTCATTCACAGATAAGGGCATAATATGCTCCACGCCAGGGATACACATGCTCACGATAAGACAGTTTGTTCAAGCATATTGCGGGAAGACAGCATAGAGGGGGGAGCCAACAGACCCCAAATTGTTCCAGTACGGATGGACATGGCCTTTGCGTGGTTGCCAGGGATTGCAGGGCAGGTATGGAGGAGACCAGGTGAGTACTTATTCAGACCAGAGACCAGACCAGCGACACCATCAGATGACAAAGAAGGAACAGTCGTAGCTGTAGACATTCAAGAGGTTGTGGAAAGAAAGGATTGGATTGCAGTACATGCAATAGATGATCAAGCAAGAGCATGGAGGACAATTATTGCAGCAGCAGAAGGGTGTAGGCTGACACATGTGACAGATGAGGAGCTGTTGTCAGAAGACAGGGAGGAGACAGAAATGATATGATAGATACAGATGAGTGTATGTTTTTGGTTACATATCACATACAGGGAAGTTGCCCAGAAAATGGCAATGGCATTGGAAGCACCGCCCCCATTCCAAGAGAAGGACCTGGCTAAGGTACACAATGACTTATGGACCACAAGTCCCTATGATGTGGGGTGCATAAAAAGCATAGGGGGGGTGAAAATAAAGCTGAAACATCATGCAATACTACATAGGGTAAAGCAATATCCCCTGACAAAAGAAGCAGACGGGGGCATTTATGAGACAATCAACGCTCTCATTAAAAGAGGCATTTTGGTACCTTCAGAGTCTCCAGGCAACACTACGTTGTACCCCGTGCGCAAGGCGGACGGGAGGTCATGGCGTTTTATCCAGGATTTATGCCCTCTTAACCACATTGTAGAAGCAGAATACGCAGTAGCAGCAAACCCTGCAGCGATCTTGTGTGGGATACCAGCAGAAGCCACATACTTCACTGTTATCGATCTCAAAAATGCTTTTCTCTCAATACCATTGCATCTAGACTCACAAGATTTGACCAGCTTTATGTATTGTAACAAGAAATGGAAACACACTTGGATGCCACAAGCGTACTGCGAGTAACCATTCATCTTCAATAGAGTAATACAAATGGACAGCACAGTGTTGCAGTATGTAGACGACATACTCATCTGTAGCAAGACAGAGAGGGAGTGCAGGAAGGACTCAATATACATGCTCACAGTGTTAGCAGACAAAGGGTATAAAGTAGACAAGACTGAACTCCAGTACTGCCAAACGGAACTATTATACATTGGACAGATAATATCAAAAGATGGGAGGCACATAGCCCGAAAAGAGCACAAACAATACAAAACACTCCCCAACCTAAAACAGTAAGGGAGCTGCAGCAGTTCCTCAGATTATGTATTTACTGCAGAGCATGGGTCTTCGACTACAACTCATACACATGCCTCACTTCTAACGGCCCTTAAGAAAGCACAAAGGGAAGCAAAGCCATTGGGTTGGACGAGGGATATGACTGATGCATTGAATGAGTTGAAGGAAGCAATAAGCACAGCCCCTGTGTTAGTGACCCCAGATTACAAAAAGGAATTCTTCCTGTTTTCACATGCCGGCGGCATGGTTATGAATGCAGTACTGACCCAGAAGACAAGTATGGGTCACAAGCCGATTGCATCCTACAGTGGGAAATTGGACCCAGTAATGAAAGGACACTTCCTGTGCGAACAACACTTGGCTGCTGCCGCTTTCACCGTAGAAAAGGCTTCATCAATAACTATGGGTTGCACAACAACACTTTACATGGAACATGCCCTCTTTGTGATACTGCATAAGCCAAAGAACACACTGACAACACAAAGAGCCACAGGGTATGAAATAATATTATCCAGGCCCGAATTTAAGATAGTAAGGTGTAAAAACGTTAATCCAGCACAATTCATGGCAGATGTTCAACAACCAGGAGAATGGGCTCATGATTGTTCAAAAAACATTGAATTCTTCATTGAAACACGCAAGGTAGAGGAAGATGCACTAGAGGCGGGAGAGGAACTGCATATTGATGGGTCCTCAACCATTGACCAAACTGATGGGATTAGGAGAACTGGAGCAGCTGTGGTAAAGCTAAAGGAAGATTGGACAAGTGAAGTAGTATACAGTGTTTGTTTACCCCAGCACTCTTCAGCACAAGCTGAAGAATTGGTGGCACTAATATTGGCACTACAAAATAGTGTAGGGAGAAGAGTGACAATTTATTCAGACGGTGCTTATGTGACCTCTACAGTAAACTTGGTGTTGGCAAGATGGCTCAGGAGGGGATTCAGGAGGGCAGATGGGACCCCAGGGCAGCATGCCCTACTGCTGGGAGAATTAATCCACGTCATAACATACCCAGAGGAGATAGCATTAGTGAAGTGCCAAGCACACACAAATGGAGGAGATCCAATATCAAGGGGAAATGAGGCAGCAGATTATCAGGCAAAACATGCATCGTGTTTTGGAGAATTGTGGGACTTGAAGGAGCGGAAAAAGCAAAGGGGAGGGGTGAGACAGATGTTGTTGAAGGATGGGTACGCACTCTTACCAGAAACACAGATAATGGAGTTGCAGGCAGCTGCACCAAGAGATGAGAAGGAACTCTGGGTAAAGAGAGGGTGTTCAATGTCCCCTGCTGATGTCCTATGGCGACAAAATAACACAGGGAAAGTGCTTATGCCACTTAGACTACTAAAAACAGCATTAAAGCAATTGCATTATCCCACACACTCAGGGAAAGAGGTCATTGCAGCGTGCATTGGAGAATCATGGTTTTGTCTGGATCTGACCTCCCATGTAGTGATCTTTATTAGTAATTGCTTGAAGTGCCAACAATTCACTGCTGGCTACATGTTGAGAGTAGTGGCGGGAAACATACCTAGAACCCTGGGCCCATTCTTGCACCTTAATTTCAACTATGTGGACATGATACATGTATGCCAAGAATACCGCTACATGATCGTGGTGGTCTGTCCCTTCTTGAGGTGGATAGAGGCTGGACCATGCTCCCATGCTGACACCCTCAGAGCAGCAACATTTCTAGTAAGAGAAGTATTCCCTAGATGGGGCGTTTGCGAGGTCCTGCGGTCTCACAATGGGCCTCACTTTGCTAATTAACTATTCCAGCACATCACTGTCCTGCTAGGAATAAGGCACAAATTTGCCTGTGCGTACCACCTGCAAGCAAACGGGATGTGTGAACTCCTCAGTGGTCTTCTGAAGGTGTGTATTGCAAAAACTCAGCAGAGTACAAAGAAAAACTGGCTTTATTGCTTGCCCTTAGCCTTATTTGAATTACGAAACAAGCCAGGGTCCGACCACAATTTAACACCCCATGAGGTGGTGAGAGGACGCAGAATGCACCACCCATTAGGTCTACCCACAAGGGCTCTGTGGGATTGTGAGAATACAGCAGAAGTACTGGCACAGGAAATGTATGAGTACGTAACTTCAGTTGTGTCTAGCATTTCTTTCATCTCTCACCAGATACAACAGACAAAGGGGAGGCCAGAAGATGACACGAAAGAGGACACCAGCAGCATGGACACACAGAAAGAAACACCTATACAAGTAGGAGACAGAGTGTTGCTACAAAATTTTGTCAGGCGCTGGAACGCACCTCGGTTCACCGGCAACCACATCATGAAGGCAGTGACAGACTGGACTGTAAAACTGCAAGGCAAAACAGTCTGAAACCACCAACATGATGTAAAACTGTATAAACCATCTACCTCGGCCCAATGCGCGGCTGCAGAAGTGGACAGGACCAATGCTACAGTAAACAACAATCAACAAGACAGCACAGACACACCGATCCCCGATGACCCAAAGGCCATTGGACATGATATGCTCAGACGTTCTGAAGTAACTGACCCTCCCACAGCGATACTGGTACAGATTGACCAGTGACAAACACTGCCCCCATCCCCAGGACATTCAGTAACTGAAGTAAAAATATTCCTCACCCACATCCCCCTATTCCCATCCACAATGTGGAACGTATCAAGGAACTGCATGGTAGCAACATGTTATAACTTGTCATTCTGCATGCACAGTTCATACTACCGACTACGAGCAACACTGTCTTAACATTTGTCTTTCCACCGCACATGCAGGGGTCTGTGACTGTTGGTGTAAAGTGTTAGGAAGTGTAAGTGTTAGAAAATTCCTTCATTTTGCCTCCTGTTGACCACCCTGTAGCATTCTCCCACCAATTTGTCCATGCTATAAGAAGACCCAGACATTTCTGAGCCCGACCACTGGCAAATTTACTATGTGGCATTTATAGAATATTTAGCCCAAAAATACCCACAACTTGAACAGAGTGCATATCCTGTCCTGCCCACACTCCAACATCCCTCTATACAGAAGATTTGGGAACAAATATTTGCCTGGGCACCTAATGATTATTTAGTATGCGGAGCTTGATAATGCTCACAAATACTAAAACAATACCGCATTTTATTGCGATTTTCAGGCGTGCAACTTTATCATTTCGTCAGCTGCAGATCGGCAGCATAAGTAATAATGATGAAAGTAATACAAATTATAATGTTTATTGAGTGGTTACTGCTATCTACTTGGCTCTTAGCTGTTGCTTTCTGGCAGCTCTTTCTTGCTTTGCATGTCTCTGCCATATCCCACACTAACACTTCCCCAACCCAAGCTGCACGGACTTCGGTGTCAGGTGGTACAGACAATGCTGCTGAAAAGGTAAGGAGCGGTATGTGCAGCGTTACAACAGACATGAAGGGGGTAGAAATGTATCTTGCAGACACTGCAAACATAACCTACAACATTTGGTACAAACACATGTCTACAATTGGGAGGGACACTACTGAGGAGAGCTGTTATGTCTACTCACTGATCCCCTATGCCATGAGCACCTCCAGGACCTTTGTAGCAACTGAAATACCTGCAGGAACAGCACAATGCCTCATGTATCTAGCTATGTTTCAAACAAGGGGAAGATTTCAAGGGAAAACGGCAACTCTAAGATGGATGTCCAAGGTGGCCTTTCCATACGAAGACAGTCATGTTAAAACATTACCTATGATGAACAATTATTGGCAACTGGCTGAACGCCTGCAGTATATTACAGAGGGACCAGAGAAGGGCAAACCAAACATGATTACCTTGAACTACCTACCATGCAAGTGGAGAGCAATAGAGATAGGAGAAGAACTGGGGTGCTGGGAAAGACCAAAAATATTGATATATGGCCAAGTGTACACAAATGATGGCTGGGTGGACGGAGTAGTGTGGAGCAAAGCAGCAACATTGGCAAAAGCAACAGTGAATAAAGTACAAGAAGAAAATGACAACTGCCTCAAGGAGTGGGATAAAAGTGCAAGATTAGTGATGTGGGTAGGTAACGAAGCGGACCCATACCAATAATCTTACTAACTACACCAGCTCTCTGCTTTCAAAATAATGGTGAAGAAGAAGTGGGGGTAAATGTCAGATGCAAGAGAATAGAAATAATACCAGAAATGGGAATAGGGACAATTATCCTAATGGTCCACTATTGGGCTTGTGGGGCGAAGTCATACGACAAGGTACCTCCAAATTGGGGGGAATATGCTTCCTGGCACACGTGAACATGCCCTCTCTAGTAGTGCCATTGAAGGACCTCCAACTAGATGAATTCCCAAAATACAATACAACAGAAGGAAAAAGAGATCAATAACCCCGGCATCCAAACAAGAAGACGCAAGCAAAAATCAGATGCTCAGCAGGATGAAGAGAGAGGGGAACTACTTGTGGGGACGTTCAGAAGCAGTGCTAGATGAAGTTCCAGCTTCCCACCGACTATTCAGCAGAACACAATTGTTCTTTGCTTCACTGTTTCCTGGAGTACAGGCGTATGCCAATGAAAAATGACTGCAAATCACCCGTTGGGAAGTTATGGTCACCATCAATTCAACGGTGAAAGGGTTCAATGCAATACAAGAAGAGGTCAGAGCGATAAGGTTGGTGGTACTACAGAACAGATATGTCCTAGATCTCCTCACAGCAATGGAACAAGGAGTTTGCACAAAAATAGGAAGTTCCTTTTGCACCTTTATTCCTGCCAACGATGAAGGCAACGGAACACTATCAGATGCAGTAGCCCAGTTGACCCACATGCATGCAAAGATGAAAGCAGAAGCAAGGGGGACAGGAAAGTACAAGAGCTGGTTTGCCTATCTCTGTTCATGAATGCCCTCTTGGCTGGCAGATAGCCTAAATGTACTGGCTGGAGGACTGATACTGGGAATGGCATCACTGCTTGGGATATAGATGTGCATTGCAAGATGTCAGAAGACAGCAGAAGAAGTAGTAGGGTTACAGCTGCTTATGGAACTAGAAAAGGTAGAGCAAATGGATGACATTATCAAGGAACGAGAGAGGCTGAGACACAGATAGCAGCATCTGACATATTCCCACCTGGAATGAAGATGAAAAACCCACGCAACCCGAAGAAGTACATAGGGTAGTGGGTATATCGTAAAAATGAAGGAGGTTGTTTCAACATGTACTGGTCATTTGAAGATCAATGTCAATTACTATGGACACTTAGCTGGAATAATTAAGGTATGGCGTTTAATAGACGATTGAAGTGATAATGGTTGTGTGGTCGACAAGCCGACCAGAGGAGGGACTGAAGAGGGAGAATCTGAACATGCTCTTTGTCCTGGAAGACCCTCCAACAGAAAGAAGCATCTGCAACAATATGGCCGTCATTCGTATGAACTCACATCCATTCCCACTGCTCCCACAATGGATAATTATCATGAGAGATACCTTCACAGCAGACCCTATAATCCTGCAGCAGTGTGGAATTTACCCAGAGCGAATGAAGAGACCCAAGACGGAGCTGGTACAGTTACATGGACAGAATTGACTAAACGCCAGACACCAAGCCCTTCGTCGTTAGAAATGCCACGACGACCTAGCTACATCAGACATGAAGCATACGTGATATTCGCACACCCTGGACACCCACACACACTTAACTACAAGAAGAACACAGGTATACAGCTCTATGTGTTAGAGGACAGTGATATACACATACTGTCTGCACGCTTATTATTTTGTCATTAGGCCTGCTACAGCACCGCGGTAACGCAAGAAGCAAGAAGAGTTTGCGTTAATGCTTGCAGACGCTTATATGCAAATAACCCCATAGTATGGCAGGAGCACCCACGAGACCTGACAGCCATAACGTACTAACCTACAGACTATAAGAAGATGTGCACAGTAAAGGCCAGACCATTGCTTAGGAAATTCAGTAGGCCACGATCAATGTAAAAAGGTTCCTTAGCCTTACAGAGTGCCATGCAAGCAGAACCATTGTGGGAGGAGCAACGCCGCCATCAAGGTCACAATGTTGCAAATGACATTCCTAACTCTGAACCAAAGTAACACCAGCTGCAGAAGAGATGCACTCTCCGACAAACTACCGAATAATTCAGAGCTCCTGAGCTCACAAACATGGTTTCCAAGCACATGATCTGGCCGAGCTAGGAGCTGCCAAGATTTTTGTCTGAGAAGAGCAACCTGTTCTGCCATCAAAACAATAGCTGCAACAAAGTTGTTACATCCACACTACAGTTCTACGTTGGTAACCAGAGCGCACTCGTTGCAGCCACGGTCTACACACGGTTATGACATTGACACATAGCTGCACCCTGCAGATACATACTTGCACAAATCACCATTCACAGGTGTTCCGCGGGCTGGGAATAGAGTTTGTCCCAGCCTTGGAGGCTCGTGGCTCATCCAATCACAACCAAGGATCCTAGGGGTGGACAGTGGGGGCTCACAGACCAATCACGTGGCTTGCTCACTGTAACAAATTTCCAGTAACAACTTTTTGGGAATGGCCAAGCATACCACCTGACACTACCTCGTCCAATAACAACGCACCTCTATTGGCTCCTATATGGGACTTACTACTCAATAGCCTATCCCAAGTGAAGATAGGTTTTTGAGATGGTTCCCGAGGATGACGCCAATTGTGATGTCAGATATCAAAACTGGCCTGCGAGCCAGTGTTCGCGGAGAGATGTGTGGACGTGCTTCCATGTATGTGATCCCTGTGGTGTTCTGGCTGTAATAAACCACAGTAATTCCTTGCCTCTTGTGTGGACCTGGCGTTCTCGATTGGGCAGGGGAAGGAGTTAGGCCTTCGACAAGTTCGCACCAGCGGGCTCCCAGAGTGGCTCGTCCGGACCGGGGGTCTGCCCCTAACATACCTCCAAACGGAACTTAAACAAACTACAAGTAATCCAGAACAATGCCCTCAGAGCAGCTTTGAAAATCCCAAAAAAGGAACACATCACGGCCTCAAGGAAACAGGCTCATTGGCTCCCTATAAGGGAAAGTATTATCTTCTAGACCCTCTCTATCACACATAAATGTTTGAGTAAGACCACCCCACAGTGTCTGTCTCAGAAAATTGAGAGATGGAAACCTAACAGACCTGTAAGATCCATCCATGCCAGCAAACTAGCCATACCAAGAGTGAAAAGAGCCAAAGGTGGAGGGGTACGTTTCCTACCAGTTGCGGTCAACGACTGGAACACCCTCCCACCAGAACCCAGATCAGAGCAATCCTACTGGGCCTTACGCAAAGCCCTACAAACCTGGCTATTTGCCTAACTTCCTTTGCATCAACAACCATCATGCCACCTTTCCCCGTATTGTTTCCTACTCCTTTGTCTGTCGAGTCACTATTTGTTGAATTTATGTTTTGTACAATGTAACTGGTCTGCAACAGCGCCCTGATGCCTGAGGGCTTAGGCGCTTTATAAATGAAGTACATTTTATAAATGAAGTAAATAAATAAATAAATGACATCTATCAATGTGTTCACTGACCACCTCTAATTATTTCTTGAAGTGTAATTTGTCAAAAGAAAAGATTTGTGATTTGTGTTCTTTTCCACTCACTTTTGTGATTTATGTTGAGCAAAGTTTATTGTGTTGTGCCACAAAGTGTATATTTTGTTTTTTTTGGTGGTGTTTGATATTTCAGTACAAGTTTTGTAACATTTAATCCAAATAAACCTAAACATATTTCCTGTACACCGGCCTAGTTCTTGCCTCATTGGTAGCTCAGGGCGATGGATCCAGGGGGTATTAGATGAAATGGAGATAGGGCTGAATAAAAGATTGCGTTAAACAGTTTGTTGCATGACACCTTGATTGGGGGAGGAAGAAACTCTCAATAAACCGTTACAGCCCTGGTGCACATCTCGGCACACCGCTCTTAAGTCCCCAACCGCATATGTCATTATGTACCAAGACACGCCACCAGTACTTGGATGATCACGGTGTTGTGTACACCACCCCTTATCAGACCACACCTCTACACATGTTGTTAACAGGTCGCTTAGGACTTTTCCTCGGGTAAATAACATGTCAGCCAGGCCACCACCAATGCAGCGACCCACCATCATCTCCTGGCAACCATGGCCCTAGGCCCTGAGATCATTTCAACTCATAAGTTAGGGCCTTTCACAACCAAGCGCCTTACCTTCACCTGCCATTAATTCCTTGAAGGTACGGGATAATTTGTCTACTCTCCTTGCCCCTCACAAGCTTGAGATCAACCGCCAAGCCTTAACAAAGGGGCTTTCCCCTTCCTGATCCTGAGGCGTATTACCAGCCCTACCTAACCCCCATATTAGGAAGCCTCTATCATAATTCAGCAGCAGTTTAGTTACTTTTTTCTCCATTGGGGCCAAATAACCATTATTTCCAAGCATTTACCCGTTTCTTCAATTCTCTCTTTCCTCCTTCTCCCTCTATATATGCCCTGTCCGTGACATTATATGTTACCCCCTATTATCATATATGACTTTTCCACCCACCAACACATGTGCTAACACTCCCCTTCTGGTTCATGTGATGTGTATCATGACTACATTTATGCACATTATTGGGAAGACAGATGGGTGATGCGTAATTGAATGTACTACATGTTATGATTAGCCTTGAACATGACCTTTGTGGTCGAAACATGTGTCAGCGAATCCTAATAAAACAGCCATCTATGCTCAAACTAACAAGATCGCATAAGCTTATTCGAGAGAACTCTCTCCTGACATACACACAGTGTCTAGCGGGAAAGTGACAGGTCTCAAAACCGAAACTCGAATCCCAAACCAGGGACAGTGGGGCACTGTCCCAAGGGGACCAAGCCCCGCGCAGCAGGGCACTAGATATACTCATCTGAAAGCGCCACAGTCCTGCAGTTCTAGTTTACCCACCACCAGTTCAATATTTTTGCAGAATTGCACTCCCACTTGTACAGTCAGTTTTTCTTACACGAGCTCTGGTGTACAGGGGCAAATCCCGGGGGCAATTCGTTTAGTTCCACAAGATCACACAATGCAATGTGGTGACGTTATGATGATGAGAAACAACCGAGGCCTCACCAGTACACGGTCCCTAACTTAGAGACCTTTTCACATTTTTGCAGCTTGGCAATTCAAAATAGTGGTTAGTCTTTTTGAAGAATAAACAGATAAATTAAAAAAAAACACACAAATTACTAAAAAGCAAACATGGCCTTAAACGGCAATGCCCTTTGTTAAGAAGCCTAGCATAAAATGCAACTCATTTTCAGACGATACAAGGGTACACGAAAATGTAATAAAAAAGATACGACATTCCATAAAATATACATTTCGATTGTATGTGCCAGACCTCCTGGCGCACAACTAGTGTGCAAGCTTCTGCAACAACCAGAAGCCCGAGGCCTTGCGGAAGACACACTGCATTTGGCTCCAGGCTTTATCAATAAACTGTGCAGCAGTTCATCCATAAATGGGGGTTACACAAGCAGTGTCCCCCCGATGGCGGTTTCCAAGGAATCCATCACAGGGCGGGGCCCCGGGTGCCAGTCTTGGGGGGATGCAGCCCTGATGCTTTCAGCCTGGCGCTAATTCATCAGGGGACGAGGAACAGCTCGGTGGCATTCCATCGCATGATTGGCTTTGCCGGCTATCTCCCTGGGATACCAGCCTGCCCAACCTCTGACAGGCAGGCTGTGAAAGATGCCACTGCGAGCCTCCATCTGGCAGCTCACACTTTTTCGTGACACGTCCAATTAGCCTCAGTGATCTGGCAGGTTAACACGGAGAAAACGTGCCCGGCAATTTGCAGTAGGAAATGTGCACCCTTCGCGATAATCTGTTCAGCGCACAGCCCTTTAACAAGCGAGTGCCACCCCGGAATCGAGGCACATGCAGCTTGTTGAGTCTGGCCGTTCCCACTAGCCAACAAACAACGCCCACATTGTTCGCATCAGTAAACCCAAGCAAAAGACCGAATAATGTCAAATTCTAAAGGCAGGGTCTCTTTAAACTTGACTATGCCAACCAAAGACGGGCATTTCTCGGAGATGTTCAGCAATCACAAATGCGTTTCACCATGCCCAATCTCTGAGAGCGGTGCCTCACACTGCACCACATCACCACTGTAGTACTGTCAGAGGGTTTCTTTTATTTATGCATTTATTTATTCGTATTTGTAGAGTGCCCAACAACCCGTGGGCATCGTGGCGCTTGTTAGTTCATCTTCTCCATGGAGTGGCATACTGTGCGCCCACCGGCGGTATCCAGACCTTAGACTGTGGGGGGAGCAGGAAATATAGGCTACGAACACTGGGAGGGATGCAAGCAGCATCCCAAGATACATATCTTAAAATCGATTGTGTGAAGAGCGTATGCAGAGGATTTATTAAACAGGGCGATACAAGGGCGATACAGCAATGACATGTAACGTGATCGTTCGAGGAGTACCCGCGGTGTCTGGTGATTATTTTACATGGAGGGTGTACTTTTTTGTGTGTAGTGCAGGAGCATCAACAAACAAAGAAAGGTTCTTTTTGGGTGGCAGGGGATTCTCCCTCTGTGAACATCTTTTAAAATGATGGGTAAAATGGTGCATTCTACGGGACTTATTGCCATAAAACTTGGGTAAACACCCCTACACTTTCCCATTGGTTCTTTAGGGCAACACATTAAACAAATCCAATAGATGCCACGTTCAGAACAGTACACCCAATGCATTTGCATGAGGCTTGGGCCCACAATAATTGCCATCATGTCCACTGTAAAACACAGTTCACGAAGACTGCGTCCACAATATACACCAGAACTGCCAAGTCCAGGTAGGTTGATGATGTCTGTGCCCACAATATAAACCAGTACTGCAAGAATAATTCATGCTGGGTGAAAGAACACACTTGTGTTGGCTATGTCCAATGATAGCAGTACTGCCACTATAGAAAGATGTTGTCTGTGCCAAAATATGCCAGTATTACCATTGAAAGAACACCCTCATGTTGGCTGTTGCCATTAACAATCTATTGACACTGTAAGAAGACATTGGGCCTCATTACGAGGTAGGAGGTAGGGGATTACTGGCACCGGTAAGGGTGCCGGTGTCGGTAATCCCTTACCTCCATATTCCGAGGTCCTTTAGCGGGTCCCTTCCTTAACGCCTGGTCTGACCAGGTGTTAAGGACGGGACCCGCTAAGGGACTTCATAGCTAATAACCGTACCGCAAATTGCTGTACCGTTATTAGCTACTTCTCCATTCCCATTGAGCCCTATGGGGGCTCAAATGGGAATGGGGAATGGTTCTCAGAATGGGGATTTACCGGGTCCTCCAAGGTTGGAAAGACCCAGTAAGTACCCATTCCGAGAACCCATATCCGGTATGCGGTAGGTAAGGGGGTAGCCATGGTGCTAAAAGCACCATGGCTACCTTCTACCTCGTAATGAGGCCCATTGTCATGGTGGGTGTGTCAATGCATGCCAGAATTGCAATTTATGATGACTGTGCCCAATAAGACCAGTATTGTCACTGTAAGAATGCAGTGTCATGCTGGCTATGTCACTGTATGCCAGTGCTGACCCTATAATAACACTGGGCCTCATTATGAGCATGCCGGTCCGGTAACAACTGTACCAGTAAGCCTACCGGCACTGTTGTTAGCAGACCGGCACACTCTGAGTCTGTGAGCTGCTGCTCTCCTGCCCGCCAGGTCAGACCTGGCGGGCAGGATGGCAGCCGCTAGCAGACTTTCACGGAGGCACCAACACCGTTATTTACAGTGCTGGTGCCTCCGTGTTCCCCATTCCCATTGAGTCCTATTGGACTGAATGGGAATGGGGAATAACATTTTTCCGGTGCCTGACTTCCCGGACCGGCGGGGTTAGAATCCCCCGCTGTTACCGGCAAACCAGGTGCCAGAAAAAATCATAACTCTGGCGGCAGCCTGCCTGTTTTACAGTCACGGCTACCGCCGGAGATGTAATGAGGCCCACTGGAATGTTGTCTGTGCCTAAACGTTCCAATATTGCCACTACAATACAATGTTTGCTTGTTGTCTGTGACTATAGGGGTCAGTATTTCCATAGTAAGAACACACTCATATTGGCTGTGCTTGAAATGTACAAATTGCCACCATAAGAAGATGTGCTCATGCTGGCTGTGAAAATATGTAAATATTGCCACTGCAAGAACACACTCACGTTGGTTGCGCCTAAAAATGCCAATAGTGCCACGTAAGACTATTTGAATGTTAGCCCTGCCACCCTATGCCACCATTGCCCTGAATCTCTTTGGCCTGCAGTCAGTAGAAACAACACTTCCACTTTCCCCACCACACACACACACACACACACACACACGCGCGCACACTGGATTTACAGATGCATCCACATTCACTCCCACGCACACACATTTACAAAGATACACACATTCACACACCACACATGCATAAACACAAACCGTATTTTAAAACTTACCTTTCTCTCCCAACCGGTCCTGGCTCTTCACTCTGCCACAGCTAGAGCACGTGTTGAAGTCCCCATGAAGCAACAGGAAGCAGGGAGGGAAGTTGATTGGCACTTATTTTCCTATGTGCCGCTTCCCCCACGGCCCGGAGGAATAATTCCCTCATACATTTATATTTGGTCCCCCTCCTTGTGGTAAGGACAGAGGCCTTGCAGGCTTTCATTTGGGTCAGTGCCCAAAATGAGGGTCTGCAAAGCATCTGTCACTGCAGGCAGTAGTTATTCGGTCATGCACAATGCTCCCAAAATGAAGAGCTGTGCATAACAGAATAAGTGACACCTCAATATAATGGGTGAGAATGCACCCCAATACCCATTATGCACTGGCCACCAATTAATTATACCATAAGTACAAACCCAATAACCCTTCTGACATTTTATGTTATACTCTGAAAACACTGAGAGGAGACCCATTAGTTCACTCCATAGATTAAATCTTAGCAATAGCACAATCAGTGCACTGCATAGGACCAATCGCAGGATGGATGTCATTGCTGAAATGGACTATAATGTTAAAAAAACAGGACATCTATAAATGCTTCGTCTACAAGCAATAACCAATAAAGGCAGACTCTGGAGAAAGAATAGGATTGCCTTGACATCTTCTTCAAAACACCTAAGTGAAATAGAAGCTCCCAAGTGCTGTGTAGATAGAGCATACTGAAGAATTGCCTTAACAGCCAAGTACTGAAGAAATGCGACCAGGGAGCTATGTGTGCTTAAAAAACACAAAATACTTCAGGAGAATGCATTGAGTTATGCAGTGAGACAATCGTACCTTACGCAATACTTGCTTGTTTCCATTTGGGTCGAACTTAGTCTGACCTCCTCTTTATTGGGGCACACCAGCATGCAAGTCCAGGGGACATGCATGTGCAGCACTCCTCCCTGAAGGGCAACAACTTAGTTTATTTTTATTTATAACATACCATATACAAGTACCATTCACTTCAAGGTTCGTGGGGTGGAGGAGGCTATTATTATTATTATTATTATTATTATTATTATTATTATTATTATTATTATTATTATTATTATTATTATTATTATTATTATTATATTCATTGTGCACAGACCTACTTCCAGGAAGTAACAGAGTGCTTTACAATCATAGGGGGAAGAACACGGTGAAAGAAGCAGAGACAGAAGGGAGCGTAATGTAGTCCAGAGGATCAGGGGTTTGCACCAAAAATTACAGTTTAGCAGAGTACCCAAGGCCCATCGAACCCTCCCTGGAAATGACGGAGGACTCAGCAATGGGGAAAAGCTGAACTGTCCTTTTTTTCAAACATACAGGGATCATACAGGAACTGGTCAAATATCCAGCAATCCCAGCTCCTTAGCCCTTGTCACAAGCTTTTATTCTGTTTTGACATCACAATTCCTAACCCTTCAAACAAAAAAAACAAGGTCCAATCCCATTGGGTAGCTTGTGTACTATCACCTATAGGGATAACCTATATGAGTGGTCAAACTGGTCCTTCCATGTCAGGTGGATTTGGCTGAGACATCCCCAAACTAGCTTTTACATTGTTGTATGGTTGCAGGATGGCCATTGGCCCTTTCCCCATTACACACCACCCCATGATATGATTTGTGCTCCCTGATTGCCTGGAGGTGGCCCCCTTTCAAGGTAATGTGAAAGACTGTGTGTCCCTATTGTTGCCACTGGTATAGCCACCTAGCCGAGGAGAGTGTCTGTAGGTTGCAATGTGAGTGTCTTCGATAGAGGCTATATTGAGGTAGAGCTGTTGTCATCTGTGTATTGGTGTATGTTGTGTGTAGTGAGGAGGATTCCTAGCAGTTCCAATAACGATTGAAAATCACAGTGCAGAGGATGTATTATTGTGGGACTGTGTAGAGTATGTTAACCAGCTGAGGATGATCTCACTGATCCGCATGTGGTGCTGTAGATTGTCAGTGAGTGTGTTGAATGCTGCTGAGAGGTCAGTGAGAACCTGGAGGCAAGGATGGTCATCTTCAAGGATTTTAAGGGCATCCCTGATCACCTTGATGGTACTCATTTCAGTACAACATATGGGTATGAAGCCAGAATGGTAAGAGTGAAGGAGGTTTTTGGCTTCAATGTGGAGGAGCTGAGTGGCTACTGCTTTCTCAAGGATATTACATAGGAAAGGAAGATGGGTGTTGGGGCAGTAGTTGCTGAGGTCTTCAGGGTTCAGCCTTGGTTTCTTGAGAAGAAGGAGGATTTGTCCAGTCTTGAGGGTCGAGGGGAATGGATGTACATGCATATTCCAATAGTCAGAGCTTTTTGCTTAATTGATATAAATACTTGTGAGTCCGGAGTAGGAGCCAGACAGGTGACTGGGAAAAGACACAGAAGAGCCGATGACTGCTAGATTACACAAGTACTGGTTTCAGGAGGGTATGTCTTCAGTGCCTGCTTGAAGGCCCTGTGGTAGCCCAATGATGTGTATTCCCTTAGCAGTCTGTCCCACAGTTTCGGCCTTGCACCAAGGACAATTTGTCCCATGTTTTAATTTCATTGGAAGGATTCTAGCTGCTTGATTCAGTACCAATTGTAGTTGTTTGGAAATGTATTTTTCAAAGCCCATGTACATTGCATTACAGTAGTGTATTGTATTTATTGCCTGCAATTGAATAAACTGGATTTTGTGGTGAAACTACAGTGTAGCTGAATGAGGGCATTTCATGGCAGTGAGTTTACTTGCTATGTGGGTGAGAGTTGGTTATAGAAAATGATCCCCATGTTGATTGCCTTCTCTGAAGGGGTTAGAGTGTCCCTAAGAATAGGGGTGGCCCTTCGAATGCAAGGTGTCTGGGGGTTCACCCACCTATATTAATTATCTCAGTCTTATTGGAAATGAAGGACAGTTAATTGATATCAACCAGCCCTCTACTGATATTGGGCACTCTGAGATTCTTGTTTCCGAGGTTTGATCTTTGCATACTCTGAAGATCACCTGAGTATTGATGGCATAGATTTGAGTCTGTCAGGTCTTTCAAGATGGTGGAATGAGTGGAGACTAAAATGCCCACTCAGCCCTCACACTGTGACAAAGCAAGAGCTAACACAAGTCTAAAGGTAAAATAGGCACAGTTAAGAGATGTACCTCCTTTGCCTTTTGTGGAAACATGGGTGGAGGGAAGGCTATACTTTCAAGAAGTGTGTAACTGTGGTTCAGTAGCTACCCAAACAGCAGAGTATAACTGTCCAAAATAAAGGAATGTTCAATCAAGGTTCTATAAAGCTATATATACTTTAATCAAACACACCATGTACAGTATAAATGAACTCATAAACACTACAAAAAAACACCTCTTTACAAAGAACACAGAATATGTTAAGATAGCAGATACAGCACTCTGTTTAATGAGACAGGGAGAAATGCAAGTTAACAGTCAATAGTACACTTTTGCGGTTCTTGGCAGTCTGGTATTGCAGAATCAAATTTATTGGTGCTGTCCGTTCAATTCCAAGATTGGGAGAATACATTTCGGCAGAACCTGGATCGTCCTCGTGGTCTAAATGTGTCAAACGGTTCTTGAAAAGATCTTTAAACAGTTTAACAACAAATACTAGGTGCCTGTATGTCTTTGCAGTGAGGGTGCTGTGAGTCCCAATCCAGGGCCTCAAGGGGAAGATGAGTTCTTTTCTCATGCTCCCAAAAACAGGTGAGGCTGGAACACAAATACAGGGGTCCTTTAACCTGGTGGGATGCTGAGTAGTGCTGTGGCTGGCAGAGAGGCAGGTCTTGCTCCAGACGAAAGTTCACCCCAACGGGTCCCAGAGGATGATTAGAGGACAGAGCTTGACCCTGCCTTGGAACACCTGTCCCCACCTCACAAATGGAGGACTTTGGAAAGGACTGCTCTCCCAACAGGGTCACATTACATCTTCTTCCAGGGTTCAAATCCAAAACATGATTACAAAATAATTCAAACAAGTTTTGTGAGTCCCCTTCTTTTAAAGGTAAACACCCACAGGTTATCGGACTAAAGCTGGCCTGCCTTAGTGGTACAATCCATGTTCTCAAGAGAAGCAGACTTTTCCCATATGACATCACACCCAAAATGCTTTTCTCTAGATGAAGAAGAGAGAGGCAGAGAGAAACAGAAGAGTGGAAGCCTTCCCTAACTGTGCAACACTCTCCTGTCTACATTATCCCCACCCACTTCCCTTCTCACTAGAATCAAAGGCCTTTAGAAATGTAGCACCCTGGTGTGACGCTACTCCCTTTGAATTGATGTGCTCCTTTGATGCCTGGGCCCAGGACAGCTACTTGTTTTGTGGCTGTCTCTGGAGGAGGGCCTTACCTATCATCACCAAGACATCAAAGTGGAGGCATGGCCATTCAGGTTCCTGTCCTGTCACTTTGGCAGGATCAGCCTGTCTGGGCGGAATACACATCACCCTCCACAACTGAGCTTGCTCACAGGAGCTGACACATGTGTGATATCAAATTGGATGTGGCTGCAATGATTATAAGGAGGGCCATGCACCATGTCTTAACGCAGCAAAACAAAATAGGTGATGGCTGGGACATGTATAATTAATCTTAACCTTTGGCATTGGTCTGGAAAACCCTCCAGACCATTGTTCTTCACCTGCCAAGCTATTACAAAAGGGGAAAGACCATATGCAAATCAGGTTTGGTCCGACCCTAAAAGGGGCAGTTCAGTCCAAACTGCTTGGTCACATCCCTTCTGCATGAGACCAAAAGCATCTGCAGACATGCTCTTACCCCTCAGCCATCACCGCTTTCTTTTTTCTTTCCCCATGACTTAACTCAGGCATGGCATATTTTAGAGTTTACCCTGGCACCAACATGGGCTTCTTATGATCATCTTGTTTTTGGTACAGCGGTGCATTCCTTAAATGCAGCCCCTGTGCCGCAGGCACTTGACTTGACTTTCACTGCAGATGTCAAATGAGCACCCGTGCACACTATGCTTTTGGCATGGATTTTATGAAAGGGGACTCTGATCAGCAGATTACCCTTCCAGAGATGGAATTACCTGCATCATTTTATTAATAATAACAAAAGGAATCCAGGGCTTTAACACCCTTTCCAGGTCGGCAACTCGTCACAGTGGCTATTGAGCTGATGCACGTGTAACACACAGGGTGAGAAAGAGGGCCGTTGAGAACCACATAGGTAACACCCAACTGGTGGGTGAGGAACTCAGCAATGCAAATTTGCGAATATTGGTTGGAAGGCCTCAATCCAACTAATCACAGTATCTTCTACCCCATTCAGTGATTCAGCCTGTTTGTCAGGATACCATGGTTCATCCGAATCATAGGCTACTAAGAGATCAAGTAGGATTGCATTTTTAAAATTATTATCCATATCACTCGGTAGGTCTTCGTTGATGTCCACCAGTGTAGATTCTGTAATCCTAATGAGGCAAAATCCTGATTTTATGTCATGAAGAAGGGCTTGAGATTCATTGTAGGTTTTAAGTTGTTTAGGAGCCTACATTCCCAGGATGTTGACAGAGAAGTGGAGGTTAGTCATGGGTCTAAAGTTGACCGGATTGGATGGGTATATGTTCTCTTTTTTGCATAGTGGGGGTAGGCCCACTTGCTTGTGGGGCTACAGGGCTTTCCAATGTGAAGTATGAGGCAAGCTGTCCCACTACATTTATTGTATTTATTAAGGGCATAAGGTGTTTTGCTCAAAACACTTACAAAACAATAACAACAGTAAACAGGGAAGCAAAGAATCAGGTGCTGTACACAGGTAATGGTAGTGGCGATTGACAGGTAGATGGTGGGGTGTACATGTTACAGAAACTGGGGACAGGATAAGACACACGACTGACAGTAGTCCAAGAGGAAGCAGATATACAAATAGAAGTATAAACAATGATGATTTGTAGAGGATAGTCAGGGAGGGGTACTGATGTAAGCATAGGCAGAGGGGGCACCTTCTTGGTTTATGAGACAGAGATTTTATTCAGATTAAAAGGAGTGAACAGTACTAGAGTTTTTAACATGTGGAGGATGGGAGTTCCAGTGGTGCAGGGCAAGTTAGGAGAATGAGTGGAAGCCAGAGTTAGCACAGGATGGTCAGGGAACAGAGAGATTATGAAATATACTGGAGTCGAGGTTGGGAAAGGACTAGAGCTGAGCTTGTGAAGGAGAGTAGCAGGGCTTAGTGTCAGCTAGGTGCGGGTGCAAATCCCTTCAGACATTAAAAACAAGCAGTAGGAATTTAGAAGGAATTTATAGAAGATCCCAGTGCTTTATGGAAAACCAGCTAGCACACAGGCAGTGTTTGGAGGTAGGGGAGGAACAAGGAAGATTGTAAAGTGTAAGCGTGGCTATGTTTAATACTTTATCCAGAGAGGAGAAGCTGTAGAGAGGTAGGTTAGGGGGAAGGATGGTAAATAAATCAAGGTGCTTGGACAATATGAGTGTATTAATAGAGTGGGGGCGGCTTCAGCGGATATTTTGCAGGCTAATACTTTATGCAGTTGAGGTAGAAGTAATACAGTGATGTAAGTTAAGGTGTAGTTAAGGTGACTGTCAAAAATGACTCAACAATTGTGTGATTTATGAAGGGGAAAGATTAGGTTAGGTTGAAATTAGGTGGTTGAAAGGAATATGAGGTCATGGGAGGCAGGAGGGGATTTTGATTCACTCTTGGAGGAGTTGGAGGAGTTAAGCATTAGATAGCAAAGTCCCAAGCAGTGCCAGACTGCTGAGAGACAGCAGTAATGCAAGCAGAAAAGTCAGAATTAAGAGTAGGGAAGGAGAATACGATTGGTATGTGATTCTGAAGGGGTGGTAGGAGAACCCAAAGGAAGAGATCAGGTGATCAATGTTGAAGGTGTAGAGGATGAATAATAAGGGGTCTCGGATGAAACCTTGTTGAGGGGTGTGAAAGGGGCTTCTGTTCTACGAGATGAAGTAGGACCGATGAGACAGGTGGCAGCAACCCATTGAAGAGCTTTACCCTGCATTCCAAGATCAACAGGTGTCAGAAGAAGAGAAAACTGGTCCAGCATATGAAAGGCAGCGAAGAAGTCCAAGAGTCAAGGATAGATGATAGTTTATAGCATATGTCAGAAAGTAGAAACTTGGGCGAGGGCTGATTCTGTAATAAAACAGCCACAGAAGCAAAACCGGAGTGTGTCCCAGTGGACATTACTGTCCAAGTAAGAGGAGAGCTTGTTAATTGTATTTATTTATTGTGTGAACAAACTTTACACACAAGCAAACAATCAAAATACAAGATAAAAACATATCTAAAACAAGTTAATTTCATACACTGTTAAAAGCGATTTCAGTAAATATGTTACAGTAATTAGCAGCCTATCATTTGGTTTATTTAATAAATTCCCAAGTTAAAAGATTACTAAAATAGAGTTAGAAAATCTCTGCCCAATGAGCAGCTAAAATTGAACAATCAGTAATAAGGTGCTTCAAAGTTTCCACGTTTAGGTTACAATAACGGCATTGACGATCAATTAGAGGCGCTCCAGAGCGACCACCTAAGAAATCTCTAGTTGGAAGAGGCTTTATTTTGATGCGCAACCAGAAAGTTCTCAGGTATTGCGAGGCGTGCAGGCATAGAGATTTCTGGAGGACATTCATCGGCTTAATATCCAAAGAGAAATGATCAAATACTTTATAGGAGCAGAGAGTCTCCCCATTTTTGATCCAATCAGCCTCATAGAGTAGCATCTTGGCCTTGCGTGGATTATGCTCCAACTACTCTAGAGAGATAGAATTATCAGTCATTATTGACACCACTGAATTAACCCAATTTTCAAGAGCTGACCAATTTCCCTGCTTAACAGTGCATTAAGATGAACAAACAGGGTAAATGCTGGTTGAAACAATATAGAGCGCAGGAGAAGTACTCTTCGCCAATCATCCCTCACACTCAGTGAGGTAAGACCCAAGATATGCTTAACCGGGGGGAAGGGAGTGCCGCCAGGAAGTTTTAAAAATCTTTTCCACACAAAAGCCTCCCTCCTGTTTGGCCCAGTCATGATTAACATCCTTCACCTCTGCCCCATAGGATATCATCGGGACAATCACTTGGTTATACAACTTTAAAGCAGGTAACATTGAAAAATGACTATATTTCCTATCAAGAGCACTGAGTTGGGCTGCCGCTGAAATAGCACTAGTTCTTAGTTCATTGGTCGCAAGGGACATAGCTTGTTTAGATCTAAGAGTAACGCCCAAATATTTAAATTCAGAGCATGTTAATGATAAGTCATTCAAGGATTTTAGAACAGTGATGGAGGAGGGATACATACTGGTAGGTGGCGGCATTATTAGGGACAGTTCAGGACTTTATTATTTTGGGTTAGACAGTTTATTAATTGAAACAGGCTAGAATGATTCACAGAGCTAGATAAGTTAAAGAGGGAGAAGAAGTATGAGCAGGCAAGAGGTGTAAGTTCCTTGACCATTTGCAGGGCAACCAAGTCCGCAGGGGCACAGGAGGGGTTTGTCAGCTCTTAGTACTGGGGGCAGTTTACAGGGAAAAGTTGGATGAAAGTAATGCAAGAAGAAGGTGGTGGAGGTACGTGGGGAGAAAGAAGTAGGGAAGGAGAGAAGGGTTTTGAGGGTGTCTTACCTGTTTCCTTAGCTGAGAAGTAGTAGGCAAAAACAATGGCAAATAGAGAAGGCAATAGAGAAGGTAGGTGAGAGGGAGGCTGCATAGCTTGCCATCCGTAGTAGGAATTGTAGGGTGAGAATGAAGAGAAGTAATTAGATTGGTGAACTTTACATCTTTTGCACAGTCAAGGGTCATGGAGAAGGAGAGATGGGCATTCTTATAGGCAAGGAGAAGAAGATGTATGCAGCCTGTGTGCCACGTACAAAGGTGGCATTCCATGTCTATGTTTAGGTGGCAGATTTGGGCGGTGATCCAGGGATCAGGAAGAGGGGTAGAAGGGGCAAAGTTAGGAAAAGGATAGCAGTTATTGAAGGGGGTGTGCAGAACCATGTTAAACTCTGAGAAGAACTGTTCAATAGAGGTCGCCCAGGGGTGAGCAAGAGAGAGCAAGAGAGGTCTGACTTCATCTAGGAGAGGCCCAGGAAGTCAGTTTAGAATTTTAATTTAGAAATGGCAAGGATGGAATCGAGGGAGAGGGAGGGGGCTGCAATGCTGAAGTGGAGGACATAGCGGTCACCATGGATGGGTTCAATTGAGAGATCAGAATTGAAATGTGGGGAGAAGACAGAGATGAGTTCAAGAGTCTTCTCTTTGGAGTGAGTTGGGAGATTGTGATGATAGGTACAAAAGTGGTCAGAAATCAGGGAGTCAAGTTTACAATGGTGGATGTGAGAGATTTTGGGGAGAGCTGTTTGTTCAGCAGGAATGGAGTAAAGAGGAAATCCAAACCAGAGAATCCTTCACAAGAGTTAGACTTGTTGCTTCTCCTTTCTCCTCCCAATTATTTTATGACATTGCACGTTTACATTAAACATCCCATTTGTAATTTTAATACATGTATTGGGCTTCTTGAATGCCAGAGGGGCTAGCACGTGAATTTGTTTGTTTCATTTTGTCATTGACCGATGGTGCTAAAGATTAAGCAATGTGGGTATGCCTTTGTATACACTAGAGGCCTGGCACAACTTGGGCTCAGTGATATCCTTGAGAGGTCACTACAGAAACATGTTAGGAGATTTTTGCTAAGGGTTAAGATGAATAAGTGATTAGAAAAGACACAGGTAGCCACTGATAGGGAGTGGTCCAAGGTGGATAATATGTCCAGTGTGTGGCTGCACTGATACGCAGGCTGATGGGTGAGTTATTCAAAGCCTAGGGCCATCATGTTGCTAGTGAGGTATACTGCATTCTTACTCTGGGCATCATCTTGACAGAAATGTAAGTGTCCCATCACTTAGATCATGTTTGGAGAGTTCTTGTGGAAGGTGATCAATTCCAACCATTTGCCCATGATGGAAGTGTAAATGCCTGGTGGCAATATGCCATAAGCCTTGTCACTGAAGTGTTGCAGTCCAGTGACAATGTTGCCACCAGCAATTCTAATGTGAGTTGTGTCCTAGAGGATCAAGCAAATGGGGGTCTCTGGGTAAATCACAGCCACTCCCCTCAACTCCATGTGCCCTATTTTATTGCTTGAGGCCCACTGACCATCCCATGCCCTTGGAGCATGATGTCAAATTTGGTGCTGTAAATTATAGTGAACCATAGTTCTGAGATTTCCTGCAGACCAGGTGTTGTTCAAAATATTGCATCCATTTTTCTTGCCTGACTTGATATTGCCAGAGATGATTTCTTGAATGTCTGTTTGTGTTTAGGATGTCACATTTTAATATATACCTATGCAGATTGTACTGCATCTTGTAGATGGCTTTACATGAGTACAGCCATGAGATAACTACTGCACTGCCCAGAGTAATCTCTTAAGGGAACAGAAAGAAAATTGAGTATTGTTCTCAGCAGTCTTATGTGTTGTAAGGTGGATTATCTGACTGCATTCACTTGAGGGATGAAAGACTGCTCACTGTCAAAGTGGACTCCCTTGTTTTGTGTTCGAGAAAATGGGCGTGTGTGCGAATATAGAGCAGTTGGCCAATAGAAATGGTAAAAAACAGATCAGTGGGCCATAATAGTAGATCACGGTCTTGGACGTATTTAGGCAAAGGTAGATTGCAGCCATGTAGCTGTGGATGTGCAAGAGGTCCTCAACAACCCAGTGGCAATCACTGGTTCATTGTGATAGTTTGTTTTCTGCTGAGTTTCATCTGCATATATATGGAATCCAACATCACAGCAGCTGATGATTGCTAGCGAAGCCACATATACGTTGAATCAGATCAGTGAGAGAGATGATCCTTTAGCACTCAACAACTAATCCTTGCTGCTGAAGACATGGCCCAGATTCACAGGAGTGATGCAAACCACTTCAAGCCTACCTCATCAATACCAGTGGTAGCTTATGATCACTGGTATTGTAGGCCACTGATAGGTCAAGTAAGATCAGCGCACAAGAGAGACAGTGGTCTCTAGCTTGGAGAAATTATCCTCTACTATCCACGAGAGTGTTTTTTGTTGTCATGCCAGGGGCCATGAGTTTGCCTGCCAGGCATTCAGGGCTTGTTGTAGAGATTCAGTATTCAAATGTTCTTGTAGTTGCTGTATTTCAAATATGTACAATGTAACATACATATATTTCAAGGCAACTTTGTATTCTGCCCTCTACACAGCCCCATTCAAATGTTCGTCCTCCTCTGCCCCATCACTGCTCTCAACCACACCCTATTCACCATGTGTCTAATGTACAGAAAATCATGATTACAAATCTCTTAGTACAATTAAAACCACTCTATGTATGGTTTCCATCTGCTCATTGCGTTGATGACAATATCTTTGACTGTGTCGTGGTTGATTTGCGGCAGGGGTACATATTCTGTGAGATTTGCCTTAAACGTGTTGATCACCAGCGGATGCTTTCACATTCAACTCCATGCAATGTGTGCTTTCCTGAGGTCACAAAGGAGTTGCACAATGCTGGATAGGTGGAAGATAAACCAATTCTGCTCAATGATTTGGGTGCTGGTTTGTTCTTGAATTCTGAAGCTGCGGCTTGATTGAGCGATGGTCAGATTGCAGAGAACACTTGTTTACAGAATTCAATGTGGCTGGCAAGGAACTTATGATCATCCTTCTTGAGGTGAACCTGTTGTCCTGAACCACTGGAAACATAGCTATCGAGGTATATAGTTCATAAGCAGTGGTGGGACCACAAGGATGTTGTGGCTGTTGTTGAGGAAACCATGGAATTCTCCAAGTGTTTCTGATAAATTGCTACAAATGTGAGGTGATTGAACCCTATAGTTTGACCCGCATTGAGAAATTGCTCCTGTTAGATGGAGCTGGGGACATCCTGCTGTGAGGTTGAGCTTTGAGACCAATAATTGAGTACCAAAATTAGGTTCTCAATATTTGGACTTCCACATGTTGACCCGCAGACATATTTCTCCCAGGTGCTTGCATTTTGGTGTGGTTACAGCAGGTTGTTGCGTTATATTGAGACCACCCTTCACATAGGGAGTACCCCCCATCAAGTAGCCCTGTAATACTCGTTTAAGCTTTTTAGCGCTGGCCTTACTGAAGACTCATATAAAGTCACACAGATCCCACCTCAGCCCCCTGTGCCCACAGTGCGCCAAGAACCGGGCCAGGTAGAGGAAATATATTTGTATGTATTTTAATTATAGGTAAAAGAAATCACACTGAACTACATACACCACCTTCTTTGTGGCTCACAATTAACTTCAAAGGGTAGCAGTTGGGTTACAGATATGCCCATGCATAGGAGAATTATGATTTCACCCACATCTTTTCTCAAAATAAGCACAGGATGATTTAGCAGTGGGCTTTTCAGACAGAACAATGTGGATGATTGATGAATCTTGGATTTCAGTCCCCCTCCACTTAAAGGCCTATGTTGGGGACGCTGGATAGCAAAAATTGGGCTGATTGAGAATTTTGGATTTCAGTTTCAGACGCCCTCACTTAAAGGCCTGTGTTGGGCAATCTGGCAGTTTAGGGATTTCTTTTTAGTTTAGGGACAAACACACCCCACTTCCTAAAGAGGTCAGGGTCAACAGGACAAATAGGATCACCAAATTAAATTGCAGTCTATAGTTTTCAGCGCACACCGGGAATGAGCGTTGTTAATTTAGAATTTGAACATAAATCACCCTGTGGTGTTCCGCCGAGGGAATTAATAAAGTTAATATTTTTAGTTAACTAGGCTAAGGAGCTACACAGTTTTGCCCCCTCCACCCACTGTAAAGGGAAAGGATTTAAGGCAAACAGACTACCCCACCCTTTGCTTTCCCAGGACTCAGAAGGCCTCTGTTTGAAATTCAGGAAAGCCAGCTGCATTTCAGGTTCCTCTTGGAGGATAGAGCAGGGGACTGGACATTCCACTCTCAAGGTTGGTGCCCAGCTCTTCACCATAGAATCCAGTCAGCTTTTTAGGCCTCCCCAGTATGAGGCAGCAGCAATAGACAGCTGCACCCAGTGGCAATTGAAGCAAAATCTCCTTTTAGCGTTTCCTGGTGGCTGTCAGATGGTAAGCTTCAGAAGTCCTGTCTGATGGTAATTTTTAGCAACTCTCTCCCTTTCTCAGATTGCATCCGCTTAATATAGCAGCGATAAAACCATCAAGTGAACAATCTTGGGGAGTACCCTGCAGAGGTCTCACTAATAGGATTGGTCAGTTACCCTTCTCTCTCCTCCCAACTCCAGCCACTCTCAAAGGATTGGTTTGGGAGTCTGGAGCAGACATATGGCAATTCCCATTTGTAATCGCCACTTTTTCTAATGTCGGATATTGGGGAAAAACGAGTTATGTATCAAAAACTTTGTGAATTACTAGTAACTGCCATACTATATATATATATATTCCGATCCAGCTAATTAGGGGGAATTTAATAAAACAGCAGCCAGGTCCACATGTTGCACAGGCGGTTGGCAATTTTCTGACATTTTTACAAAAAGCAAAATTGTTAGGAACATGCAATGTATTATCCATATTCCTAATTACACACTCCACCCGTACGCCAACTCTCAAATTTGAAACATTTTAAAAACAGCCAGAACCCCATTTTAGATGGTCGTTACAGTTGGTATTGACACAATACTTTGTGAATGGGTGTGGGTAGGGGTGGTAGAGGCTCTGATATGTTTGTGGATTCTATTGATAGGGACCTGTTTTCATGAATGGGTGTAATGCAGAGGTTCAGTATGTGACTGGTGGATGCGTGTGTAGGTGGGGTAGGAGTGCTGGTGGCAGTGGAGTGTATGTGTATTGGCGTAGTTGGTGATGTGGTGAAATGCATGGTGCCATTATGTTGCAGTGCGTGTGTTCAAGGCCTAGCCTATTGGGTGCATTGCAGCAGCAGAAGTGAGCTCTCATGCGTGCATGTTTTGTTTCATAGGTGAGGACACTGTTACGAGATGCTAAAGTTTTAGATGTGCACTTGGCGATGGTGAGGTGAAAAGTCATGCAGTGTGGGCAGTAGGTGCTGGGTTTACATACTGTCAGTATGGAAGAGAATATGGTAGACGTGCACCTCAAATGTGCTTGGTTACTATGCTGTGTGCTGATTTGTTGAAGTAGGGCCAATGTTGTGCAAAAGGTTGTGGGTAGGTTGGTAGTGACACAATACTTTGTGAATGGGTGTCGGTAGGGGCGGTGGAGGCTGTGGTATGTTTGTGGATTGTCCGGATCACAACCTGTTTTCGTGATTGGGTGCAATGCAGGGGTTCAGTATGTCATTGGTGGGTGCGTTTACAGGTCGAGTAAGAGTGCTTATGGCGGTGGTGTGTATGTGGATAGGTGTAGTTGGTGATATGGTCACATGAATGGCTGCATTACGTTGCAGTGCCTGTGTTCAAGGCCTAGCCTATTGGGTGAATGGCCGAAGGCCGTAGGCCATGCATTGAAGAGCCTAGCACATGAGGAAACCCATGCCACTAATGCAATTTTGACTTTGTATCTGGTGGAGGGTGGTGACCTGTAAAGAATGGAGTACATTTCAGATGCCATAGAGCAGCAGAAGTGAGCTGGAAGGTGTGTATGTTTGGTTCCGCCGGTGGGGTCGCTGGTAGAACATGGTAAAGTTTTGGATGTGTGATTGGAGATGGTGCAATGAAAAGTCACGCAGTGTGGGCACTGGGTGCATACTGGCAGTGTGGCAGAGGGTATGTGTCACGCCCTCTCACACAACCCATCTCTCACTTCCCTCCTCACACCTCTCTCCCTCATCAGGCGCTTCTCGCCGTCGTATTTCCCATTTACACCAGCGGGGGAAACACGGCAGGCGGAATACCATGTTGGGCGGATCCGCCTCTTTTCGCCCTTTTCCGCGTTGGCGGTTGCCATGGCGCCTCCTGCACAGCCGACGACGTCAGGACACCAGGAAGTACCGGCAGCCCCAATCGTTGGCCGCGTTGCGCTCCACGCAACGTGCGCGAGCAGTCACGTGATGCGTCACGTGATACCGCTCGCCACTTCAAAAGAAGCCGGCAAACAAGACTCTTTGCTTCACAGCTGCTTCTACGGAGGACTGTCTCGCGTTACATTTGCTTCTTGTTTGCTTCGACCTTGGAACTCTCTTGGAACTGCTCTTGGATTACCCTTGGACTCTGGCGTGCTCTCTGATTTCCCGGACATCTGACACCTTTTGTATACTGGACTTGCTCTTGGATTGCCCTTCTGTTTTTGCAACTCTCAGATTGCTTCACGCTTTGCCACGGATCCTGTCTTGTTCCACCAGGTACTTTCAGGAGTGCCAACTACATCATCCCAGCCTGCCGTGGATTCCCCTGCATAGGTTTTTTACCTACGCTCCACCTCTATTAGGTAAGCTGGTGTCACTGCATCCTGTTTACTCTCTCTGCCAACTGCCAATTGCCTTTTAGAGTGTTTCCTTGATCGTAATCCTTTGCCTTACAGCACTCAGGGGCCCTTCCGGCGTTCTCAATACCAGGCTGACGACAACACTCCTACCTGTGGCCTCAAAGATTGCTAGGGCAGTGTTTTACATTCTGCTCGAGCGGTACTTGGGGACGGAGGCATTACATAACTGCACGACCATCAAGTCGGACCCATCAAGTCAGAACAGACTGTGAAGCCTTATGGTCGTCGAGTTATGGATGTTTCAGCCGGGGACCCTGTGACTGCTTTAATGCAAGCAGTGACATCGCTTAGGACAGATATGGCAGCTGCTACCACTGCTCTCCGCACTGATTTAGCCTCCTCCACCAATGCACTGAACCACCGTCTTGATGCCATGCAAAGCACCCGACATCCCTTACCTGTCGACGCTGAATTCGGCGATGCTGCCCCATCCCAAAACACGATTCCCATCACACCACCCACTCTGCCAGTCCCGTCTGTGGTGGTTCAGACTCCATTTCCCCTAGCAGCCCCTGAGAGGTACCAGGGGGATCCCTTGAAATATCGCACCTTTATAAATCAGTGCAAACTGCATTTCTTATGCCGACCCCAGGCTTTCTCCGATCCGGTCTCTAAGGCGGCTTTTCTTCTCTC
Organism: Ambystoma mexicanum; assembly: GCF_040938575.1. Lineage (NCBI taxonomy): Eukaryota > Metazoa > Chordata > Amphibia > Caudata > Ambystomatidae > Ambystoma > Ambystoma mexicanum. The sequence goes on along the minus strand of NC_090930.1, from coordinate 549,725,430 downwards.
CCATTTGTCGGGTGTGGCAGCCACATGGGCTAACCCATTGTTGGAAGGCAATCATCCTGCTCTGTACGATTTCGAGTTATTGACTCAAGAAATGGCCAAGGTTTTTGACACTAGATATAAAGCCCAATCCAGAGACATGGAACTCTTAGATCTCACTCAAGGCCGATCCACTCTCATTGAGTATATTACCAAGTTTAATCAACTCGCTACTGAGACTTCCTGGCCAGAGAACAAGAAAGCAGTGATCTATTATCGGGGCCTGTGTGGTTCCATGAAGGATGCTTTATCTGTGGTGCCCACTCTTCCCTCACTCTATATCGACCTGGTAGATTTAACCTTACAAATCGACGCCAGGCGGGCAGAACGCAAGGGGGAAGCAGGGTTATCCCGTACCTCACCTTCAGCCTCATCTGGCACATTACCTGAACCCATGCAGATCGGCGGGGTACGCAGCCCTATCACTCATGCCGAACGAGAGCGCAGAAGGGCGGACAACGCTTGCTTATACTGCGGACTCAACGGGCACTTTGTAAAGGAGTGTCCCCGCCGGCCAAGAAACAAAGTCCCGGGTTTTCCGAAGACTCGCCCTTGAGATCAGGGGTTGGGGCGAGTCCTATACCAAATACCTCTGATCCAGCTTTTGGTCCCGTCCGACCTGTGGTGGTGCAAGCTTCCTTGAACCTAGCTGCAGGGGTCTCCCATGCAGTACAAATAGTGATCGACTCTGGAGCTACAGGCTGCTTTATAGATATAGCACTAGCCAGTGCGCTAAACTTACCCCTGGTCCAAAAGAAACACCCCAAACCGGTTCATGCAGTAGACGGGACGTCCCTAGCCTCTGACCAATCTTACAACAGACAGCCCCTTTGGAATTAATCATACAGGAAGTCCATAGAGAGACCATGTCATTTGATCTCATAGCCACGCCTCAGTTTGGTGTTATCTTGGGCATTCCTTGGCTAAAGAGGCACAATCCTCTGATTAACTGGGGTACGGGTCAGGTCTTCTTTGAATCAGAAACGTGTCAATACTACTGCCTACTTGAGACACCTCGGGTTTCCAGTCCCGCAGACATCCTAGGGGTAGTCGCTTCATTAGCCATAGAAGATGGATCCAACTCCCGGGCCACTCACATGGTAGGGGCGGTCACAAACAACATACCTTCTGAGTACTACGAATTTCGGGCTGTGTTTGACAAAAGCTCTGCGGAAGGTCTTCCTCCGCACCGTTCCTACGACTGCCCCATTGATTTAGTCCCGGATGCCCCCATCCCAAAGGGCCGGATCTACTCCCTAACCCAGACAGAAGAGCGAGTCCTGCAAGAATACATACAGCAGGCCCTGCGCCGGGGTCATATACGCCCATCAACATCCCCAGCTGCAAGTCCTATCTTCTTTGTGCCAAAGAAGGAAGGGGATCTCCGTCCTTGCATTGATTACAGGCGTTTGAACGCCATCACAGTAAAAAACCGCTATCCTATACCTCTCATTACCCCGTTGTTGGACAAACTTACTCATGCCACGATCTACACCAAGCTGGATCTACGGGGCGCGTACAATCTCATACGTATGCAGGAGGGAGATGAATGGAAGACGGCCTTCTGCTCACGACAAGGGCTGTTTGAGTATACGGTTATGCCGTTCGGCCTCTGTAATGCTCCTGCTACGTTTCAGCGTTTCATGGATGACATATTTGGCGATATCTCGAACACTTACGTAGTAGTGTATTTGGACGACATATTGGTTTTCTATTCCTCTCTCGACGAACACATCATGCATGTCAAGGAGGTGTTGTTGCGTCTTCAAGCCAATGCTCTATTTGCTAAACCCGAAAAGTGCATTTTCCATACCAGCCAGGTTGAGTTCTTGGGGTTCCATATCTCCCCCGGGGGTCTCTCTATGAATCAGTCCAAAGTTCGGGCAATTAACGAATGGCCAATTCCAACCACACTCAAGCAACTGCAGTCATTTTTGGGTTTCGCCAACTTTTACCGACGATTCATAGCGGGGTTTTCCTCTATTGTAGCACCACTCACTGCGCTCACTAGTCCTTCAGTCCCCTATGTCTGGTCTGTAAAACAACAAAACGCCTTTGACGCTCTGAAAACTATGTTCACCACTGCTCCGGTGTTACAACACCCCGACCCTGAACTCCCGTTTGTCCTCGAGGTAGACGCATCCTCTTATGCACTAGGAGCTGTACTGTCCCAACCATGTCCTGCCACTGGTCGTTTACATCCGGTGGCATTTCACTCCCGCAAGTTCACGGCAAGTGAATTACACTACACAGTCACAGAAAAAGAGCTATTGGCCATTAAGGACGCCCTACAGACCTGGAGACATCACCTTCTGGGCGCAAAACACCAGACGGTGGTGTTCTCCGACCATAAGAATCTCCAAGACCTTGCCTCCCTGAAATGTACCAATAGCCGACAAGTACGTTGGCATCTCTTCTTTGCCGCGTTCGACTTCGTGGTCAAACATAGACCTGGTATCGGGCATGGGAAAGCAGACGCTCTGTCTCGTTCCCCTGGGGGGGAGGTTCTCCCATCCTTCCCTGAAACCTTGTTGAGTGAGTCTCATGTAGTTTGTGTCTGCACACCATCACCTTCATTGCAGTCCACCATACGACAATGGGTCTCCTGCTATCCCCAGTCACTAACAGAATGGGATCCCGTTATGCAGGATGGGCTACCCTTTGTACACGGGAAACTTTTTCTTCCCACGAGTGAAACCAGGAACCTGGCGTTGGAGTGGTCTCATGATGCTGCCATTAATGGTCACCCCGGGCAGCATCGTACCCTAGAACTACTCAAACGCTGGTGTTGGTGGCCGGCTATGAAACGTGACGTACAGAATTACGTCAATACCTGTTCAATCTGTGCTCAGGGCAAGTCACGCAGGGGCCGACCTTTGGGCCTTCTTCTTCGTCTCCCTGTTCCTCCACGTCCCTGGCACACGGTCTCAATGGACCTGATTACTGATCTGCCACGTACACAGGGTTTCGATACTATTTGGGTCGTTGTCGACTCCTATACCAAACTGGCCCGTTTCATACCATGCAAGGGGGTACCCTCAGCCCCGGTTTTAGCCAAGCATTTCTTTAGGTCCGTCTTCTGTCTCTTTGGCCTGCCCCATGTTTTGGTGTCCGATCGCGGCACACAGTTCACCTCTCGTTTTTGGCGGGCCCTCACCTCTCTGTTGGGTATCGATGCTCATTATTCCTCTGCTTACCATCCGGAGAGCGACGGGCAAACCGAGAGGGTCAATCAGTCGTTAGAGCAATATCTACGCTGCTTAACGTTACAGTATCAAGACACTTGGCTTAACCTCTTGCATCTCGCCGAGTTTGCTTACAACAACACGTTGCACTCAGCCACTGGGTTCTCACCGTTCTTCGCCCTCTATGGCCAACATCCCCGTACTCTTCCCATACCGGACTTCTCCTCTTCTGATACCCCCGCTGCTTCAGCCTGTGCTAGGGATTTGGTCTCAGTCCATGCCCAAACTTTGATCCACCTGCGTGAGGCCCAATCCTCCATGAAAACCGCTGCTGACAGGAGGAGGGCGGATGCACCTGCGTACAAGGTGGGGGACCGGGTTTGGCTCTCTTCCCGCCATTTACACATTCCTGGCTGTCGCAAGCTTCTCCCTCGCTTTGTGGGTCCTTACGAGGTGGTCAAAGTCCTGAATCCGGTGGCTATGCGCCTGGCGGTGCCTCCCGCCTGGCGGATCAACCCGGTTTTTCATGTCTCCCTGCTTAAGCCATGCCCTGGCCCTACCCGATTGGCTGCCCCTCCTGCCCCGGTCTCTGTCTCGTCCCCCGATGTCTTTGAGGTACGGTTTATTCTGGGTTCCCGTGTTCACAGGGGTGGGTTGCAGTATCTGGTAGACTGGCGGGGGTACGGCCCCGAGGACCGCTCCTGGGTTGCTTCCCGGGATGTTCAGGCTCCTCGCCTGGTGGCCCGGTTTCACCGGGAGCATCCTTCCTGCCCACGCGGTCGTGGGCCTTTGAGACGGGGCTCTGTCACGCCCTCTCACACAACCCATCTCTCACTTTCCTCCTCACACCTGTCTCCCTCATCAGGCGCTTCTCGCCGTCGTATTTCCCATTTACACCAGCGGGGGAAACACGGCAGGCGGAATACCATGTTGGGCGGATCCGCCTCTTTTCGCCCTTTTCCGCGTTGGCGGTTGCCATGGCGCCTCCTGCACAGCCGGCGACGTCAGGACACCAGGAAGTACCGGTAGCCCCAATCGTTGGCCACGTTGCGCTCCACGCAACGTGCGCGAGCAGTCACGTGATGCGTCACGTGATACCGCTCGCCACTTCAAAAGAAGCCGGCAAACAAGACTCTTTGCTTCACAGCTGCTTCTACGGAGGACTGTCTCGCGTTACATTTGCTTCTTGTTTGCTTCGACCTTGGAACTCTCTTGGAACTGCTCTTGGATTACCCTTGGACTCTGGCGTGCTCTCTGATTTCCCGGACATCTGACACCTTTTGTATACTGGACTTGCTCTTGGATTGCCCTTCTGTTTTTGCAACTCTCGGATTGCTTCACGCTTTGCCACGGATCCTGTCTTGTTCCACCAGGTACTTTCAGGAGTGCCAACTACATCATCCCAGCCTGCCGTGGATTCCCCTGCATAGGTTTTTTACCTACGCTCCACCTCTATTAGGTAAGCTGGTGTCACTGCATCCTGTTTACTCTCTCTGCCAACTGCCAATTGCCTTTTAGAGTGTTTCCTTGATCGTAATCCTTTGCCTTACAGCACTCAGGGGCCCTTCCGGCGTTCTCAATACCAGGCTGACGACAACACTCCTACCTGTGGCCTCAAAGATTGCTAGGGCAGTGTTTTACATTCTGCTCGAGCGGTACTTGGGGACAGAGGCATTACATAACTGCACGACCATCAAGTCGGACCCATCAAGTCAGAACAGTATGGTTGAAGTGTGGCGTGTTTGGGTTCTTTACTATGCTGTGTGCAGATTTGTTGAATTAGGACCAATGCATGGCCAAAGTCCGTAGGCCGTAGGTCATGCATTGAAGAGCCTAGCACTTGACGAAACCCACACTACTAATGCATTCAAAACACCCAGAGATGCTCTTTACGGCTACAATCCAACTCAGTTAAAGGAAAGCTCACAGGGTCTTCAATATGTCGATAACATTTCCCAATGATTGGGTCATCTTTCTGTTCAGTGATCAAAGCTCCATCTCAGGTATCTTTATTCCACTGGGTTGTAGAGAGTTTGCTGATAGCACGAGTTTGTGACCTGGTGATAGCAGCAATTTGGATTTCACCAAGCAGGCATTCAGTTTCTATGAAATTCCACGGCAGAGCTTCGGTTTTAGCCAGGTCTTATTTGGCCCCTCTATTATGGAATGACCACTTATCTTCTTCCAGAAGATGGTAATCTCATTGGAGGTCACCAGATCATCAATTGACTGGATCAGTTTGGCATGCTTAAAGGGTTTATTGTTTGCACAAAGCATGCCTCGATTCCTCCAGTTAATCAGTTGCTCCACAAACCCATTACTGACATAATAAGAGTCAGTGATTGTGACCAGTTAATTGAGTTGGTGGTGAACTGCAATGAGGATGGATTGATGAACAACCATCAACTCTGCAACCTGACTACTTCGGGGGTCTATTTTATAACCAGCAGAGGGTTCTAGTGTATCATTCACCCAGGCCTTCCCAAAGCCAGCCAACATCTCTTTTTCCCTGTTGATGCCAACGTGGTAGGAACAGCCATCCACATAAACTGTGACTATCCCCTGACACATGTCTTCTTCATAGACCTTGTGTGGGGAAGTTAAGTGCGGCTCCATGTTGTTGTTGGTCATTAGACTTTTGTTCTTGAGACAGTCTTCTTGAGCACCATCATGGAAGTCTGCTAACCCTTGCTCCAAGGGACTCTTTTTGTTTTCCCATATATGACCCCCACAGGAAAGCCTTGCATGGACACAATCCATGAAGTAATTCTGGAATTACTAACTTCCCCCACCCGGATTCTTTCACTCTAGAGATATTGCAAGGGCTGACGACAATTATGTGCTCCTCCTGGATAAATGGGAGGTCATTTTTCAATGCCCATACCGTTGCCAGGAGTGCCTTCTCACAGTAATTGAATTTTTCCTCCACAGAGGACAAAGTCTTGCTCGCGTACAAGATGAATTTGTTGACTTTGTCATGCTTTTGATTCAACACCGCTGTTATTCATGTATCTGAGAACCCCGTCTCCAAGAAGTATCCTTGTTCTTTATGGGGTTAGCCAAATAAGGAGCCTGGGAAAGGCCTTATTTTCAGTTGTTTAACTGCCTCGGCTTGTTCCAGACCCCAGTCCCACCGACTCTGGCCTTTAATAAATGGAACAACGGTCGAGTGACCTCTGCTTAGTCTTCAATGAACTTCTGACTGAGTCCAAGTAGGCTTCTTAATTCTCGCGGAGTAGTTGGGTCTTTTAATTTCATTAAGGTTTCCACCTTCTTCACCTGGGGATTAAGATCCTCAGGGGTGATCTCATACACCATGAAGTTCACTTGGGTCTTACACCACTGTGCCTTCTGAAAGGACAGTTTTGCTCTGACTTTCTGCAACTGGGTTAGAAAATAGAAGATTTCTGTTATGTGTTCCTCCACAGTTGAGCTCTTGATCAGAACATCATCCACATAGGACAGGTTTCCCCATTCACCCAAGTCGGGCATGGCCTTATGTAGAAAGATGTTAAACTCATCGGGGAGTTCACATATCCAAAGGGGGTTCGGGTCCACATATGCTGCTGCCGCCTGAAGGTAAAGGCAAGCTTGCGCTGGTCTTCCTTGCTCATGGGTTCCGTTGGTTAGGTCAATGGTGGTGTACACCTTTGACCCTTGGATCTGGGCCAGCCGTTGATCAATGTAGGGAAGAGGCCATCTTGACATGTGGACCTGAGCTTAGGGCCCTTTAGGAATGTGCATGCAATGGATGGGTTCACAGAATAACTCTGAGTCCAAATAACCGAAGCAACTCAGAAAGATGGCAAAGATATTCTTTTATTAACAATTATCTAAAATAGGGAATTACAACGAACATCAACGGACGTTCGCTCAATTTTCTCTCAATGATCTTTTCACAAAAAATAGACTTTATACTAAAAATGTGTCAGAGGTAACATCATACTACGTGGCAAATAATAGAAAACCTACTAGGGATTGTGTTAAGCTTAAGGGGAACATCTAAGTATACATTATTTAAGACCTTGGATTGTGATTGGCTGCCCCCTGTCAGGTGGACAATACATGCCTAGCTCTAAAACATGTCACCCTTAAAACCATTAAGTACATGGTTTTCAATTGGTCTTCAAACTGTAAGGTCCTTCATTATACAGCCTTCTACAATTGGTTGGCACACTTATGTCATGTCTGGAACATTCGGTTTACTTAGCAGCATGTAAGCCCCGGCCCAGGTGCAAGGAGGTGGGCCTGACACTGTCTCCCCACCCAAACATCCCTCATCACCCAAGCCTTCTGCCAAGAAGATTGTCTTTGAACTAGGCCTTGGAAAGTATCCTTGTCTCTGAGAATATATGGGAGTGTGAGCACTCACTATTGTTGTTCTAGTACTCCAAGTTCAACTCTATTTTCATCCTTGGCTCATGTGACAGGAGACCACGATTTGGTCCATTTTGCAGGTTTATAAATGTCTTAAATGAATAAACTTTTGTTGTTCTTTCTTTACACCTTACCAAGAGATGATTCATCCTTTGCACGTTCATTCCTTTCAAGAATAGATAACCGACCTTGGCTGCTTCAATTTTGATACCAGGCCAGACAGCCTCACAATGCAGCTCCACGATTTCAGCTTATTCTTGCTGCAACACAATTCTCGCCTTTTCTCTTCTTGGGTCCTGGCTTACTAAATTCATGACACCGATGTCCAGCTTCTATACAATGGCGTCTCTGCCGGCATTCTAGTCACTACGTATAGACAGCTTCTATGATTACTTAATTTACCTTGCATTTCCGCGTCTGTACACTTATTGAACGGTTGATTCTCTACACTTGTAGTCTTCTTTTTTGTATTTAAAGTTCATTTGATTCTTTACTTCATCATTAGTTTCTGTAAGATCCATGCATCCTCTTCAGCCAATAACCCTGGACGGCGCACATGTCTTGTGTGACGTCACTAGCTTCTCTTTTTGCTCTTTTTCATATTCCTTCATTGTGTTCCTCCCTCAGAAAGTCGTCTCTTCGGGGGTGCATTCGATAGGGTTGTCTCAATGGGTATCTTCTTTCGAATATATGCTGCAGTATTGGCACAACTGCTGGTGTCAAACACGGCATAATCTCAGACTTCCAGCATATAGGATGTAGGGTGGGCAGGATTTCCTGCAGAGGCATGTAACTGCTCATCTACAGACCTGTTTGTTCAACTCCCTAAGGTCTGCACATAGTCTCCATTGGCCATTTGTTTGGAGTATCCTCAGTACTGGGTTGTTAAAGGTACTGTTGATAGGATGAATTATCCCACAGGATTCTAAGTTCTTAATAATTGCTGTGAGTGACTCCATGGATGCTAGAGGTAACCAGTATTGTTTCACAAATACTGGAGCCATCTCGCGGTCCATGGGTATGGTGGTTGAATAAATGGATGTTCATCCACAGTTGTATGAGTTCACTGAAAAGATATCTTAGAATTTCATGAAGACCTGTTTTAGCTTTTGTCCTCAGTCTCACAGGCATGAGCAAGATGGATCCTTTCCTTGACCATCTGCATGAAACCTGGAAAGATCTCAGGATGGACTATTTCAGCAGTATCCTCCAGTTGGATGGAGAGATCTATTTTGATGGTGTTGACCTGGACAGCAGGTTCCAAGGTTTCAAGGAAGCAGTCTTTGACTCAGAACACTACCTCTTCCCTTCTGATGTTACAAGTCACCTCTTCCCCCGTAGGGGCAGGAAGAGTTCACCATGAAATTCCCTGCATGTCTAGTATAAATCTTTTCTGGAAGAATACTGTTGCTGGTGTTGAAATAGTCATTTGGGATTGGTCCCATGATTTCATTACCTAAATCAATAGAATAAGATTGGGCATCAACCGCCATTCCAATAAAGGTGTCTGAGCTCAAAGTGATATTTCTAGAGTGGCTGTTATCCACCAATATTCGAATGGTGTTGTGTTCTAGCTCTACTAGAGGGTTTGGATTTAATTACAAACCTTGTTGTTGGAGATGGACATTTTAATTTATATAGGCATCCTGATGTTTGAGGTTCTGTCCTTGCTTAATTTTGAGGGGAAGAGTGAATTGTTGCACCTGTCTTGAGATGGTAACCTCTTCCCGCACTTGAACTTCAATGGCAAAAGACAACAATTGATCTGACTGAAATGCTTTTTCAGTGCTGTCAAAGCCCATGTCGTTACCCCCCAGGCCGGGACCAGGCTTTAGTATTAATGAGGTCCAAAGTGATTGAGAATGTCACTGCCCAAATAAAAGTCAGAAGAGACATCTCTCACGACCCAACAGTTATGCACTATGCTTTTGTTTCCAATGGACATTTTTAGCATACACCTGCTAGGCAGGAGATGTTTGGAATTTTGAGTTTTCAGATCTACTTCCCATTTGTCAATAAATTTAAATGTGGGAATGGTCTGACCCTTTGGGAGTTTCCTGAATAATTCTTCGCTGATGAAGCTCCTTCCATTATTCAGACATACTCTGGCGAGCACCATCTCCTCCCCCTTATTCAACTGAAAGGGGAAAAACAACTATTTGCCCTTTTTCTGAATGTCTGTCAGACATTGAGCAGGTTCTCCCTTGTCTGGTTTCACTGGACTCAATGTTTCTTCTGATTTTGGACCAGTGCAAAATATTAGGGAGTTCCCTTCCAGTGTGGATTGCCACTTAAGATTTGGAGGAAGAATGATTTTCAAGAATGGAGAAGGGTTCCCATCACTAGTTGATTCTCTTACAGAGATGCTCATGACAGTGATGTCTGGGATCTGGTTGTTCTGGAAATGGAATTCTACATTCTTTGAATGTTGATCAATTAAATAACAGGTACCATTCCTGCTTACATAATTGGTACTCATTTTTAATTTTATAGGCCGGTTAGTCTGGGTCCAGAGGCCTTGTTTACACAGTCGATCAGAGGTGATAACCTCTTCAGAAGATCGTTCCCCGGTAAACAAGGTGTGCCCTCTGGTGTTACGACGAACACTGGATGTTTAACTTGACGTCGCCCAATTTTTATTTCCAGATCTGCAGTCCCTTCGACGGAAATATCATTCCTGTCGAAATTTTTGAGTTGTCCGGGAAGTGGTGTGAGGGGAATTTCGTGGCCCTCCCCCGTCCTGAGTTTAGTTGGTCAAAGGCCTTTGGCCGTGAGGGTGGCTTGGGATCCAGTAGCCACCAGATCTTATAATTCACACTGAGCCTGCACATTAACCAGTGCATAAAATCGGCCTTCTTTCTATTCAAAGGTGCAAAGAAAGTGTGAGTTATTTCACAGCCCAGTGGTCATTTTATTAATATTTAACTCTGACACCGTGTGATCTTGGGCAAATTTCTATGTCGGAGTTTGGGAATCTGTAAACAAAACTTTGCAACTCGCAATGGAAGTCATTGGGGAAGCCTCCTTTTCACCCAGTTTCTCAGACTCTGTTAGGAGAAAGGACACACCCGCAGTTTCAATTCAGTCTGGCACACATTTTGGCGGGTGAATTTCTTGCTCTGGGTTTATCTCCATACGTGCCCTATCTCATTCAGGGTCTTTTGGGACCCATTGTTCTTTTGGAGGGATCCCCCTGTTCCTGAAAGAGAAGGTCTGTTTACCTGAGTCCTCCAACTACTCTTCTCTTTCAAAGGCGATAACCTTAAACTCCTCCACAAAGTGGGTTCTTCTCTGGCCTCTCTTACCTACCCTTTGCTCTTTGGGTTCTAACATTTCGGGGGTAAAAGAGACACTTGCAGGTTTAGAGGTTTTTTAGCTTTACTGTCTGGGTGAGAAAGGAAGCGTCCTTTAGGGCTTAGAATCTCCCCTCCACCTGGGCCCCCTCCACAGGAACCTGTGGTTTGTCAGATGCTTCCTCCCGTAATTTACCTATGGGCATCAGACCTCGGTTTTGGGGTGTTCTAGGCAGCAGGTTCCAGTTGAGGGTTTGGCTGAGCCCTCAGCATGCCTCCATGATTATTGGTCAGTTGCTGGACCTGTCGCTCCAGTTGGGAAACCTTTTCTGAGTTGTAAGGAGGTCTTGATCATACCTCTGTTGCTCCCCAAAAGGGTGACTGTCCCTTCTCCCGGAATAGCTTGGGTATTGGAAGATTACCCTATAATTTTCCTCCTGAGTCTCCCTTCTCCTTGGTTCAGAGATCTATTGTCCTGGAAGCGGGGAGAGAGAGGAGGATTATTCTGGAAGTTCTAGTTCGGGGGAGGGGTACCTGAGGAAAAAGCTCAGTTTGGGAGGTGGAGTAATACTTCTTTCCTGAGGGAAGTTTGGAAGGGAAGTTTCCTGGGGCAGTACTTCCCTGGTTGCCCCCCTCTGTGCCTGAGGAGTGTATACAAACCCCAAGATTGGCCTTTTACCCTTGGATTTTGGGCTTAAATAGGTGGCAGTGTCAGATGGGTCACCATTCTGGCACCCCACCTGACTACCATTCAATTAGATTTGGTCAGCAGGTCCCCTCTGCCTTTTATTCTGCTTGTTACCAGAAGGAGTATTTTTAGCCCCCCCATCTCCAGATCCAATGGAGGGCTTGTTTTCACCTCTGTCACCTTCGCAGTGGCAGGGGTAGTAGAGGGTTTAGCGATTTTGGGGTTGTTTCTATTCTCTGTGGGTTTCTGGAACTCATAGATTGTGGTGGCCTGTTCATTCACCCAATCCAGGGTCCTGTGCTCATGAAGATCCTGCACCAGCTGAGTCATGATGTATTTGGGGAGTGCATGGAAGCAGGTGGTCACAAACTCCCTACTTTTGGTGTTCATGCATCGGGGCAAAACAATGCTTGTTTTAAATCATGCACATACTCCTTTGGTGCCTGGTGTTCCCCACATTGCAAGTCATATACTGCCTTATGGGCATCTTGTGGGTTCTGGTGGGTTGTTTTATTTTTTCAATATGGGCATGTTATGGGTGGACCATTTCTAGTGACCCTGATCCTCCAGCCCTGCAAAGAACCTGGAGTATTCGGGGGGAAAATATCCACATAACAAACTCCATACAGTTCACATCATTTTTATTCCAAATGAGGTCATCATTTGCTCATAAAGCTGTAAGTACTCCCATACAGAATATTTTGCATGCTTGTGGTAGGGAGTTAAAAAGCTCTTTATGGCCTTTCTTTGTTGAATCAGGTCTTTAACAAAGCTGTTCTTCTGTTGCCCTGTCTTTTTCTTCTTCTGCACCAGAGTCCATTCTCCTTCTGACTCATAACTAATACTGGTACTGTCTTCTAGGTGCTCTCTATCTCTATGACACTGGGAATATCTCTGAGAACCACAGGGTCTGGACTCCTCTCATCTGGGCAAAAGTGACCTCTGAGTTCACTTTCCGCTAGTTACTTTTAGGCCGGGATTACACTCAGTCTCTTCTTCTCTCCTTTTAGGTAGTCTGGGAAAATCCCCACATCCCCTGGAATGGATGGAGGTTTTCAATATGCTCTTCCTGGGTCACATCTCTGGATTTTCTCTTCCAGCGAAGCGGTCCAGGTAGTCTCTTTGTATCCTCATCTTCTGCAAGTCTAGCTCCCTGATCTTGTCATCATAGGAGTCTTCCCCATCAGAATTACTCACGAGATTCCTTTTGGCCTCCCAGGACACACTGGTCCAGCCACTTTCCCTTCCATGCAGTGGAGAGGAATACTCATCAATATCAAACAGTGACTGACCTTCTGGATCAGTTGGGCTAGGCCTAGGTAAGTCTAACTATCTCATGTCACCCTGCTCTTCATATGTGGCATGCATGAGGTTGGTTCCGATTTGTACATGAGAGGTTGTAAATGACTGGCATGAGGCCCCTGCAAGGATGGGCACCTCACCTTGATCAGTGGGCCTTGTCCCATATCCTGAGGGGTCAGGGTGTCTCAGGGCCTGTTTAAAATGTTAAATGTCCTTGGTGAAACTATCACACCTGTGTCTCCCTTTCTCTATTTCCTGTTGGTAGACAGAAAGCTGGCTTTTAAATTCTGACACTAAGGCCTGATTAGTGTCAAGCACTCTGCTCTAAGCTACCAACCGATCTATTGTTTGCTGCATCTCATGTTGAAGTGATTCATTCTCCCTCTGTGAGCCTTGTATGATGCGTAAACATTCAAGCTGCTTTTCCTTCAGGAGAATAATCTCTTGCTCTTGCCTACATTTTGCTGCCTCTAATAATTCAGCTTCTATTTGTCTCACACGCTCTACTAGCTCATTCCTTTCTTCTCTTATTCTGGTCAGTTCCTGAGGACCTGACTGTTCCTTCTCTGCATTCACGTTCAACCTGAATGCATCTTGGTCTTTGACCAGTTGTACATTCCATTGTTTCAGAATATTTACATTCTGACACATTTCATCAAACTCCTTTTGTGAGTCCATCTCTTTAACAATGGACTGACTAGTTTTTCCAATTCCCTAATTTGATGTTAGAGGGTAAGCCAAATAAGGAGCCTGGAAAAGGCTTATTTTCGGTTGTTTAACTGCCTCGGCTTGTTCCGGACCCCAATACCACTTGACTCCGGACCACAGTCCCACTTGGCTTAACAACCCTCTATTATGACCAGTTTGGTGATTCAATTGGGAATGCAGGCGACTTACAGTGACTGCACCCTCCGTGCATGCTTTATTCAGTGCAGTGAACTCTCTCTCTCTCTCTCACTCTGCAGTGACTTGCTGTTGTGTTTTCTGGTCATCTTGTAGTTGTTCAATGAGCCTTTTCACTCTGCTGCACTTTATCTCTAAGCTGTGTGAGTTCTTTCTGAGCCTGTTTCCAGGCTTCAGTCTGCTTCAGCACATCAGCCTCACTCCTTTGCATTCGCTCTTCTGATAACTGCTTTTGGAATGAGATGTCGACTGAGCGAAATGATGCAGATATTCACAAATGTTTTGGGTCATATAAAATGCCTCTAATGCTTTGTGCAATATCCCACCTTCACACCAAATATCAGTGCTCACTGGGGTGACCTGTTGCACCATTCTAGTTTGTCAGCTCTCAGCTTCGCCCTCACCCAATTCTCTGCTAATGAATAGCTTAGCCAGGAGTTGCTTCCTGGCATCACACACATCTATGGTAGTCAATTTAAAATAGCTTTTCACAACTTTTGTAAAGCTTTCTTGGTGCAGGGGCAGAAATCAAACTGTTTCTGCTTGATTTCTACACACAATGCCAACTCAAAATAAATTCTTGCTCAATCTCCTCTTTGCCTTAGCACTCTACACAGTTTTATGTTTCTACACCTATACACCTCCTTGGAGCTCAGGGGTCAATCTTTACAGTGGCCTTTTCAACAATGCACAGCAACTTTGTATATACCTCAATGCAGTCACACCAAAATGAATATCCTGTCACCAATACACTTGTCATGAGTCAACAATATTACACCAGGTCCAGGCGCACATGCCCCCAATTAGTTGCATTATATTGAGACCACCCTTAACCTGGGGCAATCCCCCAATCAAGGAGCCCTACAGCACGTTTATTGCTGGCCTTACTGAAGACTCATATAGTGTCACACAAATCTTCCCACCTGTGCCACAGTGAGCCAAGATCCAGGTCAGGTATAAGAAATATCTTTGTATTGATTTTAATTATAGGTATTAGAAATCACACTAAACTACACACAGACGCTACCTTATGTGTGGCTCACAATTAATTACAAATGCTAGCAGTTGGGTTACAGATTTGAACCCATGCATAGGACAATTATGACAATTATGATTTCACCCACACCTTTGCTCAAAAAAAGCACAGGGCGATTTAGCAGTGGGGTTTTCAGACTCCCCCCACCCTCTACTTTCGTCTGTGTTGGGAAAGTTGGACAGAAAAATTGGCATGATTGAAGAATTTTGGATTACAGACCTACCTCCACTTAAAGGCCTGTGTTGGGAAAGCTGGACAGCAAAATCAGGGTGATTTGAGAATTTTGGATTTCGGGCCCCTTCCACTTAAAGGCCTGTGTTGGTGAAGCTGGCAGATTAGGGACTTTTTTTCAGTTTATGGTCAAAGTTACCCCTCTTCCAAAATAAGTCGGGGTCAACAGAAGAAATAGGATCACCTAATTAAATTACAGTCTATAGTTTTCAGTGCACACCGGGAATGAGCTTTTATAATTTCAAATTTTAACAAAAATCACCCCGTGGTGTTCTACCAAGGGGAATTAATTAAAAATGTTTTTATTTAACTAGACTAAGGATCTACGCAGTTTTGCCCCCACCCACTATAAAGGGGAAGTATTAAGTCAAGCAGACTCCCCCACCTTTTGCTTTCCCACGGCTAAATTCTACTTACAGAGAAGTCCTTTGTTTAAAGTTCAGGAAAGCCAGATGCATTTGAGGTCCCTCTGAGAGGATAGGGCAGGGGTTTGGTCACTCCAGCTCTTCACCATAGAATCCAGTCAGATTTGTAGGCTTCCAAAGCAAGAAACAGCAGCAATAAACAGCTCCACCCAGAGGCATTTACAGCAAAACCTTCTTTTAGGGTTTCCTGTTGAATGTCCGATGGTATGTTTCAGCAGCCCTGTCCGGTGGTAATTTTTAGCAGCTCTCCCCCTTCCTCATAGTGCATCCACTTCATACAGCAGTGATGACACCATCAAGTTAACAATCTTGGGGAGTAGTGTGCAAGAGGTCTCGTTAATAGGGTTGGTCAGTTACCCTTCTCTCGCCTCCAAACTCCAGCCCATATCTATGGATTGGTTTAGGAGTCTGGAGCAGTTTTCCACCATTTTTACAAAAAAGCATATTTTTTTGGAACATGCAATATATTAGCCGTATTCCCAATTTCACCCTCCACCCATTCGCAAACTCTCAAATTTTGAACATTTTGAAAACAGTCAGAAACCCATTTTAGCTGGCCATTACAGTTACCTGAGTTGCAAGTGGATAAAATGGATATCACCAAAATCACTTGGAAATTATCTAAAAACTGAAACATACATGTGAACAGTGTGCCTTGTGGCTACTGAGAAAAAGGGCAAAGCTATAATAGTACTTTTAAACAAAGGGAATATTCATATGTGCAAATATGAGCTTCCCGCTACAAGCCATATATCTCTCTTGGTCATGGTTTTACTAGTCTCTTTGAAGTTGGTTGCCTGAATTTGTAAATACCTGCGATGCACCAGCTAGAGAATTTGGACTGCTCCTAGCTGCCCTTTCAAAGACACCAAGTCTAGGGAAAGTCAGTTTTCAACACCTCTTTGCAGCCACACTTTATTGCATTTGTAAACAGCTGGGGGATGTAAAAGTCAGGCTTGCAGCGGGTGAGTTCTTTGTGAAGTTTTCCCAGAGCCCAACCATTTGTGTTTGGCTAAAATGGACTCCTATATTGCATTTTCTAACATCTGCCTTGATTCCTTGACATACAGTGTGTTTTAGGGTCTACTTTGCAATTTCGCTGAAAGTACAGAGCTGTTTCTTTCAGTCATTAATAAAATACACTTTTAATTATATGCTGTTCATTTTCCTGCTGAAAAGTGAGTCTGAATTGTCACAGTGCACCACCTTTTGATGGGTGGCAGTCTAAGTGAACATGCTGCAGTTATTTCTCAGCCAGTAATGTGATGTGCTTTTCCAATCTGCACTTGGATTACATTTTTGTTTTAGCCTTTTCTGGATTTCCCTTGTAGGAAGACACCTCCATAGTCTGCCTAAATAGGCCTACAGGAATTTTCAAGGCAAGCAAGCAGGCTTTTCTTTTCAAATGTTTTGCTGGTATTTGGCATGTAAAGCATAATCTACCTACCTTTTTGTCAACACATACACCATGTCTTTTCCCTGACATCTTTATGTTGGCAGGTGAACATTTTTCTCATGTCTTGCTTTAACTTGCAAACACACAAGCAAAGCCGTTTTTGTGTTTCTGTTTAAAGATCCTGTTTTTCATGTCAAAGGGACCTTTGAATTTCTTCTTCCTTTGTGAATTCAAATGCTTATTTTCCTTTGGTAATGACAGGTAGGCCTTTTTCACATGGCCCTTCAGTTTATGGGCCTTTGATTACACCCCACATGCTTATGCCATGGTACATCTTGCCGGTCTATCCTTTTATATCCGTCTGGTTTCCACTCAGCAGCGACTGTGTCGTAGCACCTAAAATTATTGCGTGTCTGCTATGAAGAATGAATTGTAAGAGTTAGCATTGAAAAACCTTGGATCTGTATTTAGAACAGAGGTTGGAGTTGCATGAGCGGGCCACCTGCATCTGTGTCGCCCATTTGCACAAGCCTAATATGTTTAGCTGTTCTTCAGTTTATGATGAAGTCTGCACCATGGCTTGTAAATAGAGAATGGTGTCAGTGCTGTTGGTCAGCTGGTTACCTTAGCAGTGGAGCTTCTACAAACTGGGATCAGAGTGATAATGCTGTAAACATCACACTAAATAGCTCTGCAGGAAATAGTGGGTGCAGTGAGACGTATTGTGAGTCATGGCATGCTAATCAATTAGGTGTGTTGTGTGTGTGTGTGTCATTAGGCATTTGGCATGAAAGGTCTTGGATACTGATGTGGCAGTGGGATTTACTGGCCTATCGATGTGAGTGCATAGAAAAGGCCTGTAGATCGAAGTGATGTATTCTGTCAAGTCCCTGAATATGATGGGTAGTCTTTTGCATGCAGGTTCTGTCTGTCATGGTAATATCCCATCTTCATGTGGCGGGTTGGTGCTCTGTGTTTCACATGCATCGAAAAGTTATGCTTCGAGCACTCTGTGATCAGGTCATTGTGATATTGCATACTGTCAGGGTTCCTCATTACCAACGACCTGTTGGTGCACGATATGCCTTCCGAAGACAAACGAATGCTAACGTTCTAGTTATCTAATCTTGCTCATCACACTCAAGGATGCCGTTCCATGCCATCATGCATCCCCTTCCCGGAAGCATAATACCGGGTGGATTACTTTGCAACTCACGTAGAAATGTCTATTGTTGCAGATACGCTTGTTTCTTGTTCATTGCTTGATTTCCCCTGAAACCTTGCCTTTGGTTTGCGAGCACTCAGCTGCATTTCTACCTTCAGCCTTCCTAGCTAGTTTGTCTTCTAGGAAAGACCTGTCAGGGGTCTGGGAATATATTCAGCCCCAGACTGGCCTCCCACAAAGACAGACCCTACCTCTACAAAACAAAGGATCCTGACAGAAGTAGTACACTTGGACCCTGGAAGGAACCAGCTCCAGGGATAGAAGGGCACCCAACGCCTCATGTAGGGTTCCTGACACATAATGCTACACATTCTGAAGTGTTGATCATTCTGTGGCCATTGTCACTGCAGATAGAATGTTAGCCACTACTTTTGTGTCTGTCATTTTCCTGCATTGTTGGGCAAGGCATACTGATATGGGTGCTCGTTGACATCTTTAGGGTTTGGAGGCTAGGTATAGAGTTGTGGCTGTCATCAGGGCTGTATAATGTTTTACCAAGTAAAATGGTAAATGACCAGCTGAGAGGTGTGGGAGGGTACTGATTCTAGTGGTATTCTTTTCAGCGACATGTTGAGCAGTGGTTTGTGAAGAATTTACTTGAGAGTACACGAGGACTGTAAACAAGCATTGCTTGAAGCTATTGGCCACGTAGAATAAGTTACACACTTATGTGTGTTATCGAATGTACCAGACACTGCTAGTTATCTGCAGCATGCATGATAGTCATCCAGGGGTTCTGCTGAACTTGAAGCTTTTTATTAATGTTTAGAGTTACTTCGTTAATGAGAACTACATCATTAGCGCAAGCCTTTCAAGCACTGCTTTGTACAGGCTTCTCCTTCAGTGTTGGCCAGTAAGTGGATTATCCAGTGAATGTATGGGGTTGGAAGGGATATCAGGGCGTGAGTTCTCTTTTTCATCTTTTTCATCGTTGCCATGAAAAAAAGAGAGTTGTATAGGCCTTGCAGGTTTCGAAGTGGGCATTAGGGATATAGGCCAGGTCATCAGAGGACATACAGAAGCTCTGCGGGGTCAATCTGTGAGGCGATTTTGGGCAGTATGTGTGAAGCCATAGATGAATACACCTCATGTTGTAGCGTATCATGGCCAAATGTACGTTTTTTATGTGCAATGGTATTTGATGTGAACTGCTTGGGCAGTAGTGCTTTTTGTCAGAAAGAGGTTACCCTCAGGGAAGTTCCCTTAGGTGTAGTAATAGATTGCAACAAAGCTGCTTCTCCAACTCTCTGGAGTGGATGGTAGGTATGGCTTGACCACTTGTTCAAGTTATGAGGCCTCCATAACGCCTGGGGATCAGCGTTATTGTGAGATTGCTCATCAGGGCATTAGGGGACAAGGGTCTCTTGGAGCAGCGATGTCAGCCTGTGACACCTTCTTTGACACCTATGAGTCATTGTCAGAGGCCAGTCCATAAGAGTAGATACAAAACAAAGCCTCACATAGCCAGGCATATGTCCCTTCAACGATCTCTCATGAACATGGTTAAATTCAGGGTGAATATAGCATACACAAAAGAAAGCATATAGGCCATTGTAAACATGCCCAAGGGGAACAGGGCCCCCCTATCTCTCTCTCTCTTTCACTCTCTTTCTTTGCCTCTCTGCCTCCACTGATGCACAGTACACAGTGAACAAGAAAAGTCAGTGAAAGGCAGCAGTAGAGGCAGGTGGGAGGGACTTGCTGGGAATCAAAGATGTAGGGATTCTTGTAGCAATCAACCTGTTACGCTCTGCTGGATATCAGAACACGTATCTTCATGCTTCCTTTCCTGACACGCTGGGTGCAGGCTCAGAAGAATCTCAAACCTCACCCTATCTCGCAAAAAGCTGTAGCCAGAAGGGTTTCCTGGATCTTTTAACCCTCATGACAACACCGATCGGCAAAAGAACCGCGTTGATCAGGCATTCATCAGGTATCAGGGTTGGGACCAACATGTCTTCTTATTTGCCCTTGAAATCTGTCCAGTGCCTCCAATAGCAGGCACATACAAGCTAGGGAACTTCAAGGGCCTGAGCTTAGAGGTCCAGCAGGGGGGGAACACATGTTGCAGTACTTGAGTTGCAAAGAGTGGGAGAGCTAGGTCTAGCTCAGGTATACTATTGTTCAAACTCAAAACAACGCATTCACACAGCACAGGCATGCCTGCATTCACATGCACGGACAACCGTAGATCAAAGTACCTCTTTCCCTTTCCATGGTTCCTTCAATCCACTTATTGTTCAGGGCAGCACTAGGGGATCATGGATTGGCAGTTCGTGTCTTTTTTCATGTAAGTCGTCGGATGACTACATCAACCCATTAATGACTATGTCAAATGGGGACAAGTAAAGCTTGGTCTCCTGGACTCACTAACACACTTAACACATTTTGCAAGTGCCCCTGGCTTCGGGCATGTAACAATGATTTCCTGCGGGGGCCTGCTAAACATTCCCACGTGAGGGAACACCAGGCTACATATGACCTTGGATTAAGTCTGAAAAAAGTAGACGTGCTGGTGATCTCCAAACAGCAGGGCTGTATGATCTTTGTGTTGCTTGACCCCTCCGGTGGACCCCGGGTGCAATTTTCCACATATCAGGGGTTGTGTCAATAACATGAGAATGGGGGCCGGAGTGGAGCATGCTATGCAGTTTGGTCAGACCACACACGGGTTGGGGGTCTTGTGGTGGCAGTCCAGTGACAAGGATGGGTGTCGCTCTGGTGGGTCAAGTCCATCTGTTCCATCTCAGTTCATTTTTAATTGTTTGTGGTGCTCACCATACTTGCCATGGAGTAGGAGGGACATAGCTTCTTGTCGCCAGTGTGCCATCTTGTAGGGTACATGAAAACAGAAGACTTATACACTGAATTTTTCTTTCTACTGATACCAGCATCGTTGCCATTCTGCCTTTACTCAGATGCTTGAATATTCCAGGGGGTTTGTGCATAAACTACTCAGTATTATATTTTTCATACAAAGAAACAATATACTGGAGGAGTGCTTTCTCTTCCGTAGAAAGAAGCAGTAGGCAGGGGCGTGCTAGACCTCTGCTGCAGAGGAAAATCATCCAAAAGGATGCCACCAGGGCCCTTTGCAGAGTGGCATGCCAACAATGCTCTGTGCAAAGGGCATGGTAGAGTACTATTACTGTTGAACCCCGTAGCTGAATGCCATTGTAGAACTGCGGGTTCTTTATGAGACATTGATGCCATAAGGAATTGCGATCTGCCTGGATTTTTAAATTCTTTTAGTACATATAATCTGCGGATCAGATTTCCCTTTAATAAAGCTCCATGGCAAAAACATAATGTACACCTGGCTCAGTAACCTGATGGAAACACCTGCCCTAAAGTGGCACAGAACAGGTACAGGAACAGTCACCCTGTTGGCAGCTGCAGTTACAGCCAAGTCTCTGCAGGGCAAGTGCTGCATTTAAGATATGCATCTCTGTTCCAAAAATGACATAACTCTAGGATTCTGTCCTGGTAGCACGTTAACCTATACAAATAAGCCATACCTGAGTAAGGGTATGGTGGCCTGCATCTCTCATAGTTCTCCCAGTCACAGGTGTGGAAGGGTTATGTGTATTTGTTGGGGAGACGAGGCTCCCCCTGCCCACTGGCAGGACAGTAGCCTTGGGGGATTGCATCTATGTGTTCCTTTGTAAGGGCAGGTAACACAATTTTTCCAGGGACAGACACTCCCCAGGAAGCTGTCCTGGGAACAGGAATCACACCCATTCACAAAGGGCTAGGACTCACATCAGGGTGCTGCATTTCTAAAACCCTTGATTTTATTGAGAAGGGGATTGTGCAGGGTTAGTGTAGCCAGGGTGACATCTGCACAGGTGGTGGAAGATTCTGCCATCTTGGCTCGCTATGCCTCTCTCTCTCATTCCTGTCCCCTCCACTTCCTGTAGCACAAAGCACTTTGGGCGTGATATTAGAAGGGCAAAGTCCACTCATTTCAAGAGCAGGGATTGGACCCCTAAAGTAGGCAAGCTTTAGCCCAATCACCTGTGGACTCTTACCGTTAAAAGAAGGGGTGTCCCAACACTTCTTTGAATCATCTCTGGAATCCAACCCTGGATGAAGACTTTGCTGGACTCTGCTTAGAGGAGGGTACTCCAGTTCCTAAGGACTCCAGTTGTGAGGTGAAGGTATGTTTTCCAAGGCAGAGGCGAGCTCTGTTCACTAACCATCACCAGGGACCACTGAGGTGAACTTGGCCGCTGGACCAATACCTGCATCTCTGCCAACCATCCTGTTGCCTGGGACCTAACCGCTTTGTAGGATCCCTAAAGGTGTGTTCCAGCCTCCCCCATTTTTGGGATCCTGAGAAAAAGACTAACCTTGGCCCTTGAGACCCTGCAGTGGGACTCACAGCTCCTGAAAACACAAACAGCCAATATCCCTGTGTTTTCGATGCCAAACCGCTGCAAGTGTGATTCAAGCGTGTTCAACTCCAAGCAAATCCCCAGGGCCCTTCAAAGCTGCCTTTGGCGTACATCATTCTCTTAACCGCCATTTGCTGTTCAACTCTGTTTGCCGCCGCACGTGTGCCAGCTGAAGGGCGTCATTGCCTTGGCTTGAACTAATGAAGTACTGCTGCCTTTCATTGCATGAGTCACTGTTTGAAGCAACAGCTTCTTCATTGTTGCTCCTAAAAGTTGATCAACCCGACCCTGGTGTCCCCTGAACACGGACCTCCGAACCTCCATATCGAAATTGACCTTCCTGTGCATTCTGGTACCAGCTCGACCGCTGTCAAACCTCGACCACTGACCAAACCTGGTGACTGCCCGATGCTCACCTCTCAAGTAGATACTTTGAGACCGCAGCTACCTTCCATTCAAAACCCAACTCGATGTCTGCTTGCCGCTGACCATCGTGACTGCCACATTCTTGAATTGAAGAATTCCCTTCGAACGACACTGAGAAGCCTAGTTTGACGCTGTCGAACCACCAAGAAGTTTGCAATGGTATTATTGACTGGTATCAAGGTCATTTTAATCCATTTTCAAACCCCAAGAAATATCCTTTTTGAACATTGTGGTCTTTTAATTTCCTTTTCTTCCCGTCTCATTACCCGGAGTGCTGCATGTTTTCGATCTTTGCATAGTCTGTGTTCTTTATAAAGGGGTGGGTTTTTACGGTGCTTTTTAGTTAGTTATTATTGTACATGGTGTGTTTGATTAAAGTATATGAGTAAAGCACACCTACACTGCCCCATGGCAATCCTGCATTTGGGTCTGTATCTGCAACCCTAGAGTCCCCTTACCTGCACTTATCAGACACTTGTTGTATGCACTTACCCTTGCACTGCCACGTGCTGGCCGTATTACTTGTTTTTTTGGATGTTTTGAACCTGTGTCGCTCTATTTGTTTTTTTTTTGTTGTTGATGTTTTTATCCTGTTTCTTGCACTTGTTCCTCCTCCCCTTCCCCTGGCACTTTTCCCCTTCCCTCTCCCCTGCACTTGCACGGTCTCAATGTCACTCGGACTATTAAGATCAGTGGGTTCTTTGGCCTCCACTCATCCTTGTACTCCTGCAGGGCAGAAGTCAATTCGTCACTGAGGCAAACTAATTGGCTCTGTGAACAACTTAGTGTCTTGGTAGTTTACTGCAATTAAAAGCTCCCCTTTAAAACCCAACGTAAAACAAATTCTTTTTTTTCATTTGTAGGGCAGAAAGTTTACAATGGACTCTGCAAGTACCTTTTAATGTGGCTTGTTAAAGTATTATGCGCGCGAGCGAACATACAATTATGCTTCAGAACAATGCAGCAGCCTGGCTATGACAGAGGCAAATATGCACTTAGCGACTCCACAGACCTAGATATTGTTGTAGCTGCCAAATTGCAAACAGTGAAATATAAGTGCTTTTCCAAATACACAATCTTCTTTATGTCCTTTACTGTGCAAATATGAGCCATACAAATTGTACCTTTTTAGCCTAAAATATCAAACTTGTCTAATATAGTTCTCAATTTTACCCAGGAACTCTTTGTTGCAAACGATTTACCGAATTTTATAGGGTACATTGAAACACAAGCAATGCATTATACTTGGCTTTGAGTGAAAACAACTGGAGCATTAGATGTGCAGGGTTGTGTAACATGCTGTAATAGCAGAATGCCTCTGCTGTTGCCATACACAGCAGCTTTACATGGAGACAGCAGCGAGCGGGTGCACCACATGGAAAAGATAACTTTAGTGGTCAGGGAAGTGGGTTAAACTGAAGGCACGAGAAGGCAGATTGAGCTAATTTAATAATTGTGGGAGGAAGGTAACCCAAATTACTAATACCTTTCACAGAACATTTGTTGGAAAAGCCTAGCATACCTGTAGGACCTGGTTCCCCGCTACATCACCCTGGTTACATATCTTTATACCGAAGTAATTTATAGAGAATGCACATATATTGAATATTTTATATTGAAAAATGTTATAATGAATGCACTTTTGTGTTTGTTAGGGGGATCCCCCCAAACCCTGTTTCCCACTCCTAAAAACTCATCCGACAGTTTCCCAATTTTTTTTTTAACCCTTTACCCCACCCTAAATGCATTCGCTATAAAATGTTTCAATATAAAATATTCAATATATGTTCATTCTATATAAAAGATTTGAGATAAACACCGTATACCATCACCCTCTAAAATCTATGGCTGAGCAACGCAAACAGATCAGACACGCCAGATGCACCGGTAAGGAGCACTGAGGTGATCCATCCATCAGAGAATCGGGCCCTCAACTTAAAAATGAACCGGAGTTGCACTTGAGGAACCTCCCCAGCGCGCCAGCAGGGGTTCCAGCCTTCAACAGAGCCCTGAAGATTAACCAACATAAGGAGGAATTCACCAGCAAGACAGTGTGCAAACCAGCCAGAGCCTCTTCCAGAACGCAAATACCAGGCTCTCCAACAACTGCTCCCAGGACCCATGTTTACAGGTCAGACATTACTAACGTTCTAATCAATGTAGCCTTGCGCCGCGGTGCTCATGTGCAGTAGATTTCTGTGCACGTTTTGATAAGGCCCCTACTATTCTTTCCACACAATCTGTTGGGAGGAGCTGTGGATTTTTTGACAGGGGAACTCCGAGTATCATCAGAACTCGAATATGGTGAGGAGCAGAAGAAATAAGGAACACTTCTCCATGACCCGCTGGAGACGTTCTTCAGTTCCGTGACTGGTCAGAACAATCGTGATCCATGCACTAATATGGATAGCCTGTCCTGATGAGAACTTTACCTTATTCAGGGGAGATGGGGACAGTAACAATACCCGCAAGACAGTTGCTAGACAATTGTCTCGCCTAGTAGACTGTGGATTGTGGACTGTGGATTTATTTTATTCTTCATTGTCTTCCTACACCTATTAGTGGCATGCGTGTCTTTTTTGCACATTTCTGGCTTGAGGACCAATCTCTGTGGATATTTAACATTACAGCATTTTTTGCACATTGCACTTTATGAGGTTTTGGTGTATGTATATTGTGATGTTTTTTAACTGTATTATACTGTGAGGATAATGTGCTGCCAATGAATAATTACAAGCCAGCTATGGCAGCTTTATAAAGATGAACTATGTTTAAATGTTTAAAGAAAATAATGTTTGTATTTAAATTGTATCCTCATTCTACCCGTGTTATGAAAGTGTTACCATAACACAACATGCACTTGTGAGGCGCCGGTTTAATCAGAGGTCTTCTTGAAGTTGCCTTCCTGCGTTATCTTCTTCAATTCGTGGTCAACAATCCCATTCAAAGACACTCAAGCCCTGTGCATTGCTCAGGAGGCCACATGTCAGCGGCGGTGCATTGCGAGGCATTCACATAGATATAGAACATTATTAATCAAATATAAAGAGCACATTACAAACTGGCTGCCTCATTCAATGTTAGATTTCTGGACTCAAACTTACAACCACAGTTTAAAAAGTAGCTTCCGCGGAGGATACTCAACACACTGAGCTACCTCTTGAGTAGAGAATGAGTTCTGGGAACATATCTGGCATCCACTATGTTCACTGAATTGAGAGGTGACATGCTTTTATATGTATTCATTTGCATCTTCTTACACTCACATCTGTGTATTTACATCTTTTTTTATTTTACAGAAACAAGGAAACTATATGTAAAATAAGTGGGATGGAAAACATGAAAAAGCTGCATTGGGACGTTGCCCATGACCCCTTATTTTAAATAAAATTATGCAAATGCAAAGGTGGAAAATGCACCAATGAAAATGAGATATACATGCAGAAATGTAAAATTATGAAAGCAATTGAAAAACACGAAACGTATTGATTATCAGAGACTTTGAATTATTGCAATCAAAGCTAGGAACCCAAAGCAGATCAGTCAATGGGCTAGGCTCATGACCCCACAGAGAACGATTTTACGAAGGCAAGAGCACTCAAAGAATGTGGTACTACAGGACTATCTGTACAGGACTATCCGTGTTCAACTTCCAGTTTCACTGTATTTATTCCAGAGATTTTATCTCTGGGTACCCTGGAGATGATTTCACCATTCTGAAAATGGACATCTGTTAATATGACAAGCACAGGTCTGTCGAATTGCTGTTTCATTGGCATTTTCCTGTTTCTGGGATTGAAATGGTTAACTACCAGTGGGAGCATGCGATTTATAAATCCAGGTTTTGATTCTTAAGCAAGAATGCTAGGGATCGTAAACTAGCCATTAGACAAGACTAGATTTCCAGAATCGCAAGGATTTTTTATTTAACTATTTGCTGATTGTTAGAAAGCACAGATATCTGACCAAATACATGTTAGAGTTCATGATTTCTCGAAGTTTAAACGTAGAGGTCTGGATACCCAGATCCAAACCCTCAATGTATAAGAAGTTGTCAAATATAATATGATCTTGTGAGCCCAATTACAACACCACCTACCGATACGCCCTGGAAATGAAATGGGCTTGGTGCACTTCAGATATGAGTCCACTACCTCAGTGCATGTTTAAAAAGGGCTTCTGTGCACAAAGTGCTTCAAGACCTCGCCACTTACCCAAAATAATCCATGGAAGGATCCTTAAAATGAAGTTCTTGGACAATGTTTGGTTGAATCAGCCATCGTCATCATTATACACAGAATAATGCCTACCCAAGTGGTATCATCAGAACTTAATCAGGAGTGATATGCATAAAGGTACATTGTTAGCACACCTCCAGCACAGCAGCTCTTTCCAGCAACGATAAAAAAAGTGCCACATGGAAATAGCCACACTTAACATACAATATTTAGAAGCATAACTTTGCACAGGCTGAAAAAGGCAAAACTTTCACCTAGGAAGGAAAGGGTTTAAGATATGACAGCTTGACCATTAAAAAAACATATACAGTCCACATTTATGGACTCTAGTTTTAAGCATTGTACTGTACGCAGGGGTCCCCCAAATCACAACATAAAAAACAAGGACTCGAAATTGGTGCACTCACCGGGCAAGAAGCAACGCTGTTTATTACAGCTGGTCAAGCACAAAACAAACAGAACAGTGGAATAGATCTGATTGATGAGAGCTGGCATGGGAATGTACTGCGAACATTCGTTTTATAACATAAACACAATGGTCAAAACGCATGGCAAAATCAGAAATATCATTACACTTCACAGTGTAACTATGTGAGAAATGACAAAGCCGGAAACTAAATAGAGGTAGTGCTTCAGTCAGGCAAACGGGAATAAGATGTGCATGTTGGTCCTCACTTGTCATCAACATTCAATGTATGTAGAATCTCAACATGAGAATCACTTTTCTGGGGAAAGTCTAGTTTGATACTTTTTGACTGAGTGCATGGAGTCATGTGACATAAAAAAGAAGATGGATGACTTCAGATAATTATGTTGTGAAAATACCTTTACTTATATAACTTTCCATGAATTGGTTGTCAGAAAAGCAACCCCATTCCTACTTAGTACCTGTTGCCAGTAACTAATTGTTTGTAATACAAATTCCAGTTCTGTTTTGTAACCCAGGTGCTAGGAGGCATTTACGAATGGTGTTAATGGAAGACTAGTTCTATCCAGTAGGAATAACAATTATACTCTGGTGTTCAAGAACATGTTAGGTAAGCTCTGTGTTATCATTTTGTCCACTTTTACCAAACAATTTGCACTACACCCCAAAGAAAGATGTTTCTTTTAATAGATATCTGTCAATTGAACCCTAGAGACAAGAAAGGAGACAGCTTGCTTGAGCATTCTAAGCAATGCAGTATTAACATATCATACCATAATATAACATGTGCATGGGGGAAGGGCATGTTCGCTTCGTGGTCTCTTGGCACTAAGAAACAGATATTTATTATAAGCGAACTGAGTTGTACATGTATCAGGTCTATTGTATTGCAATATGTACAGGTGGATGACGGTTCTATGTGATTTGGTCGAGATTATTTTGTCAAAGGCAAATTCGTTTAATTATTATTTTATTTCTTTACATTTGGCCGCAAATATATGCAGGGTGACCCCCCCACAGCCCTCCCCGACTTCTCCCTATCTAAATTATCACGATTAGCCACCCCCACATATATTTTCAGCGAAATTCGATAAAAAAAATGCAATGAATTCAAATTTGACAACATCGCCTACGTTGTAATCTTCCTACCCCGTGAATGAAGGCTCTTTGAATTAAGCAATGCATCCCAGGCAATGAACAGCCAAGATCCTCACAAAACGAGGGACAGACCAACTGCAAAATTACGGTGAAGTCGGAAACATACCTCATGCCAGAACATGGTAGTTCAGCCAGACAGAGGCACACAGTCCAGCTTGCTGGGCGTGAGGGAAGTGGACATCAAATTACTGGGCAATTATCAGAAAGGAGTTCTAATCCTCCTCGACCTCTCAGTAACATATGACCCAGTAGACAAAAAGATTTTTCTTAGCAGGGTGCAACAATAACTGGCATACAGAGCATACCAGTCAAGTGGATTAAATTGTTACTTTCGGATCATGCCACTTTAATCATGTTGGGTATGCCCCATTCTACAGTCACCACAGTCACGTGCAGGGTGCCTCAAGGCTCCTCAATATTGCCTGGGCATTTCAACACATGTATTCAACCATTGGAAAACATGCTAGAGGATAATCTCAAATGCTTTCCGATGATACTCAATTACTTTTGGAACTCGACAACATCAGGACAGACAATTGTCATATTGCCTATTGACCCACAACCATCTAGACGTGTATGGCAATAAACAAAATATGCCTCAACGCAGGACAAATTAAAATGATCAATAATTGTCAGTATCCAAACTCTCATTCACATGTGCCTGTAACCTGATAACCAGTGATAACACTACCCGTTGCGTATTAACCATCCTGATTAGGTTTGCAAGGAACAAATTATGACTCAATCAAGGAAAAATTGAGATGATCAATACCTGTCAATCTCCAAACTCTACTTCATGTGACCCTCTAACCCCTCCTGTGCCCGAAAATATAACCAAAACCTAGGAATCCTGTTTGATAAAGCCATTTCCTTCACACCCCAGATGAATAGCCTGCCCTCATCAGCCCACCATCAGCTTCATATCCTGTAGAAAATTCGTCCCTTCCTGGACATGAACGAAAATGTGGATCTAGTCTAAGTGGTAAACCTCAGCAAACTGGACGCCATACATGTGCATCTATCTAAGCCTGCCCAAACACCAACCAAACCATCTACAACTCACTCTTAATAGAGCAACTGGACTCTTCTTTGGTCTTCAAAGCACAACCACATACCCACAGCCCTTGGATCACTCAAATGGCTCTCGGTCCCCCAAAGAATCCAACTAAAAAACTTCTGTCAGGCACACAGGATCTTTTGGAAGAAGTGCCCAAACTATTTAGTCAACCATTTTGGGCAATACTTATCTTCACACTCGCTCAGGACAGCAACAGCAACAATAATGCAAGTTAAACAGGTCAATAATCACCCAAGACACATTCTTCTGGAATGGCCTCCTGATTAATACCAAGGCCCTGATTCACAGAGCGTATTCCAATGGGGTTTTGCCATTATAAAACGCTTCTGTGAATTAGGCCCCAAGAATGACACAAATTCCAGCCATAACCTGCACTCTTCATCACTAGTGCTTATCACAGAGCACGAATGTTGGCTTCAGGGGAAAGGGGTTTTAGGAATGAGTAACCAGGCAAAGGACTTTTCCTGCTCAGATACATGTTGTCAGTTTCTGTCAGGCATTCACAGACCAATATCGCACTTTAACTGATATGAGCCGGCAACAAATCTCTCAGCTTCCAAACACTCTCTCAAGAGGTAACGAAGTCCATCAGAAAGACAAGCATGTAGGGACCATCTAGACAGCATGAGACAGGAGCAGGCATTTCCCTTATGAATGAACCATAGGTGACGGAAGGGCTGGGATAGCAGCTGTAAAGTGGAACAAAATTGGTTCACAGGAGAGATAAGGAGAAGTAGATAAGCAACAATCTGCACTTGGGCTTGCCTTGTATCCTCCCATTACCCAGGTACAAAGCCCCCTCACAGACCTCAGGCTCACCAAGGTGGATGATACAGAAAATGGCAACACTGGTGAAAAGATTTGGCAGGCAGGAACTGGCTTGTGATGATCTGAACTTTGCTGGAGGCAGCAGCAGGAATACGACACAGAGATAACTCACGGCAGACCATCTAGATGCCGATAACACAATGACGTGTAGGTAGAGAGAGAGAGAGAGAGAGAGAAAGGGAGAGAGAGCTTTTGAAGGCGTTGCATGCACAGGGTGACTGAATCTTCTTGTCCACTTCTTGGTGACTTCATCTTCTCGTTGTTGATAGCTGGTTTGTGCAAGTAAACTTGGACAGTTAACCCCTGCGGTATCTCCAGAAACACCAAGACCCATTGAGCCATTGATCTGTGGGAAGACTTGTGCTGATTCTCGACAGCTTCTGCACTGAAGGATTCTGGTTCCTAGGGTGCCGGACTTAAAGTAGCCTTGTGTATAAGAAAATAGATGATTAGTTCACAGAGCATGGATTTAAATGCATAAAATCTTTCAGTTTTATCAAGTAACACTTGGATTTACACTCTTCCTTATTTTTAAAAATGTACTTTGAATCTTCAGTAAGCTCAAATAAAGTCTCCAGATCCTGCTTCAAACATAGCCAGTGATTGGATAATGATATAATCTGAAAATCGAGATCTGATACTAGGCAAACTACTGCCTAATTTCATTCCTGATATTGTTATGAAATGAATCCTATATTTACTACAATACTGGGTTTATTTTGATAGGTTTGGCCAACAACAAGACTGTTGAGTTGCCCTGATGGAAGCAGTGTCCTCTGAATCTAGGTGGAGAGTGCATCTGCACAGTCTGGCAAGAGAACAGGTTGCAAAGGGACAAAAGACTGGGACACACTAACTGCAAGATCCCTCTTGCTACCCTGGTCCTAGATTCAACTTCACTCCTGCAGGATGTGTGATCACAGCGCCACAAGATGATTCTTTATTGCAAAGTGCCATGTCCCAGAAAGGACAAGGTTTTACACTGGATGTCTGCCCTGTTAGCTGAAACTATTTAAAAGTCATGTGGAATTTTGGAGTACCTGAGATTTGCAGTGTTTTATACCTAGTGGCTTGAAGAAAGCCTTGTGCATTCAGGTGCCTGTTGCTATGCAAGTTAACAGCATACAGCATTGCATGGTGCCCTTCAGTCACGGTGGCAGCGAGGTTGTCCTTGATATCTACTGACAACCAGTGAGCTTATTCCTTCTGTCTGTCCTGATGCTTTTCTCAATCCTGGTAGAAAATCCACATAATGCTGGGAAAGCAATAACTGAACAGTATCTTGGTGATGTTAGCACTTGGGTTCTAATCCTTTGATAGGGTGACCAGACGTCCTGGTTTTTCCAGGACAGTCCGGGGAAAAGACCTTCCGTCCCAGTATAAACCACGTCCGGGGTTTGCATGCTTGGGTGGCTATGGTAATTAAAATTGTAATTTTTTTCACAATGCGTACAGAATTTTGAAGTTTGGCTCGAACCCCCAACCTTTCAGGTACAAGTCACAACACTTACTGACTGTGCCACAGAGACTTACCTGGAAATCATTGTGCAGCAAGCCATGTAATATCAAGAAGAGAAAACTTTTTTTTTTTAATTAACATGCCAAGATTCACAGACAAAACTGCACAAATGAGATCATATACGTTTATAAAAAGGAGAAGTGCTGGAAATATGGTTGGGTGGTGGTTGTGGGGGGATGTTGGGCGAGGGGGGTAATGGGTGGGCTGCGATGGGGTATTCCCTCTTTTATGTTGTTGGTCGCCCCGGTTTTTCGTTTTGGAAATCTGGTCACCCTATCCTTTGATACCCTTTGGGTCAAAGGCCTCAGTCATAACATTGTCAACATCCTGTCAGAGTAGTCAGGACGCCTCCTTGGTAATATCTGTACAGTAAATAGAATGGAAGGGCTAAAGAAAATAATACTTGGATGAAATCCACGCAACATTATCAGGCAAGCAATGGATGGATGTCAGTCTTTGAGTTTTAGCAGTGGACTTTGTGTTGTCTTCTTCTAGTCAAAGTAAGTTCGTAGACATTTCACTCTCTGCTTTCCACAACAGTTCAAACTCATGGCGAGATGCAAGATTAACAGTCAAGAATTATGTTTGTTCAAGCAGCATTTATAGATCAATCAGTGCCAAGCAAGGAGGCAGAGAAGTAGCAGCTCTGGCTCATTATATCCATAAGTACCTTGACCTGGGTGAGACCTGTAATGGCACCACTGATTAAAGATGACAAAGATTATTGGTCACCATAGCAGGATATACAGCAACCCCACCAGGATTCTCTGGGAAAGAAATGCATTTTACGATGCAGAGAAAAATTATTTGAAATGTTTAAACTGTGGCAGTGAAGTATAATATTGTAATTAATAAACAATATAAGCAATAGACTCCGAAGCATTCAAAACTATCTCTGCCGTGGGCTTCTGAGTACAGCACGTGTTCTATTACTGGCACCCATCTATTCTGATGTGTAATGGCAAGTTTGCCATGTCCCAAATTCCCCTAATGCTAAACATCTTTGAATTAGGCTACAGTTACAATTAATTACAATGAATGTAATGAAATATGTTTTGCTACAATAGGATCTCTGTCCAGAACAAGGAAGGGAAATACCATTGATTTCATGAATTACCTTTATCTATTTGCTCTCCTATGAAATACTTATGAACAGAACTGAAGTTCCCCAAAGCAAAAGTAAACTTCCTGTCATTTTGCCCAGGTTCATTTCAATATTCAAGATGATAATTTGTCATATGGAATGGTGTACCTTAACTCTATTCTAGATTCCTCTGGGTATACCTATTTAATGGCTTGGTCAATGCCCCGAGTTAATCGTCTGATTCCAGAGGAGTAGACCCTGTGGAAGAAAACAAGAGAAATCCTGGGTTTTCCTTAATCGCCGACTTGTAGGTTTAGCTACTCATTATATCAGCAAGTCAGTTTAGCTTTTTATTGTATGGCCTTATTAAGGGAGATCCTTGCCTCATATTTAAAATGTCGGATAAATTGTACAATGCTGCACATCTTACCCACTTTACCACTGCACTCGAAACAACACGTTTGCATGTAGGTAAGTCAGATACCTTATTAGTACATTTGATTATCAAGGTACAATATTCTGGCCATTTCCTCTATTTTAAATCTACATTTAGTGTGCGTATGGTGCATTATTTTGCCTCTCCTTATTATTAATTCAATAGAAGACTAAGGGCCTCATTACGACCCAGGCGGTAAGTTACCGCCTGGGCCGTGACTTTACCACCATGGCGTAAACTACATTTACGCCATGGTGGTTGGCGGACTTACCGCCCCATTCCGACCTTGGCGGGCGGTAAGTCCCCAATCCCCATTTACCCTTCCCCATTCCCATTTTTGCCCCATAGGGCATATTGGGAGTGGGGAAGGCGTTAATTACGCCACCGTAAATTACGGTGGCGTAATTAACTCCATGGTCCCTTAGCGCCATGGATTTTAACACCTGCTAAAAGCAGGTGTTAAATCCGCCATGGCGCTAAGGGACCTCGTACTCAGGCGGTAAGGGTCAGCGCTGTTTATGCTGCCGTAAACCCCTTACCGCCTGGGTCATAATGAGGCCCTAAGTGACTGATGGAACAGTATTTATTTTTTAATTCTATTTGTATTTATTTGAATTGGTTCATGCTATGAAATGTGGTATATATTCATGAATGAAACAGATACATGAAGAGTGCTGAGGTCAGGAGACATCAGTTGTTGGAGAGGACAGACAGAGAAACAAGATCTGAATATATAAAGAGAAGGCGATGAGCGAATCGCTAGAGGAAGAGAGTTCCAGTGCTTAGGGGCTAGACGAGAAAATGGGTGAAAGCGAGAAGGGGGTTAGCGTACAGCGAAAAGATGCTGGGATTGGCAACAAAGAGGACGAGAAGGGGTGTAAAAGGAAATAACACAAGAAAGGTAAGGAGAAAGTACATGGACACACCTACAGACAAGAGAAAGGAAGTGAAACAGAAGACAGGAATCACAGAGGAAAAAGGAAATAGAGGAAATAAAGGGAGTAATCAAAGATCGTGCTGGAAGGGAGAAGTGGAGATAGACAGCAGAATTGTAGACAGTACATAGAGGGGTAAGATGAGAGGCAGGAAGACCAACGAGCAGAGAGAAACACTAGTTAAGACAAGAAAAAATAAGAGACACAATAAAAAGCTTAGTTGATGGCCAGCAGTATGTAAATAGCGCTCAGCTTTCCAGAAATTGGGTAGAATTTATTTCAGAATTGATGTCTCCTACTATTACAGCACAAAGAAGCAGGAGGAATACATCATATAATGGTATATACAACTGTGATATGATTATTTTGAAGGAAAGACAACAGGTTATACCTATCTTGCCAAATCCTCTCCATTGTGATTAATTAGAGGCCTGGAATAACTAGCAAAAAAGCAATGGAAGCCATGAGTAGTTATGCCTGCATCTGCACAATCCCCATAATATTCATATTTTGATTTTTTTTAATGCATACAGATTTTTTTTTAACTCAGGCTAATAATTTTAAATGCATCAAGATTTTAAAAATTGATGTAGCTTGTTTACAATGACTGTACTATACTAAACAATAAAGAATATATTAATTGATTTGAATCCCAAGAAACATAGGAGGAGTTTATTCTAATTGCTCCGTGCGCTCGCCATGGTTCACTTGAATATTCTCATTATGTATGACCTGAAGCAGTCGCTGCTATGGAGCATAACATTATGTAGAAAGTAAAACATGTTTTTTCTTAAAAATAGACCATAAGGAATATGGCGTTAATCCCCCGTTCCAAGGGCTGGAATGGGTGGTAACGGCCGGCAGCCCAAGTTATTGGCACAAGAGAAGTGAGGGGGGATAATGAGGGCACCGGGCTGTTACCCGCTGTTCCAGTATTTGGAATGAGGGAGTAAGTCTTGCCAAAGCAGTAACCTGGGGTCCTAAAAAGAAAATATTTTCCTTTGTTCAACGGATGCTGCACGCGTCCCATTGAACAAAGGAACATGTATTTCCAAGATGGCCACCATGGACAGGGAAGCGGGGTCCCACTTCCATTTTCATGGCAGTGTACAGAAGCAGAGAGGAAGGTGCAGCAGCGGGGGGGATTGCCGCTGTCAAAGAAATATGGTAAGTGGGGGATGAAGAGGGAGATAAACATTAAAAAAAACAGGACGGAGGGCATGGGGAAGATGGTGGCTGGGGAGCCAGCTGTCAGGCGGGATGGAACGTGGGCTTTCACCAGTGGTTCAAGGTCACTTTCCTAGCCACCTGAATGGCTTCTCCCCCCGTCCCGCCAGGGTGCTAATGCATTTTCAGTGAGCTCCTATGACATACTCGTAGGGCTCTACTCAGAGCAGTCGATTATAAACAAGTGGGCAACGCCTAGAGGTTAGGATTGCCCAAATTTGACATTCTGAAAAACCGTTTAACATTACATGAAGGGATGACTGAATTGGTTTATGAAAAACTCGAACTTTCAGAACCTTTCAGGAGTTTTGTCTTGAACATTTCCAGTTCATTCAGTGGTAATACAAAATGGGGCGCTGAGACGGAGGGCATTTTCCTGCCATCCCACACAGGGACACCTATAAAAATGCCTCACATGCTAACTGAGGCTGAACAGGCCCTTGCTAGGCATTGGGACATGTTCATGTTTTGTTTTTAATTTCCAGCAATGCGCGGAACATACAACAAACGTATGAAAATGCGTGACCATTATCTACACCTTTCAGGGGATGCTAGGGGTGAGAGAGGAGGGCCATGGTAAGTAGTGTAGAGGACCGGGGGTGCGCGGTCACCGCCTCCCCACCCAAAAGTCACCGGAGAATGTTTGCGTCTCACTGACCAGTTCACTGATGAATTGCAAAATTGTGCGTATCACACACCCTATTACAGAACTTCCAAGGTGAAGACGCTGAATATGTTTCCTGCCCTGTTTTTATTTTGTTATGGGGAACGCTAGAGTCATTTTGGAAAAGGGAATATTAAAAAATGTGGTTTTTCATGATAAGAATTCCCCATTACCCAGATACCATAGTATATTACATTTTCCTCAGTTTAATAGTTCATGTCTGGCTATCAAATGCCTTGTTAAATTAGGTCCTGTGTCTTCTGCCTGCCAGGATCACATGCATTCATGATCCCCTTTTAAAATTCATCTTGATTCTACTTGATAGATACTGCACATTTTCACCCCACAAACCACTTTTCCTTAAACTCGATGCAATTGTGGTTGTGTATTTATCTGTTCCAATGCTGACATTGGTACATATTTGTACTGCTTGTTGCAATTTAGCATTCCAATTCACCCAATCAATTACCCACAATGGGTTAACGGTATAGCAATAAATGTGCATCCTTGCTCTGTTTTGGCAGGCTATAAAGTCATTACAATATTGAATCATCTTCACTGGCCTTGGTTCACCCAAATGAAAGGGCTACGGTGCACTAAATGCCAATTCCCTCCAACATCTACAAGCCAACTTGGATAGCCAATATTTCTTTATAGAACATAGTAGTATGAGTACATTTAGCTGTGCTGCGTATCTAGCGAAATAGGCCAATATATGCAGTGTTCAATCTTTTTTCATCTTAGGCCATACTGCTACTAAAGCAGCGCCTAAAGCATCTTTTCCCAAAGGGGATTTCTTTAAAGAATCTGATTTTTGCTTTACTGGAGCAGGGCAATAGTTTGTCTTTAGGCTTTTATAAACCAGGTCTTTTTCACCTACATATAAATAGCCAATGTTAAGCCATTCTTTGAGTTTTCCAAGTAATGGCCTTAACATTAAGTGGGGAAGGAGGAGCACTCCCGACTTCAGACGTATCTAGGGTATTTTCCGAGCTAAAAATACATATCCCCATAATTGCACGTATTACATGCGAATAGCTTAAGTTTTCTGGTGATTATGTTGCCAGTGTTTTAATTAACAATTGTTAAATGCTGCTGTTGTTCTTCTTATTCATTTTAGAAAAAAATTATTTCCAAATACAATAACATAACAATATATAGACAAGGGAAAATATTTTTTATAAATGTTGATATGCAACTAGCGCATTACCTGGATCAAAAGAAATGTCTCAATATCCAAAATTCCCTAACCTGATATGAAAGGACCTTTTGCATTCATCAACGTCTGCACATTAAGCTAGATTATGAGGTTCTCAAAAGTCAGATTTAAATTATGCAATTCTTTAAAAAAAAGTCCTGTTTCCTTTTCCCACCCTGTCATTGATCCTCTATAGTCTTCCTGAAAACTTAATGGGCCTGATTTACAAAAATGTTTTCAATGGGACTTTCCCATGTTAAAACATTTTTGTAAATCAGGACCAATGTGTCTATCTTTTTTTCCTCCTGAACCTAAGATATACACATCATTATTCACATCTGCTCTTTCGGCTACGTATGTGCTGTGATATCCGATGTGCAAGACAATTGTGATTGTTTGCAGGATGATTTCTTGCGCTCGTTTGAGTTGTAATTATTTTGAAAACGTTCTTGGTTAATTTGAAATATTATTGTACTATTCATTATCTGTTGTACAATCTTTACTGGGCAAAGGAATCGCCTGTTTCATCTCAATCGGTTTGCTTACTGCGTCTCGGGCAGATAGCAATCAGTTCAGATGAGTAAATTCAGATCCGTCTGTAGGCCAGTCGCCTGCAGAGTCTCCGACAGATGGATACTCTCCCCAGTGATCTTTGCTCTCTATTTGGAACCTCTCTGTCTACTTCACCAATTTTCGGACAACACTCAACTATACCTTAAAGTAATTTTGTAAATGTTTTATTTTTGTATTGTATAATGGTTTAAAACATGTTTAAACTTAACAATACACATTCGAAAAATAAAAGGGTAAAATGCAGTACATCCAACTTAAACAAGTTTCAAATTCCGATAATTGATCAGTAAAACAGTGAATTTCCCATCTCAGTAAATGCCACCTCCATCCAAGCTTGGATGGAAAGAACTCAAGTGAAAAACAATCCTACAAAAATGGCATTTGTCCTAGACCATCCATCTAAACAGGAGGCCATCAAAGGGTGGCTGACTGACATGGACTTTCATGGAGTGGACCCCATGTGCTCTATCAGTCAGGTTCATTATTGACAGCAACCTCTTCTTACAGCAATAGATCAAGGTATCCAGTGATGTAATCGCTGGAAATAACATCGAGGGTGACCCGATATTTTTTTTAAAGGTTTAAAGGCACTATCCTACACTTCCACAAATATTGTAGGACTGGTGTTTGTTCATACAATTGCACCAGTCCTAAAATGTTTTAGTGACAGTGTTTACAGCCTTTGAAAAAATATTTAATCACCTTCAATGTTATTTCCAGCGATTAAATAACAAGCAACCATAGATCAACAATAAGCCCAAACTGCCTGGTATCAACTAGCACTCATGCAGAAGATAAAATCATTACTCCCACCTGAGCATTTCAGAACCAAGGTCCATGCCTTGGTAATCTCACACCTCAGTGGGGGAAATGCCCCCATTATCAGCATCCTGGCCTCCCTTAGGGTGGGTCAAAATGCTGCTTCACGTCTCATAAGAGGATATAAGAAATATGATCCCATATGCCCTGTTTTAAGAGTTTTGCACAGGCCAACCATTCCAGCCAGGAAACACTTCTAAACTACCTACATCACACATCAGGCCACTACTGCCCAACCACCATCCTACCAAGCCACCAAACCTGCGGGCTCAGGTGGGACACACTCCTCTGGGAGGTGGACTATTGTAATGTTCAAGGCTAAAGTGGTCTGCAAAGTTAAAACCAGGAAACAGACCTTCGCTTGCTAGGCCACAGCCTACTGACACATCATCCCGGCCGTAATCAGGACCGTTCCAATGTTCCTGCAGTTGAAGAAGAAACTCAAGACTCTAATCTTCAGGGAATAAAATAAATAGGGGTCACTTAGCACATGCTACTGCTAAGTTTCTATCATCCTTGAGGTATGGGTTATCTAAGCTACTTTGACCTGGAACCTCCCCTCCTACCGACCTGTTTACCACAAATTACTTGAAATGCGCTTTGTTGCATCCTAGCTATGTGCCACATGATCCTAAATACCAGTGCAAATACAAATATTGGGCACACTTTTTTCACGCAGGTCACATAGTGTCACCCCTTGACTTATTTCACTTTTCATTTTGTTCAGTCTCTTCCACTCACATCATGAAAGTGACAATGAAAGTGACACATGCTTCCACTATTCCTTTTCAATCTTTACGCTTCTTAAATGTTTGGATCTATCTTTCACTTAAAGTTGGTTAAGCCGTCACTTTTTGTTTTGTATGTCAAAGCTGTCTGCCAACCGAAGAAGGTGGATTTACACTTCCAAATTTCAAGCTCATGTTTGCTATATCAGAATGGATTCTGGGTAAGAGTGGGTGATTCATAAACTCCCTCTTGGGAATTGATTTCAATGAAAGTTAGGAAGAGCATTGATACTAATTTGATATTATAGTCAAATGCTCCATCCAGGAAGAGTTAGTGGTGCCCAACCATAACCTAAGCCGGGATAAAATGAATGTCAGTCACCAAACAACTGAACGATAATCTGTTATTACATGAGTGTGCACCAAAGAGTGGAAACCCAAGAATACACAGATGAAAGGCAAGGTTTTGGGTTTCTAAACAGAATCAGAAAATCATCACAATGATGATGATGATGTAATGATGTCTGAACTTTTGATGGGTTACCTAATGTATTAATATTTCAGTATACGCAAGTTCTGGTTAAGTAATATCCTGCACTGGTGTTTCGGATGGTGTGAGAGCACAGGAATCAGTTTGAAGAAAAATAGCAATGTTTAGGAATAAGAATAAGAGAAATTAGAAAGTCCATATTCGATGTGTCAGCCCCAATATTGTGCTCATCTGTGTCCAGTGACCTGCAAATGACTTTCCATAGTGTATAGAGTGTAGCCTGCTGATCCCGATGTGGTTTGTGAATAAGGCCCACTTTTACTTGAAAGTCAATATCTGATAGAGATAGAGAAAAGAGACCTGGAAGGAAAGAGGGGAGAGTAACACAAAGGCATTCAAAACTAGTTGAACAGCATAACAAACAATCAGTTGTGTTCCAACCATGCCCCTGCATATTTATGGAAAAGCACTCTACTAAATATCTAAAATAAGAAGAAATCATGCAGCGACTGCCTTTTATCCAGCTTTGGGGCTGGGGTGGGGATGTGCTTTGGAGCTGGTATCCATTTTAGAATTTTACACACAAGGTCATCAGAATGTTCATGCACTCAGTTGAATGCAATCTTACAAGTGCCTTAACTGGAGCAAGCTTTCTCGCTCTTAGACTTGATAATAAGTCCACTGTCTAGAATTAAATGTCTTTGGAATAGATCAAAATAATTAGGTACAATTAGATTAGAACATGATGAGAGGGCAAATGGGAGGTATGGAGTCAAGTGGTCCAGCCATCCCACAGGAGCTAGCATATTCCACAGGGAAGCCTCACGGCCTTACACTGACAGGGTTTGTTTCTTGATCTTATGTGCACAGTCAAGTGAAACAGGCATTCATAGGTGTGCTACAGCAGCTTAATCACTGCACTACCTAGCATATCCACCTCTACATCTCTAATGGAGCATACTCTTTTACATTGCTAGAAAGAGATATCACGGCTGACAAGTCACAGTTTTTGTGCAGTATTTTGAGGAAAAGATAAACGGGGTGAGCAAATTTTCCTCTCCAAGAAATGCAGGAGATTGTAGCAAAATTCCCCCAAGGCCCAGGGTCAACCGCCAGTGAAGGACATTTCGCTTAACACAGTTCAAAATGGCTGCCACAATGGCAGAAGCAGCACTATATAATACTAATTTACATTAAATTACATTACATTCATTATGATTTGCTATTCAGTTTGTATGTTTTGCTTTATTTCTTTCTAACAGTGTATACTGTTTGGGATCTAATGTCAATACCAGGAAAAAAAACAAGGCCAAAAAACATTTGTTTTAATCGAATTCCTAAAATACCCTTTCTTTTTTTGCACTTTCTTTCCATTTTAAATGCAGGCAGAGACTTCCACAGTCCCCCACATTCCTGTACCTTAATGTATTCACTTACCCCATCCCCCCACCTATTTGCTTGGCAAAGAATTGCACAAAAATAAAAAAAATCAATACAAATAATTCAGCTTTTTCGGCCTCGCTATTTTTAACTTCGTTTTTTTAGGGCATTACCTACTGTTTGCACCCAATTTAGACCTGTGCACTGCTCACATAAAATGCAATTATTTGTCTTATTTCCCGAATGTAGTAATGTGGCTTACTGAGTAGCAGTGTCTGTGAG
The DNA here is from genome assembly GCF_040938575.1 of Ambystoma mexicanum. Lineage (NCBI taxonomy): Eukaryota > Metazoa > Chordata > Amphibia > Caudata > Ambystomatidae > Ambystoma > Ambystoma mexicanum. The sequence goes on along the minus strand of NC_090930.1, from coordinate 549,683,446 downwards.
GTCATATGCTTGTGGAATGTTGTGGTGGAAGTGTTCTGCTGGGTGACAGTTGGTCAGAGAGAGAGAAGCTGTGAGCAGAGAAGATGGTGGGGGTGAGCCCGGTGTTTCCTTTGTCATCTTGTGTACCCTACCATCCCTGTGTTTTGTGGAGGAGTACAGGACAAGGACAATGTAGACACTGAGAACTTACCTGGAGTACTGGCGGTCATCATTGTTACACTGGCGACGAGGATGGGATGGTAGGTGGATCGCCTTCCGGATGGTGCTGCTGGGGGGGGGTGCAGCATTCCTGAAAACCACCCCCATGTGGTTCCCCCACACCCACTTGGGCCTGTATTCTGCTGGTCCGTCACATCATGTTTGTTGCCCCATGTGAAGCTGAGTCCTTAACTCCTCAGCGCTTGGAGGGGCAGCGTCGGGCCTGTGTGGCCAGTCGGAGTCCAAGAGGCCCTGAAGGAGAACTCCACCTGGTGGAGTGAGAGCAGTTACAGATGTTCGCCAAGGTGCCCGCCCGTGGTGGGTGAGACGGGGCAGTGGTAGCAGTTGAGGAGCTTGTGAAGCCATCTTTTTTGTGCTGGGTGCCGTGGAGGAGCTGATGCCACCTTCCGCCTGGTGAGAGGAGATTGCCTGTGTCAACAAGGCGCTGCACGGGGGTTTTGCTGTTGCCCCTTTCGTTTCGCTGGTGTTAGTGGCTCCTCTCCCATGTGGCTGGCGGAGAGGTGCGTGTGCTGCCGTTGCAGGGTGGACCTGTGTCGCCGCATCCACTGCCATGCACCACCGTCCAGCAACTTCCTTCGAAAGTGTCCGTAGGCGCATACACAAACCCTTCCCACTGTAAATGCTGCGGTGCATAACAAAACGAGCCGCCATAAACTGCGAATCCACCACTCATGTGCTCGAAGTGAAGTGCAGACTCATCACATTACAGAGTTTATGCCTCCCTGTTGTGGCCGTGCAGAGTGGTGCCCTCAAAGCGCGGGCCCGGTCATGGTGGCTGGCTCCTCCCGTGGGTTTGCCTTGGAGATGTGGGCGTTAACTGAATGGGTGCACTTGCCCGTGGTGCTCGGGAGGTAGAAGTGCCGGTTCGGAAGGAGTTAACAGCAGCTCCGTGAAGTGTTCAGGCGGCGGCTCCAGTTTATCTGGTGACATCACATCTGGCAGAGGCGTTGCTAGCAAGTCACGTGCGCAGGGAACGTCGTCTTCCTGCGTGTCTCCCACTCCTCAGCCATCCATTTGTAAACATCCGTCGTATTGCGAAGTATGGACAAGGTCACGTGGCAGGGATCATTACTTCCTGTAGTTCAAGCCTCATCCTCTGCGGGTCATGAGCAGTGAACTGCGCCCCTGAGAGAAAAGGCATTACTGGGCAAGTGGAGTTTGGACTTTGCCATAAGTTAGGAACGTGCCTGCGCAAATCTAGTTGGAACGTGCTTGTTTTACGGCGTGACTTTGGGACATTCAAGTCAGGTTAGTGTGGGGCCGTGTGCCTGTGAGTGAGTGATGTACACGTTGTGGTCCACTGTAATAGGGTAGTTGTTACATCTCATTTCATGGCCCTATCTAACATTAGGAGTGCTGTTACTGAAGGCAGTTGTTTGTTCCCTGTGGTGTCTTTTGTTGTGGCCTTCCGTGTAGTATTATGCCCCAGTGTAGGGATTGGATTTGGGTGTTCTTATCCTACTTTCTTCTCTCAGGAATGGGGAGGGAGGTGGTTGGGGTTTCGGAGACTGTTTATTATTTTGAGGCCTCGAGGATGTAGAAATATAACATGGTTAGGCAATGGTTTGGGTGTTATTCCGTTGCACTGGATTTATATTTGATTTTGAGCTTGTTTATGGGAAATGATGCGAAAATGTATTAATGTGACTTTCGTCATTGGAACACTGACTTTCATGCAACATGGACATTGTTGGTGCCCAGGAGTTCATGCCGGTTTGCATTTGTGGGCAGTGCTGGGGGGTCACCTTCCGAGTTCTTCACATGTATTATGCAATGTTTTCTGCATTCGACTGTCATGTTTATTATTGTAAGTGACTCCAATCAAGCAATCCCACTAAGTCAGTGCCTTGTCTGGGATGCCCAAGGGAAGCCCTTATTTATATATTTTTATGGCAAGTTATAATCTGGATGATGAACCCTTGTATAACACCCCTCTCTTAGAATCTCCCTTGACCCCACTGAGCAAAGAAGTAGGCTTGTTTTGCAAATTTAAAAGGTTTATTTGAAAAATTAAACAATATATATATATATATATATATATATATCACACTTCTATAAATAAATTGATAATGGATAGTATACTTGTGAATATGAGCAGTAATCAGCAAGAGGTAATCCTACAGTAGCACAGTTCTTGGTTACTTAAGAATAGGAACAGAAGAATAAGGTGGGAAAGAATGCTTTATATGGTTCAAGGAAACGCAATGATGAATGCAGTACAGAAAATAACTTGATATGGCTTCAACAAAAGACAATGTAATCACTTTTCCTTGACAATTCACTCCCCCCTTTATGCAATATAAGGAGATGGAAAGAAGACACACAGTTCTCAGGAATGCAATCAAATATAATTCAGTTCCCCCCTAGCAAGCTTAGAGGAAAACAGGTATGAGTTTTAACACAGGCACAAAATTCTTTGAATGTGATGACAATGAAGTGAGAAATGTGCTAAAAATGCTTTTAATTCCCTCTAGAGGTTCAGGGTGGGTGATATCTAGTTTATATTAGTTCAGGCTCACGTTAGCAATGCTCTATGAGTAACTAGCAGGTTAAAACGAATTTTAGCAAAGGAAAGCAAGGAGCTGCTGATTTTTACACGTGGCTGAAATTGTGCAAAATGTCAAATCGCCGCAAATTTAATCGTGTGCGTCGAGCATAATTACGGAGGAGTAGGAAGTCGGTTCTAGGTTCGATGAAAAGCCTAGAATCTTAGCTTTAAGATGACAAACTCGCTCCTAGCACAAACGGGTCCGGAGATACGGCCGATTTAGTCAAGGTAGTTTTTCGGATTTTAAATTTTAAAGCTCAGAATGACAGGTGACAGTTTTTAGTTTTAAAGATGATAGAATGACAGGATTCTAGGTGGCAGTTCTAATAGGCTAAAATAGTTTGGATTAGATTATTTTGAACTAAGAGATTGGTTTTGGCACAGTGAGTACTCACACTATATTTTTGAAATAAGCCATCAAGGTCTGGTCAGGTTGGACGGGACTTCCGGCAGGTGGTTCTGAAGTCCCGGCTATCTTGGTTGCCATTCCCAATGGTTTCGGGCTACTGTGTGTGTAGCCCAATGGTGGTTTTAGGCAGTGCCCTCCTGTGCTCACAACATAGGCAAAAATGGGTGGCAGCCTATTCTTCATGTTTTCCCTGTGCACTCTATGGGGAGTTCTGGCCATCATGATGTTTTCAATGCCAGTAATGCACAGTTTTATGGTAGGGCTTGGATGCATGGGTAAAAACATCCCACAAGCCCCCCCTCTTGCGATGGCCATTCTGATCTTTCACTGATGGAACTCGCAAGATCTGGGATGTTCGCCTCATCTTCTTCCAATTCCGTAGATGGCACAGTTCAGCATCTTTTCCTCCCTCCAGTCGATCAATCAGTTCTCCTTGCTGGTCCTGATGGGAGGATTGGGCGGTACCCCTGGCCCCTCGTATCTTCGCTCCCGGTCCCCAGGTCACCTTCCGTGGTCAGTCTCTGGGTTTTCTTTCTCCTAGGACGACAAAGCAACGCGGCAATACACATTCCTAGACCTTTTTCCACCACTATTAATGGTGTGGTGACCATCTACATTTTATACATCCGAATACATTTTGCAGTCTGATTTTAAAACAAGATATAACATGAAACATTTTTTTTTCCAATCATAATATTTTAGAGACTATATGTGGGATATTTTAGGATGGGAACTGAATTAATCTGGAGCGGTCCCCTCTGGTATTGCAGAGAACTCCTCCAGTTGCTGCAGAGTGTGCCTGGGTTGGCAACACTTTAGCTGATTTATATGTACCCACTTGTCTTCCCCTTCCACCAGACTACCTTTGGGATGCGGATCTTATAGGCTACAGGGGAAATTTTGTCTATAATTTCAAACAGTCCCTTCCACTTAGGCAAAAATGTTCGCTGTTTGGCCTGGTGTCTTTGGAAATTGTATAGATAGACCCGGTCCCCCACCTCGTATACTTTCCTGGTGGTTTTCAGGTCGTAGTGGGTTTTCATGCTATCAGCTGATCTTTCTAGATTCCGCTGAGCATAGGCAAAAGCATGTTGAAGGTGTTTCCTTAAATTCTCCACATACTCATGAGTTGTAGAGGCATTTATCAACGTCTGCTCTTGGGTCCTGTAGAGCAAATGCTGGGGAAGCACCATCTTGCGTCCGGTCATGAACTCAAATGGTGACATTTTAGTTGCAGATGAAGGGGTAGATCTGATGGCCATCAGGACCAGAGGTAATCGGATATCCCAACTTGGCCCAGAATGTGCCACAAACTTTTTTAATATGCTCACAATGGTTCGGTTGTAGCGTTCTACTGCCCCAGAGGAAGCTGGCCGGTAAGCAATATGTAGCTTCCTTTTGACCCCCAGTATCTCCCACATCTTTGTCATTACCTCGCTGGTGAAATGGCTACCTCTGTCTGACTCACTCCTTTGAGGTAGACCAAAACGGGAAAAGATGTGGTTAATCATCAGGGCAGCTGCTGTTTCTGCCTTGCAATTTGGGGCCGGGAGACATTCCACCCACTTGGTAAACAAGCATGTAACGGTCAACATGTACTTGTTTCCTCTAGACGAGCGAATTACAGGGCCTACAAAGTCGATTTGCAAATCTGACCATGGCAGTGTCATCCCCCTCTTTTGGAGAGGCGCACGGTGTGTGAGGGATGATGGCTGAAACTGTGCACACACAAGACACCCCTTCAAGTATTGGTCGAGGTCCTGCCCCATGCGTGGCCAGTATGCAATCTCTCTTAAAATCTCAAGTGTTGTGTGAAACCCCCTATGACCGGCGGTGGCCGCATCATGGGCGTGACTTAACATCAGGCTTCGGAATGAGGTAGGAACCACCCACTGATCATGGCCAGCTTGGGATTTCCTTACCACAAACCGTCTTGGATTCGGAACCTTTTTGGACATTTCATCAACACTCTTAGGTCCTTTTTCCCAATGTAATCGGTATCCGTCAGGGGAAAGTTCTCAGGGTCCTCAGTGTGTTGGTAAAACTTACCAATTATTGGATCCCCTTTCTGAGCTGTAATCAAATCAGCATCAGGGGTCTCCTTACTCCATTGTGCAGTTGAAAGATCATTGTGAGCGTTTGTCTGGGACCTAGTGATAGCAGTGACCTGGATTTCCCCCAACAGGGACTCTATTTCTATTAGATCCCCTTGGAGGGCCCGGTTTTGGCTAGCTGATCAGCTAAGTCATTTCCAGTTTTATCTGGTCCCTCTACTTTGGAATGACCCTTGATCTTTTTCCAGTAGATGGTCATCCCATTCGATGTGACCAGATCATCAATATTTTGGATTAGCTTGCCATGTTTCAGGTGTTTGTTATTAGCACATAACATGCCTCTGGTTTTCCAATTGACCAGGTGCTCCACGAACCCGTTCCGTACATAATCCGAATCTGTGATTATGACCAGTTCGTGGAGTTGATGTTGGACAGCAGTGAGGATGGCCTGATGCACAGCCATCAATTCTGCCACCTGACTACTTCGGGGACCAATTTTGTATCCAGCGGAGGGTTCTGGAAACTCCTTCACCCATGCATTCCCTACGTCGGCCACCAGTTCTTTCTCCCCGTTGTTGTCAACATGGTAAGAGCATCGATCCACATAGACAGTGGGCATTCCCTCACACTTGTCTTCTTCAAAGACTTTGTGTGGGGAATTAAGGTATGCCTCCATGTTGTCCTTGATTTTTAGACTTTCGTCCTCGAGACAGTTTTCTCTGGCACAATCATGCAAGTCAGCCAGACCTTGCGCGAGGGGACTCTTCTTGTTTTGGCCATATCTGACCTCTACAGGAAAGCCTTGCATTGACAGAATCCAGGAAGTAATTCGGGAATGACTCACATTTCCGGCCTGTATTCTGTCACTTTGGAGGTATTGCAGAGGCTGGTGTGGAGTCTCCACTATGATGTGTTCCCCCTGGATGAACGGGCGGTAATTCTTCAATGCCCACACTGTTGCCAGGAGTGCCTTCTCACAATCGTTGAATTTTTCCTCCACAGAGAATAAAGTTTTGCTCGCATAGGAGATTACTTTATTGACCTTGTCATGCTTTTGGTATAATACTGCCGTCAAGCACGTATTAGAGAAACCTGTCTCCAAGAAGAACTCCTTGTTTCTGACAGGGTAAGCTAGGCAAGGCGCTTGTGAGAGGCTTCTCTTGAGTTGTCTTACTGCCTCAGATTTTTCTGGACCCCATGCCAACTTGACCCCCCCCTTCAAGAGATGACTCAGGGGTCTGGTGATCTCTGCGTAGCCCTCAATGAACTTTCTGCTGTAATTAGTCAGTCCAAGGAGGCTCCTTAGTTCCCGCAGAGTGGTGGGGTCTTTCAGTTTCTGAAGTGCTTCCACTTTCTTTTCCTGGGGACAGAGACCCTGAGGAGTAATCTCATGCCCCAAGAAATCAACACAGGTTCTACACCACTGTGCTTTCTGAAAGGAAAGTTTTGCTCCGGCGGCCCTCAACTGTGTCAGAACATAACGGATCTCCGCTATGTGTTCATCCACAGATGAACTTTTGATGAGGACATCATCTACATAAGCCAAGTTACCCTCGCACCCAGGTCGGGCGTGGCCTTATGTAGGAAAATGTTGAATTCATTGCCGGAGTTGAGGTATCCGAAGGGAGTCCGGGTCCATGTGTACTGCCAGTTTGTATTCGTCCTCCCTACTGACAGGCACGGTCCAGTATCCATTGGTCAGGTCTATTGCTGTGAATACCTGTGACCCCTGAATCTGGGCCAGCCCTTGGTCAATGTAGGGCAGAGGCCATCGGGAAGTATGGACCCGTTTGTTGAGCTCCCTAAGGTCGGCGCAGAGTCTCCACTGGCCGTTTGGCTTCAATATTCCCAGCACCGGATTATTAAAGGTGCTGTGTACTGGACGTATTATTCCCCGGGACTCAAGGTTCTTAATTATTTCAGTAAGGGACTCCATGGATGCGAGAGGCAAACGATATTGCTTCACAAACACTCGAGTAATTCCAGGGTCCGTGTCGGTGCGACCACAGTCACATGAGTCCACCGCAAAGAGATCTTGGAAATCCAAGAAAACTTGTTTCAACTTTTGCTTCTGTTCCAGAGTCACACAGGCATCAGCTAGGTTGACTCTCTCTTCCACCATCTGCCTGAAGCCTGGAAAGACTACTGGTTTTGCTATCTCAGCGGCCTCCTCCAGCTGGGTGGAGAAGTCCCTGGTCAGAGTACTGATTTGGACCGGAGGCTTCAGGTGGGAAAGGCAGCCCTCATGGACCTGGAAAATCACCTCATCCCCTCTGAAGTCACAAGTCACATCTTCATTACCATAAGGGCAAGAAGTGTACACCAGGAAGTTCCCCCCATGCCGGGTGAAAATCCTGTCTGGTGTTGTATTGTCATCACTGTCACTGTCAAAAACAGTCCTTGGGGATTTGTCCTAACAGTTCATTTCCTAAATCAATGGAGAAATGTCGGTCATCAACCGCCATTCCAATAATGGTGCCTGCGGCTAGAGTGATACTCTTTAAGTCGCTGTTATCCACCTCTATTGGAATGGTGTCATATTCTATGTTGACTAATGGTGTTGGGTTTACCCCTAACCCTTGTTGTTGGAGAAAAGCATTTAGATGAATATAAGCATCAGGGTTTTTCAATTTTTGTCCTCTTTTAACTTTCACTTCCAGGGAGAATTGTCAGGTCCTTTCTGGGATGGTGACTTCCTCTTTAAGCTGAATTTCAACTGCATAAGGTAGCAATTGAGCTGACCTAAATGCTTTTTCTTGATCATCAAAGCCCATGGGATTATCCCGTAATCGGGACCAAGCTTTGAAATGTATTAGGTCCAAACTAATGGCGAATCGATTGAGAATGTCACTGCCTAAGTAAAAGGTGGCAGTGACGTCTCGCACGACCCAACACTTATGGACTATGCTCTTGTTGCCAAGGGAGATTTTGAGCATACACCTGCTTGGCAGGAGATGTTTGGAATTGGGTGTTTCCAGATCCATTTCCCATTTGTCTATCAGTTTTAATGTGGGAATGGCTGGATCTTTTGGGAGTTGGCGGAACATGGCTTTGCTGATGAAGCTCTTACCGTTGTTCACACACACTTGAGTGAGAACAGAGTCCTTCCCATCATTTAACTGAACAGGGATGAACAACTGCTCTCCAATTTGCTGAATATCAGCCAGGCTCTGAGCTGATTTCACATCTTTCTGGACTATAGGAGTGGGCGTGTCTGAAGGTGGATTGGTAAAGAATTTCAGAGTGTTTCCTTCCAGTGTGGAATACCATCTTAAACTGGAAGGAAGGTTGATTTTCAGAAATAGAGAGGACCCCCCATCACCAGTCTGTTGTCCTACTGCTATTACTGTCACGTCTGGAATTTGGTTGTTCTGGAAGTGAAATTCTAATTGGTCAGATTTTTGTTCAACCATGTGGCAGGTGCCATTTAAACTAACATGGTTGACACTCTGTTTTAATTTTATTGGTCGGCTAGTCTGGGTCCAGAGGACCTTGTTTACACAATCTATTAGGGGTGACAACCTTCTCAGGAGGTCGTTCCCTAGTAAACAAGGGGTGCCCTCTGGAGTCACTACTATGACCGGGTGTTTCACCTTGTGTCGCCCAATTTTGATGTCCAAATCTGCAGTCCCCTCGACAGGAATTTCCTTCCCGTCAAAGTTCTGCAGTTGTCCAGGAAGAGAGGTGAGAGGAATACGGTAATTCTCCCCCCTTCCTGCATTTAGTTAATCAAAGGCCCTTTTGGACAGACGGGTAGCTTGGGATCCAGTGTCCACCAGTGCCAACATTGTACCCTGCCCCTGTACTTGTACCGGGGCATAGTATCTTCCCTCCTTCTCCTCCAGGGGGCACAGATAATGCACATTTTTGGACAACTGGTGGGCTAATTTTCTGGTTTTGGACATTGCTAGCGAAGAGATTTGGGAAGAATTCTGTGGAGAGGCTGGGGAATCTGAAAGAAAAAGTTGGCAACTGGAAATGGTTTCGGGTTCTGGGCCGCCCCCCCACTTTTTGGAGGCAGTCATCAGGATGGGTTTGACCCATGGGATTTTGGTATTGTTGGTTCTGGGATAGAATGATGGGCGGCGACAGCTCAATCCCCACATCTACCCAGTCTGTTGATTCGGTTTTAGGTTCCCCTGGTTCCGGTTCTGGGCCGCCCCTGCCTTTTTGGGGGCAGTCACCAGGATGGGTTTGAACCAGGGGTTTTTGGTTTTGTTGGTTCTGGGATAGAATGATGGGCGGCGACAGCTCAATCCCCACATCTACGCAGTATGGATTGGAATCTCTTGGGACCCATTTTCCCTTGGGAGGAGTTCCCCCATCTCTGAAGGAGAAGATCCTTTTCCCAGGATCCTCTGAGGATCCCTCTCCCTCAAATTGGAAGACCTGTACCTCCTCCACAAAGTGGGTCTGTTTGGGTCCTTTGTTTCTCCTACCTCCTCTCTGCTCCTTGGGTGGCAGACTTTCAGGGGTAGGAGATTTTGTTTCCGGTTCCTGGTTTTCCAGGGGCTGTTTACAAGTTGGGAAGGAAGCTTCCTCCAAGGCTTTACACCCCCCTTCCCCTTGTGCCTCCTCCCTGGGAACCGGTGGGCTATCGGGGTGCTGCCCCCGTCATTGTTCTGGAGCGCCAGGCCCAGAGTTTGGGGCATTCTGCGGTGGCATGCTCATCTGAGGGTTCTGTTGAGCCCTCAGTATGTGACCCAGATCCCGTGTCATATTTTGGACCTAGCGCTCAAGTTGGGAAACCCGCTGAGGTTGATACGGGGTTCTGTTTTCTCCCCTGGGCTGATCCCGGGAAGGGTAGCTATCCCTTCTCTGGTAATACCCTGGGTTGGGAAGATTTGGGTACCCCTCCACCCTTGGCCTCCCCTCTCCCGGATTAGGTTGTCTGGGCTCAGGGAATTAGGGAAAGAAGGATGGATGATTTTGGGGCTGGAAATTGGGTGGATACCTGGGAAAAAAGTTCTGCCCAGGATTTGGTGAATTTCTGCCGTCCTGGGGGAAGTTAGGAGGGAAGTTCCCTGGGTCAGGTGCTTGGCCGGATCCCCCCCTTGGGCTGGGGGAGTCCACACAACCCAGGATTGGTCTGTTTCCCTTGTAGAGGGGACCTACATAGTCAGGGGAGCAGGGGACCCCATTTGTTGGACTACCTCCTCGACTCCCTGTCTGTGACTGGCCCGAGGGCCTTCTGGGCTGTAAATTATTTGGCGCAGGCAGGTTTTTAGGCCCCCCATCTCCAAATCTAAAACGGGGGCAACCTTTACCTCTGCCACCTTGGCAGCATCAGGGGTGCTGTTGGTTTTGGGGTTTTTCTGCGCATTACTTTTATTTTCTATGGGCTTCTGCACCTCATAGATCCGGGTGGCTTGCTCAATGACCCAGTCTAAAGATCTTTTCTCGTGAAAATCTCTCACGAGCTGGGTCATTATATACTTGGGAAGAGCATGGAAAAATGTGTTGATGAATTCTCTGCTGTCGGTGCGCACCCTTCTGGTGGTCTGCGCAAAGGCACACTTCAATTCTTGCACGAATTCTTGTGGGGCCTGATCCTCCCCACATTGCAAATTGTAGGCCGCCTTGCGAGCCTCTTGGGGATTTCTATGTACAGAAAAATGTTTCAAGATGGACGCCCTATATGTGGACCATCTTGAATGGTTTTGGTCCTCCAGCCGCGCAAACAAACTGGAGTATTCAGGGGAGAATGTCCATTTGACGTACTGGATGCAGCTACTGCTGTCATTCAAATGGAAAGTCTCCATCATTTGCTCATAGAGCTCCAAGTGTTCCCAAACAGAATACTTGGCGTTCTTATGATAAGTCGTGATGACACTCCTTATTGCCTTTATTTGTTTCAATGGGTCCTTAAGCAAGGCCCTTTTTGCCTTATTTTGCCTTATTGGCCTTTTTGGTTCGGGTAACCCCGGTCCATTCATCCTCTGACTCCGAAGCACTGCTCCCAGAGGTGCCCGTCTGATCTTCCAGGTTTTCCTGGATTCTGCGAGCCTGGGAATGGCTGGCAGAATGTGGGGACATGGTCTCCTGTGTCCTGTAATGCTCAGAGGAGTCTTCAGATCCCTCCTTGCTGCCAGGATTTGATGGGTACCCCCCCCAGTGACCTAAATGGGCAGAGGTTTTTAGGATGCCCGTAGGGGGCCTAATTTCCTGGGGTTCCTCACTAAATTGCACTGTACTTAGGTGCCCATACCCAGGTGCCCGCCCATCCATTCCTGGGTGGTACTGGCCTATGAGCCCCATACTTTTGGCTGGATAGTAATCTGCCATTCCTGTGGCCCTGTGCTCATGCGCGTCAGGGGACATGGGGGTGGCAGAATCCAGGGACTGAGAGAGATGAAGGCCTCTGGTACTAGGGCTTCTGAGGTTATGCTCAGGTGTTTCCCTTTCCCAGCGAACTTCATCTCTGTCAGCCCCTGCTCCCTGTTGCAATGCAAGAGCCTGCGCTTTCAGTTCCTCAGTTAAGGCCTTACTAGACTCTATCAGTCTCTCCTGCATGGCTACCTGTTGGTGGAGCCTATCATTGTGCTGACAGAGAGCCTCATTCTCTCTCTGTGCCTCCTGATTGGTCCTGGAAAACTGGGCCAGTCTTTGGTGCAGGAGGGTTACCTCCTGAGTCCCATCCCTACTGGCCTGCTCCTTTCTTGCCAGAGCATCTTCCACCCTCCTGGTGTGCTCTAGCAAGTCGTGATGCTCTTTTTGGAGGTCACCCAGCCCCTGGAGGGCCAGGTGATTTTCTTCAATTTTTTCTTTTAGTTGGCAGACCTCCTGGCCTAAGGTGTCCCTTTCCTGACTGGGAGCCTGCATCTGTGCCGCCAGGTCGTCCCTCTGCCTTTGAAAGGCACCAGCTTTCTGGCGCTCTTCCTGAAATTCTGTCTGGGTGTCCAGGTCTTTCAGAATCAGTTTATTGCTCTCCTCTTTTTCTCTATCCAATTGGCTTTGCAGGGTGGCTACCTGCTTTGTGCATGCCCTGTTGAAATCTATCTGTTGCTCCATCTTTTTCTGGCTCTGCAGTAAGAAGTCCAAACTGTCTTGGTGCTCCATCTGCAAAGCCAGAATTCTGGTATCCTGGTCAGCCTTTTCCTGTAGCAGGATATCCATATCCTCCTTCATTTTAATGATGTATTGTCTACTCTCATTTTGTTACTCCTGGCTCCTCTGCAGCCTCTGCTCAGAAGAGACCAGGTCAGGCCTTTTCTAATGCCATCTGCTGCCTATTTGCCAGATCTTGGCCTTCAGCACATTTGTCCTGCATGGCTCCCATTTATAGATACAAATATGCCGCTATCCTGGCAATCTTATTGTGTTCATCTTTGGCCTTAGAAGCCATATATAGTTCACTCAGGGACACATGTAAGGAACCCTGATCTCTCCACATATATGACCCAGTTGTAGTGACCTGTTGTGTGATCGCCTGCAACCATACATTTTGGTCCTGCTCAGACCATTCACCTCTCACAAACAGTTTATGTAAGAGGTGCTCCCTAGCTATCTTCATATCTACCAAGGTCGTCATTCTGGAATTTGAGTTCCTTCCTGACTTACAGAAGTTTGTATTTTATTTTGCAAAACAGACCGTTTCCTTAGAGCGTTCCTTTGAGGGGTGCTTTCACAGTGTAAAACAGCGTGGTGATCTAACCGGATATGTGTATCCGGTCAGTTGGCACACTGTACTAAGCTGCACAAGTGGTAAGTCTAACCCAGAATATCCCGGCTCCGAGCCCCCACTCTGTAAGTGACTCCAATCAAGCAATCCCACTAAGTCAGTGCCTTGTCTGGGATGCCCAAGGGAAGCCCTTATTTATATATTTTTATGGCAAGTTATAATCTGGATGATGAACCCTTGTATAACACCCCTCTCTTAGAATCCCCCTTGACTCCACTGAGCCAAGAAGTAGGCTTGTTTTGCAAATTTAAAAGGTTTATTTGAAAAATTAAACAATATATATATATCACACTTCTATAAATAAATTGATAATGGATAGTACACTTGTGAACATGAGCAGTAATCAGCAAAAGGTAATCCTACAGTAGCACAGTTCTTGGTTACTTATGAATAGGAACAGAAGAATAAGGTGGGAAAGAATGCTTTATATGGTTCAAGGAAACGCAATGATGAATGAAATGCAGTACAGAAAATAACTTGATATGGCTTCAATAAAAGACAATGTAATCACTTTTCCTTGACAATTCACTCCCCCCCTTTATGCAATATAAGGAGATGGAAAGAAGACACACAGTTCTCAGGAATGCAATCAAATATAATTCTGTTCCCCCCTAGCAAGCTTAGAGGAAAACAGGTATGAGTTTTAACACAGGCACAAAATGCTTTGAATGTGATGACAATGAATGAGAAATGTGCTAAAAATGCTTTTAATTCCCTCTAGAGGTTCAGGGTGGGTGACATCTACTTTATATTAGTTCAGGCTCACTTTAGCAATGCTCTATGAGTAACTAGCAGGTTAAAACGAATTTTAGCAAAGGAAAGCAAGGAGCTGCTGATTTTTACATGTGGCTGAAATTGTGCAAAATGTCAAATCGTGGCAAATTTAATTGCGTGCGTCGAGCGTAATTACGGAGGCCCTATAAGGAGTATCAAGTCGGTTCTAGGTTCGTTGGAAAGCCTAGAATATTAGCTTTAAGATGACAGTTATAACTCGCTCCTGGCACAAATGGTTCCGGAGATACGGCCGATTTAGTCAAGGTAGATTTTCGGGTTTGAAATTTTAAAGCTCAGAATGACAGGTGACAGTTTTCAGTTTTAAAGATGACAGAATGACACGATTCTAGGAGGCAGTTCTAATAGGCTAAAATAGTTTGGATTAGATCATTTTAAACTAAGAGATTGGTTTTGGCACAGTGAGTACTCACACTATATTTTTGAAATAAGCCGTCAAGGTCTGGTCAGGTTGGCGGGACTTCCGGCGGGTGGTTCTGAAGTCCCGGCTATCTGGGTCAGCTCTGCTCTCTGGGTCTGTCAATCACCGGTTCTGCTCATAATGGTCTGGTTTGTGGTTCTCTCTGGTTCCGGATACAGCACTGCCTTCTGGATACTGCTACAGGTTCTTGCAAAAGTTCTTGGAAAAAAATTCAAACAGCTCGCCCAGCTGTTGAATAGTTTGGTTGGTTTTGAGGCCTGCTGAAGAGGATTCAGCTTGTGGATTCAGGCCTCTCTGCTACAAATTCTGGAGTTAATTTCTGCTACAGGTTCTGGAGATTGATGAATTTGAAGTCTGGATCTCTGGATCTCAAGTCTGAAGTCTCCCGGCAAAGCGTCCCGCAAGAAAGTGGAAAGTGATTCCCTCTACCTGGGTTTCAATGTTCCTTTTATGTGTTTTGAAAATGGGTGTGTGCCTGAGCCTAGCTAAGCCTGCCCCTCTCACTTGTCATTGGCCCAGTTCTCCCCTCTCCCTTGATTGGGGAGCTGGGTTGTGTGTCATCTTTATGGCTTACAGAAAGACACTCCCCTTGTCAAATTCCACACAAATCTATTTCTGACCCAAATACATATTTCTTAGATAAACAAGTGGTTGACACTACATGTACATATTACAGATGAATTAAGACAGGTCTCTGTTCAAGCCCCATGTTCCTGCAAGCTGGGATTCAGAAATGAAAACATTTTGCGCTTTTTGGTCGGTTTTCCAATATCGGACATTTACCAAAAATTACACAAATGTGCGCAAGGAGTATGGACATTAATTGATGAAGTGTCAGATTTTTAACATGCAGACATTTGGAGTAAGACCCTATTTTCCGCTAGCAACCCCCCAAAATACACCACAGGGTCCTAACACCTCTTAAAACGTGCACAGAAAAATCACAAGAATAATGATATCACTTATATAATTCTGACAAGTCCGTACTATGAATTATCCATCTTTTTTAAAATTATGCTCTGGCCCAAACGGGTGTGGTTTCCCCCAAGCACATGGTGGAGTTTCTGGTTTGTCCACTTCCCCCAAGCTCAGCTTGCTAGCAGAGGCACTGACCCTCCCAGTTTCTCCCAAGAGGAAGCCACTTTACGCCCCCCCCAATATAACATTTGCCTGAGTCCAGGACAGGGCTTTGTTTAGTTTCCTGTAGTCCCCAGGTACCACTCCCCTAATTCAATCAGAGAGGTGTCACCTCCTTTTGGTGGGGGCAGCAGGATGCAGCCAGGCCTGGGAAGAGTTGTTGAGCAAGTTCAACTCCTGTCGGGGGTAGTTGTCAGGCAGAATTCAGCTAAATGTCACTTTAGTTCCCAGTTTTCTACATTCAAATCCAACTTACAATTTTCGCACATGCAGCTAGAATGCTGATTCTAAGTTTAAAACTATGACATTTCAACAGTTGCAAACTATGTTACACTCAAAAGTAGGTCACTCATTTAATTTAAACATTTCGATTTTAGTGGTTTTAAATCCAATTTCCCTTAAGATGCTGACATCCCCAGCTATTTTTTTTATATATACATTAAATAATGACTTCCTTCAAGTCATTTCAGAATATAGTTTTACTTTGTATCCACCTCTTAGCAAGTCTTTCCTTGGCCTGGTTTGGGTTCATTTGTTCAGTTTTACACAAAAGTCTGGTGGTTTTAAAACGCCAGCTTTCTGATAGTGGTGAGCACCAGTATTGCATCCATTTTGACATTAAGAAAATTAATTCCCCACAGTTCTGGGTTGCTTTTGGCAATCAGCATTGCCATTCCCAATGGTTTCAGGCTACTGTGTGTGTAGCCCAATGGTGGTTTTAGGCAGTGCCCTCCTGTGCTCACAACATAGGCAAAAATGGGTGGCAGCCTATTCTTCATGTTTTCCCTGTGCACTCTCTGGGGAGTTCTGGCCATCATGATGTTTTCAATGCCAGTAATGCACAGTTTTAATGTAGGGCTTGGATGCATGGGTAAAAACATCCCACATTATGCAATGTTATCCAAATGTCATTTGTGGATGCTCGATATTATCAGTGTTGGGGGTGTGAGTGCGGTGTACGGGTGCATGGAAGTAGTTTGGCGCGCCTGTAGTCACATTGTCATTCTGCATTAGCATCTTAGCGCCGTGCATGTGTGGCGTAGTGGTCACGTGTGTGTGTAGTCATGGGTTGAGTTGTTGTGCCCATGTATCGTGTTTAGAGTGTTAGGAGTGTATGTCCTCACTGGATTTATGTCTATTATGTAGTGTCTGATTCAGGTCAGGGTAGGTCACTATGTTTTGGGGATCTCAAGGCTATGTTGATTTGTAGGTTTCACAGTGCCTGGTTAGGTTCCAGGGTAGGACGCTGTGGTGTTAGTGGTCCCAGTTTTTCATTGTTCCTGAGTGAGCGGTTCGAATTTATGCGGTAGTTTGTAGTGGGTTGGGTCATTAGTGCCTGGAGATTATCAGGATTTGTCACTTTTGGCGTGGGCGTTCTTCTCAGGGCAGTTGTTTTTCTGCAGTGTTTCATAGCGTTTTTTTTAACTTCAGTTGTGGTCGCTATGCCTGAGTTGTGGAATTTGTAGGTCCCCCATAGTGTTTGGCCTATTGGCAAGCTATAGGTTACTATGGTTGGGGTTTTACCTTTGCCAGTTTACTTCCTGATTCCGATTTGCGGTAGATCTGGTTGTCTTACTGGTGTGTCTTGTAATGGTCTGATGTTAGAAAGATGAAATGGCCAACGGTTGTGGTAGTGGAGCAGTATGTTAGATGTACATCTACTTATACTGCGGTCAGTGTTGTGCTGCGTGGGCCCCTCGGTTGTTGTAGGGCTTTTGTTGTTTCTCCCTTAGGGGGCGGTTTGGTTTGTGCTCAGAGGGGCAGCTCTGACACTTCGGGTGGCAGTCCGGAGTGGAAGGTGTTTTGTGCGAAGGAGGGTAAGTTGGGTAGGTAGTTGTGTTAGAGTTATCTAACAATAGTGTGGCTAGGGGTGGCAGCCCAGGTCCTGAGGGGCAGCTTAGGACAGTCGTAGGTGCTCTATTTATTATTTTCTTGGCCTCGAGGTGTGAACCGAGGGATTTTGCATGTTGTGTTCTGCGGTTGGTGTGCCATTGGCATTTTCTGCTTGGTCTGATTTGTTCTGTGAAGGTTTCCTTTTGTGTAGTTCCTATAAAATGTAGATGCCAGGGGTTCTGTGCATAGGCGGTCGCTGTGTTTGGAATTCCTGGTACCGGGTTGTGTTGGATATTTAAGGTTGGGTGCTGGTCAATCTACCTTAGTCATTCTTTGTGTTTCCCTAAGGAGGGAGAGGTGTAGTAATCTGCCTATGTGTTTCCTAGGGGAGGAGAAGTGTAGTAATGTGGCTTACAGAGTAGAAGTGTCTGTGAGGTCATCTGTTGTGGAATGTTGTGGTGGTGGAAGTGTTCTGCTGGGTGACGGTTGGTCAGAGAGAGAGAAGCTGTGAGCAGAGAAGATGGGTGTGGGGGTGAGCCCGGTGTTTCCCTTGTCATCTTGTTTCCCCTACCATCCCTGTGTCTTGTGGAGGAGTACAGGACAAGGACAATAAAGACAATGAGAACTTACCTGGAGTACTGGCGGTCATCATTGTTACACCGAACACTGTTAATTCTTAGATTGTGCCTAGTAAGACTTTCTTCTTGCTGGCTGAACCACTTTTATCCTCATTGGCTTCTCCGACTGTAGGACCTGAATTTATCTTCTGACAAAAGACAAGGCAATGCTTTGCATTCTCTAGATTTTGGTGTTCCTGCACATTTAACCAAAAGTATGCGCTGTTAGCGTGCAAATAAAAACACAGAAAGTGATAGATCAGGGGACTGCAACCCGTGGCTCACCAGAAGTTTTGGACTACAACTTCGATGACCCACCTCTATTAGCTAAAGAGAGCCAAAGGTTGCAGACACCTATAATAGACCTTTAATCTAAACATCAATGTGGTACGATTTAAAGTGCCACCAAGTGCAGTAATGAAGCACAAAGAGCCAATTAAACTTCACCTGAAGGAGGAACCTCATTGCTCTGTCCCCACTTTCCATACCATGTGCCACTACACTTGCACTGCCGCAAATTTATATGCACTGGGCAAAGGTGCTGGTGTATTCTTTCTAAGATAGA
The DNA here is from genome assembly GCF_040938575.1 of Ambystoma mexicanum. Lineage (NCBI taxonomy): Eukaryota > Metazoa > Chordata > Amphibia > Caudata > Ambystomatidae > Ambystoma > Ambystoma mexicanum. The sequence continues at coordinate 549,665,170 of NC_090930.1, read as the reverse complement.
TATAGTACACATTACTTTGAAAGTAAATGTTCCTTTTTCCCACATGAGATTGAGCGCGTGGTGACAGCAAAATTAAAAATAATGTTTTGGTGATTTATATAGTGATACATGCCGGCCTCATCCAGCTTCTAAGTGCTTTAATATCCATCTTACTATTATTACACACTGGTGGAGCTCAATTTATTACTGCAGGTGCATGACATTGGGGGCCATTCCGAGTTTGGAGGTAGCCATGGTGCTATTAGCACCATGGCTGCCTCCAAATCCGGGTCCAGGTCCGGTCTGGCTGAATGGGGACTTACCAGGTCATTCCGACCCTGGAGGACCCGGTAAATCCCCATTCAGTAAACCATTCCCCATTCCCATTTGAGCCCCCATAGGGCTCAATGGGAATGGTGATGGCGCTAATAACGGGCCCTCAAATTGCGGGCCCATTATTAGCTCCAAGGTCCCTTAAGGGGAACCGCAGAGAACGGGTGGTCAGACCACCCATTCCTGCTGGCACCCGCTAAGGGACCTCGGAATAGGGCGGTAAGGGTTTACCGCCACGGGCATCCTTACCGGTGCCTGTAAACCCTTACCGCCCAACTCAGAATGACCCCCATTGTCTTGTTTACACGGCGAGCACATTGCGTTTGACCTATCCTCTCATGTCATCCCTGATTACATAGTAAACAGGCCTTTTAGAATTAAACAGTATTCTCCTGAGAACAAAGGATTTATTTCTAATTTTAAATCTTACTTCAGTGCACAATTATGACCGGGAGCCTGGTGTAGTGGAGTGCTTCACGGCAGGACACAGGTTCTGTGAATATCTAAGTCCTCAAATCATCACACACGACACAGATCATACACTTTTAAAAGCCTGGCACTGCAGAACTGGTCTGGGAATCCTTGGACCAAAGTGCTCCTCCCCAAAATGGAACGTGGTGCTCTCAGTTTGCCATTGGGGCACAGATCTTCTTAAAAGGAAACTACACTTGAGAAGTAGATTGTTTATATATTTCAGCCTAGAACCAAGTCAGATAATGATGGACATACACAACGATGACTTCCACATTCTGGATGTTTTCTGCCATCTGTGAGCTGATGACAGTTGTCACAATCCTTTCCTTAGTATAAATTCCCCTTTTTAAACACGAGGGACACTACATCAAGATTGAGGTTGTTGTGAGACCCACCACTAAGTCAGTCAGGAAACCCCCTTTCCTGCTGATGTCGGAACGGATTGTGTTACTTTTTGCTGCATGCCTGTCCAAGCTCAATAAATGCATTGGTGCAAATATCAATCTCTTTACAACTCTGCACAATCCAGGGCAGGCCCAAAGGTACACTGCCCACCATATCTCCAGTCGAAATAGAACTGACTACATCCCAGTCTTAATAACTCTACTATGGCTTTCAACTAAACAGCACGTTGATTTCAAGATCTTGGGCCTCATCACGAGTCCAGCAGTAACCCTGCCGGTGCTTCCGGCGGGTTGCCGATGGACTTGTAATATTTTACCGGTGCCTGACTTCCCGGTGCAACTGGGAGATTACAAGTCCGGCAGCCCAGGAAGTCAGGCGCCGGTAAAATATAAGTCCCCATTCCCATAGAGTCCAATAGGACTCTATGGGAGTGGGGACTCAGAAGCGAGGGCATCGTTGTTAACGCTACTGGCGCTTCTGTGAACGGTCTGCCCACCGTGGCCACTGCACCCAGCAGGGACAGACCTGTTGTGCTCAGTGGCCACGGCAGGCAAACTCGGAGTTTGCCCGTCCAGAAACAAGGGTGCCAGTGAGCTTACCGGCACCCTTGTTTCCAGACCGGCAAATTTATAATGAGTCTCCTTGTGCCTGACCCAAATTTCCACAGGCAGACACCCTTCCTAAAATCTAAAATATTCCCACTATGCCGGCCAACCAGACACCGAAGGTTGGTGTTGGGGGGGTCAGGAAAGATCTCTGTGATTAGGAGGGGTTAATGTTTCACGCACAGTATTGCTAACTGGGTTGGCAACAAGCTAGGCGACATGTTGCAATTTGATAGGTATTAAAGAGTAGTTCATTATGGATGGGATATGTTAGTTTAGTGTTCCTGTTGGTCTAGAAATTGACACATATTAGCTTCCATGCACGCAGAAAGATAAAATGTTAAACCCACGAAAATGTAAAAACATACATATACAATACTACAAATACATGGGGAATTCACATGAATATCACAAATGAATCAAAACCATGGGCGTTTGGGACTCTTTTTTTTGCGAAATGTACTTTGATTTTTAAACTGACTTTGCCAGCTTTTCAGAAGGCAGGTGAATGCCTAACTTCAACCTTTGTGGTCAGTACAGCTGTAGAAAATAGCCATGAGATTTTATGATCTGATAAGTATCGTAGAGAGTAGATTTTTAAAGTTAAAATGGAAAGGTGGCCTGGGGAATGAGATTGCATCACTAACTCAAAAAGAAATAATTCACCCATCCTTCCTCATATCACGGAGAATATTCATGCGAGCCATGTGCAAATCAAGAGTTAGGGTTTAAACAGTTTAGGCCAGTTATTGTTAGTAATAAATTATGTTTCAATACAAATGTTTTGCTATGTGCTGACGTCATGACCTACAACAGACGAATCCTAAGAAGAGGTGTGTTATGAATATGATCTGAAGATGACTATTAAGATAAAACTAACCAATGAAAACATAGGAACTGGGAAAAGATGGGATTTCTTTGAGGAGGGTTTTATCCAATCATGTTTGGGGGGTGGATCGCAATAAAGTATTTGGGAGTGTTTTAACTGTTGCCAAACTGTATAAAAGATGCGAACTGATGTGGTTTGTGGAGACTTGGGTTAGTTTGGTCCTGCAACACCATCTAACTGCTCCCTGGATAATTGTACAATAAACTTGCTTTATGTACCACCATGTACTCACTTCTTAAGTGGTGGGCCTGTTTGGGTTAAGTTGATTAAAGGCCCATCCACACATTGGCCTCCCAATACCTGTGGAAAAGTGGACCAGTAAACCAATTAACTGCATCCAATGTCACTGTGTTATGTTATCTTGTATTTGTATAGTGCCTCCTGCTATAGTTTGTGGCGTTGAAGGGCTTTTGTCTGTCAGAGAGGCAAAGGAGGAGTATGATAGTACACTCAGTAGTGGTAGGGAGGAGCAAATCCAGAGCTATGGGTATAATTGGACTGAATTTATCATATTTTATGGGCTGCAGTGCCAAAAGGAGAGATAGCTGGAGACAAGGTGTTTGTTGCGCCATGGGGTATGTCTGGAATTTACTTGCTGCATGCCTGCGTATGTTGAAGCCATAACCAGGCAAACAAAGGTGGCAAAGCCCTTCTACTTACTTCCGAGGCCCCCAACAACATTTGGGAGGGGTTGTATATCAGAAATCCAAATTTGCCAAGTTTGCAAAAGCTCCCCGAAAAGCAAGCAAAAGAACCCTCACATTTTTTGTTTTCCTCATTTATGTCATGGCTACCAAAACCCTAGGCTTGTTCTTGTGTGCAGAGTGCTTAAGGATGAAAAGGCTGTCTATGGCTTAGCCATGGTCAGACATGTGAGCCTTCCCTCGTGTCATGATGAGCCAGAGCATGTAGAAACCATGCCCAAGAAAATACAGCCCCCCAAACTCCAGAGCCACCTACAGCATGTACTGACTCTGCTCGTCTTTATAGACCCCGTTCCAGAACCCACAACCCTCTCTCCCCCAAAATCAACCCCAATCAGCCTCCCATTCCAAATGTCCAACGCCCCCCACCATCCCCATCTACCCTCCCCCTCCCCTTCCAGCACCCTCTCCTGCACCCTGATATATGCACACTCCATCTGGGCTCATGCCCCTGACATCCATGACCTGCTACTAGAAGCCAACCTAGACCTTCTAGCCCTAACTGAATCCTGGCTAGACGACGCTGCCGGCCCCACTCCTCTCTCTCGCCATACCCGTTGGATATTCCATCCTTCAAGTTGACCGTCCAGATTGCCTAGGGGGTTGTGTATCATTCATACAGAAATCCACCATCCCCATCAGAGCCTCTCCTTTGCTGCAACTACCAGGATACAAAATCCTTCTGGCCAAACTTGAATCCTCCACCCAATCCAACATTAACCTGCTCCTCCTCTATCGCCAACCCTCCCAGTGTGGCACTCCTGAAACTGACATCCGCCTCCTCACCTCCCCTCTCCTCAAACCTAAAACCAAATGTATCCTTCTAGGTGACTTTAATCTAGGCCATAACGACCTCTCAGATCACAAGGCCACTACCCGTGCCTCCACACTTGAGATGAATTTCACTCAAGTAGTCCACTTTCCTACCCACGAAAAAGGTAGAATACTCGACTGGATTCTCCAATGCAACTCTCCCCTCCAAATGTGTCCCCCTCTCCTCATTCCCTGGGCAGATCACCCATTCATTCCTTTCACCCTCACCACCACCACCAAAAACAATCCTATCACCAGTGAACCCCTTGACATCGCCTCCAGGCATACCCGCAAGCTCACAGTCGAGCTGCTGACCCTCTCTATCCCAGTCTCCCTCAAACCAGTCCCCAAAAACTCCCCCCAAAGTCATTTTAGCATCCTACAATTCTGCACTGCTCTCTGCTATTGACGAACATACACCCTTCAAAACCACCTCCTGAAAGAAAAACAACAACGTTGGTTCACCTAGGACTTAGCATTCCTCCAGAAAAAGAAATGTGCCCCTGAACATCTCTGGAGGAAAAACCCAAGTCCTGATAACAAAGCAAACTTCCAGTAGTCAGCCGGTAGATATAAACAAGCCATCACTGATTCCAAAGCTAACATCTTTAATACCAGAACCTCTAAAGCTAGCTCCAACACTAGAGAACTCCTCAACATCCTTAGAGCACTCAAATCCCCTGCGCCCCCTATTGACAACTTCATAAAAGAAAAAAACTGGTGCACCCTCATCCAATCCTCCCTGGACACTAAAACACAGACCTTAAGGGATAGAGCTGTCCTTAAAAAGTCCCTCCTCCTACCCCTACCACCTTCCCCCTGGTCTGCTCTCCCACATTTGCCTCCCCTCCTCCCCAATTCCAATTCACTGCAGTCACACCCCTTGAAGTCCTGACCACCATGCAGCACCTGAAAGCTTCCATCTGTGCTGGTGATATTTGCTCAGCACACATTGTCAAAATATGCGTAGAACCTCTGGCCCCTAACATAGCCAGCTTGATCAAGGTGTCCTTCAAGTCCAACTCAATTCCCACTGCCATTAAAGTAGCATGGGTCACGCCCCCCCTGAAAGTAGCATGGGTCACACCTTCTCTAGACCCCACCATCCCAACAAACTACTGTCCCATTACCAGTGTTCCATATCTCCTCAAAATCCTGGACCCCACGGCCTATTTACACTTGCAATTACATCTGGAAAGCCATAACCTCCCAGGTACCTGCCAATCAGGCTTTAGATCTAGACATAGCACTGAATCTGCCCTCCTTGATCTTAAGATTCAGCTGGACCTCATCAGGGATAATGGCAAACTCGCTATCCTCTTACTTCTAGACCTCTCTGCAGCTTTCAACCTCGTAGATCATGAAATCCTGTGCAAACACCTCACCACCAACTTCCACCTCACCTCGGAGGACACCCTCTGGATCAAATCCTTTTTATCTGGCTGATCCACAAGGATCTTCGCGGGCCACGAATCCGCTGACCCTATAGTTGTTGCCTACGGTGTCCCTCTGGGCTCCTGTCTCTCCACCACTCTCTACAACATGCATACCAAACCCCTCTTTAACCACCTTGACAGCCTCAACATTCCATACACCATCTTTGCCGATGATACAAAAGTCTTTCTCAAAATTACTGGCAACCATGACCTTGACTCCACCAACATAAATCACGTCTCCAGCTTCATACAGGCCTGGATGACTACCCATCATCTCTGCCTGAACAATGGTAAAATCGAGCTCCTCATTGTAGGCTCCCCACACTGCCTCAAACGCCTCTATCCCACCTTCTCTTCCTTTTGCATAGATGGTAATTCCATTCCCGTGTCTTCCCATGTTAAAAAACTGGGCGTTTACTTGAACGCTGAACTTAACATGCAAAAACATGTCAAAGCTATCCCATGTTAGGCAGCCTACGCTAGCAAACTCATTAACCTCTCAAGGAAATTCCTCACCTCTAATAACTGTCTCACCCTAGCGAGAGCAATCATAAGTAGAAAACTTGATTATTGCAATGCTATCCTAGCAGGGACCTCGAACAAAAAAACAATACATTTCGACTGCTCCAGAATTATGCCCTCAGAGCTGTCTGGGGCCTAAAGCACTCCAACCACATCTCTCACATCAGAAGGGAGGCACATTGGCTTCCCATCAAAGCCTGCATTGACTTTAAACTCCTTGCCATCACCTACCACTGCCTACACAACACAGACCCCCACCTCACTGATTGCATCACCAGAAAACATAACATGCACAACCCCTTCTCAACCACCACCTCTGCCTTGAACATACCTAGATTCGTCAGAAAGAGAGCTGGCGGCTCCTGCTTCAACACCATCGCTCCCACACTCTGGAACGCTCTCCCACAGCACCTCCAAGACGAACCTTCCTATACTCTTTTCCGCAAGAAAGTAAAAACTGCACTGTTTAACAAATATCTGTAAGTAGATGGTTGGTCTATCTGCTCTTAACATGACTCACTATTTACAATCTAACAATGTAACGCAAATATCCGTGTCCTCATGTCTCACCTTCTATAATGTATGCTTGTACCTTACTGTGACTGTCGAGTCTTAACACTGTACCTTAGCGCCATGATACCTCTGGGTCTGGGCTCTACCAACAAATACAATAAATAAATAAACAAATAAATAAATTAATAAACAGCGTGAAAAGCCCCTCTACTTACTCCACGGACAGCCAGGTTCTATAGATGGAAAAAGTTGGAAGGAAATATGGGCACATCTAACTGAAGGTGGGATTTGGACCTGGGCTTTCTAGGGGACAGAAGCCCCAGTCCGGCCTTCCTCAAGGTTCATGAGTCCTGCTAGGACCTTTACGGGAATGGATATATTTTTGTGTGAGGCAGGAATCCTCTTATTTATTTATTTTATTTATGTATATAGCGAAACGCGATACAAAAGCATGTAGGCATAGGGGCACTAGAACAGGACACAACACTCAACAACAAAAGGGGAGTCATTCAGAGACCATAGCACTCATGCCAGAAGCAGGTCAGCAGAAAAGCCTGGTTTTCAGTTTCCTTTTGCACTCAAGGCAATGCTGTGCAAGTGCGCAAGTCAGGGGGAAGAGCATTCCATAGTACAGGAGATGCATGTGGGAAAGACCCACGAGCCACGCAGGACAGTTTATCCAGCGGGATAACCAGCAAGCAAGTGTTGTTCGAGCGGAGGGCTCTGAGGGCCAGAAGCCAAGTACGATATTTAGCCAAATATACAAGAATATCTTAGGCTGAGGCTGGGCACTTTTGAGAGTTACTTGGCATAGTCCAGCCTTTGACTAGCTGCCTCACCCTGGGCTGCAGCTATTATGTCCTGTTAATAAATGACATCATGCGAATGTTAGGTAAAAACAAGACTGTATGGACTAGTTAACAGATTATTAGAGTTACAGTTGTGGGATTGATCTCTACAGGTGCGCTAGTTGCAACTCACGAGATATTAATTTACAAACAATTTGTATATGAAAGCAATCGGTGGCCGCGAGAACACTAGCTCCCTCAAACTTCCCACAAAGTTTTTGAACAGTTACACACAAAGATTTAGGATTCGGGAAGGCATCTCGCGCTCAAGACCATGCATTTAAGAGAATCCATCAATATTAGATAGCGTATAAATCCAGAGAATCCAATAATGGGATAAGTGGTATTTATTCTTCAAAGATGGAAACAGCCGACATGTGTTTCGACCTCCTGGTCGTTGTCAAGGCCTGTAACGTTTTCCAAAGATCATGAACCCTTTTGAAAGGCTTACTTTCATTTCATTCAGTTCAGCAGCATTGCACAGAGTTCCGCAATTGTGAAGCAGTGAGAGAGTGCATCTGGCACTGGCCACGATATACTTAATTGGTTAGGCCAGCTCTTGAAACTTTCAGCCTCAGATGAAGAGTCTGTGATGACTCAAAACACGTGTCAGGCTACTTCGTTATTAAACTCATTGGACTCATGAGAAATCCCTCCTTCTTTGAATTACTTGGAACACCTGTCACTATTGCACTGTTCAGCGCAGTGAGACTGAGAACTGTCTGTGTTCATTTAGGTTCTTAACTGTGGGTGGCATCTGGCAGTGCTCCCACACCCCTCAGCCCCCTGCAGCTTTAGTGCTTCCCTAATTTCTTCAGTGTACAAGCACTGTGGACTTTGACTTGTTCTACCAAACCTGTGTCTTTACTTTGCACTACCATCAACTTAAATGGTAAGGCTCTTAATTGGATCATACATTACTAACAAGATCGATCATGCCATGACAAAGTAGGCAATTTTACATAAACTTCTTAGCAACTACCTTGCTGCATCCCACAAAGATCTATAATCTTCCTTTGGCTAGTTAAAGCCATCGTCAGTCCCTTGGACAAGCTGATAAGCTCCTTCACACCTCATTTCCAGATCTATGTGGATGAGTCCCAGATCCTGTTCAACGTACCTGAGGGATCTACCGACAATCATCTGACCCCTCTTCCTCCAGTACATTCAAGACTGAATTATTGGCAAACTTTGCCTCAACCCTTAACTTAAAAATAAGACATCTATGAATGGATGTAAGAGAAGGTGTGAGTGAGTGACTGGTGGGATAATGAGTATGAAGGTAGGTGATGTGTGTTTTTGAATGCTGTGGGTAGGTTTGTGCCTGTGTAGAGAATGCAATGAGTGGATGAAAGAGAAGGTGCAAGTGACTGGTGGGTGAATGAGTATGAAAGTGATCGGGTGTTCTTGAATGTTGTGGGTGGGTGTGCACCTGTGTAGAGAATGCAATGAGTGGATGTAAGAGATGGTGTGAGTGAGTGACTGGTGGGTGAATGGGTATGAAGGAGATGGCATGTTTTAAAATGCTGTGAGTGGCCGTGTGCCTGTGTAGAGAATTCAATGAGTGGATGTAAGAGAAGGTGTGAGTGAGTGACTGGTGGATGAATGACTATGAAGGTGATGGGGTGATTTTGAATGTTGTGGTTGGGTTGTCCCTGTGTAGAGAATGCAAGGAGTGGATTTAAGAGAAGGTGTGAGTGAGTGACTGGTGCGTGAATGAGTATGAAGGTGATGTGTGTTTTTGAATGTTGTGGGTGGGTATGTGCCTGTGTAGAGAATGCAATGAGTGGATGAAAGAAAAGGTGCAAGTGACTGGTGGGTGAATGAGTATGAAGGTGATAGTGTGTTTTTGAATGCTGTAGGTGGGTGTGTGTATGTGTAGAGAATGCAATGAGTGTATATAAGAGAATGTGTGAGTGAGTGTCTTGTGGGTGAATGAGTGTGAATGTGAAGGTGTGTTTTTGAATGTTGTGGGTGGGTGTGTGCCTGTGTAGAGAATGCGATGAGTGTATATAAGAGAAGGTGCAAGTGACTGGTGGGTGAATTAGTATGAAAGTGATGGTGTGTTGTTGAATGTTGTGGGTGTGTACATGTGTATAGAATGCAATGAGTGGATGTAAGAGAAGCTGTGAGTGAGTGACTGGCGGGTGAATGAGTATGAATGTGATGGTGTATTTGTGAATGCTCTTTCCTTGCCTGTGTGGAGAATGCAATGGGTGGAGGTAAGAAAAGGTGCATGAGTGATGGTGTGTTTTTGAATGTTGTGGGTGGGTTCTGCCTGTGTAGAGAATGCAAGGAGTGGATATAAGAGAAGCTGCGAGTGAGTGACTGGTGCATGAATGAGAATGAAGGTGATGGTGTGTTTTTGAATGTGGTGGGTGTGTACGTGTGTATAGAATGCAATGAGTGGATGTAAGAGAAGCTGTGAGTGAGTGACTGGTGGGTGAATGAGTATGAATCTGATGCTGTATTTTCTTGAATGCTCTAGGTGGGTGGGTGGGACCTTGCCTGTGTGGAGAATGCAATGGGTGGAGGTAAGAAAGGGTGCAAGTGACTGGTTGGTGATTGAGTATGAAAGTGATGGTGTGTTTTTGAATATGGTGGGTGGGTGTGTACCTGTTTACAGAATGCACTGAGTGGATGTAAGAGAAAGTGCAAGTGACTGGTGGGTGAATGAGTATGAAGGTCAGGGTGTGTTTTTGAATGTTGTGGGTGGGTGTGTACCTGTGTAGAGAATGCAATGAATGGATAAAAGAGAAGGTGTGAGTGAGTGACTTTTGCGTGAATTAGTATGAAGGTGATGTGTGTTTTTGAATGTTGTGGGTGGGTGTGTGCCGGTGTAGAGAATGCAATGAGTGGATGTACAAAAGGGTGCAAGTGACTGGTGGCTGAACGAGTATGAAGGTCAGGGTGTGTTTTTGAATGTTGTGGGTGGGTGTGTACCTGTGTAGAGAATGCAATGAGTGGATAAAAGAGAAGGTGTGAGTGAGTGACTGGTGGAAAAATTAGTATGAAGGTGATGGTGTGTTTTTGAATGTTGTGGGTGGGTGTGTGCCTGTTTAGAGAATGCATTGAGTGGATGTAAGCAAAGGTGTGAGTCAGTGACTGGTGGCTGAACGAGTATGAAGGTAATATGTGTTTTTGAATGTTGTGGGTGGGTGTGTGCCTGTGTAGAGAATGCAATGAGTGGATGTAAGCAAAGCTGTGAGTGAGTGACTGGTGGGTGAATGAGTATGAATCCGATGGTGTATTTTCTTGAATGCTCTAGGTGGTTGGGTGGGACCTTGCCTGTGTGGAGAATGCAGTGGGTGGAGGTAAGAAAAGGTATATGAGTGAGTGACTGGTGGGTGTAATGAGTATGAAGGCGATGGTGTGTTTTTGAATGTTGTGGGTGGGTGTGTGCCGGTGTAGAGAATGCAATGAGTGGATGTACGAAAGGGTGCAAGTGACCGGTGGGTGATTGAGTATGAAAGTGATGGTGTGTTTTTGAATATGGTGGGTGGGTGTGTACCTGTGTAGAGAATGCAATGAGTGTATAAAAGAGAAGGTGTGAGTGAGTGACTTTTGCGTGAATGAGTATGAAGGTGATGTGTGTTTTTGAATGTTGTGGGTGGGTGTGTGCCTGTGTAGAGAATGCAATACATGGATGCAAGAGAAGGTGCAAGTAACCGGTGGGTGAATGAGTATGAAGGTGAAGGTGTGTTTTTGAATGTTGTGGGTGACTCTGTGCCTGGGTAGAGAATGCAATGAGTGGATGTAAGAGAAGGTGTGAGTGACTGGTGGAAAAATTAGTATGAAGGTGATGGTGTGTTTTTGAATGTTGTGGGTGGGTGTGTGCCTGTTTAGAGAATGCATTGAGTGGATGTAAGCAAAGGTGTGAGTCAGTGACTGGTGGGTGAACGAGTATGAAGGCAATATATGTTTTTGAATGTTGTGGGTGGGTGTGTGCCTGTGTATAGAATGCAATGAGTGGATGTAAGAGAAGATGCAAGTGACTGGTGGGTGAATGAGTATGAAGATGATGGTGTGTTTTTGAATGTTGTGGGTGGCTGTGGTGTGAATGTGTAGAGAATACAATGAGTGTATGTTTGGGAAGGTGTGAGTGAGCGACTGGTGGGTGAATGAGAATGAAGATGATGGTGTGTTTTTGAATGTTGTGGGTGGGTGGGTGTGTGTATGTGTAGAGAATGCAATGAGTGTATATAAGAGAAGGTGTGAGTGACTGACTTTTGCGTGAATTAGCATGAAGGTGATGAGTGTTTTTGAATGTTGTGGGTGGGTGTGTGCCTGTGTACAGAATGCAATACATGGATGTAAGAGAAAGTGCAAGTGACTGGTGGGTGAATGAGTATGAAGGTGATGGTGTGTTTTTGAATGTTGTGCGTGTGTGTGTGTGTCTGTGTAGAGAATGCAATGAGCGGATGCAAGAGAAGATGCAAGTGACTGGTGGGTGAATGAGTATGAAGATGATGGTGTGTTTTTGAATGTTGTGGGTGGCTGTGGTGTGAATGTGTAGAGAATACAATGAGTGTATGTTTGGGAAGGTGTGAGTGAGCGACTGGTGGGTGAATGAGAATGAAGATGATGGTGTGTTTTTGAATGTTGTGGGTGGGTGGGTGTGTGTATGTGTAGAGAATGCAATGAGTGTATATAAGAGAAGGTGTGAGTGACTGACTTTTGCGTGAATTAGCATGAAGGTGATGAGTGTTTTTGAATGTTGTGGGTGGGTGTGTGCCTGTGTAGAGAATGCAATACATGGATGTAAGAGAAAGTGCAAGTGACTGGTGGGTGAATGAGTATGAAGGTGATGGTGTATTTTTGAATGTTGTGGATGGGTGTGTGCCTGTGTACAGAATGCAATGAGTGGATAAAACAGAAGGTGTGAGTGAGTGACTTTTGCGTGAATTAGTATGAAGGTGATGTGTGTTTTTGAATGTTGTGGGTGGGTGTGTGCCTGTGTAGAGAATGCAATACATGGATGCAAGAGAAGGTGCAAATGACTGGTGGGTGAATGAGTATGAAGGTGATGGTGTGTTTTTGAATGGTGTGGGTGGGTGTGTGCCTGTGTAGAGAATGCATTGAGTGGATGTAAGCAAAGTTGTGAGTCAGTGACTGGTGGGTGAATGAGTATGAAGGTAATGTGTGTTTTTGAATGTTGCGGGAGGGTGTGTGCCTGTGTAGAGAATGCATTGAGTGGATGTAAGCGAAGTTGTGAGTCAGTGACTGGTGGGTGAATGAGTATGAAGGTAATGTGTGTTTTTGAATGTTGCGGGAGGGTGTGTGCCTGTGTAGAGAATGCAATGAGTGGATGTAAGAGAAAGTGCAAGTGACTGGTGGGTGAATGAGTATGAAGGTGATGGTGTGTTTTTGAATGTTGTGGATGGGTGTCTGCCTGTGTAGAGAATGCAATGAGTGGATGTAAGAGAAGGTGCAAGTGACTGGTGGCTGAATGAGTATGAAGTTGATGGTGTGTTTTTGAAGGTTGTGAGTGGGTGTGTGCCTGTGTAGAGAATGCAATGAGTGGATATAAGAGAAGGTGTGAGTGAGTGACTGGTGGGTGAATGAGTATGAATGTGATGGTGTGTTTTTGAATGTGGTTGGTGGGTGGGTGCTTGCCTGTGTGCAGAATGCAATGGGTGGAGGTAAGAAAAGGTGTATGAGTGAGTGACTGGTGGGTGAATGAGTATTCATGTGATGGTGTGTTTTGAATGTTCTGGGTGGATGTCTGCCTGTGTAGAGAATGCAATTGGTGGCTGTAAGAGAATATCTGAGTGAGTGACTGGTGGGTGAATGAGTATGAATGCAGTAGTGTGTATTTGAATGTTGTGTGTGTTGTGCATGAGTGGTAAATGCAGTGTGAATGAATGAATGTGAGTGGGGGTGTACGGGTGAGTGACCGGTGGGTGAAAGGGGATGCATATGTGTGTAATGCCCTGATAGACTGGGGATCCCTGCAGCATTTTTGATACATCCTTTATTGACTTTCCATGTTTTACTGGTATTTTTGGGTAGAGCCAAGTTCATCAGTGTCATTACCTGGCCAGAGTGACATTTTGGTGCCGTCAGTCTAGCCATAGCTTATTGTGCACATTTTGGTGCCGTCAGTCTAGCCATAGCTTATTGTGGTATGACATTTATTACTCTGCATCTTTACAAAAGCAAGCATCATAAGTAGTGTTACGTCACTAAACTGATGTTTTGGTGTAGCGGCCTGTATATCTTTTACAGTAGCATGACTTTTTTATTAACTGAGCATCTATGATGAATCAAACATGATAAGTGTTTCAATGTGTCTAGACTGGCTTCCATTGGAACCAGTTTGGACGTGTTTTCATATTGTGACCTCTCACATTTAATGGCCAAACCAACGGGAGTATTGTTCTTACATAGGAGTACTGGCATGTATTGGCAGAGCCAGTATTGTGCCCACTGCCAGTGATGATCCTATAAAAGAACATCTTAAAGCGAACATGAGTATGGTCTTATTTGGGAATATTAGCATATGTTGGTGGAGCCAGCATAGAAATGTATTGGCACAGCCACCACAAACATGTTTTTTACACTGGCATATATACCCGGGACCATCATGATAAGGTTCCATGTTTTAATATCCATGCAATAATATCGCCATACAAAAATATCACCCTCGCAACACCCATATTGTTTTTAAGGGAGCGGGGGACACCCCTGCAACTCCTGCTCCCAAAAACCCCAAATGTTATTCTCACTAAAAATATCGCCTATGGCTGTACCCGACTACCATATATACGCCGATATTTGTGGTGGGATAATATTACCTGATACCCATGAGAATGCATTGGGAAATGCCATGTGCATTTTGGTGACTTGCATCTATTGTACTTTTTCATGATTTACCCTACACTCTACAAAACAGATTTTTGGCCTTTTGCCCACATTTTCACAGAAAGTGTGCTGTGTAATGCGCCATTTTAACCCATTATTAAAAAAAAAAATCTTATGGGAGGGGGAAGAATACCCCCAACCTCCAAAATCATTTTTGTTAATTCGGGTTCCTTCGCTACACTCGGTCACTATCACATACTTGTGGCAAATATTTACACCCTCCAAAATATCAACTCAGCTGCCAGCAGTGGTGTCTGCCATATTTGTGGACCAGGCACCGCCCCCTTCTTTCTACGCTATGTAAAACATCAAAGCTTTGATTAAAAAAACATATTCACTTCTTTCACTTGAAGTAGTGCATGCCCCTTCCGCGGCATCACAATCATGTAGATTGCACACACGTGGTGGTCCCGACCAGCCCGGGGTGTGGCGGCCCTGTTCTTTGTTAAGAAGATTGGGGGTCCCAAATTGTGGGCTACACCATTGTCTGACAAAAGGGTAGTGTGCAGTGCACATCTTGAAATCTGCCAGTGAGTCCCCGGGTGAGAAGCAACTCGTGGGTGTTTTTAATTTAAAACAACTGTGCAGTGCCACAGATTTATGTGTGCAGCAATTATATTACATTAAATGGTGGGGGCTATTTAAGTCCTCTGGCCCCCAGTATTACACTTATATAATAAAAGCTATGGGGGGGCTTGGATATATTGAATGAACCTTTGCCAGTTATTATACTCCAGCAAAGCTAACATTATCAGGTGCACTCCCCTGTGTGTACACATACCAGTCCAATAGGTTTCTTCTGTCATAGTGGTAGCTGACTCATAGATACATTTATAACCAGGGAATGTTGTTGATACTAAATCCTGGCCAATTATTTAATTTTCATGACTTACTCATGCAGCACTTTGCTCCTGCATGGAAAGCAGCGCAAGTCTCCCTAGGTCAGTGCTTTTTTTGCTTGTTTAACACAGCAACACCACCGATAACAAGTATTTCTGTGTCCATTGGTCTATAGCTGTTTCATACACTAGCTGTAGCCTGCGTTAGAAATTTCAATTACCTGTTACAAGTACTGCATTATGTATGTTTTACATATAGACCCCATGTCCAATATGGAAAATGACATTCCCCAAATGTGTGATTGTGGACAAATCAGGCCTCCCTCTGTGCCTCGGTTCTTATATCTGGCTGAAAGCAGAGCGTCTGGAAACACAGGTAATAGAGGCATCTGAAAAAATGGAAAGTCGTTTGTTATCACTTCCCGTGATGTCACGTGGGGGTGGGGTCAAATGACATCACTTCCGGTGATGCCATCAGCGGAGTCAAGGTTCGTATGATGTCACTTCTGCTACCCCTGGCATTTTGGTGAAATGACATCCCTGAGGGCAGCCGACTCATTTTGTCCCTCAAAGCTTGGGACCCCACCTCCTGGCTTCTGACTTCTACTCACTATTGCTGCAACCTCTCAGGGTCTTCTCCCTCACTGCTTTCCTGTAATATATGCAAATAACTTTCTGCTTGAGTGTTTACCCCTATGCTGGCTCTCCACGCTTTTCATCCATGCATTTAAGTGTACATTCCTGTAAACGGTTGCAATTAATGATGTGCTTAAATATCGTCTGATGTTCCAATTCGATCGCATCCTTGAATATGCGCTTGATTGTGACATGGTGTGTGCATTGTATGCTTTCCCTGCGCTTTGAAGCAAACTGTCACTTTATAAAATAGTTAAATAAATATTCGAAGCTGAACGGTTGATTCTCCTGATGAATATATTCCAAATGATGAGGAGCTTGTCTGTTACTTTCCTAGAAAGATGTCCCCACAGTTTGTTAGGAGGCTTAACGTTCCACTTTAATTCCCTCCCCCAGCAGTTATCGTAATCAGCAATATTACAGGAGCAGTGGGTTCAGTTTCCAGCCGAGACACACAACTCTAAAATGGCCGCAGATGGTCTAATATCCTATTCGGCGCTGCTGAGGCAGTACCAGGAGAAATAAAAGCAAGAGCTGTTAACGGGAGCAGCGCAGAAGATAGCCCATCAGACAGAAAAGCTCTGTTCCATCTCGGCTCCCTTTTGTGGCGCGCATTTGCGGACAAGCAGAGTAGCAGCTCTGAATGAATATTGATAGGAAGGTCTAATGGACTACTATAAAAGAGATTGCCTAGGAGACAACAGTGAAAACCTCAGACAGAGAGCCTCGGCAACCGAACCTCAGGCCGAGAAACCCAGCAACCAAGACACAGGCTGGATTCAGGCCTCTCATTCGTTTCCGCTTTATCCTATCCCTATGTTTCTGTGCTCGCCTGAGGTCAGTGCACCCCCTGAATCACAGTCAGCAGTCGGTCTGTGACCGCCCGCGCCCCGACTCGACATGAGCCGGAGCATGGGCCCGCGATGAAGGCGCGCATTGTTCCCTAATCTATTCTCCAAAGGTCATCACTATTCATCTGTTTTTACTTTTGTTTGCCTTTTAGTTACTAAGTACTCACAATAGAAATGTGAGATTGGTATTCCTGGGAGCCTGTCTCGTTTAAAAAGATTATAAAAGGAGTTCATTTGTTATCATATCTCATTTCAATAGGTTCGATTATACGATAGTATCATGGTTATGCAGGCGGATAAAGTGTCCAAGAATATGTTGTTCATATCGACTCATTGTTATGTGTATTGGTTCTCACTCATACATTACTGGGGGCCCATTAGATACTGTATGCAGACAAGACAAGGGCCTATCTACACTTCCCAAAACAGGATTAAGACACACGCTAGGTTATTATGTGTTAAGTGCTTTGACATTTATTTGCAGGACTGCCTCACCTGTATGTTTAAGTGGACAGTGAGTGGGTAGCGATTGTTTCATATCTTACTTTTAACCTCTGGGTGCGTCCCCTGTACACAGCCAGATAGTTGTGCACTTTATAAGTCCCAACCACAATTCACCCAGACTATGGCCCATAAGGCGAAGTTCGACCAGGTGTCCACAACACAAGGCAATCTAATACCAAAACAAACTAACAGAAAAGAGGAAAGAGAAAAAGCGCAATGCATTACTCTGACATGATACAGAGAATAAAAGGCCGAGCAGCACAAACCATATGTCTTATAATTACCTTTAAATAAAATCCACTTTGAAATGGACATTTAAAAAGGAACTGCTTTTGCAGTAAATACATGATGTACCAAGACGAATGTGGGATAAGCACACAGTCATTTTCATCAACTCATAAGATGCTTGAACTGTGCAATCAAGAACATGGTGAGTAACTATAACGTGTACCTTTTTTGGAATGCCATCTTCCAAGCTGTAAAAGCCTTAGCTTTTTTTAAAAATTAATAATATGATGCAGGTTATTCTGTTTCTGGAAGTGAGATCTGCTGATCAGGTCCCACTTGCATAATGCTCAATGTCAAAATCATAGTTCATTCATGTGCCTTTGCTATGACCATCTCCTGATATCTACAGCAACTGCTCTGCAGTGGCAGCTGGGCAGGTTCAAAGGTCACATGCTCATTCCTGATAGTTACTGGAACACAAAGTTCCAACAGGTAGAGGTGGTCCAACAGACATTTGGTGAACAGATGTCCGGTGTTGCAAGAATTGTGAATAGAGGCCTTTGGCAATTTTGTACACCGAATGGCTTCACTGAATGAAGACTCATTTTGGCATTATGTTCTAAAAGGAACTGTGACACCACTTTTGATAAGAACTGGTGTATTCTTGAAAAATGTGGATTTGTATGCTTGACACCATGAATTCTAAATTATTTTCTAACTAATAACACCATGAATTATTGATTGTACTGTACATATCACACTGATTTATTAATGTATTTAATGTTTTGATACGATTGTATAAGGTTTAACCAAACCATGTACAGATAAATTTCAATGAAAAAAGAGGTATTTTTTCATTGTCTGCACTTAGAATTCAAAACATAATTATGCATCCTAGTCAGCCTGGTGGCACATTAAACTGCAAATGTAAGCCATGACTGGTTATGGTATGGTGGCTTCTGGGGGCCAGAGCATTATATACCCACAACATTTGGATGTCATATTGTTGACTACTTGGTGAGCAGTGATCCAGCTATGACAGGGCTGGTGTGTATTAGCTGTCTGACTTGCATGTCTCCACAACAGCCATGTGGGACAATGACCTGGAAGCTGCTCTTTGATCCCCTGTGGAAGGATGACACTGTCCTCCCAGGACAAAGGAACACCCCCCTGACATATCAAAGCCACTCTCACACAGAATGATGGTCACTGGAGTCCCTTTAAAGTAAGCAGAAATGGGTAGGGGATGGCGTTAAAGTAGCCAGAAGAAAGTGATGGGTCGAGAGAGATTTCAATAACATGGATTCTGCTAGGACTCCCTTAACTTTCTTTGCACTCCCCAAGTCATGTAGACAAGGCAGCCTGGATTGGACCCATGCCAACAACCTTGTTTTGGATCAATCAACTTTTTCATTTGGCCTTTGTAAGGGCAAGGAACTATGTCCTTAGTTGATTCCTTTTTGGACTCTCAGAAGAAGAAGGATTCACTGGAACTCTGTTGGGAATGTAGTCTATTCAAAGAACTATGCCATAGAGGGCAAGACACAAAGCTACAAGGCAGAGGCAAGCTCTGCTCTCTTTGCATCCCGATGGCACATTTGGGATAACCAGCTGACTGGACCAGGCCTAATGCAACTGAGACACTGGTACACGGGACTCTGCTCACTGCAGGTGGAAGAACCCGACAAGTGTGCTCTTCAACCATCCTTTCTGAGTGGTGCAGAAACAAAGGACTCACTTGATCCATGGAGATCCTGGATTGGGTCTCCCTAGACACCAGAAGCCAAGGAGCAGATCTATATCATGTTTTACAGCTTCAATTCATTTTTTTTGAGCTGTCTCAAATGTGATGTATGATTTTCGGGCTTCCCTGAGCAGCAGGAGCTTCTTCGGAGCTCAATGCTTTCTGGTCTGTCTGATCACGCCTTTCAGTCGATTCAAACCTTCACATCTTGCTGTTGGACCTCTTCGAATGCAACTCATTTGAGATGGTGACTTGACCCATCATTTTCCTGCGTTTCCCCTGGTTAAGCCAATCATTGCTGCAGAGACCACACTACACTGTTGGACCGCTTCAAGCTGACTCAACCTGTCTCAATGCCCATGATCTACTGGCACCATTGATTCAAAATGCCTCAATGCTGACTTGGTCCAGTAAAAGTTCCAAGAAGCCCAGCTTGATGCTGTTGAGTGTCAAAGGCAAGAGATACATGTTTCTTGAAGAGGCAGTCTCCCTCGGGTCCACCTTACAGGACCTTAGTGACTTTGAAGCTCCCTTTCTTTGCCTTTGATCGGACCTATCCATAAACATTGACATGCTTCTGAAATCTTTTTCCTGAGTACCCCTGTCTATGAACACAGACTGCCCTTTTATTCTCACAGTCTGCATTCTCTGTGTTTCATCTGTAGGGGTGGGTTGCTAGTGTTTTTAATTAGTTGTCTGCATTCTTACTTTTTATTTACGCTCCTTTTTTATAGAACCTTGGTTGGCAATTCTTTTCTTTTGTTACCACCGTACTAATGTCGCTTGTGCTGCAACTGCTGTACCAGCTCACACCTCTTCTGAAGAGAATAGCCTGCCCACAACCCAGGTTACCAAAAGAGGAGAAGGAGGTATAACTGTTAGGGTGTGTATCTTTCACCTTTATGTTTGGGATCACTCCTGGTCTAGTAGTAGCATGGGGCTGAGGAGGGGTTTCGGACACTAGTCGTCCCTGTAGACCTGCAGAGTCATTTTGTCAAAGTGTGATGTAAAGAGAACACTACTGTTGTCCGCTATTTCTGAAAAATCTCCATATTTCAGTGCCTTTTTGCTCCCTAGTTTCTTGACACAATGTAAAACATGAAACAAGAATTATTTCAAGAGAACCTATTACAATTTCAACCCCTTGCTGAATTATAATCGCTTCAGTACAGTAAAGATTTTGGGCCATGAAATTTAGTCTCATTAGACATATAACTTAACACTTCAGAATGGAAAGGAATGTATCAATAATGCCCGTTGATAAGGCAAGCTAAGTCATCTGCCCAAGGGTGACATTTTCATTAGTTTTTTTGGTTTTGGTAGTGCAGCTCCAGATACACAGAGCAGTGCAGCGCATTGCACGGCAGCTTATTTTCACTAGAGTATCTCGGACATGAGATGCTGTACATTAACCTCTTAAGTGCTGTGGACGAGTATGCGCGTCCTATTTGCATAGACATGCATAATAGCCAGGCAGTTATTAAACAGTGTGCTGCATGTCCAGGTTAAGAGCCAATTGCAACAACAGGCATTTCCAAAGCCACGGGTTTGGCCTTTGTGTCATCTAGGCAATGGAAGGTTTGATGTCGTGTTAGGCAGGTTTCAAGCTCACACAAAATGCAGGTTATGATACCTTTTTTGGACTAATTGTTAGTCCAGTTGGTCAGTTTATCTAATAAAAGCTATCACAACCTGCTACTACCTGGCCACATGGTGGCAACAGCGGGAAATTGTGTGATAATTTAGGCACATGATAGCAGTGTTTGGCAAAGGCCTAAGACCTACAACTAAGCCACATCTGTTGGATTTGTCAATGCTTGTTTTTAGCAGGACCTCTGCATAAGGAACATATACAAATCAAGTGGCTGAAGGCATACTTGTTTAAGACATTATTATTACACCGGAAGAGCATTTACAGCTGCATGTAAGCTACTGACTCTCAGCAGAAAACTTAGAAATATCACCAGAAGGCCAAAGTTAGATCTCCTTGTGTGATAGTGTTAGCTCAAACATATCCCTGGAGTATGTGTTTTGGAAGTAAAGGGGAAACTGGCACATGGGAATGGCCATAAGGATTAACATGACCATGGGCAGTCAACAGGTGGGTAAATACCCAAACAATATCCACAAGCTGTGTGTCCTCACTTTACATCCTCTTCCTAACGGTAGTCCAATGCAATAGTTTCAGTTCATAGCGGGCTTAAGCGCCACCTACTAGTCAAAACTAACCAATATGAAATGCATTCATGGGGCCGGAGTATGCAATTGGAACACTGCACAGTTAGGGTTTACTTCTAATTTCAATACACATATATATATATTCAGTGAAAAAACTTTGTTAAAGGGACGTTATGGTTCAAAGTAAAACCGAAAAACCCCTGAAATTCGGCAGTTATGGTAAGATAAGCAACCATAAATCGCGCCACCGTGCACTGCTAACACTAACACCCAGGACATCAAAGATGACATCACAAATGTCATTGATGACATCACTGATGACATCACATGTCTGGCCCTCCCTTTTTTCCCTTTACTGACATATCTAGGCCTAATAGTTTTCTTCAGTAACAGTCAGGAAGTAAAAATTGAAAAGGTACTATATTTGTAGACTTAGGGTCAAGTCACATCATATGAAACATATACATAGCGGAAGACACAGGCTTGAAAGAGAGCAATCCTTTCTGTGCATGAAGATAATCATTAGGGTTATCAGCACTTTCATATAGTTTTATTTTTATTACTCTACCTTCCTTGTATATGCTCATATATGTATACATTATACTCACTCTCCTTTCCTTTGGGTGCAGTCACATCATGTGATAGACATTCATATGGTAAGTAGCAGCTTTGAAACATAGCAATAGTTTCTCTGCATAAAGACAATCAGGTTATTAACTCTTCTGCTACTACTTCTGCTTTTTTGTTCACTTCACTGTCCCTGTATATACTCATATTTGTATGTGTTGTTGTCTCTTTGTGTTTTGTCTTTAATAATTATGTATTAAGTGGGTTTTATTATCTACTTATTACATGTTTCACAGTACGCAAAACTCTAATAAGAAAGCAGTTATCATTTCACTATTCATCATGGCAAGATTATGAATATGGCACCTTCATCATGTATGCTGCACACACTGCCTATGTTTCTGCATGAGTAGCTTAGTATACTGGATAGAACTTCATAATAGAATGCTATTTATATCAATGCATTGCTTAATGCACTAATTAGCTCATGATATTTATCCCAATGATCCTTGACAGTTTTTGGTCAGCATTATAAGAATCCCCTGTACAGAGTTTTTATGAAAAGTAAATGCACATGTGATGTCATCAGTGATGTCATCAATGACATTTGTGATGTCATCTTTGATGTCCTGGGTGTTAGTGTTAGCAGTGCACGGTGGCGCGAGTTATGGTTGCTTATCTTACCATAACTGCCGAATTTCAGGGGTTTTTCGGTTTTACTTTGAACCATAACGTCCCTTAAACAAAGTTTTTTCACTGAATTTCATAGGTTTTTAGTAGCGAAACTTAACCATAACGTCCCTTTAACAAAGTTTTTTTTACTGAATTTCATAAGTTTTAAGTAGCACAACTTAACCATAATATCCCTGACTTTAAATACATGTAACATAGAACATACTGAACCCCTAGCCAGTGATTTTGATGTCCGCGGACTACCGCCATGAACGCGGACATATCGAAAATCTGAGCGTGGTGAATGTAAATTTAAATAGTGTGCCCCATTTCACCTTTGAGGTTGGCTCTGAAAAGAGCCGTTTTTTTTTGTTTTTTCTGCAGATGCTTGACAGACACCTGTTATTTTGTATTTTTTTTCTTCTTTTTTTCTTACTTTACTCCTAAAATCTTCACATAACCTTCTTCAAAGCAACCCTTACATTCCAAAACAGCATGGCATTTCCCATAAAAGATAAGGAAATGCCATCTTCTTTAAAATAAACAGCATTACTTGAATCAATATTATCATTATTACAGAAGAACATACCAGCTCTAAGCATGAAGGCACACATGCCTCGGTTGATTACACACCTAGCATTGTTTTGCTGAGGACAAAAAACTGAACTATTGTCCCATATTGCCCTAGGTAATAATCCAGAAAACATTACCTTGGCATTTGGAAGGATGTTCATTACTGCTTGAACCAAGTGTTCCAAATCTGCCAACAAAGTAGGGGCACTGACATAGCCCAAACGGAAAGCACCATACTGCAAAACTACCACATGGGGACTGTTGATCCTGCCCATATCTTCACAAACTTGTACAAGTCACTGCACATTGCAATCAGGCACAGTACTCCACACAACCTCCACTCCTTTAACATCAAAATTCTTTGCAACATGCCTGCATTGAGCATACTGTTGTAAACCATGCACAAACATATCTCCGAGCACCAACACCCTGACTTTCTCCACTTCTGCCATCTTCACTACGCACAGTCTCTTTCAACACAAATCCACAACCTCAACATCTGATTGGCTGATCCCTACAGTCTTCTTTCCATGCTGGATTTGCTTGAAAACCCCGGATGTAGCACGCCCTGTCCACGGACAGCTGCGGTGTCTGCGGACCGCGTAACTCTTGGACAGTCCTTCTACCATTTCCACTTCACTCTCGGTGCCATTCCCTCATTGCATGCAGCTAAGCAGTCACACAATACGGAGAACATCCTCAGAACACCCCCATTTTGTTTATTTTCGAACATTTCAGGACACCGCGAGTGTTCGTATAACACAAGCAACTTGCCAGCGAACAATACGGACAATGTCCTCAGAACACCCCCATTTTTTTTATGTACGAACATTTCAGGACACCGCAAGTGTTCTTCTGGCTCACCCTTTTTTCTTTTGCTGACATATCTAGGCCACATGGTTTTCTTCAGTAACAGTCAGAAACTAAAAATTGTATTTTATTTGTAGACGTATCCTACAAGTAGGTTCTTATAGTAATTCCCTTAGAGTGCAGTCACATCAAATGAAACATATACATAGAGGAAGACACAAGCTTTAAAGACAGCATTATTTTCAAGCAAATAAATGATGATTTCTCTGTTTCAAAGCTGCTATTTACCCTATGTATATGTATATTGGTATGTGTTCTTGTCTCTTTCTGTTTTCTCTATAGTAATGCAATTATGTAATACATGGTTTTGATTAGCTACTTATTACATATTTCACAGTACACAAAAATCTATTAAGAAAACAATTATCATTTCATTATTCAACATATTAACATTACGGATATTATACCTTCATCTTGTACGCTGCACACAATGCTATGTTTCTGCATTAGTAGCTTAGTATACTAGATAGAACCCCATAATAGAATGCTATTTATATCAATGCATCGTTCAAAGCACTAATTAGGGTATGATATTTATTGCAATGATCCTTGACACTTTTTTCGCAACATTATAATAAGAATCCCTTGTACACATATTTCATGAAAAGTACATACACATGTGATGTCATCAGTGATGTCATCAATTAGATTTGTGATGTCATCTTTGATGTCCTGGGTGTTAGTCTTAGCAGTGCACGGTGGTGGCGCGAGTTATGGTTGCTTAGCTTACCATAACTGGTGAATTTCAGGGGTTTTTCGGTCGTTCCTTTAACAAAGTTTTTTTATTAGCACGCAAACAATATACAAAGATGGAGTGTAAAAAGCAATTTCTCAGAGATGGCTGTACACAGAATGTTGCAAACTAAGAATTTATGGTTGTTTACAGAGAAGGTCAGCTGCTTCCATTTTTTGCTTGCGTGCCGAAGAGGCCCACAACTCGCACTATAAGGTTCTATTGTTTTTTGACCTTGACAGACAGGGATCGTGCTAAAAGACTTCTTTTGAAGGAGTGTTGCAAAAACGTAAGACATGATAAGGATGAAATTTCTGAAATGAAACCACTTTTATATATTATATCACTATGAGAAAGACCGTTGGCACAGACAGAGTCGTATTTTTGGACTGCACTATGCTTAGACAATGGAAAATGCCAATATATTGTAAGTAACCCTTTAGATTATTTTATACCAGAATATAATAAGAATAGCGTGGCGTTAAAGCCCGGTTAAATTGTACTTGTTCATTCAATGTGGCATAGTGTTTTTTACTGCGCACTATCACCGCCGAATTGGTCCCCTGTTGCTTAGAGGGCTCTGAAAAAGGCAGAGGACAGAGGGTGGGTTATAGGAATAAGTTAACATACCCTGTTGCACTATCCTCGCTAGCAAATAGTTTCACGCCCTAATAAATAAAATGAATATTTTTAATGAAGATCGGCCGGTGAGACTAATTTATGTTTTTTAAAACAGGTTTGTCCTTCCGTACTGTCAATGCCACGATTTTCAGAACCCGGCCGACGGATTTTTTAACTGCCAGGTGCAGCTACTTCTAAACAACTTCATGACCCTCACCATTTTATGGGACAATCTCCAAGGACCAATATGCCTTTACGCAGTACTAGCGGCTAGAAGCAACATACCAACCATTATGGTGGTCTAATGCCTCGTTGTTGGAACAGCCTTCCGATTATCAGTGCGACCATAGTGCTTCTTTTATCATAAACCAACACCCTGTGTACCGCAAAGGAACAGCGCGTGACTCAAGATGAACTTTTGCGGATCGACAGCAAAGATAAATGCAAATCGCTGAATATTCTCTAAACACTTGATGTCAAATAAAAGTACTTTACGAAATGTACAATCTTGCTGTTTGCTTTTAAATCACAGTTTCATATTCCGAATTGTGGCGCGCTGTGTTGTGAGATGATCTGTGTTGTTTTCCGGGTTCTGTGTAAAGTCTCGTAGGACTGGAGACGACTGGGCCTTACGCGGTACTAGCGGCTAGAAGCAACATACCAACCATTATGGTGGTCTAATGCCTCGTTGTTGGAACAGACTTCCGATTATTAGTGCGACCATAGTGCTTCTTTTATCATAAACCAACACCCTGTGTACCGCAAAGGAACAGTGCGTGACTCAAGATGAACTTTTGCGGATCGACAGCAAAGACAAATGCAAATCGCTGAATATTCTCTAAACATTTGATGTCAAATAAAAGTACTTTACGAAATGTACAATCTTGCTGTTTGCTTTTAAATCACAGTTTCATATTCCGAATTGTGGCGCGCTGTGTTGTGAGATGATCTGTGTTGTTTTCCGGGTTCTGTGTAAAGTCTCGTAGGACTGGAGACGACTGGGCCTTACGCGGTACTAGCGGCTAGAAGCAACATACCAACCATTATGGTGGTCTAATGCCTCGTTGTTGGAACAGACTTCCGATTATTAGTGCGACCATAGTGCTTCTTTTATCATAAACCAACACCCTGTGTACCGCAAAGGAACAGTGCGTGACTCAAGATGAACTTTTGCGGATCGACAGCAAAGACAAATGCAAATCGCTGAATATTCTCTAAACACTTGATGTCAAATAAAAGTACTTTACGAAATGTACAATCTTGCTGTTTGCTTTTACATCACAGTTTCATATTCCGAATTGTGGCGCGCTGTGTTGTGAGATGATCTGTGCTGTTTTCCGGGTTCTGTGTAAAGTCTCGTAGGACTGGAGACGACTGGGCCTTACGCGGTACTAGCGGCTAGAAGCAACATACCAACCATTATGGTGGTCTAATGCCTCGTTGTTGGAACAGACTTCCGATTATTAGTGCGACCATAGTGCTTCTTTTATCATAAACCAACACCCTGTGTACCGCAAAGGAACAGTGCGTGACTCAAGATGAACTTTTGCGGATCGACAGCAAAGACAAATGCAAATCGCTGAATATTCTCTAAACATTTGATGTCAAATAAAAGTACTTTACGAAATGTAAAATCTTGCTGTTTGCTTTTAAATCACAGTTTCATATTCCGAATTGTTGCGCGCTGTGTTGTGAGATGATCTGTGTTGTTTTCCGGGTTCTGTGTAAAGTCGCGTAGGACTGGAGACGACTGGGCGCGTTTGGCTACGCACCCTGTACCGTCACGGAGAGGGACGGGGAATATGAATGCTTTGATAATGTCAGGCTTAGGGGTGGGAGATATGATTTAATGTCGTAAAAGCAGGTCAGCCAGGTCGATGGGGCAAGTGATAGGATTATCACATAATGTCGATGCACAGCAGCCTGATTTATCGTTTGTTTAGTGGACAAAAAGTCGGGTAAGGGCCATAGGAAATTGTAATGTCAACGGACATAAGGAGGGTTCTTAGAACACTTTTAACCTGACAACGAACAATACGAACATCGTTCTCAGAACACCCCCATTTTGTCTAATTGCAAACATTACCTCCACGTCCACTCTTCCTCGTCCCAGTACTTACTTCATGAAGCCCCTGCCTCCGACACAGGACCTTCTTCTATTTCTTTAAATTCCTATAACTCCTCACCCACATCCACATCACTCAGTTTCATATTACCAAGCTGGAGCATGGGACTTTCCCCGCAGGGAAGGTGAGGAGGGTTGTCAGTACTGTGACGAGGAAGAGTAGGACTAGGAGTAATTAAGATTACCAGTAAGTAATCAGAGCATTTCAGGACACCGTGAGTGTTCTTAGAACACATTCAACTTGCCAGAGTACAATACGGACAACGTCCTCAGGACACCCCCATTTTGTTTATGTACGAACATTTGAGGACACCGCGAGTGTTCTTAGCTCAATTTTAGCTTGCTTGCAAACAAAACGGACACATACTCCATCCTCAGAACACCCCACCATTTAGTTTATATAGAACATTTCAGAACAGCCGTGTTGTCCGCAGACAAATCGAACAAAACAAAAGTGTCTAGCATATAAAAAAAACAGAACATTGAACCTATCTCATACTCCCCCACCCTCCCCAAACACTCTTACACACCAACACACTCCACTAAATACAATTTTTAATCCAAGTTTTACCGCGCTGTCCGTGGTCATCCGCGAATGCAAGATGGCGGGCGCCACAGAAAATCTGACGCGCTTCACGCACCACACCGTCCAATCAGCGAACACATTGCATGTCCGCAGACATCACGCAAGCCGCTCGGCCAATCAGGGCATTGTCCGCAGAGCGAACCGGGAAGTCCGTCCGTGGAGCGAACGGCGATATCACTAATTTTTTTGCCTTACATTTTGGTCATTTTAAAAAAAAAATACTGGACGGATTTACACTGGACCAAGCCCCCGCTCCTGCCGCAAATTTGGTGTAAATCCGTCCAGCGGTTTGGGCTGTAGGCATGCGCAAAGTTTTTTCCCATTAGGTCTATGGTTTTGGAACCCCCCCTATAACTTTGCCCCCCCTGGACGAATCCTCACCAAACTTTGCAAAAAAATTCAGAGTGGGCCATATACTTTTGCAAAGTTTGGTGAGGATTCGTCCAGGGGGAGCGAAGTTATAAGCCGCCCAAAAAGTGCTCTTCCTATGGAAACACCAACTTAACCATAACTACATGGACACTACCGCATCCATGTAATATATATTCAGTGAAAAAAACATTCTTAAAGGGACGTTATGGTTCCAAGTAAAACCAAAAAACCCTTGAAATTCGCCAGTTATGGTAAGCTAAGCAACTATAACTCATGCCACCACCGTGCACTGCTCAGACTAACACCCAGGACATCAAAGATGACATCACAAATGACATTGATGACATCACTGATGACATCACATGTCTGGCTCCCCCTTTTTTCCTTTACTGACATATCTAGGCCACATGGTTTTCTTCAGTAACAGTCAGGAATTAAAAGTGGAAAAGGTAGTATATTTGTAGACTTATCCTTCAGGTATGTTCTTACAATAATTCCCTTAGGGTCCAGTCATATAATATGAAACATATACATAGTGGAAGACACAAGCTTGAAAGACAGCAATCCTTTCTATGCATTAAAATAATCAGTACAGTTGTCAGCACTTTCTGATAGTTCTGTTGTTTTTTAGTACTGTACTTTCCCTGTATATGCTCCTATTTTTATATCTTGTATTCACACTACTTTCCTTAGAGTCCAGGCACATCATGTGATATATATATACATAGAGTAAGTAGCAGCTTTGAAACAGAGCAATCATTTCTCTGCATAAAGGTAATCAGTTAGGTTATGAACACTTTTTTCTACTACTGCTGTTTTTTTTCTTACTTCAATTTCCTTGTACATACTCATATTTGTATGCAGTGTTCTCTCTTTGTGTTTTGTCTACAATAATGCAATTATGTAGAAAAGTGGGTTTTATTATCTACTTATCACATGTTTCACAGTATGCTAAAGTCTAATAAGAAAACAGTTATCATTTCACTATTCAACATGGCAAGCTTATAAATATTGCACCTCCATCATGTATGCTGCACACAATGCCTATGTTTCTACATGAGCACCTTAGTATACTGGATGGACTAATTAGCACTTGATATTTATTACAATGATCCTTGACACTTTTTTTATTAACATTACAATAAGAAACCCTTGTACAGACTTTTCATGAAAGGTAAATGCACATGTGATGTCATCAGTGATGTCATCACTGACATTTGTGATGTCATCTTTGATGTCCTGGGTGTTAGTCTTAGCAGTGCACGGTAGTGGCGCGAGTTATGGTTGCTTAGCTTACCATAACGGGTGAATTTCAAGGGTTTTTCGGTTTTACTTGGAACCATAAAGTCCCTTTACAACGTTTTTTTCACTGAATTTCATAGGTTTTTAGTAGCGCAACTTAATCATAACGTCCCTTTAACAAAGTTTTTTCACTGAATTTCATAGCTTTTTAGTAGCGCAACTTAACCATAACATCCCTTTAACAAAGTTTTTTCACTGAATTTCATAGGTTTTTAGTAGCGCAACTTAACAATAAAACCTTTGACTTTATGTACATGTAATATGGAACATACTGAACCTCTTCTACTGAACTTGATGTCTGCGAACTCTTTTAATGTCCGCAGACATGTTCGGAGAACGGTACCACTACCTAAAAACTCTGGGAGGGTATGTTTGATTGTTATATCATAACATAGGAACATTTAACAAATTCAAAAAGCAGGATACATACACATTATATGTAGTAATAAAATAAGAAATGTAAGCCATATATGTAACACACTAACCATTCATTTAAATAAAATATGTTCTAAAATGGAATATACCAGAAGAAGATAAATTAGCTTCCAACATAATTACCTCACAGACACTACAGAACTAAGAACAAGACCAGAACATATCTTACCTGAAATAGTAAGTGTACTTCATTATACTCATATATTTATAAACTTTCTGTATTGTATAAAAAAATGTATTATCTTTTTTTTCTCTCACGGAAATGTCAAGTACTCTGGAATGTCTAGAGGAGCATTTCCCACATGAGGAAATGTCACAAGATAGTGAAACTAATGGTAAACACTTTACAATATATACCATTTAATTATTATTATTTTATATAAATTTAACATATATATTTTTTTTGTACAGAGCATACCAAAATAGAAAATACCTCTGAAGAAACTGTTATGGATAACACGCTTGACAGCATAAAAGAAAAAATGGATTTATTGTTGATCAATTTTAATAATTTGAAAACCTTTGTTGAAGATCATTTTAAAACAAAAACCTCATACTATTGCCCCACATGTACTTGTCCCCCTCACCATATCCCAGTCAATTATGCCCAAACCCTCTCCATAACCCAAAATGTTTTGATGAGACTTCCATCCCTTCTTCACCTGATACCAATCATGTTGAAACCCCTAATTCTCCTGTTTTTGTTTCCGTTTCTGCCTCACCTTCTCTGTCATAAATTATTAATATATGTTAAATAAAGTTACATTTTTATATTGTGTTGTAATTAGTTTCCGTTTAAAAAAAAAAAACAATGTAGGTGTCCGCGGACAGCGCCGATGTTCTGAAATGTTCGTAAATAAACGAAAATGGAGGTGTCCTGAAGAACACTATACCTGTCCGTACTGTTCGCTAGCAAGTTGAAACTGTTCTAGAACAAACGCGGTGTCCTGAAATGTTCGTAAAGAAACAAAAATTAAAGTGTCCTGAAGAAAACTATACCTGTCCGTAGTGTTCGCTAGCAAGTTGAAACTGTTCTAAGAACACAATTGATGTCCTGAAATGTTCGTAAATAAACAAAAATAGATGTGTCCTGAAGAACACTATACCTGTCCGTACTTTTCGCTAGCAAGTTGAAACTGTTCTAAGAACACACGCAATGTCCTAAAATGGTCATAAAGTAACGAAAATTAAAGTGTCCTAAAGAACACTATACCTGTCCGTAGTGTTCGCTAGCAAGTTGAAACTGTTCTAGAACACACGCGGTGTCCACAAATGTTCGTTTGATGTGTGACACACTTTTAATTACTTCAGGACCCGAACAGTGTCCGTAGAACATCAACGCGCATGCGCAAACCAATGTCCGTCCATTTGGTGTCCTGCAGACAGGCGCTTCCTTCGCGGACATGTTTGCGAAGGGATCATGTGACCGCACCCACGCTAATCGCGTGTTCTGAATGCGGACACTGTTCGTGTCCCCGAACAATTTAAAAGTACATTTTCAAGTAATCCACAATATTTTTCAATAAAAACTCACCATAGCACAAGTCCCACATACTAATCAGGAGTTTCTACATACTTTTTGAAACTTTTTGAACCTTTTTTTGTATTCAATCTGTCCACGGACAGCGCACATGTCCACGAACCGCATACAAGCACCCCTATAAAAGACCACGCCCTAGAGCTTATTCTCATTGTGTTTCTGGCTAGTCTTCAGAGCACAGCTATTTTTCCTGCAACTTGCAGATTACACCATCGAGATGGCATCCCTGGCTGCACTACTGCCAACTGGTGCTGCACCTGCTTCAGCACCACCCCCACCCTCTCCACCACCACCACCTTCCCATGGGCCTGAAGAGGGGAACGGGAGTGAAGATGCAGAGGAGGAAGAAGAGGATGACGAGAATGAGGTAGAGGAAATCCCTACTACCCGCACTAGGCGTGAGTCTTGTGTGTGGCGGTTGTTTACCATTCATGAAAATGGTCCTAAGGCTCGTGTGAACCGTGTCACCTGCAATGAGTGCAAAATGATACTCAGTCGCGGGAGGCACGGTTCGTACAGCTTTGGGACCACTACCATGAAGCGACACCTGAGGTCATTTCACTCTTGGGCTATTCGCAAGGTTGTACCTTGCGAAGAACGTAGTAGGTTGATTTCCTCTACTTCATCCTCCGTTTCTGATCCTGTCACCACAAGGACCACCTCTGTGGGACAGCGTCTTCCTCAAGCTGCCTCACAGGCCATACAGAATTCTGATGACCCTTACCTTTCGAGGGTCACAGTTGTATGTATGTACTGTGACACAGTACTCTGCAGGAGGGAGCGACTTCGCAGTGCTTTTGAGACTATCGTCTCAGAGCATGAGAAGACCTGCTCACTACCCAAATAAAACCCACTCTTCATCTTCCTCTCGCAGCTCGCCCTTTCTTATCCCTGTGGTTGGTGTCCCCCCCTTTACCCTCCTTTCCCCTCCTCTCCTACTTTGTCGTGTATAAAAAACCAAAAAAATATAAAATAACAAAAATCAAAAAAAAAATAAGGCTCTTTTCAGAGCCGCCTTTCACAGTTAAAAAATAGAAGTGAAAATAAATGAAGCAGGGCCCTTTGTATTTTTAGAAGTCCGCAGACAGTCCGTGAACATCTAAAAAATTGGGTTGCTAACCTATCATAACCATTGCAATTTTCTCTGGGGGGAAGTGGTGGCTCTGAAAAGAGCCTTTGGGAGATGTTTGTATTTCAAAAATTATAAATACTTAACACCTACTTCAAAATGGATGCTGTAATTCTAAAAAAAGGTCGCAATTTTTTTTTTTCCTTTCTCAGAAAAATCTGATTGCCACCATAAGTAAGATGGACTCCATCTCTGCGAAAAAAATATGTACTACGAAACATAATATTTTCATTGTGAAAAGAGGACATGACAAAATCTCTTAGAAAGGCACAAACAGCCTTATTGACATTGCGCCTTGCTTTTTCCATTTGTGGACCAAATGAAGAAGAACGAAGCCACATTTGTCTCTGCGCAATCCGTGAAAATATTACTTAAGAATTAGGAAACATGTCCATAACCTTCCCAAGTCCTTCTTTCATAGCAAATTGCAAAGAAATTCCAGACACATGTCCTAAACTGTTCCCTCCACAATGAATTACAATTATGTCTGGATGTTGATCTGTCTCCAAAGTAGCACATAGAGGTAGCAAGTCCAACCACTTCATTCCACGTACTCCATGCCAATGTACTTCCACTTGTGGAAGTCCAAGATCTACAGCTACTCCACAGCTTTCTGCATGCACCTTCAACCAATGTATCCACGAATCTCCCCAAATCCAAACAATCTGTTTTCTGAAACACACAGCCATAGCTATCTGTTGTTCTCTCAGCAAAAGGAGTATCTGAGAAACTCTCTCCTGGCACAACACACCCACTAAACTTTCCTGACCAATCCCTTTCAGTGCTCATTCTCATTTGCATGACTTCTGAACCCAAAAATCCCCAGATGTAACATGCGATGTCCGCGAACTACCGCCATGTCTGCAGACATATCGTAACATGAACAGCCCTTCTACCATTTCCAGTTCACTCTCTGTGCCATTCCCTAATTGGATGTAGCTAAGAAGTCACATGACCATCCACCAATCACATTCAAGACCTCTACATCTAACTGCATCATCATAGATCAGCACTTCAAATGTATTGTGAATCTCTCTGAGTACAAGTGTCATATCATTGGCAAGCACCTGCTACAAGAAAAATTGTACAAGTCTCCAAGATTTCTACTTGCAGCTCCATGCATATCCATATGCATGAAGACAAACTACAGGTATGCATATTTTCTGTACAGTACATGAACCCATTTTCAAACTGACTTAATATTTATTTATTTATTTATTTAATTAATTACTTTAATTTAAGCATGACATTGAGGCACTATTACCTGGAAGAGCTTAGTTATAGAAATAATGGTATTCAGTGTTACATTATGCATTTCAGAAGACAAAGTAAAAATATTTAGTTTGCTACAGTTAGTCATTGCAATACAATTTGTTCATTAAGAACATATCATATGTATTGAACTGGTGTGACATATCTTATGTAAATAAGATAGTTATAATGGTTTTGAGGAAGGCTCTGAGGATTTCAATTAAATAAATCAATGTCTAAATTAAAAACAGTGCTATATACAAACAAAATTACTAATACAGTTGCAGTGAAGACCATTCTCCTGAAAAGAAGCAGCCGAATTTGAAGAACAAAGAAGAAAATAGAGATTGTGCACCATTCTGTCCAAAAATCCCCATGTCTTAAACAGCAATTTACAGCCAGTATGGCCCACAAATTCCTATTTTTGGACACACAAATTACCCAACTCAACCACTAGAATTTTGATATTATAGAACAAACAACTGTTTTAATTGTATACATTAGATGTACTATTTGTACTTCTCTACACCACTAGCTTACTTTTTTCTGTCATCTAAACCCCAGTTTAGTAGCACATAAATTCAAGAATACCCATCCCTACTAGTTGTAGTTCCCAATGCACAATCACACACCATTACATACATTTTATCATCTTACTCAAACACTCATGCACACAGCACACATACATTAGAGAACACCCCAACCCATACCTTCTTTATTTTTTTCAACAGACCCTAGAGAATGCCTACCAAAAGTCAAGTCCGTAGAAAGCAACGCAAAAGTAGAGCAAATGAAAATAAAAGTGTCCAACATAAGCATCCATCTCTAGCAGAATTTGTAAAAAAAAGATGAAACAAAACAGCTAATACAGTCATTTAGTGAAACACAAGAAAGTTCAAGTACAAAAACTTTGCCTCCTCTATCAAAATGTAAAACAAACCAAAAAACAATTAACAGAAAATCAGCTATCACTACAGATAAAACTGCTTCATTAAATTTTGATATAGTGCAAAGTAAGCATACCAAGAAAAATATTTTAGCCAAAATGTACCGTCACAAAGTCCTTCAAAATCTTATAAAAACAGGAGAGAAATCAGGTTCAATGCTTAAAACCTATTGTAGGAAATTAATCTTAGAAGCGTTGATAAACAGTGCAATTCTTCTCAAAAGAAAGTTATTTATTTTAGTGTTAAACAAAATGAAACCACTAACAAAACTAATGACTAAATTACAAAAAAGACTTCTCAATAAACGAAATGTCAACAGAAAGAACTTCTTAGGTATCTGCGTAGGTGAATGGAATAACACTACGAACACAGAACCATACTTTAATGAAGAAGCGTATAAACAAAAGCAAACAAATAAAATTGCCATACATAGCAGTGGTCGAGGTTATGAAAAAGTGAATAATACCATAATGGAACAAGAAGTACTCCTTACGAAAATATGCCTGAAAACTTAGAATTACCCCTCCATTCAACTGATTCAGAACATCTAGTGCACAAATGGTCATGAACGTCAATGTGTAACATTTCCAAACAATTTTTCAAGTCTTTACGCCAATTCCTCAATCAATATGTAAAAAGCAAAGACAAAATAAAAATTAAACTACTGCAAAATATGGATACCTGTAGAGTGCGCAAGTACACAGGACTACAAGGACATTAATTGGCCTGCATTACAGGACCTACTTGTAAAACCACCTTCCATGATATCAAAAGGATATCAACACATCATTCAACTATAAGAAATCTAGTCTATAAACTGTACTATTCTAAAAGTCCTGCTTTAGCACTAGCAAATTTAAATAACATTCTTCTACATGGTACAGCAAAAGACCTACTTGAAGAAATTGACTATATCCAGAAAAAATATTTTGGAAGTGAAAGCCACTTACAGAATGAAATAGCTTTAAACCAAATTAGCAACAATTCTACACATGGCAACCTTTTACTAAACACATACCAAAAAGAAAAACTAAAATTTAAAAGTACATCAGCTGAAGTACCAAACCATGTGTGTGTATGTTGCCGCAGAACTTTGTATAAAAGTAACACAAAAACTGTAGATCTATCATACAAAATAGAAGACAATGAAGAGTCAAAATGGTTTGAATTAGCTTTCTACCTTGTAGCAGAAAACAAATACAAAATAACTAACACCTTAATACTTTGCAGTTACTGCACTACAAAACTTGACAACAACCAAACCCCTTCACGTGCTATCACAAATAATTTGGAATTATACCCACTACCAAAACCCCTACAACAACTTAATTTATATGAGAGCATCATAATTCAAACAGTGCACCCATTTCAATCAATAATATGCCTTCAACCAAAAACAGCAAAATTACCTACCGCTGAATTGGTAAAAGGCATTCGTGGAAAAGTAGTTTATTTACCATTAGATTTAAAAGAAAATGTGCATACTCTAGGAGTGCAACGTCCAATGCACCATTCTTTAATTATCTTAGTAAATGGAGTACCTACAAAAGACAAAAAAATATGGCAACAGCTGGTAGATTTACATAAAGTTAGACATGCCTTGCAATATCTTAAAGATAATAATGAATATTAAAAAATAATTAATGTTGAAGAAACTTGAAGGATACAACTGAAATAATTCAAGAAACAATAGAAGCTGGTCAATTTGAGCTCCTAGATCCAGCTACAATATCAAATACTTTAGACCATTATACAATTCATCCTTTGCACTCTAATGACACCATAGAAGATGCACTGGAAACGTACCAAATGCGTCAAACAAAAGGATCACCAATCAGTATATGGGAAAAAAGTATAGAAGCACATGCTTTTCCTCTACTCTTTCCTACTGGCAAAGGTGGAAGGTACGATGATAGATATATTCAAATATCAGCTTCAGAATATCGCTCATTACGGATGTATTCTGAAGATCCCAGATTTAGACAAAATGTGGTATACATATTCCACCTACTCTTTGAAAGTGAACTAGCAACTTTATGTTACGGAGTTGCACACATATTAAAATCAGGATCACACTTTCAAAATATGACAGCTACACAATTATTACAAAAAGTGCAACAAAAGTATGAGGTTTTACAATCAAATATTACAAATCTATTAGCAAATATGCATGGTACTAAAGAGTACTGGTTTTGACGTCATGGAGATGTACGTTGTATGATAAGAAACCTTGGCCCACCCACTTGGTTTGTTACATTAAGTTGTGCAGAATATGCACGGGAAGATTTACATGATTTCCTACGCATATCAAACAAAAACAAAACAAACATAGATATACTAACACCTGGAGAACTTTGTTCTTTGGATCCTGTTAATGTTTCAAGATATTTTCACCATCGCTTCATTGCTATGCTACATTTTATTTGTAATAAAACTGTTCCTCCCCTTGGAGAAGTGCAACACTTCTTTTGGAGAAAAGAATACCAAGCCAGAAGAGCACCACATATCCACATGCTTTTATGGATTAAAGATGCTCCTAAATTTGGTCAAGACAGTGATGCCACTGTTTTACAGTTTATTGAAAAATATGTCACTTGTGAAATTCCATTAGAAGCAACAAATAGTGATCTTCATGCACAAATTTTACAATTTCAAAGACACACATTTGGAAAATATTGTCGTCGCAAATACAAAAACAAAGGGAAATACTACACCAAATGCCGATTTGGTTTTCCTAGACCAGTTACAAATACAGGTCAAGTGAACGACCTCATGTCTTCAGTTAGACATAGTGTTAAAGGTAAGTCACCTAAAAATACATATTACATAAAAAGAAAAGAAGAAGAAAAATATATCAATGATTATAATGCAATCATTGCCCACTTATGGAATGCAAACATAGATGTGCAGTATATTTATAGACAATTCTACTGCAGTTGCACGATATGTCACAGCATTCTTAACCAAAGCAGAAAAGACAGAGCTCCAAGACCTCTGGAATGACCTGTCATCAGATAAAACAGTGTCTCAGAAATTATACAGCTTGGGCATAAAAATGCTCTCCCATAGAGAATGTGGATCATATGAAGTAGCTTTAACTGGTACTGCATTGTATGGTAAATCTGAAAATATAGTATGGCTAAGTCTTGGTTCAGCTAAATCTAGAAAAAAAGTTCTAAAATCCTACAAAGATATAGAAACAATAGCCAAACATGATCCCAACAGCCAACACATTTTAAAAAACAATTTATTAGACACATACTACCCAAACAGAAGTAATACTTTGGAAACCATGTGTCTATACCACATAGCCCAAATCTACACATACAAAAATAATATAAAACCTGATGAAAAAAAAAGGTAAATACAGAGTGACAAACTGTGAAGGCAGCTTAGTTAAACTCACTAAACCAAATTTAATCAGTCATATCAAATTGTCATTAAAGACTCCTCAACATAAGGAAGTATATTGCATGTCCCTGCTACAACTCTTTAAACCATGGAGAAAAGTGAAGAAATACTAGATAACTATGACGCATATGAAGGTGCTTTAAAAGCAAATGAAAGCACTATATTTGATGTAAACTTTACACAGTACAAAACAATGTTGCACAATGAACTCCAGGCCCAACAAGATAAAGAAACTCCTGACAGTAGTCAACCTTCTGTAACAGGA
Source organism: Ambystoma mexicanum (assembly GCF_040938575.1). NCBI lineage: Eukaryota > Metazoa > Chordata > Amphibia > Caudata > Ambystomatidae > Ambystoma > Ambystoma mexicanum. The sequence goes on along the minus strand of NC_090930.1, from coordinate 549,626,406 downwards.
AGCCAAGAACCACTGGGAGAACCACTAATAATAAATGAGGCAGAATTAGCTATGATAGAAGTAGGAAACATCATGTGTCAGTATGAAGATAAAGAAGACTTAACTACACTGCAATCAAAACCAAACAATGAGCAACGTAGCATTTTTCAAGAAGTAACAAAACAAATTGCACATGGTGTACAACATGAAAATAAAGAATGTTCCTGCCATAATTATAAACCTATACTACTGTACGTCAGTGGTGAAGCTGGTTCTGGTTAAACATTCCTAATCAAAATCATCAGTAAGTTCCTTCAACAATTGACAAACAACAAACTGTCAGCTGTTGTCATTGCCCCTACAGGTTTAGCTGCCTACAATATAGGTGGTGTCACGTTACACCGATTACTACTATTGCCAGTAGAACACCAGAACAAATTAGACTATTACAAACTTTCTGCAGAAGCTGCAATGGAACTACGCAGAGTATTGAAACAAATGAAAATGCTACTAATAGATGAAGTGACCATGGTCTCCAACCTAATGTTGGCTTTGATTCACCTCAGATTACAAGAAGTACTCAAAACAAACTATGAAGAGCTCTTTGCAGGAAAACACATTATTGTTTTCTGAGATCTTCCTCAATTGACACCAGTAAAAGGTAAGCCTATTTTTAAAACATTAGGACACAAACTCTGCCGTAAAACTGTTGGCAGCATTGGAAATGTCAACATTTGGCAACATTTCCAATACAGAGAATTAACAGAAAACATGCGGCAATCTGCAGATCTCACTTATGCCAACATCTTAAAAAGTATCAGAGTTGGTGTACTTTCTAAAGAAGCAAAGCAATATTGAAAACCCGGCACATTAATGCACTTTATGGCGATAATGCATGTGCTACAGATGTTATGGAACAATTAGCCCACAAAAATGTCAATTGTATGGCCTTAATGCCAACTCTTGCAAGCTGTTTCAAATTCAATGAAATAATGTTAAGTAAAGAAATGCAACCAATGATGGAAATTAGCGCCACAGACAAACTAGATGTACATGGTATGACACTACCTATGTGTGACCAAGCCACAACAAGACTAAATAGTTTAGAAAAATCTATCTCAAACACAGCAGGCTAAGAAAAGATATCAAAATTATCCTTAAATTGCAGAGTAATGCTTAAATGTAACCTTGACGTGGACCAAGGACTAGTTAATGGAGCACTGGGTACAGTTGTTGGCTTTCAAACATACCCACATGACAACAAAATTCAGTTTGTCAATATTCTCTTTGACAAACTTTCAGAAGTAAAAAGGATAGGACGGTCAACAGCTCGATTCCTTCTCTTCAAAGACATGTATGTACACAGAGAACAATTTTCTCTAACTCTTGCATACGCAGTCACAATTCATAAATCACAAGGTCTTACCCTAGACAAAGCAATGATAGATATTGGTAAGGCATTCTTTAAAGAAGGCATGAGCTACGTAGCACTATCCCGCTTACGTACACTTGACAGTCTATTTCTAATCAACTTTGATGCAAGTAAAGTAAACGCTGATATTCCTTGTATTTTGGAATACAATAGACTTCGCTCACTATACACCCCCCATCTAAACACATATTCTGTTCCACAAAAAGTAAAACGTTATAAAAGAAAAATAAATCAAACAGAAATGCAACAGGATGTCACTGCAAATCCTCCAAAGAAAGTAAAAGAAACTAATACATCATCAAGTACCACAAGCAAAAAAGAATCAATTAGGGAAAGTAAACCAGGTACTTCTTCAAATAAGGAAGACAAACTCCCAAAAAAGCAGTCAGATACAGAACTACCTGGTCCATTTAAACTCTCAAATATAGTTGGTGTAAGTTGCTACGCAAATGTAGCAATTAATATTCTATTTCAATTACCACCAATTGTTGACAACATTTACTTACACAGTACAGACCCATTGTGTTTGCAAATGTTAGTACTTCACAGAAATGCAGCAAACAATCCTGATAACACATATAGTGTTTATGGAATAAGACAACAACAGACTACTGTGCTGGAATGGTGAAATTCACTATAAACTCACAGGAAGATCCACAAGAATTTCTAATGTACTTACTACAAGTACTGGAAAACAAAAGCATACCTATAAATGAAATCTTCCAGATTTCATACATGTGGAAACATACATGCACTCTCTGCAACAATGTGACACAAGAACAAATCCCCAATGAACGCTTTGTATATATATCAATACCTAATTGTGAATCCATTCCATTTCAGCAACTTGTACAAAATGCAAACCATGGTAGATTATGTTCTACCTGCAATTCGGATAATCGCTCCACGTTACTAATACAAACACATAGTAAATATACGTAATACTAATGCTTCTACGTTACAATGCAGATGGTACCAAAAACAACTGCAAGCTGACTGGATTCACACATGGTCCAATATCACTTGGTAAGAAAACCTTCACAACAATAGGTATAATCTACCACGCAGGAGCCACAACCAATTCAGGGCACTACACTGCATATATAAAAAAAGAAATGTGGATGGTTTCAATGTAATGATAGTACCATTACTCTAAAGCAAAGACTACCAGCAAATCTGACAAATACTTATTTAATGTTCTTAAAACCAAAATTTGATAACTAAACTGTACTTAAACTCTAAGTAAACTTTTAGTAAAAAAATGTAAACTGTTAGAATATTCCAAAAGCTATCTAACTGCCCAAAGATTCTACAACAACTAATCAAATAAATGAATACCACTAAGTTAGAGCAAAACATAGAAAATTAGAATACACCAATTGGTATCTAACTGTCCCAAAATTTAACAATATCTAAACAGATAAATCAATACCACGAAAATATATCAAAAAATAGACAGTTAGAATACGCCAATTGGTATCTAACTGTCCCACAATGTAACAATATCCAAACAGATAAATCAATACCACTAATATATATAAAAAAATAGACAGTTAGAATACGCCAACTGGTATCTAACTGCTCCAAAATTTTATAATAGCCAAACAAATAAATAATATGTTACTGCTCCAAAAAAAGGCAACAAGCCAATGTATAAAACATTAGCCAGAAACAACAAGTGAACACTGAAAACAAACAAACAAATAAACTGTAGCATAACAGAAAAAGTTTTTTTTTTCTCCCACAGACCCAATGATTTTAGCAACGAACACAGAAACTGAGCAAATTGCACAGTACTCTGGTTTGTAATCTACTAAATACGAGGGTCCAAAAAAATAAAATGTTGATTATACAATGTAATAAGTCATTACAAAAAACTAATACTAACATGCTATTTTCTTTTATCACAGAAATTAACAAGAAATACATATACTTCAGTTACTAAACCAAACAGTAAGTATATTCTACACTCTATGCCCTGGCCACAACCATCGCAGCATATCACACCCATAGTATCTTATAACTTTGTTCCTTATAAATTTGTTTTTGACCCCAAGTTATAAGCAACTGTAAGTGTGATATGCTGCGGTGGTTGTGGCCAGGGCATAGAGTGTTGGGTGCATGCCAAATGGCCATGCACCCAACACTCTATGCCCTGGCCATAACCACCGCAGCATATCACACCCATAGAGTCAAACATTTCAACTATGGCCTATGGAAACTTTTAATATCTGCGGACATTATGAGTGTTCTTAGAACACTTTCAACTTGCCAGTGAACAATATGGACAGCATCTTCAGGACACCCCCTACAAACATTTTAGGACAACGCAAGAGTTCTTAGAACACTTCCAACTTGACAACGAACAATACGGACAGCGTCCTCAGAACACCTCCATTTTGTTTATTTACGAGCATTTCAGGACACTGCGAGAATTCTTAGAACACTTTCAACTTGACAACAAATTCAGGACACCGCGAGAGTTCTTAGAACACTTTCAACTTGACAACGAACAATACGGACAGCGTCAACAGAAAACCCACATTTTGTTTATTTACGAACATTTCAGGACACCGCGAGAGTTCTTAGAACATTTTCAACATGACAACGAACAATACGGACAGCGTCCTCAGGACACCCCCTACGAACAGTTCAGGACACCACGAGTGTTCTTAGAACACATTCAACTTACCATCGAACAATACGGACAGCGTCCTCAGAACACCCCCATTTTGTTTATTTGCGAACATTTCAGGACACCACAAGTGTTCTTAGAACACAATCAACTGACAAAGAACACTACGGACAGCATCCTCAGAACACCCCCATTTTGTTTATTTGCGAACATTTCAGGACACCGTGAATGTTCTTAGAACACATTCAACTTGCCAGAGAACAATACGGACAGCGTCCTCAGGACGGACAGCGTCATCAGAACACCCCCTACGAACATTTCAGGACACCACGAGTGTTCTTAGAACACATTCAACTTGCTATCGAACAATACGGACAGCGTCTTCAGAACACTCCCTATGAACATTTCAGGACACCGCAAGTGTTCTTAGAACACATTCAACTTGCCATCGAACAATACGGACATCGTCTTCAGGACACCCCCTACGAACATTTCAAGACAACGCGAAGGTTCTTAGAACACTTTCAACTTCACAACGAACAATACGGACAGCGTCCTCAGGACACCCCCATTTTGTTTATTTGCGAACATTTCAGGACACCGCGAGTGTTCTTAGAACACATTCAACTTGCCAGAGAACAATATGGGCAGCGTCCTCAGGACGGACAGCGTCATCAGAACACCCGCTACGAACATTTCAGGACACCACGAGTGTTCTTAGAACACATTCATCTTGCTATCGAACAATACGGACAGCGTCTTCAGAACACCCCCTACGAACATTTCAGGACACCGCGAGTGTTCTTAGAACACATTCAACTTGTCATCGAACAATACGGACAGCGTCTTCAGGACACCCACTACGAACATTTCAGGACAATGCAAGAGTTTTTAGAACATTTTCAACTTGACAACGAACAATACGGACAGCGTCCTCAGAACACCCCCATTTTGTTTATTTACGAACATTTGAGGACACCGCGAGAGTTCTTACAACATTTTCAACTTGAAAACGAACAATACAGACAGCGTCCTCAGGACACCCCCATTTTGTTTATTTGTGAACATTTCAGGACACAGCGAGTGTTCTTAGAACAGTTTCAGCTTACTTCCGAACAAAACGGACACATATTGAGTCCTCAGAACACCCCCATTCAGTTTATTTAGAACATTTCAGAACACCTGTGATGTCCGCAGACAAATCGAACACAACAAGAACGTCTACCACATGAAAAAACACAACTTTCAACCTATCTCATACTCTCCCACCCTCCCCAAACACTCCTACACACCAAAACACTCTACTAAATACAAATTTTGAACCAAGTTTCACCGCGCTGTCCGCGGACGTCCGTGAATCCAAGATGGCGGGTACCACCGAAAATCTGACGCGCTTCATGCTCCACACCGTCCAATCAGCAAACACGTTGCATGTCCGCAGACATGACGTAAGCCGATTGGCCAATCAGGACACTGTCCGCGGAGCGAACAGGGAAGTGTGTCCGCGGATCGAACACAGATATCACGAATTTTTTATTACCCACTTTTTGGTCATCTTTTAAAAAATTACTGGACGGATTTTCACCAAATCTGCAAAAGCACGCTGTCGGGACCAAGCCGCTGCTCCTGGTCCAAATTTGGTGAAAATCCGTCCAGCGGTTTGGGCTGTAGGCGCGAGCAAAGTTTTTTTCCCATTCAGTATATGGGAAAAAAATACATTTTGGGACCCCCCTATAACTTTTTCCCCCCTGGACGAATCCTCACCAAACTTTGCAATACAAATCAGGGTGGGCCATATACTTATTTTGCAAAGTTTGGTGAGGATTCGTCCAGGGGGAGCGAAGGTATAAGCCACCCAAAAAGTGCTCTTCCTATGGAAACAGCAACTTATATATATACACAAAGTGACACAGCACCTCTCTTTGCCTGAATGTTGCCACTGCACAATCCTCGAGTAAGGAGACGAGAGAGGAAGGGCTGGCTGAGGATGCTCAGGACCCAGAACCAGACCCGTCATGCATATCTAGGCATCAGCATTGACTTGCTCACTCTGAGCGTGTGATGGGGTGGGATTAGCCCCCAACCCACTTGGCAACAGCAATCACATTTGCCTTCGTCACTAAAGGACCATCACTGCAAATGATATATTTACATTTCCAGCTTCACTTAATAGCTGGAAATGTAAAATAATACATCTAGACTCTCATGCCAAGAGTGAGCATTTTTATTGTGGCTAGCGAAATGCTACTAGGGATTTGTTAAGGAGCGGGCCTAGTTTCTGACCCTGGAGACCAGGCCCCTGGGAGTGGGATCAGGTCCCTCTGCTGATCAGGCTTGCCCTCGTTATCTGGGTGCACTGCTTCACAGCAGGGACTCCCCTTGCACACAGCCATGCACGTTCACAGATTCACCTGCAGAATGCTTTAGAGTACTACACAAGGGGGTGCGCTGCACACATTCAAGTTGAGAAAACGAAACCCCATAGTAATCTGCCCACGATCACACGATTCCTCGAACTGTCACATAGTCCATTGAGCATCCATCATTGCCTTCCCAGGATTATTGTCGCCAAGCAAGGCAGGCTACTCCATACCTTACATGATCAGAGTGTTGTGATTGTGTAGCTTTTGTTGCTTTGCATACGTCCTATATCAGGAATGACGTTCATTTGCGAGGCACCACACGTTTCTACATTGTTCAACATGAATCTCTCAGATGGTTGCACATCCTCTTCTACAAACATGAATTGTTCTGAAGATTGCTTTTCTTTAGCGCTCCTATGTGGTCACCTGTGTGGGTATGCACGCTTTCAAGGAGAGTTACTTCAATTGCAACTAAGGCAGGGTACCTAATTATGCATCTCACAATTCATTTAACTCACATGGCAGCTCCAGGTATTTCATCACCTGCTGCCTTTCCACGTGCAGAACAAATTAACCACTGGGGACTTGTACCTTTGTAATCAGAGTCCGTGTTGCCGCTTTCATTCCTAATGTCACTTATGATGTATGAGATTAAAATGAGTAATTACATATAATATTTTTGAAAACATTTCCCATATCTGTTACTAGGGGTATTGAGTTACATTTGTTGTAATTCAATTGAGAATTGTTTTACTTCATCCCACCAAACCTAAATTAAGGCCCTACTCATGAATTTGTGTCAACATTGAATTTCATCATAACACAGTTAAAAAACAGATTTTAATTTTTTTGAAAACATCTGACAAAAAAAAACAAACAATGGTGGTCTAAGTGTTGATATTGTATGTTGTAACCTTTTGCTTGCAACCGTTTGCTTGTATGTACTTGGCTGTAAAATGCCAGCATTTTGCCTTAAGCACATTTGCAGCACGGACTTCGCCGATTGAAGGTGGCTTGTCCTTGGCTTGCTCGGCCTAGGGAATTGATGTGTACCTCATTGATGAAGCCCGAAGGTGCCAGGCAATGTCTATAATTGCGTGTGTTTCCATGATGAGCAGAGGCCGAGCAGCTGTTCGGGTTGGACAGCTCCCTTTGTAGGTAGGGTGAAGGCTGCTTTGCATTGGGGTGATCCCGGTCTGTAACATAACGGACGAGATCATAATAATTGGATGTTACCTAAAGAAACCATTGCTGTTAACAGGGTTGCATCATACTTTTCTAGTGTTGCCACCTTTGTTTGAAGCAAAAACAGGACTTGAAGCCACACCCATATTTAAGAAGCCACGCCCCTCGATATACCCCTTATATAGATTTCAACATTATAATACAGTAGCAGTGGGTGAGAAAAAAGTTATGCTTGCAGTTATCTATATTCGTTTTTAAAAAGCAATCTGGATTATTAAAATGAATTTATACATATAAATAAATATGTATAAATATATAAGGCTGAAAATGCCACCTCACTAAATTATTTGACCTTGGAATGATGAAAAGCTGAGCTGGTCCTGGCAAAATTGGATTCAGTGATTTACAGCCAGACCTACCTGGCCACAGCTGAAAATCATAAAGGCTCAGACTCCTGCTGTTCGCAGTAAGCGCCTAAAACCACTCTCAAGTGTTCAGAATTCTGCCATTGTCTCATTACGAGGTACAAAAGGGTTTGTGTAATATTAACATACACAAGAAAATGCAACAATTGCAATTTAGCACCAGTATATTTAATTCATTTCATCTGGGTAAATCTAAATAAAAAACAAAAAATAATATATAGAAAATCATCCACTATTTGATGCAAAGACAAAGCGTACGTACTTCACATTAGAAGTGCCATGATAATTCACAGAAGGATAAACTGATTTGCCCAGGATCACACACTTTAATTAAATGACGCAGGTAGGATTCGTGACCAGTCCACCATTTAGGCACTTACATTCCGGTCTAGTTGGTAGAAATGTGTGGATTTCAAGAATATTTTGGTTCAATGAGATTATTTGAAACGTGTACAAATCACAATAACCCAATTTAACAAATCTATAATCCATATTGAAATATGTTAAACAGAGAGAATAATTGTAGCTTTCTTTTCCCAGCATCTTAATTGAAGGACTACAACTCCCAGAATGCAAATTAATATTTATTGTGCACTTTATTATAGTAGCAAAGGCTGTGAAGCCTGAGTGATTGCACAGCCTAAGATGTCACCATTCACGCTGCATATTATTTTCGAAAATTCTCTACTTGACTTTGCATGGCAGTGAGGGGCAGGGCACGAGGTCAAGGGGTACAGAACTCATTAAACCTTTGAATTGCGAGATAGCTCAGTGAGGTGCATATTCCTGATGACACTGTGCAGGGTACAGGCTTGATTCCGGCTAGGGGATTCAAGATTTACAGCTTTATTCTCCCACCCCGCTGAGGAGACTATGCACAGCAGAAATCGCAGAGGCCTCCCTTTCTCCCCCAGAAACTGAAGGAAGTTTTGAAAACCCATAGCCTGGGAAAATCCTGGCAGTTAGGCAGGTCTTTGTTAAGTTGTTCAGATTTTAACAAGATGTGCATGAACCCACTTGCCCATCTTCCCAGACTAATAGATGACACTGATTATTTAATTTCTGGAAATGCAATTAGGTTTTAAAATAAGCTGTAAAAACATTTGTAGAAGCTATGTTTTAATCTTTGCAAGCCAGTGAATCCTTGGAAAAGCCCAGTGTGTTAAACACCTGCAGCAGAGGTCTAGCTGCAGGTTTCACATAAATCACTGCAGTCGGTGCATTAACCAATCAACCCAACATTCTAAAAAAAGGCAAAAGGGAGAAAAGGCGAGAGTGATCTTTAACCATTTTATAAAGGGCACACCAATAACAGAATGGTCAGTTTCAAGTCTTAAGAGACGTTGCCAATATTACCCAACTAAAATAATGTTCACTTAGAAAGAAAGGGTCAAACTGTTTAAAGCACGTCTTACATTATGTTGACTCTTCCCAATCCCTACCAAGTTTTTAGAGGCATAGACCAGTCATAAAATCTTGCCATATAGTATTTTCCACCAGAATCATATAATTTAATGAGATGGGATAAGAGGCCGAGCCGAGTGCACTGCCCTGTATGGCCCCTAACGCTATGTCGACAGGAGTGAGTGATGGATTCCGTGTTGAGTGTTTCTTTGCAGTCTGGTATTCCTAGTTTTGCTTTTCATGCATCATTGCAGAGCTGTAAGTGACAGCATGCCAAAAAAGAGGTAGACCTGGATAGCCTATTTAAAAGTGACACAGCAACAACCAGTGCCAGCCCCAGGTCTGACAGCACCCTGTGCGAGATATATTGGTGCGCTCAACCCCGCCTACCCTCTCCAACATTCTGACAGCACCCATAGGGGCCTCCTTGAACCCTGGACTCCTCTTTGACTCAAGATGTGTTTGGTTGACACCTAAACAAAGGGTCTGGCGAACCTGTTAAACCTATCTTTATCATCAGCAGCCCATCTTTACGAATGAATAGGCAATTCGAACTGTAATGGGATATTTACAAATGAAAGCCCCACAAGCCCCAATTAGCCCTCACATATGTGCGCCGAACATCGGCAGCCCCCTGCTGTTCTTGTTAAGTGGGTTAAAGGGCCGCCCCTGGCCGAGCGTGATTCTTTGATAGGCGCTGGCCAGACCGATTCTTAAGTTTAAATGACACTGAGCTAAGGCAAGCCACCATTTATTATCTGTGCTGGGCCAGTGGGGCGCTCCCTTGTGCAGCCACACTCCCTGTGCATACCTTTAGCTGGTGCTGGCAACAACTTGAGATGTCTGAAGTATGTTGTGGGTTGTGCTATTAATAAACATTTGCTTGTTTCTTTCATTATTGAAAACAGGCATCCACAATATTGATTTGCATGCTTGTGAATAAAATGTGCAGTTTAAAAAAAAATACATTTCTTTGCTTTGAAGCAAGCAGATAGCATTGTACATTTCTACAAATGTATAGCTGACAATTTTCACAAATAAAGCAAATAGCTGAGGGAAGTTTGTCTGGGCTTGGATTTAAAATGCATATGAAGCATCAAAATTAGCAGCCCTGACATTAGCACTGTGCATGAAGAGTTGGAATGCTGCACATGAAAGGGTCACAGGTGGTGAACCTGCTGCCACGACCCATTTTTCATTAGTTGCTGGCTACTGGGCAGTTCTTGTCTGATAATAGAGCTGTACATGACATCTCCAAGGAACAGGTTAGGAAGCCCATTCTGCTCTGGATGACACACACCTTAAAATCCCAAAAGCAGCTCGCCTCTAGCTTTTGACTGCTGTCTCACAATTGGACAAAGGTCTCAAAATATTTGTCACCCATCACTTTATTTCTCTAACTTGTATGGGTGTTGCAAATCAAAGTGACTTCATGCCCATTCACGTGTCTTGGATGTTGGGTGTGGCAGTCACCTTGAGTTTAGTGCCCTTTAGGAACGTGCATATGTAATAGGTGGGATCATGCAGCATAATTCCGAGTCCAAATAACCGAACCAACACAGGAAGATGGCAAAGTACTGTTTTATTAACAATGATCTAAAACAGGAAGTTTACAACAAACATCAACGGGCGTACGCTCAGTCTTTCTCAGCAATCGTTTCACAAAACATAGACCGTATACCAAAAATACCTTAAAGTTGGTGTCATATTATGTTTGGCCTTGTAAAGTATCCTTGTCTTTAGACTACATGGGAGTGAGAGCACTCCCTATGGTGTTCTGGGACTCCAGGTTCGAACTCTATTTTCATCGTGGGCTCACGTGACAGGAGACCATGATTTGGTTGAATTAAACTTGGCACTCTTGGTGTTCTTTCTTTGCACCTTAACAAGAGATGATTAATTCTTCACACGTTAGCTCATTTCCAGAAAAATAGCTGACTTTGGCTGCTTCAGTCTTGACTTCAGGCCACGCCACCTCGTCTTGCAGCTCCACGATTCTGCTTATTCTTGCTGCAACACAGTTTTTCCCTTCCTGCTTCATGGGTCCTGGATTACTGAACTCATGATACAGATGTCCAGCTTGTATATAATGGCAGCTTTGCCTGCATTCTATTCACTACATATAGCCATCTTCTATGATGACTTGGTCTACCTTGCATTTCAGCATCTGTACATTTATTGAACAGTTGATTTTCTACGGCATTTTGTGCATGAGTAATCTTCTTTGTATTTAAAAGTTTACTTGATTCTTTACTTCGTCATTAGTTTCTTTAGGATCTATATATCCTCTTCAGTCCATTTCTTGGGATGTTGTGCATACTTTTTTGATGTCACTAGCTTCTTTTCTTTGCTCTTTCTCATATTCCTTCAGGGAGTTCCTCCATTAGGTTGTCATCCCTTTGGGGATACATTTAGCAAGGTTGTCTTAATGGGTATCTTTCAAACACACGTTGCGGTATTGGCACAACGGCAGGTGTCAAAAATGGCACAGTCTCAGGTCTCCGACATATGGGAGGAAGGGGACAGGGTTTCCTGCAGAGGTATGCAGCTGCTCCTCTACATTCCCCCGTCTGGTTGAGTCCTCAACCACCTCCAAGAGTGCTTCCACATTCTGGTATTTTCTTTTGTCCATATCTTCATCACCTCCCCCCACCCCCCAGGGTGCCTGCTGATTTGACATGTTCATCTATCCCCCAGGTCATGTAGTTAGATTGTCCATTCTGGGTACAATAGACACATCATCCCACATACTTCTCATGATTCTTTGAATACAGAAACTTTGTTCCCTCAGGTGCTACAATGCTAGCCTCTTTATATTTTATGACGCATCATCAGTCAGCTCTTTGGCGTCTGGTTCATTTTTTACATCAATCATGATTTTCATTCCTACTACCTTCTTTTCTGTTTTCTTGCATTGGGCAATCACCATCCTGACTATACAGAATCCAAACATTACTAACACCAATATTCCTCCAAGAATCTTGAATAGATTTGCCAACCACTGAGGGATCCATGAAAACAAGAAGGTAAACCAACTGTCATCTTCAATGTCATCTGTCTCATGTTACATCTTGTTATGCAGGTCTGTCAATATCGTTATGGCCTCTGTCAAAGTCCCATACTGGCCATCCTGAGAAGGTGTAAATGTGCAACATTACGGCCCAATTTTGCTGCAAACTCCTCCTTCCATCGCTGTGATCATATCAAGAACATACCTATTGTGGTGAGTCAGCAATCGTATGGCCATCAGCTCTTCTTTAATGGCGTTGAATCCTTTTACGGTAGCATTGATTGTCTGCAGAAGCTCCCATCTAGTGATTTGCAACCATTTGGCATTCGCCACTGTTTGAATTCCAGGCATGAATACAGCTGTCATCATTATCATAGCAGTCTTGCTGAACAACTTGTGCTCCTCGGGAATGGTATCATACGCTGTCATTGATTTGGTTGAGAAATAATTTTCCCTTTTCATCCACCGGAGTTCAAGTGATTTTTTTTTCTCAAATGGTCATCCACCTTTTGCAATTCACCACTGTTTAGATTGCTTTGAGGAATCGTTAATGCTGGAACATGGATGGCACCAGTGAACATACTCCGGCCCAATCCTTTGGCAACTTCATAAAGGCCCTAGATCTGCAAGCCCAATATCGATCCATAAGGACAGCGGTCCCTTCTCTCATTCCAGGAAAGTCATTTGTGGTTTTGCATCCTTTGTTATATCCCACATGGTTTTTAGCATGGTTACGGAAACATATTTTTGCATTACTCAATGGGATTACAACTACTGGGCCTGATTCGTCTTCTATCAATGTCAGTAACTTGGAGTGCTTGGCGCATGACTTAAGAATCCATCATTCACTCTCTGCACTTCTTGCATGTATTTCATCTTCAGCAGATGAGCTGTACAGGACACCATTCCTTCTTCCCATCCCTTCTTGGTATGCACTCTTCCATAGATCAATAATTGTGTTTGTTCGCAACATCCAGGAGGCAATCCTGCTATTTCCATCATATCAGGACAATTCATTTTCTTTATTTCTTCAATGATCACCTCATCCGGTCCTGCAGCAGGATACACAAGCATTTTGTCTTTCCATCCAGCCCCCTTCTCCATTTGTGTGGTCCTGGTATGGAAACGACCATCTCGATTTCCATCGCAAGGTCGCCCAGTTTCCTTGGAACTGTCCTCGAGTAGTACATGCTGCAAGATGGCTGTGGCATTTTGCATCGTATGCTGATACCTCATTTGAAATAAAAGTCCTTACTCTATTCATGGCACACAGGATGAGAGAGCAGTCATAACAACTCTTTTCAGATGCTCTTTCCCCCACCTTTCTCATGTGTTCATACCACATATTATTCCCCAGGTGTGCTGAATTATCTAGATGGGTATTTATTCATTATCTTCCTCTGCATCTCTTTTATGTCTCCTAACATACCCATAGAGATCAAGGAAATTGTCAACATTCATACTAATAGTGGGGAGAATCATGGAATATCTTTCTTCAGTAGAAACCTTAAGATAATGTAACGCTCACCTGATTCCCACGGAGGCGCAGGTCTGGCTTCGAGTGCTGATGCTTCTTCAATGGTGAAGCGCAGGGCTCTGAAGATGGACAGGAATGGCCCTCTACTCTGGCTTCTCCGGCTCGCAGGAATATTCCCCTGTGCGTGAAAAGGGAGTATTACCTACTGACTGAGTTATGCTCAAGCCTCCCACTCTCTTCCAACCCTCCACGATACCCTTCCACGATTCCCCGTGAAGTCTCACCTTAGGGTCAGGAAGGATGAGCTCTCCATCCTGCTTCTGATGCAGGGGCGCGTTGAAACCCAGTTACTTCACTGGATTGAGGATTGGTGGGAGTTCAGGTAAGCTTGACTCTTCAGGTAAGGCTCTGTAAAAGTTCTGTTGCAAGTTCAAAAGTCCAAGCTTAATAATAATGTTCATTGTCTTTTTGCAGCAAGCGCTAATGCTTATGTCTTTTTTCCCCTTAGGGGCCGGGGTTCGGACTGCCGGAGATATGGCACCGACCCGAAGTGAAACGTGCAGTTCCAGTTCCAGTAAATGGCAGGTTAGATCTGGATGAGCGCTCGGGAACTGTCTTTGCATACGCTCATTCAATGTCTTTGTCTTTTTTCCCCACAGGGGCCGGGGTCCGGAAAATGCCTGGAAGCGGCTAGACCCGAAATGAAATGGGAATGACCCAACAGGTAAGTCTTATTCCCTTCCTTCTCTCACCTCTTATTCTTGTCTTTTTCTCTAGGCTCTGGGAAGTGGCTGTGTATTCGGATGATCGCTGCTGAAGATGGAGGAACCCAGGAAAGGTGAGTGAAATGCAGCGCTGCAGCGATCGTAACGAAATGCTTTTAAAAAAAATAATGTCTTCCCTTTCAGAATCGTCGGTGATGTCTCCGTGGTGCAGATTCAGCTGGTAAGGTCTCTTGTCTCCCTTTGCCGGTGACCCAGGATGCTGACAGGCGTGGCTGAAGTCCAGATGCAGGAGCTGACACGGTAAGCGTCCAGCTGCGAGGAGCAGAACAACGCGAAGCGTGAGTTGCAGATCGGGTGTGGTTTAAATAGGTTTGGAAGAAGTTCCCAGTGTGTATCCTTCCACCGATCAGGTATGTATCCTTCCCCAACCACACCCGGGTGGAAAGTAGTCCCACAGGTAAAGTAGTTCCATTCAGGCCTCAAGAGGGCCTGGATGTAGCAGCATGGTCTGCATCAGGTAAGTGCACATTAAAACACTTGAACACATGCCTAGCTTTATGAGCCTGGCGCCTAAGGCGCCAGGACAGGGGTCCAACATGAGCCTGGCGCCTAAGGCGCCAGGACTGCGTCCAAAGGGCCCCAGCTTGGGCCCGCTGGTACTCTCCTGGGGGAAATGATGCCTGCCTCTGGGGTTGCTGGGTTGGACCTGGCTCCTTGGAGGTAGGCATCATGACAGATAATAGAGACTGTGAAAAATAAGGAACAAAAAGATAACTAGAACAATCATGCAAATATATCTTATGCATAGAAATCTGGACAACCATTTTTCATGCCATTCTACTTCTTGCTGAACTAGTGCTCTCTCTATAATCATGTCGTCTTCCTCTTTAATCATTTTGAATACAATCATCAATTTTCTTTTACATTTGTATCTGTACAATTTGTTCAGTTACAGCAATGAGGAGTCTTCTTATCACTGGACCGGGTTTTGAATTCTGTAAAAAAGTGTGAATGTTAATGTCGCTTCTGACAAGAGCACGGTAAGAACACAAAAACAGCAACCACAAGTCGATGAACATCACTGTCGGCAGGTATCTTGTATTTTTATCACCTAAAACAGATATTCTCCAGGAAATTAATCTAGATATTGATCTCTCTTCCAATTTCTGATGTTTAGGCATAATTCTGGTGCATTATTCATTGCTTCAATATATTTTTAAAAGGTCATTTCATCCCTGGAGTTCTCGGCAAGTACTTGCACTCTCTGCTAAAATATATAAAAGTAGTGACTATTGAGTTCCAGTCCGAATAAAGTACATATTAATCACTTGTTGCTTTATTGTCCTTCTCCTTAGTCATCGAGCGAGTCTGCACATGTGGAAATTCTTCTTCTTATCTTGCTTCTGGATCAGCAACGATGGGAAGGAGGGTCTCGCCTTTGTAAATCTTCACGCTGTTCAGATGCAACCAAGCATGTCTTCCCTGAACCTTAACAGTTGAAGGGGACACTTCCTCAACACAGAATGGGCCATTAAATCGAGGCTCATGCCACTTCCGGCTGAAGTTTTTAATCAGAATCAGGTCCCTAACATATAACTTAGGTTGTGGTAATAGCTCACTTGGGTTGGTTCCTGAATTTTCTTGTTCTGTGTTCCTAGACCCCCCCCGATGCTTGACTTGATCTGAAATGAAAGAAATACTAGTAGTCATACATGTCAAATAATCGTGCATCTCATCACCTAGAGTTTTGGCTACACTCTGGACATTACTCTTAATCCTAGACGGAGCTGTAATGGGCATTCTCATTCAACACCCTGTTACTCGTTTGTGCGGGGTGAGGTGGTGGTCCGACCCTGGCTAATTCCGAAGGGCATATAAGGCCAGGGGTAATCAATACAGCCATCCCTTTTTCAAAGTCAATTTAATCTTGGCAATCCTCTCTTTGAGGAGGCCATTGAGGTTCTCACAAATATTCCATTTGCTTGTAGGTGATACGCAGAAGAGAACATGTGCTTTATACTTAATCAAAGCCCTATTTGTACAGATAGCTCATTGACAAAATGTGGCCCATTATTGGATCTTAGTACTTCACACACACCCCACCTCGGGAAAACTTTGAGTGCCAAAAACTTTGCTGCGCAAATAGCATCAGAGTGTGCACAGGGACAAGCTTCGATCCACCTAGAGAAGGAGCACACCACCACTAATAGATGCAGCATATCAATGTAGTCGATATGTATATGCTGAAACTGACCATTCGGTCGAGGTATTACTCCTCTAATCGTTCTCAGTGTATGCCCAGCAGTACATTTTTGACCCACTATGCAATTTACCATAAACACTGCAATGCACTCCAGCAAATTAGGAATGAACCAGTCTTCTGGAATATTAGCAGCAA
Organism: Ambystoma mexicanum; assembly: GCF_040938575.1. Lineage (NCBI taxonomy): Eukaryota > Metazoa > Chordata > Amphibia > Caudata > Ambystomatidae > Ambystoma > Ambystoma mexicanum. The sequence goes on along the minus strand of NC_090930.1, from coordinate 549,609,373 downwards.
GAATTTCTCTAGTTACATGCATAGGGTAATGCAGCTGTACAAGCGTGACTTTCAACAAATTTACTGGCATCACTGGCTTTCCAGTGCTTTCCTGTCACCATAAAGCTTCTGTGGGGGGATACATAACACCCCCTTCAATTCCATAATTTGTTCTCTTCCTGTGGTGCGCTTCCCTGAATCTCTATTAATTGGGTTATTGACAGCATATTAAACCCTCCTGTAACAACATGGTTGTAGTCGAATCTTCTTTAATATCCTCAGTATCGAAATTCTGGAGAATATGCAACCCTTTTGGCTTTTATGTCTGCGGCTTCGTTCCCACGAGAGATGAAGTCTGTTCGTTTAGTATGGGCTACACATTTTATGACCGCTATGGCTACTGGGAGTTGTAGTGCCTTAATGAACCTATCCAATAAGGTCGCATGCTGCACTGAAGAGCCGTCTGCACGGAGATAGGCCCTCCTTTTCCAATGTGCCAACCCTGCATATACGGTTGATGTCACATAGGTAGCATCACTGTACACCGTCACTTTCTGTCCTTCATGTTTTTCAAGTGTGACAATTTGCGCTACTTATTCTACTGCTAGCGATGAAAAGTGAGACGTAGTCTTGCACTTGCCACTACCTCAAATTCCCCATTTAGTCTGTGTCTTACAATGCAGCACCTGAATGCCTTTCCCCACTAGTCAGATCAATTTTTGAAGAACCATCAATAAAAAGAATCTCCCCTCCCGCCAAAGCATTCTCCTTCACGCGGGGTATGTCATCATAAAATTCAACATAATTGGCAGAGTCATGCACATGATCACCTTCTTCTACGGGTTCAGCTACAAATGTGGCTGGGTTCACTATTTTACATCTTACAATTTTAATCATTGGTTTAGAAATCATTACCTCATAAACTGAGGCTCTTTGGGATGTCAATGTGCCCTTGGGTTTCTCTAGAATGGCAAACAGAGCATGCTCCATGTAAAGAGTCATAGAGCAGCCATGACAATACTTATGGACTTGTCAACTGCAAACGTGGCAGCTGCCAAACATTGTTCACAAGGGAAGTGTCCTCTCATAACTGGGTATAGAATCCCACTATAATATGCCAAAAGTTTACACCCCATGTGGTCCTTTGTGTAAGCGCTGCTGTCATTACTGACCCATTTGTGTGTGAAAACAAATAAAATCCCTTGCCATAATTGAGAATCCCTAAAACTGGGGCTATACAAATTGCTCTTTTCAACTCCTCAAATCCATCCTCCATTTCTTCGGTCCATTCTAGTTTTGTTTTACCAACTTGTGCTTTCTTTAATGCTTGCAGAAGTGGCTTTGTGTACGTGCTGTAATCAAACACATAGGCGGTCATTACAACCTTGGTGCTAAGTGCACCATCTTTACCACCATGGTGTAAACTAAGTTTACACCATGGTGGATGGTGGATTTACCACCCCATTCCAAGGTGAGTGGGGCGGTAAATCCCCATTTCCCATTTTCCCTTCCCCATTCCCATTTCTGCCCCATAGGGCATAATGGGAGTGGGGAAGGCGCTAATTACGCCGCCCTAAATTACGGCGGCGGAATTAGCACCATGGCGGGTTAGCGCCATGGACTTTAATGCCTGCCAAAAGCAGGCGTTAAAGTGGGAATCCGGCGTTAAGGGTTAACGCCGTCGGTAACCCTTAACGCCGGGGTTGTAATGACCTCAATAGGCTCTAACATAATTGCGAAAATTAAGAAACTGTTGCATCTGTCTATCTGTGTTCGGTTTTTATGTTTTCATGATTGCCTGAGCTCTCTCAGGTGTCACTTTCTTTCCTTGATGCAAAATTAACAGACCTATGTTAAACACCTCTTCCTGGCAATACTGTAATTTCTCCTTGTCCACCTGATATCCTTTGTCTTCTAAAATAGTCATCAATTGGACAGAATCATGCCTACACTCATCCTCTGTTTTACTGCAAATCAATAGGTCATCTATGTACTGTATCACCACATTCTTGAGATCAATATTGCCTAGATCCATCTGTAGGACCTTGTTAAAGACTGATGGAGACTCACAGTAACATTGATGCAAACAAGTATGTTTTAGTATTTTTTGGCAAAACATACATGAAGTCAAGTCTTGGGAGTCCTTGTGTGACGGGATCGAGAAAAACACATTTTCAAATCGATCACTGTGAAATAATGAGCGTTTACAGGGATGCTACACAATATTATCACAGGATTAGGAACTAGAGGAAACTCATCATCTACAATCTGGTTAAGAGGTCTCAAATCCTGGCTAAATCTCCACGACCCTCCTTTAGATTGTTTTATCAGATACACCACAGTATTGCACAATGATTCTGATGGCACCAGAATCCCCTGATTCATCAGTGCTGAAATAGTCTGAAATATACCTTCATCAGCTTTACGGGACATATGGTACTGTTTTTCTTGGGGTAAAATTGCTCCTGGTTTAAGCTTTATTTTAACCTCTCCTATTCCCTTCAATAAACCTACGTCATAGGGGCCTGTGGTTCATAGGGCACGCAGTAACTTTTCAAGATCTTCCTGAAAAAATGCTGATCATTGTTGCATTATCAGTATTCTTTGTGGGACTTCCCTTTTTTCTATCCTTATCCTGTATGTAATGCTCATGAAGAACACCACTTCATCATCACTTTGGTTTTCTCTGAACATATTGTCATTGGTTATGTCAGTGAGTCTATTTCCCTCCTCAAGAACTATCACTGATCTCCATGGTCTACCTAAATCGTCTATCCCTTCGAGCATTGCCATCTCTCTTTTTACTATAGCTGCTTCCAACTCTATGGGAATAGTCTGTCCACCTTCCTTATCTATAGGTATTTGTGGACTAAATACAAACTCATTAGGTATCCTCACAATCTTCCCTACCAGATCAGGTAGCCATGTCAGCAAAGTGCTTACTCCATATAGAAAAATCTCTGGATCCACTGGAACACCTCGCAGAGCCACTTGCACTGTGAATGCCAGTATGATCTCTCCCACGTTTAAATAGGGTATTTATTCCTGGAGCACACTATTCCTTGATCAGTAAATGAAATAGTCATGTTAAGTTTTGTCATAAAATCTCTTCCTAAAATGTTAACTGATGTCTGTCGTGAATATAACAAAGGGACGTACATATCACATTCTACCATGGAGACCGGTAATTTATCAGTTAAAGGAACTCGACTCATAGCTCCAGAGGACCCTTGAACATTCATGGCAATACCTAACATTGGATGTTTTCTCTCTCATATACACAAACGAGTTGCTCCAGTGTCTACAAGAAAAGAGAAAGAGTTGCCTCCCATTGTCACATCAACACTTGGTTCCTTTTGGTGGTCTGGTGTCACAGATAGTACTGAAGAAATCAAGTCACCCTTTGAGCTGTCCTGGTGCGGGTAAAAGCTCATCCCCATCCTTGTGAAAGGATTTCTTCCTTTCTTCCTACCACAGTGACACCTCCTTTTCTAGGTGTCAATACTTGTCCTATATTCGCATACTGCTGTGTCTGCATAGGTGCTTGTTGCTACTGCCCTTGTGTTGGATTTATTTGCACTTGTCCCTGCTGTGGTACCTGCTGTACGTGCAGTGCTTGTGCCTGATAAGGTGTGTGATCTTGGGCAAGGCCCTCTCCGGACTGTGAGCTGTATGGCGGAGGATAAGCTCTCCCCCCTCTCAAAAACTGGCCATTTTGACATTCCGTAGGCTCTCACATACACGCGCAATATGTCCTGTCATTCCACAATTCCAACATACTGGAGGATAGCTACTGATAATCCCTCCTTTTTATATCCTCCCTGAGCACTCTGGTTCTCGTTTTGTGTGTTTTGAAATCCACCTTGGTTATTCTGAAATCCGACTCCTCTTTCCCTATAACCTATACCTCTGCCTCATGGGGTAAACCCATACCCACCTTGGTCCATCGAGCGCAGATTATTTGCCTGTGAAGTACCCATTGCTCCATGCATACCCATTCCTTCTCCCTTGTCAATAGTGCCCCTTCTATTGCAAATTTTGACAACTTTTTCTGAACCAAATTGGCTTCCTCAATCTTTCTATTCTCATCTTTCTTTTTGTTCTTCTCTTATAATAACTGGCAATGGTGCACTATTGTCAACTGTATCTCAGCCCATGGCTTTGCTACCCCACTTTTTTTTCATCTGTCTCTGTACTTGTGCTGGCAACCCCTGAAATAAGATGTGGTAAAATAATGCCACTGTCTTTTCCCACGGCTCGCAAGTTTAAAGCTGCCCTTTCTCCTGAATATCCTGAATGTAGGCAATAGAGTCTTCATCTTCTTTCATTTTGCGTGTCATAATTGCACCCATATCCGTTGTGTCAGGATACTGTACTCTGAGAGCCCCCCACACATCTGCCCTGCAATTATTTAATGGCACTCCATCATGCACTGTGTATTGCGCAGTGAGATCTGAATATCCTACTCTTCTCCATATGTCATCAGCCCTCTCTCCAAGAATGGCTGCCAGGAGACCTTTTATGTCCCCTATGGCCAGCGTATTTCCTCCTGTCATTTTCTCTAATTCGTATATCCATTTTCCAGCCTCTGAAGTCAAACTAAGAAGCTTGCATTTGAAGTTATCCTTGTCCACTTGCGGCCATGGAATATATTGCAGTCTTGCTCCCCCCTTCTCTAACAAGGAGAACTGCGTGAACCCCATTCCATAGTCGGATCCCACTATTAGTTTATCCATGGCAGGGAAAATCGTCCCTCTCTGTCTTGCCGGCAATGACCTTTATCTGCTTACATATGGTGGAGACTCTCCCTTCTCACTACACAATCGTATTTGGGGAAATTCGGGGTACAATACAGGAGCTGGAGTTCTTTCTTTAGGATGTTCCAGATCTGTCCATCTCACCTCTTTATCCATTTGCCGGCTTCCTGCTGGAGCTCACCAGCTCCCTCAGTTTGACCCAAGACTAAGCTCTCTTTCCTCGTCCTACATGCCTAGGCCCCAACTTGTATAACTAATATTCTACTCATCATTGTCTAGGGTCAATCTGCTCAAAGACAATGCTCAATGTTCATCACTAAACAGGTTTCCTTCCTCACTTTGGAGTTGAGATACTGGGGATCGATTATCCTCTCCTCAAACTCCATACTCACTATCTCATCTTAATTGCTGATAGACCTTATCGATCCTTTCACCAAGGCTTCCTGCATCATCTCTGTCTTCATATAGCGCTACTCTAGATGCTGCTGGCATTATTTCCTTTATCGGGAGTATCTCTTCCACTGTATTCCATCATATTTCTGGGCTCTGCCTCATTTGTTCCTTACAAATAGACTGGTATCCGAACCTCCTCATTTTTTGCTCTTCATCTAATACCCTTTGCTTTCTCGCATCTCTTCTAACTCTTTCCTCCTCCTGCTTTTGTTCTTCCCACCTTACTACTTCCCTTCTTTCTTCTTCTTCCCTTCTTCTCTGTAATCTTTTATCCCTCGCCCTTTGTGCTTCTTCCTCTTTCTTTCCTTTCTGTCCCTTTCTTCTATCGCTTTGTCTATTGTCGTACTTTCTTTGTTCTTCTGCCCATTTTTCATCTTTCTCTTGCTCCTCCTGATATATCTGTTCTCGCTGCTCCCTACTTTACCTTCTTTGCTCATCTTCCTTTAATCTCCTCTCTCGTTCCCTATCCTTCCTCTTTTACTCGTCCTTATCTTCTCTCTGCCTAACTTCCTCAATACTTTTCCCATCTATCTTGACTAAATCTGTCCTCCCATCCATTCATTTTGTACGTCGTCAGCCTTATATTTTTCTCCTTTCCATCTCCTGATTTCTCCATTTATAACTGTTCGCTTCTTTCTTCCTTCTCTTGTACGAATTCATCAATATTTTCTTTTATTTTATTCTCTTCTGGACTGTCATCGCTATTGTAAGCGGGGGGGGTTCATATATTGGATTACTATATGCAGTCTCTGCTCTTAATTCCTTTAAAATATACAGTTCTATCTTTTCCGTAGCAATACTCTTTACTTCAGGCAAAATAAGGGTAGCTGAGGGCTCAACACCTTCCCCCCTATGCTGATTAAGCATCTTCAGGTGGCGGGTCTTATTTTTTCCTCTTGGTACATCTTCCAAAGATCTAAAATGACTAATCTTTTCTCTAATTGTTTCCCTGTGCCTGCAGCGTGCAAGTATGTGGTCATGTGTTGTAATACCGCTTTTGACAATGATCACCCTTGTGGGCATTGGCATGAACATTTTATTTGCTTTGCCCTCATCCATTCTGCACTTTACTGTTTAAGCTTGGGTGCATGTTTTGACAGTGTTTTGGCAGTGTCTTGCATAGGTGCATGAGAGGAGTGTTCCCCATAATTGACTGTCAATACTTACTAGATTGTTAAATAAACCTTTCATCTCGACTTAAATCACAACTTTTAACATTTTTAAAACAACAGATCTGAGCAAGCACCATAAATCGCTGCTCAATCCTCTTATTTTAATGACCTATCTAAACTCTTGATTAGCACCAATCGTTTTGTTACACTTTATCTTTAATCACAGTTTTTTTTCAGCTGTTCACAATTCTATCGCTCGTCAATAATGTATTCAACAAACAACATTTAGACTAGTCAGATATTAAACAATATAAAACACTGTGATCACCTTCCCACTTATTTACTTCTCGTTCATAAATACAGGGTACTCTTCTCTCGCCTTTACAAAACCCTATACATGGTTTGAGACATCACCTTACACGGTCCTGGCATGTGTGTTTTTCTCTATTTCTACTCCTGTTGGAGTTTGAAATGTCTTCTTCCAATTCCCTTGAATTAGGACTCCTAGGCGGTCTCTCTTATCTTTCACAATATTTCCTGTTACTCAAAATTATCACAATCCCGTGCCATTACTCTTAGTCTACTTATCATTCGTTAATCGACTTGAGGCCTTTGGTATCGACTTCTCCTCCAATCCGATCACTTCACCTTCCATCCGCAGAGGGCCCGTGAAAACAAGGCAGAGATTTCTTCAAAGGGGACCTGCCCACCGTCTGGGTTCTTCTTGCAAGTTTATTTCTATTGGCCTCTCTCCACAGGAAACTCCACAATCTTCCAGCTAATGGTGAAGAATGCCTGATCGTCCGAAACTCTGGAGCTGAACTAGTTTGGATCTTTAAACCATCTGCCCCACTACCACATTAACTTAGTGCCCTTTAGGAATGTACATATGTAATGAATGGGATCATATAGAAAGGATGATTCCAAGTCCAAATAACCGAACCAAGTCAGGAAGATGGCAAAGTACTGTTTTATTAACAATTATCGAAAACAGGAAGTCTACAACAGTCTTTTTCAGCAATCTTTTCACAAAATATAGAGGGTATACCAAAAATACATCAAAGGTGACATCATACTATGTGGCAATAATAAAAAACCTATCAAAGGGGAACATTTAAGTATACTTTCTAAAGGAACTAGGATTGTGATTGGCTGTCCACTATCAGGTGGGAAACATATGCCTACCTCTAAAACATGTCATCTTCAGAAATATTAGATACACAGTTTCTCAATGGTCTTCAAACTATAATGTCCTTTGTTATATGGACTAATACAATTGGTTGGCATGCTTTGGCCAGGTCTGGAGCATTCGGTTTACTTAGCAGCAGGGAAGCCCAGACCCAGGTGCAAGGAGATGGGGCATGAAACTAGCTCCCCACCCAATTAGCCCAGCATCTCTCATCGCTCATGCCTTCTGCCATGAACATTATCTTTGAACTTGGTCTTGCAAAGTATCCTACTATTTAGAATACATGGGAGTAAGAGCACTCACTATTGTGTTCTGCGACTCCATGTTAGAACTCTATTTTCATCCTTGGCTCACGTGTCAGGAGACCATGATTTGGTCCATTTCGCCGCATTTAAATGCTTTAATTGAAATAAATTTGGCACTCTTGGTGTTTTTTCTTTGCATCTTAACAAGAGATGATTCATCCTTTGCATGTTAGCTAATTTGCAGAATAGATAGCTGACCTTGGCTGCTTCAGTCCCGACTCAGGCAAGACAGCCTTGTCTTGCAGCACTACGATTCTGCTTATTCTTGCTGCGACACAGTTTTCCCTTCCGCTTCATGGGTCTTGGCTTACTAAATTCATGATACATATGTCCAGCTTCTATATAATGGCGGCTTTGCCTGCGTTCTATTCACTACATATAGACATCTTCTATGATGACTTTATCTAACATGCATTTCAGCATCTGCACATTTATTGAATGGTTGATTTTCTAGAGCTTTTTGTGCACGAGTAATCTTCTTTGTATTTAAAAGTTTACTTGATTCTTTGCTTCATCCTTAGTTTCTTTAGGATCTATATATCCTCTTCAGTCCATGTCTTGGGATGTCGTGCATACTTTTGTGATGTCACTAGCTTATTTTCTTTCCTCTTTCTCATATTCCTTCAGGGAGTTTCTCCCTTAGGTTGTCATCACTTGGGTGATACACTCGGTATTGTTGTCTCAACAGGTATCTTCTTCTGAACACACACTGCAGTATTGGCCCAACGGCAGGTGTCAAACATGGCGCGGTCTCAGGTCTCCAACAATTGGGATGAAGGGGGGCAGGTTTTCCTGCAGAGGTATGCAGCTGCTCCTTTACAACCTTACCTTGGTTGAAAGACTACAGAGACTGTATCTACCGCCACAAACCACATCATCATCTTAAGTTCCCTAAATGCCTACTACCGTGCATGGGCACTGTTGAGCTGACAAGGAGAATTGAAAGTGATCATTGCCAAAGGCAAGACAGCCTTACATTGCAAAGAGGACATTGCTGTGAACACACATATTTTTGACAGAATAGCTGTTTTTGATTTTTGAATGGTGATTTTCCCCACCCAACTTGTGGTATGTTAAGTTCTGAGTCAGTGAAAATATAGTCTTTGGGTGATTAGTGGGTCTTATGGGATTCTTGTGCATCACAACGATTTTGCAACTCCCATTGCACTAACTATGCAGCACTATGGGAGTTGTGAAATTGCTGGATCCCTGCTTGTTCCTGTCCCCTTAATCTCTCTCCCTCCTCCCGTGTCCACATCTCCGGGGGACATTGCCAGAAACTCTGACCTACCACTTGACCCCCACACATCTGCCAATGCCTAGTATTAGTAATCTGGGGGTCACCCCAAAACCACCGTCCACCCACCCCCAATGCCACTGTCACTCCCCAGTCCGCTCGCTTGCTTCCTCTGGCCAACCAACCCCTCCCAATTCACCACTTTCCCTACTTTCTCCTCTGCTGGCCTGGCCCATACTGTCCCCTTCCGTGGACCGTCTGCAAAGGATGATTCACACTAGGGGCCCGATTCATGAAAATGTGCCCATAAATCCTGCAAAGGTTGCGTGCCGAGAAGGACACTGCGCAAGCCTGCGTGAATAAGTCAATCTGCGTGCTCCACGTATGCATGGTTGCAAACACGCATTTCTAGCGGTCATGCAAAGGGAATGGAGCTGCACGAGGAACACCCACAGCACGCCCCCACACAAACCAAAAAACCAAGCCGTATCCCAACCCAAGGGCAAAACTCCATGTCCACCCCTGACCCACCGTCCAGCACCACTGCGAAACGTGCAGGCTCCCTCATTAGCAGGCGGCACCCCTTCGAAAATATGAGAGCTTCCTAGTAAGTCGTGGCTGCACCCTCAACAAAAATGTGCAGGCTTTCTCATAAACTAAGGTGGCACCCCTGCGGAAACACAAGAGGTTCCTCATAAATCGAGGCTGCACCCTCAACGAAAATGCACAGGCTCCCTCGTAAGCTAAGGCGGCACCTCTGTGAAAACATAAGAGCATCCTAGTAAAAGATGCTGCACCCCCCAATGAAAAGGCGCAGGCTACCTCGTAAACTAAGGTGGCACCCCTGTGAAAACGCAAGGACTTCCTTGTAAGTCGAGGCTGCACACCAATGAAAACGCATAGACTCCCACATAAGCTTAGGAGGCTCCCCTGCGAAACTGCTAGTCCACCCCCCTATGCACCCAATCTGCTGAAATATACCCCTACTGCACATCAACCTCTCAAGTCCAGACACCACCCACCATGCCCCCTCACCTCTGACACTACCGCAGGTAGCCCCCTCAAGTCCAGACCCAACCCACCAGCCCCCCTCAGCTCTGACACTACCACAGACAGCCCCCTCAAGTTTCGACACCACCCACCAGCCCCTGCCACCTCCGATACTACCCCAGGCAGCCCCCTTAAGTCCAGACACCACCCACCAGCCCCCCTCAGCTCAGACACTAACCCAGGCAGCCCCCACAAGTCCAGACACCACCCACCAGCCCCCCTCAGCTCTGACACTACCCCAGGCAGCCCCCTCAAGCCCAGACACCATCCACCAGCCCCCTCTTCTCCGTCACTACCCTAAGCAAGCCCCTCAAGTCCAGACAGCACCCACCAGCCCCCTCACCTCTGACAGTAGCCCAGGCAGCTCCCTTAAGTCCAGACACCCTCCACCAGCCCCCCTCAGCTCCAACACTACACATTTCAACCCCATAAAGTCTAGAAACCACCCACCAGCCCCCTCCCCCCAACACTATCTCAAGCAGCCTCCTCAAGTTTAGGCACTACCCACCAGCCCACCTCAGCTCAGAAACTACCCCAGGCAACCCCCTGAAGTCTAGACACCACCAATCAGACCCACTCACCTCTGACATTACCCCAGAGGGCCCCCTCAAGTTCAGACCCCACCCACCAGCGCCCCTCATCTCTAACACTACCCCAGACAGCCCACTCAAGTTCAGACAACACCCACCAGCCCACCTCTGCTCCGACACTACCCCAGAGAGCCCCTGAAGTCTAGACACCACACCACCCACCAGCCCTCCTCAGCTCTGACACTATCCCAGACAGCTCCCTGAAGTCCAGGCACCACCCACTAGACCCCCTCACCTCCGACACTGCCCTAGGCAGCCCCCTCAAGTCCAGACACCATCCACCAGCCCCCTCTTCTCCGTCACTACCCTAAGCAGGCCCCTCAAGTCCAGGCATCACCCACCAGCCCCTTCACCTCTGACAGTAGCCCTGGCAGCTCCCTTAAGTCCAGACACCCTCCACCAGCCCCTCTCAGCTCCAACACTACACCAGGCAGCCCCATAAAGTCCAGAAACCACCCACCAGCCCCCTCCCCCCAACACTATCTCAAGCAGCCTCCTCAGGTTTAGACACTACCCACCAGCCCACCTCAGCTCAGAAACTACCCCAGGCAACCCCCTGAAGTCTAGACACCACCAACCAGACCTCCTCACCTCTGACATTACCCAAGATGGCCCCCTCAAGTTCAGACCCCACCCACCAGCGCCCCTCATCTCCAACACTACCCCAGACAGCCCACTCAAGTTCAGACAACACCCACCAGCCCACCTCTGCTCCGACACTACCCCAGAGAGCCCCTCAAGTCCAGACACCAGCCACCAACCCCCCTCATCTCTGTCACTACCCCAGGCAGCCCCTTCAAGTTTAAACACTACCCACCAGCCCACCTCAGCTTGGAAACTACCCCAGACAGCCCCCTGAAGTCTAGACACCAACAACCAGCCCGCCTCACCTCTGACACTACCCCAGATGGCCCCCTCAAGACCAGACATCACCCACCAGCCCCCCTCATCTCTGACACTACATCAGACAGTCCCCTCAAGTCCATACACCACCCACCAGCCCCCCTCAGCTCTGACACTACCCCAGACAGCCCCCTCAAGTCCAGACACCATCAACCAGTCCCACTCACCTCCGACACTACCCCATGCAGCCCCCTCAAGTCTGAACAATGTCCACCAGCCCCCCTCAGCTCCAAGACTACCCCAGGTAGCCCACTCAAGTGCAGACACCACCCACCAGCTTCCCTCATCTCCAACACTACCCTAGACAGCTCCCTTAAGTCCAGACACCACCCACTAGCCCCCCCAGCTTTGACACTACCCCAGGCAGCCCCCTCAAGTCCAAACACCACCCACCAGCTCTCCTCAGCTCCGACACTACCCCAGACAGCCCCCTGAAGTCTAGACACCACCAACCAGCCTCCTTACAACCGACACTACCCCAGACAGCCCCCTCAAGTCCAGACACCACCCACCAGTCCCCCTCACCTTTGACATTACCCCAGGTAGCCCCATCAAGTCCAGACACCACCCAACAGCCCCCCTCACCTCTGACACTACCGCAGGCAGCCCATTCATGTCCAGACACTACCCACCAGCCCCTTCAGCTCTGGCACTACCCCAGAAGGCCCCCTCAAGTCTAGACACCACCCACCAGCCCACCTCAGCTGTGACACTACCCCAGACAGTGCCTTCCACTCCAGACACCACCAACCAGCCGCCCTCAGCTCCAACACTACCCCAGCCGACCCCCTCAAGTCCAGACACCACCCAACAGCCTTCCTCACCTCCAACACTACCCCAGACAGCCCCCTCAAGTCCAGACACTAAACACCAGCCCACCTCAGATTGGACACTAGCCCAGACAGCCTGGTGAAGTCTAGATACCACCAACCAGCCTCCCTCACCTCTGACACGACCCCAGGTGACCCCCTCAAGTCCAGACACCACCCCCATCCCCCCTCATCTCTGACACTACACCAGACAGGTCCCTCAAGTCTATACACCACTTGCCAGCCCCCCACAGCTCTGACACCACCCCAGACAGCCCCCTCAAGTCCAGACACCACCCACCAGCCCCCTCCACATCTGACACTACCCCAGGTAGCCCCCTCAAGTCCAGGCACCAACCACCAGCCCCCCTCACCTCTGACACTACCCCAGGCAGCCCCCTGAATGTACATTCCCCTCCCCACACTGCCCTCAGCTCCAACACTACCCCAAATAGCCCCCCTCAAGTCCAGATTACACCCAGCAGACCCCCTCATCTCTGACACTACCCCAGACATCCCCCTGAAGTCCAGACACCACCCACCAGCCCCCCTCATTTCTGACACTACCCTAGACATCCCCCTTAAGTCCAGACACCACCCACTAGCCCCCCTCAGCTTCGATACTAACCCATGCAGCAACCTCAAGTCCAGACACCACCCACCAGCCCCCTCACCTCTAACACTATCCCAGGAAGCCCCCTTAAGTTCAGTTACCACCCACCAGCTCCCTTACCTCAGACACTACCCCACACAGCCTCCTCAAGTCCAAACAGCATCCACCAGCTCTTCTCAGCTACGACTCTACCCCAGACAGCCCCCTGAAGACTAGACACCATCAACCAGCCCCCTCACCTCTGACACTACCCCAGATGGCCCCCTCAAGTCCAGACATCACCCACCAGCCCCCCTCACCTCTGACACTACCCTGGGCAGCCCCCACAAGTCCAGACACCACCCACCAGCGCTCCTCACCTCTGACACTACCCCAGGCAGCCCCCTCAAGTCTAGACACCACCCACCAGCCCCCCTTACCTCTAACACCACCCCCGGTAACCCCCTCAAGTCCAGACACCACCCACCAGCTCCCATCACCTCTGACACTACCCCAGGCAGCCCCCTCAAGTCCAGACACTACCCACCAGCCCCCCTCAGCTCTGGCGCTACCCCAGATAGCCCTGTCAAGTCTAGACACCACCCACCAGCCCCCCTCAGCTCCGACACTACCCCAGGCAGTGCCTTCAAGTCCAGACACCACCCACCTGCCCTACTCAACTCTGGCACAACCCCAGATAGCCCTCTCAAGTCCAGACACCGCCCACCAGCCTGCCTCCCCTCTGACACTACCCTAGATAGCCCCCTCAAGTCCAGGCACCACCCACCAGCCCCTCTCACTTCTGAAACTAACCCAGGCGGCCCTCTCAAGTCCAGACACCACCCACCAGTCCCCCTCACCTCCAACACTACCCCAGGCAGCCCCCTCAAGTCCAGACACCACCTACCAGCCACTCTCAGCTCTTACACTACCCCAAGTGCCCCCTCTAGTCCGCACACCACCCACCAGCCCACCTCACCTCTGACACTACCCCATGCAGCCCCTTACCGGTTCACTCCCCTCCCCTCCCCACACCACCCTCAACTCTGACACTACCCCAGACAGCCCCCTCAAGTCTAGAAACAACCCACCAGCCCCCCTTCCATCCAAAACTACCCAGGCAGCCCCCTGACAGTCTCCCACACATGCAGTTCAATGTATGGCTGCAACTCACCTGAACCTCGGGGGCCTTACTCCATCATGAAGCACACGCCCAACATGTCCGCCGCCAACAAGATCAACAGGAAGCACTGAAGAACAATCCTGCACCAGAACATCCGATGTCACTCCCTGGCAGACCGGAATCTGCAGCACCCCAGCCAGAAAGCACAATGTGCACATGTCATTGCAAAGTGACATGTGCACGTTGGCCATGGGTCCTTGCAAAGGCCTCAAAGCGCACCGACCGAATGTGTGCAGAGGACAGAAGTAAACCTATTCATACATCGGCCAGATCCACAAATAATTAACAGGGGCATCATAGTCTGAGCACAAGTGACCTGGCTGGAAGTTGTGTCAAATTCCCTGCCAGGGACCACATTATGACAGACCCATGCATGGGTGATGGGAGGGCAGTCAGATAGTGCATGACTCACTAAAACAGAAAATGTGTGCTGCCACACGGGAAGAGCAAACGTGGGTCACACATGCATTCCAGTTGCAGAGGTGGAGCAAGACATGAGAGCATGCAGTGTGTGACTGCAAATGCTGGTGGGCATGTGCGCATGACATGGATTTGACACAGCAATGACAAACATGTGCCGGTAATGTAACCAGGGAACCCCTCCACAGTGACCCCTCCTCCCACCGCAACAACCACAATGCAAAATACACAATGCAGTGTGGGCACATGCACAATCCCAAGCATGTGCAAAGGGGACAGATGAACAATAGTGGACCTGAAATGTGAACAATGTGAAACTGTATAAACACACAGGAACAAGTGGTATCACAATAACAATCTGAGTAAACAATACAAACTAAACACATCTGCACATCACTGCAACCATAGTTAAATGTACATCATCTCACACACACCACAAACCTCCAACTCAACCACACTGATGCCAAACATACAGTGATGCTGAACATGTAAATGCAAATGGAAACATACAGTGCAGCCCCAGTTGTCTATTGGACCCACCCCCACATGTCAGGCACATGTGCATCCCTCCACCCACAACCATTACAGCAACAACAACACACACGAAGGCACGCCACAAGACACATGACTTGCAATGGAGAGATGTACTGGCTGAAATGTGAACTATCAAAGTTGCAGACACACAAATTAACTGCATGAAGCATGGAATGGAACCATATGAAAGATTTATTAAACAAAACTCTGCACAACAACAACTGGGACAGAAGGTCCAAGCAATCCGGGGTAAAATGAACAACTCTACGCCTAAATAGGAAAAACAGGGAAGGAAAGTCTTCAAAGTCTGGGGCAAAACATAAATAAATAAATGAAACCTACACCTAAATAACTATATACAAAGGTAACGGCTAGTCCTCCTCGTCAATCTCACCCAAGCTGTCTACCAAGGCACACACCACAGCCTCCTCCATCAGATAGACCTCTGTTGATTCCTCGAGAGTTTGCAGGGTGGATAGCATTTGTACTTCGGCAAGTGGCCTCCAGGATGGCAGACCCTCTCCTTG
This sequence comes from Ambystoma mexicanum, assembly GCF_040938575.1. Classification (NCBI taxonomy): domain Eukaryota; kingdom Metazoa; phylum Chordata; class Amphibia; order Caudata; family Ambystomatidae; genus Ambystoma; species Ambystoma mexicanum. Next base: position 549,593,733 of record NC_090930.1, on the reverse strand, counting down.
CCCGATGCTGCGCAACCTCAACCCTGGCCACCATCACCCTTGCTTCCCAATTCCACTGCCTAACTGCCACCAGCTGCCTTTCATAGTTCCTGAACACATAAGACATTGTCTGTATTGCTCCCACATGATCCTCCTGCCTCAAACATTCCACCTGCCTCCTTGGGGTGGCCGCCCTGCAACATTTTGCTTCCTCCTGGCTGCCACCTGCTGCCAGGGGCATAGAAGACCAATACAATCTGGGTGGACAGGGGACTCCTTGGGACTCTGCTTTTTTAATTTATTTATTGTGTTTTAGTCGCCGGGCGGCCGGTAGCTCATGTAGCTGCTAGGCAGCGAGGCAAGAAGCACAGCATGCTGGTTGACAGCTGGCAGTGACCCCATGCCACTCAGAACATATCGCCAGCACTGCTTGGGACATGTGAACACTCTGTGCTGGGACTTGAAGGTCCATGTTTTTAGTAGTAAATGTGAAGCTACAAATTCTAACATACATGCCATCTAAAATTCCAGGACTGGCTGTGGGCGCTGCCATGCGGCCGCTTAGTAGCAATGCTTACTTCACAGGTTGTGAACCTGAATTCCCATGTCAGGCTTAGATGCCAATGGGGCACAGGAATCCCTATGGGCTCTGTCACCGTGTACAAATAGGTGGCCAAATCCATAGGTGCCCACTGCGATAACAGCTACCATGTTCCATCATGGTGGCATCTATTTCTGGTCTTTACCGTGCATGCAGGCCCAAACAGCAGAGATCATAATAGTGCCCAACATGATAAAACATGTCCATCACAACAAAGTATGACTACAGCCTCTGCCTGCCCCTATCAAGCACAAAAGAGCAGGCATAGGTGAAGGGATACCTACCTCTCCAACGACACCAACATTGGGAAGCAGTCAGAGATCCCTTGCACAGAGCAGAGAACTCCCTGAGCACATTTCCTGCCCTGCATCATGCTCCATATGTGAGTCCATAGGAAACAAAAAACCCAGAGTGTTTGTCTCTGCACGTTTTTACAACCTCCATGCAATTTTATGGGCCCATAAAAATTAGGTCATATGAAGGAAACCCAAAAGCAAATGGGCCAGATCTGTGAAAAACCAGATGTTTGCATTCCAATGGTTATCAAACATGACTGACATTTGGTTCTGTGCTCACAATTACCTCGTATCTCGATAAATCCAACTCCCAGAATGCCCATGTAGCTAGGTGGTGGAGGGTGTGCTTTTGATCATATCCAATTAAGCCCTACTTTCTGAATCATTAAAATGTGCAATTTTTATGTTTCTTAGCCATGTATGCTTCTGATGGAAGTCTTAGAACCGAAACACGGTAAGTTTCCATAAATCTATCATTTGGTTTGGTGAAGCTGTTTAATTTTGAAGGTGTTCAACAGTTGTTATGTTGCTAGAATCTACATTTTCTGGATATTACACAATTGAAACGAAATTGACTGCATTGAATAAAACACTTTTTGTTGAAAGAAATCATGTAATTACCACCTAAAATGTTTTGCTGGAAAGTATTTACCGGTTAGAAGCACTGCCTTGAATCGAGTTTAAACCTGCATTTCCTTTTTGTTTCCTGTGCAAGCTAAAGCCCTTTTAGGATCTTACTTAACAGCACCCCTCTCTCTATAGAAATCCTATGCACAAAACCCACCACACGTCTCCAAACTCTATTGTAGGAACACCTCTCTTGCCAGCCGATCCTACACACACCTCGCATTCCGGTTCCGACCATTGCACACACACCTCGCTCCAGACTCCATTCCCCACACACTTCTCTGTTGGCAGGGTGGGGACGGTGCTGTTTCTGCACATAGTGTGTGGGCAGCCCCTGCCCTCCTTCTGTACCAAGTTGCACTGTGGCTAGATTGCACCTCTCCAAGCACCCACAGGTGGCACCATTAATCGCTGCATTTACATGTGGTGGGCAGGATTCTGTGGCGCACAATTGCACTGCTCTCCAACGGGGGGCAGAGGGTGCTACCATACTGCCCCGCATCCCCACCCTCCTTGGGCCGGCTCCTCTAGCCGGGGGCCCGCTAGCTCTGGCCGCGTTTCTAACCATTATGGTGAGAAAATGTGGAAAAGGTGGGCACCACCTACTGTGGTGAGATGGTGGTGAGACACCGGAGTCAAATATACCAAGTCGTGAAAGACGGTGGGTTTCACACACCCATCTAAACAGTCACTCTCAATTATACCTCCTGTGAGGTTAATGGACTGATACTACTGATGTTCTAATAACTTTGATCCTAATTGTGTAGCTCCTTGGTTCCCAAAAGCATAGATCGATCAAAAAATGTATCAATATTGTGAGAGTATCAAATATCTCATTCCTGTTGGCAATTCAAAAGATGGAAAACCCCAAGCCAATATGGTTGAATTTGCATTACAGAGAGTTTTATTGCCAATGCATTTCGGAGATCCACATCTCCTTCGTCAGGGCTGTACTCTCTAATGTGCCTTGAGTAATTACATTTTCGTGACCACATATTTTGTGTGAAAAACCAGGAAAGATTCATCCAAGGTATACCCACAATGGACAATGTTATATTCGTACAAACCATACAATTATTTGAAGCAGGTAGCAGTGGATATATAGAGATGAAAGAAAAAAGACAAAGAAAACACTTTTTCAGTTCAAATCATTCAAAAACCAATGTAAATATTTAGAACTAAATGATAAACATGTGTTCATACCTTATATAGGCGGCCCGCAACAGGCGTATTCATATGAACCTTCATAAATTCAAAATACTGTCCTGCACAATTATAAAATACCATAATATACTGTCAGGCTGTGTAAATTCACAATCTCCACAATGCTGTGTGGAAAAAATAATTAACTCACTTCCTCTCTGGCGCATGTATGCACTCACGACCTGTGAGTGAATGTATGAGTTTAGTTCTAAATATTTACATTCGTTTATGAACGATTTGAAATCAAAAAGTGTTTTCTTTGTCTTTTTTCTTTCAAAAATTCTGTGGGGGGATAAATGCCATTGTATCCCTCCCCCTTAAAATTGTGGGGTGGGGATTTGCCCCCCTTGTCCCTCCATGTCCTACGCCCATGCCTGCTGCTGCTGTGCCCGGTGCATGCTACTAGGCATGCCCTCTGACCTGATGATGATCATTGGGGGTGTATGGCACCTGCACTGCTTCGCGGTGCCTGCTGTCCTTCCATTGCCTGTGCCTCTGTCCGTGCCTGTGCCCCAGATGCCATACATGTGACTCCCAACTCAGGTGGGGATGTAAGCACTACCAGACTAGTGCACAGGGGTCCTGCTGGTATGTGGGCCAGAAGGCACCCCAGAGAATGACTGGTGCACAGAAGAGGAAGCCAAGGAGGTCATTGCAGCAGTGAACAGCCCACGGAGTCCAGCAGGGAACATGCCTGCTGCCAGCAAGGCCATAACATGTTACATCTCATTGTGATGATGGGCAAGCAGATTATGAGTAGCTTGCCATCATCATGAATAACTGTAGTATGCCTCATAAGCCCAGCCAGCAGGGGCAACACCTGATCCTGGGTGGACGCATCAGCCGGCAACGGGATACTGGTCTGGGTGGAGGCATCCCAGGAGGCGCATAGTCCTGCATTAGATAGCCCAGGGAAAGGATTTTGCACAGGTACCTCCATGGTCGCCTGCACAGCCTCATGCCCCTGGGACAGGATTGCAACATGCACTCCAACCTTGACACCCCCACCTGACCTAATGGGCTGGGCTGAAGAGGCCACCTCCTCTGCCTCCCCCTCTGTCAAACTGGATGACTCCAGGGTGTCTTTTGCCATGGATTGCCCCTGTGTGGCATCACCCAGTCCCACCGCTGCTGAGGAGTCCCCTTGCACCTCCTTGGACTTACCCCTAGCAGCCACACTGTAAAGTACATGCGCTACATCAGCCACATCTCTCCATGTAGATGAGCTGTCATGGGGGAGTGGCTGGGGCTTGTACCTATGTCTGGTGGAGTGATAGCTGCATCCATGCTCCAGAGCACCGCTTACCCCCTCTTCATCAGCTGCAGCAACTGTGGAAAAGGAGACACAGAATAGCAACATCAGTGTACTGCAACTAAGCCAATGGGGTATCACCAACATTTCCAGGAACATGACATGTCCCGGGAACAATCAGCAACCTCCACACCCACACACATGCAATCCACATCCAAACAGACACAACAACCCAGGCACCATGTGAAACACATTCATGACACATCCACATGTAAACACAGCACCATGTGGCCAGTGCACAGACACAAACCAAGATGAATCACATGACCCTAGGGGAAGGTCAACGTGACCCAACTACATCCTGATGCACATCCATGGGAGACATGCCACATGGGCAGGGGGATGAGCAGGAAGCAAACTGGTATGACATACATACACGTAAAGCATGTGAAAACAGATGTGGTGGCCCACCACCATGGACACATTGTGGGCAGGATACACAGTAGAATCATGGCCACCAGTGGCCAACTATACTTGGCCATGCCGACACCTGCCTTGGCATCTCTCCACACCCTCACATCAAACAACATGCCTCCGCCACAACCCATCCTGCGCACATGCAACCCATACATACATCAATTGCACAGGCACACCTGACATTCCATAGCCCCAAGCCCATTCGCATGGCATGCACACACATCACTCTGAGTGCACAAGCCATGACATGACCTATCACATCACATTCCTGGTAACTGCAATGCCGAAACGTGACTATGCTAAACATCCAAATGCATGCGTGACCTCCAGATGTTAGTGATGCATAGTTACACATTGTTATTGTCGCCACAACCACATGAGCAGCATGCATGCACATGACATGGTCAACACTCCCTCAACTGTCGCACTTGCTATGCAGACACGTCTCAGACACAAGAAACATTGCATGTGCACAGTTTGCAAAAATGTATTATAACACAGTGCATTCCCAATCCGCACAGGTCTGATTTCCCACAGGGGGAGCATTGTCTGGAGCCTGCATGCAGATGTTTGTCACTGTAACATAGATGCTGCAAAACTAAGGGGGTCACTGCAAACATGCAAGCACATGCGCAACACCCATGCACAGTCGAGCAGTTGAACACATGCCTACTCACCAGTCGACTCCAGGGATTATTGCAACTCGCAGACCTGGGCATGCAGCTCCGGGTAGAACCTCACCAGGACCCGCATTTTGTTGGTGGACAAATTGTACCTGCATGCACAGTGCACCTCCACGGTTGCACTGGCCTTCAGGAAGCGCCGGGCCTTGATGTGGGTCCTGGATTTGAAGTCCTCCAAGTGCTTATAGACAGTCTTGTAGCAATGGACTGCCACCCCCTGCATGTTGATGGCATTGCATATTGCATACCTCTTTTTTTCAATTTTGGGAGCTTTCTGGGTGTCGCGTACGCATTTTCTATGTTATTGGGTGCCGTTGCATATCAATTACCTCTTTTTTATTTTTTATGAGCTTTCCTGGTGTCGCGCACCCACTTTTTGTGTTATGGGGTTCCACTGTGTATCGCGCAATGCACATTTCTCCTGTTTGGTGTACATTTGAGCCTTGCTGGACCACACATCTTTGTCGTACACCATGTAAACTGTTCCCTGACTCACATTGCCCAGGACAATAACTTGGTGTGCCTCCCATTCATCCCTTACACCTGTGACATGAGTGGAAAGGACCCAAAAGGGAAAGGCTGCAGACGGGTTTGGGGTGGGGATGATGTTGGGGAAGTGCAGGTGAAACACCTGTCCAAGCCCCTAGATGCCAACGTGGTTATGGCCAGACAGGGGTAGCTCCCACCCCCCTGCCACTCGTAGCAGGAAGGGACACCCTCCACAGCAAAAAGCAATTCAACCCCAAGCCACTGCACACAACACTGTTCCGCAGAGGAAGAACTTCTCTGATGAGGAGTTCCATATCCTGATTGACTACGTGACTGATCACCATACAGTCACACAACATATGGTGCATTGGCAGCGTGTCACAGAACAGATAAATACCTTAGGGTTGGAGATGCGCACAACGGAACAGGTCATAAAGCACTGGAATGATCTCACCCGTCGCACCAAAGACAAGCTTAGTGTCAGCCTGCCAACTGGAGGGTTGGCACCATAAGAGGAGCAGCTGACATTGCATGAAGAGGCCACACGCTAATTCACCCTCATTGAGCAGATGCAAGGTGCAGAGGCCTGGAGAATTATGAGGACACATCAGGTGAGTGTTCATTATTGCACCTCCTGTGTTTTGCCTGTAATGCATCAATCACATCAATTGTGTACTGGCACATCTGGCTGCATTTGTATGACAGCTCTGGGTAAAGGCTGTCCTGTGACGCACAGACATGTCAATTGGCCATCATACTGGGAGTGAAACATGTGACACCTAGTGTTCATTGCTACATTCTTGTTGCATTTCACTCTGCCCTGCTACACCGGTGATTGCACACAAAGTTTCACTTACACGCCATATCATGCAGAGATACATTTTCATTTGTCACCTGCTCCTATGGGTTTCCTTGGCACAATGCTGAGCTGTCTATCAACGCACATAGTTGTGTTCCCAGAGTGTAGTTGCATGAGTGTCCAGAGACCACATACACATTTGGCCTCATTACGGGTCTGGCGGTAACCCTGCTCGTGCTACTGGCGGGTTGCCGCTGGACCCATAATAATTTACCGGCGCCTGACTTCCCGGTGCCATCAGGAGAGTCCAAGTCCAGCGGCCTGGGAAGTCATGTGCTGGCAAATTGTTAGTCCTATGGGACTCTACGGGAATGGGGACATGGAAGCACTGGCACCATTAACAGGGTGCCGGTACTACTGTGAAATGTCTGCCTAGCGTATCCACAGCGCCCGGCAGGGTCAGACCTGTTGGGCACAGTGGCCATGGCAGGAAGACCCTGTGTTTACCGATCCTGAAACAAGGGTGCCAGTGATCTTAGCGGCACCCTTGTTTTCTGGACCGGCAAACTCCTCATGAGGCCCATTGACTTAATTCCAGTGCCACTCAGAGCCTACTCATTGTGATGCATGCTCCCTCTTACCCTGCCCATTCCATGTGGCTACTGCCATCACCCTCTTGTGGATTGCTGGACCTTGTTCACAGTGCCCAATCCACTCTCCATCCCAATGCACTTCAGTGACCTTGACCAGAAGTCACAGTTTCAGGTGTATCTTCTCCTAGGCTTCTTCCCTTTCCACACCTTTTCTGTGGATATGGATGTCTGGCTGTTCCCATGTGATGTCATTGTACATCAAAATGTCACATGTGCACTACTTTTACCCTGATATGTGTGGAGACTTGACAGTTGAATGTCCCCTCATTGTGCATTTACAACACTGTTGAATGTCAACGTGCCCAGTGCTGGCATGGACATGATGGGGCGGAGGGGAGGGGCACTTGTCAGCAAATGCCATGCAGCAGTTGCTTACTGGACCATGTGTGTGAATGTGCAATGTCTGATGGGTGCATGCCATGCCATTTCTTGTCAGAGTACTACTTGGAGCACATGTACATTGTTGTCTCTTTTGACATGTATCAATATGTCTTTCTCTGTCCATGTGCAGGTGAGGATGCACCAGATGCAGAGTAGGAGGAAGAGTCAGTTGTGCAGCAGACCACCAGTGGAGGACGTGGTGTGGTACGCCGTGAAAACACATTGGACCAAACTGAGTCGTGCTGCAGGCTCTTCGGACTCTTTTGACTCGGATGTCTCTGATGCTTAACCGGATGTGCAAGCCTTAAAGAGGGCAATGGTGAGTGCCCCAATGGGTGGATCAGTTGGGCCCGTGCATCTGTGACAGGGCGGCTGGCTTCACAAGGCGAGTCAGTGGTGGATCCCCTATCTGCAGTGGTTACGGCGGCAAGGCCACTCTCACCTGAATTGGTATTGGGTCTTGGGCCTGACGTTCAAGGGAGAGATGCAGACCTGCAGCCTAATAGCAGGGGCACCATAGCAAAGGACATGGTCCCTTGTATCAGGTCGCTGTGGACCCCGCACATGTGGGGGACGTGTGCAGGCTGGGGAGACAAAGTGGGAGCAACAGATGTTGCATGCTACCCTCCGACACAGATATGTGTTGGATAAGATATCTGAGGGCATGTCTAAGATGGCCAAATTCATGACCCCGCTAGCTGCCTGGGTAGAGCAACAGCTGCAGGTGATGCGGGTCTCATGCCACTGCCACGGACTGCGCATGGAGGCCAACATCAAGGGCCGACAGGCTGATCTGGGGTGTCTGCAGGCTTCCCTGCATGAAGACACTCAGGCACACAGGGAGTCCTTGAGGCTTGAGATGAAAGCCCAGAGGGCTGCACTTTGTGCAGAACAAACAGCCACAAGGAGACTGATCCACAATGAGGTGGTTGCCTTCAGGCAGTCATGCTCCATCACAAGAAGCTGCACATACAGACTCTGTTGCCTTTCGTGATGCAATGCAAAAAGACATCAGCAACCTAACTGTGCTGGTGCATTCATCAGTGTCACACATGGCCGCAGACTCTGAAGACCAGGCCTTGGCACTATGTGGTCTACCTCCAGCACCACACCCACCTGCAGATCAACCACAGGATGGTGGTCCCAGCACAGACATGCCTCCTGGTCCACCATTGCCATCAAGTCCATGAGCACATGGAGGGATTTTCATTTTTTTCATAGTCAAATTTCATCCTGCCCCTCCCCCCACCAGAAGGGACACTCACCCACCCCCCCCCATCCATGATTGACAATTTTTATTTGTTATGGCCATGGCCTATTTTCTTTTTTTGTGTCCCTTGCTTTGCCATGAACACTTTTTTCTTTGACTTCAAGACCCCTGGCCCAGTTGTTGGAATGTGTTTTTGTTCATCCCTTTCCAAAGTGGAATCTTTTCTATTTTCTTTTTGACTTTTACCATTTCACTTGAGTTGTGCAGTTACCGTCTCAAGGCCATTATGTATGCAGTGGTGGACATGCAGCCATGCACAGTGATGTCAACTGCCATGGTTGCATCGTGGTGGACGGGATGGCATGTGCAGGTAACATTGGGTTAAGTGAATACTGACACATGTGTGCTGCATGTATGATACTGTACTATGGCTGTTCTGATGCCTTGTCCCATGTTGTTACAGTGCTCTGGAATGAGGCTGTGACTACACTCTCAGGGGAGACACCCTGCACCTTTTGACGTCCCAACTCCCCATGCCCTCTGTGAGGCACTGGACCTCCTGTCACGTATTTCGAGGCACAGTTCCCAGTGGAGGTGATGCAGGAATCACATCATGCTGGCTTGGTCAGCGGGTAAGCACATGCACTGGCTTGCATGTTCTGCCTGTGTCATTGTTTCTCAATGTCTCTGCTGATTTGTGTCTGTACACATGCATGCGTGGGTCTGTGAATTTGTACTGCAATGGCAATGCATTGTTTCTGTGGATGCACTCATGATGCTGACAACATGTTTGGAAGTGATTGTGCAGCACTATTGTCACTATCCCCATTGTCAGTGTTTTGTTCAATGTGGATGCACGTACTGCTGGGCCACATGCATTATTGGTGCTTCTGAACTCTGGGGGTTTCTGTTCTCCATCACTTGGCTGACTGACCGTTGTGATGTCTCCTTACTGTCACCCTTCTGCTCCCCCAGTCCCTATGTTGCATATCGTGCCCTGCAAGTGTTCTCCCTGTGCACACTACACTTTGACTGTTGTCAATTCAAAATCATCTTCCTTCTCCGCTTACATGTCCCGCACAGCCAGGCCGCTGGTCGACATGTCCCATTCACATTGATAGGCATGTATGCACAACCTACACTGCAGCGCTTCATGACATGGGCTCTGGTGACTATGTTGTGGACATTCGTGTGCATTGACTCCACATGACATGTTTGCCACACTTGGTGCATGTTGGTTTTGACAAATATGCACATGTGTACCCCTGACTGACTGCTTCTGTGTTACCCATTATGGTGACTTTTTGTACATGCTTTTGTACTGTTGGTTATCATCACTAGTGTGTATTGCATGTTTCCTGGTTTTAATTTATACTCCCTGTTTAATGCCACAGTCTGTGGGTGTACATTGCATCAACACAATGTAGTTGCATGCATGTCTGACATCCTCCACTTGACACTGCTTGGCTTTATCTGTGTCCCTGTGTCAGGTTCAAGTGAGCCCTGGACTCCATGCACACTTACTGGGGCAGTCTCACTCAGGGGGTGTAGTGTGCTGGGGTGAATATATAGCTGCATGTCCATTTGCTGTGTTGTCCAACAGGGGTATATGTTGGTTGATGTACGGTAGGTGTATATTCTATCAGTGCCTTAGTTGCTTAGAAGTGGGGCACATGTGTCTTGTTGTGTAATGCATGTCAGAGTGGGTTTTTTCCTTGGTTTGTGTGAGATTGGGCTACTGATTGACCATACACAGTCTTCATTTTTACCTATACACCTCCCTGGAACACAGGAATCAAGTCCTAGCAACACTTTAACAAAAACAAAGATGACTTTCCCTCCACCTTAATGCAATTGCATCAAAATGAATAGACTGCCACAATGTACTTGTCAAGCGTCAGGAATGGGAAGCAAAATCCCGGCCCTTCACCGCCCACCACTTTTGTCCTTCATGGCCTCTACATGTGGATATTTTCCTTCTATGTGCCTTCCATGATCTCATGCCATGATGGTACTTCCGGAAGTATTCATATCACTATTATCCTCCCTACGTCTACCTCTATGTGCAATCACCCACAGTGATGTCGGGCATGTTCATCCCTGCCTCCACTCCAGACAGTTTACTCCTTGCTATGATTTTCACAAGTCCCTCCCTCTCTCTCTCTCTCTCTGTTGTGCTACTCTCCACTCCTAGGCAATTCTCAATCTGTGTCCTGTCTCCCTCTTGCACCCTGTGGTCCTTCTGCACTGGATGGTCTATGCCTGTTTTCCAATTCCTTAAATGGTTGTCATGGATGTCCACGGTCTTTAAGTTGTTGCAATGCATGTCTGTACAATTTGAGGATATGTTTCCCAGTGGGATGCAGTGTATGCAAGACTGGTGGGTACCCTGTGCAGGTAGGTGAATGGCACTGTGTGCATTCACTTTTGTTTGACTTGTTTTGTGGGGCATGGGTCCAAGTTTGTGGGTGCATGTGTCACATGGTGTTGTTATGCTCATGTGTCTGTGCATGCTGTTTTTGCACTCGTATCATGGGGCCACAGGTAGCAGGATCATAGCTGTGGGTGAGCGACCTCTGTAGGGCCTTTCTTGTTGAGTTGTCAGGAGGGTGGCAAGGCCAGCTGTTTGTGGGCTGTGACACGTGTTGATGGTCGTGGTGTGTGTTTCCTTGCACATTTTACATGTGTATTGCCTGACACACAGCATCCCATACAATGATTCACAAATATTGATTAGTGTACACTATTTAGCCTTTCTTGGTCAGGGTTCACCATTCTTGTTGTGCGGGCCAAAGAATAATCCACACACAAGACACCATTGTTGCACATGTTTGGGATACTATGTTGTCAACAAACACCAGGCACACTACATTGAGCAGGGATTGTTGATTGCCATGCATGTGCCATGCATGGTGCACCATGAGGATTACAGCAGCATGTTGACAGCTGCTGGGTGCATGTCAATGCTACCTTCCATTGAATGCACCTTTGACCCGATGCAATCAAGTCGCAGTGAAGTCTTCATTACCTTGCCCTTTCCAGTTGCCTGCTTCCTTTTGTGTGCATTTGTCTTTTCTCTCTGTTTCTCATTGCTTTGTCATGTTTGCTTGTATGTTTCATGCCAGTTACCTTGGTGCCCAGTTTTCCGGTCTAACATCTACCTCTGTGAAGTCTGCCTTCTGCAAGATCCTGTCTTCAGTGAAATTGGTATTTGGGTTCAGACGTTCTTGGGCTTCACATCATTGGCTCCCCTGCCAGTGTTCACTGCACTGTCCCACTGCTACGCTGATGATGGCCTGCCATGGCATAGGAAATACTGCCCGGGTGATCCAGCCTTTTCTTTTCACTTTCTGAGTGATGTACTTTTTGTGGGTCCGATCATTGTCAAGCTGACTGTTGCCAGATGCGTGTGTTGAGTATGTGTCATCAGCTTGATAATGGGGTAGGTGTGACGTGGCCATTCACTGCTTGGCACTTGGGGGTTCAGGAAGTGTATGGGTTGTGGGCAGGTGTTTGTCAGTGTGCGTGTTTTGTGTGACACATGTTGATGGTCGGCATGCGAGTTATTTGCATTTTTTGCATGATGCTCATGAGGGCACATATTGCTGTATGTTTGGGTGCATGGATGTGTTCTCTGCGCTCACATTGATTTTTGTTTTTTTCTGCAGATCCATTTGTCATGATGTGATGGGTGATGGGATTGAGGGATACTTTCAGTCGTATGCATGCACAGGAAACAGGTAAGATGTGCATTTCTCTTGCAGTGCACTTTTGTTGCTCTTTTGTTGTTCATATTCAACATGAATACTTTGATGTCACTGAGTATTGTGTGCATTGTTGCAGTCATAGAATGGGTTGGCCCGTGTACGTGTTTTTGTTGTGTAACACACATTGTGGATCTAGGGCTTTCCTTTCATGGGTTAATCGGCTGCAAGATAGTACTTTGCCTTACTACTTGGGGGCTCATGTGTGCGATTTAGTGTCTACATGCAGTACAGATGTTGTCCATGTGACAGTCGACAGAGAGTTAGTCTATTGTGATGTTTTGTTTTTGGTGTACTACATGTACACTGTTCTTTGCAGTTGCTGTGACTGTGTTGGTGAATGGTGCAGTGCCATGCTGCTCATGGTCATGACTCACTGTTGATGTTTCTATGAAATGGCTACATTACTTGCTGCATCTGTCACTGTGGCCATTTGGGTGTGTGTCAACTACTTTGTCTTGTTAATTGTGTTCCTGTTCAATGCGTTTTTTTATATGGGGTGCATTGTCTCCATATTTGTCAGGGTACAGGGAGTCGTAAGGGGAAGGCTTAGTGAGAGACCCAGGGCGCAGAGGAACCAGACACAAAACAAAACAAACTCAAAGGAACAGCCTCCCGCCTTACAGGAGGCTTTTCTGTCCCTTTTGCAGGCAGAAGGCTCGCCGGACCAAACTCCCAGCAGCTTCCGGGCCGGGAACTACTTTTCCACTCCCAGGTTGGGAGGGGCTCGCGCACGCGCATGCGCGCAGAACAAAGGCACGGGGCTTGTGCTTAAGCCCCCGACCGGAACGGACGCATCCTGTAGAGCTCCTGCTGACGGGGATCACGCGAGGGGCCATGCCCCAAGGAACCAGCATTCCGGCCCCTCGCTCACAACAGATAAGTGCAGCCAAACCATTGCGAACGAGCGACCAACCCCTACATGGGAATCAGAAGCGCAGCAGCGGGGGGAGAGCGCAAAACAAGCTGAGGAGCATTGGGATATCCAGTTCGTTGAGGGGCTCGCGCAGGGGGCACCGCCCAGCCATATTACGTCCCCTGCAAGGGACAAAAGCTAAGTGCCAATCAGCGCTCCCCAGCATATAACCAGCCCCGATTCTGGCTACCAAGACCCATTACCATTAACGCGTGCAGCGTTTGTTTACTGACGTGTTTTCGGCCACGTGCGGCAAACTTTGGCAGCACAGAGAGCATTTCAGACCACAGCCACGTGCGGCAAACTTTGGCAGCACGATGTATCTTGTTCCTTTTAAGCCACGTGCGGCGAATTTGAGCCACATGTTCGGAACCACCCGCTATTGTTGGGAACTAAAAAGCTTTGAGAGCGTGTAATGTGCATGTGCCAGCACTGTATGTGTGTGTGATGTATTATGCCTATGTTAGTTAACACAGGTCACTATACCAAAACTCTCTTGCAGCATTGGAACTGCTCCGAACTCCGGACCTGAGAGTGCGCAGGCAGGAGGCAGGCCAGCACTCAACCACAGAGCTAAGTGCCTTTTGCATCAAAAGCTATTGTAAAACACTGTGTGTATGGTGGGACGATAGTGCATATGTTACTGTTGTTTTTTCCCATATGTTCCCTTGCCTGTCCACTTACCCTCTCCTAACCCTCACTCCGGTTACCCTCTGTTCGAGACCCATCCAACCAACGAGATCCTAACCCTCTTTCCCTGCTGGGGTCTCGGCGGCCTGTGTAAGCTTGTCTTGCAGGTGCTCAGACCGCAGTGGGGGTAGTTGGTTCGCGCCACTCCTGCACCTGGACTTTGGAGCCGTGACAATATTGGCTGTATGTATGTTACATGTAGATCCTGACCCTACTGCTTTTGTGCTCACAGCAACAAGAACACATTTGTGCCTGTCATGCACATTCTCACACGGGTGTGCAACCCTATTTCATTGGCTTATGGGGATTAGTGGAAATGATACTTTTGGAGTCCACGAATGCCTAACTGCTCATAATTGATAGCTGGCAAATGGATGAATTTATCTGTAGCAACACATATTCTGGGTGATAATGCTTGGACATTAGTGATAATTTTGTGCCCCAGTAGTGTTTTCACTCCATGCTTACTGTGATGTCGGTGGTATACTCCCACTTATGTGTCTTTCATTTGGCCACATGTTGTTTTATGTCTAATGGACGCACACAATTTTGCCCTCCCTGGGGCACATTCTCATGGTGTTTATGTGGGCAAAGAGGATTGGCTCATGGCCATCAATGAATGGCACCTGGGATGTGGCTTGATCCTGTGCACTACACAGGGGCAGGATTTTAAGTAAAGTAGATTTACACAGGCTGGGTACGTGCAGCCTCTCCGCAAGCCCTTTGGACAGCCATGCGCCAGGTTTGTACCTGTGGGTGCAGGCAGGCAGTATCCCACCAGCATTTCCACTGGGACTCCACAACATGCAGCGACATTGTGCAGGATGCATGCTGCCACAATGATCCTGCACACAACTGGTGCTGCATATAGCAACACACCACCAGAGTGGTCAAGCAAGCGGAAAAGTGACTTATGCACGCCGAATGTGCGCTCCACTATGCCCCTAGTCGCTACATGCGCAGTATTGTACCTTACCTCAGCTGGTGTGGTGGGATTCTGTATGTCCTCATGAATGTGCTCAGTGTGTAGGCACTGCCCCTGTAAATGTGTAAATGGATGTCATTAACATTTTTTGGCAGTGTCTATTGGTCAGTGTGCAACGTGCAAGGTTCCGCTATAGTTGTGACATCAGGAATATATAACGGTTGTGTGTGTTTCCTGGATAGTTTGCGTACACTTCAGTTATGATGCCCTTGGCATTGCACATTGCACATAAACATTTATTGAGTGCCAATGTTTGCGTTTGCGGTATATGTGCTCTGTCAATATAGGGGGCGTAGGGCAACATGGGTGCAATCTATTGCACCAAGCTCTCATGGGAAGCATGCCACAGCATCAAAGTCCTGCATTACTATTTGCCATTCTGATGCTGTTCTTGGCATATAGATGTGGCGGCACACACAAGGTTACACAGTTATGCACACCAGCACATAGTGTAGGCAGCATGACTGTGTGGCCTGGGAAATACCGTCTACTATGGCAGTGGTCCGCTGGAAGGATCCAGTTCCCTTGAAATGTAAGGTAGTGAGCACATTTTTGGCAGCTAAGGGCCTACGAGCACATGGTGGGTGATGTTAGCCCATCTTCCCACTCCCTAACCAGGTCTAGTATGATATGGGGGTGGGGAGGACGTGTACCTGCCATAGACCTGGTCATCCGGCATCCCGAAAATGGTGGTACGTGGGTTAAAGGTCTGCGCCCTGGCCATCCTCCTCCTCCTGCAGTGTCTGTGCACGATTGCTCCGACAAATGCTGGCTTCATTGTGGCTGCATACGTTTCGTTTGGTGTGTATTTCATGCTTTATAGATGTGCGTTTATGTTTACATCTGCTATCGGGTAGTGGAAGTGTACCGGGATGCGTGTGAATATTTTTGCGACCTGACGTTCAGATTTCGAATCCATGATTAAGTATATATTTGCGCTGGGAGGGGCGTGCGATTGCTGGACCGTGGACCGCCCCTCAATACGCCCACATTTTCACATGTTATTCCTCTTTTTGCATGTTCTGCCCCTATTTTGGTCATCGCTGCTTGGAGTCTTGCGCACAGCGTTCCTCCACTCGCAGAGATGTGACAAACCACCACAAACTCTATACAAATCTATGAAAAGTACTGCACATTCGAATCCATGAATCGATGAAGGAGGATTTGCATACAGTTGTGAGCTCAAGTACCCTATTTTCTGTGTAAATAATTCCATGAATCGGGCCCTACATTACGTGTGAGATCCTTTTTCTGGAATCGGTGACAAACATCAATTAGTGAACATTCTTTCCAACTGTTTTTAGTTTTGACTCGTAGGTGTTGCAAAGTGACACCTAGTATACCCCAAAACAAATGCTAGGAGCAAAGTTGGGACATTAATACATTTAGATGAAAACCTATATGCCAGTGCCTACAAGACTGTCAGGAATAATTAGACTTCCTTGACATCCTGGGTGTAGAGAACATGCAAATGCTGGGACACCATACCCTTTGTTAGAAACACCAGAACAAACATGGGTGAGTGTTTATTTGAAAAACGATTTATTGTTTTTTGTTGAGTGTAAGATTCAGTAAGATTGTGTAGTAAATGCATTAGGCCTCATTACGAGTTCAACAGTGCATGTAAAATGGTGGTAAAGTGGCAGTAATTCTGTTACTGTCATTTTTCTGCACCACCGAATGACGTAAATTGGGGTAAAGTGGAGGCTTCACCTCAAGCATATAGCGGGAGTTAAATTATCCAATTTTCTTCCATAAATCCTTGCATTTACCACAGTGTAATTGCCACTTACGCTAATTCTGACAAAATCCCCATGGAGTCCTTCAGACTCTCAAAGTAGGGGCTAACTCTGCCTTACCCATTTGTAATCCTGTGGTAAATCCACATGACCAAGTGGCAGTAACGTTTACTTCTGCATCCGCCTCATGGTTGTCTGTTAGACCAAAATGTGTCGTGGCAAGGATGACAAAAAGTAATATAGTTGAAAAGCAGCTAAAGTGATTGCAGTGTTTGACAAATGAGTTAAAGTCTGTCAAAAGAAACATTGGAAAAGCATAGTTGTTAATCGTTTTCCGATGTAAAATAAGAGTGATTACTGAAAGGTCATATTAGTATTCAAAGCCTTTAAGTTATTTTAGTTCTGATTTAGGACTTGAACGTATGCTCACAAAAACAATCATTACATTTGAGGATGTTAAGCAGATTTCTTTTACATGCCAGTGCTTTCGCCATGTCCCAACCCTCTTCACCTTTATGCTGTGCAAGGAGTGGTGGCCCACGTCATAACAGAATACGCCATGACTCATTCATGCTGTCCTTCAGATTTTGCGATTGCAAGCTATGGCGAATAGGTTTGTTACTGGAATTCAACTTCTGATATCTGCTTGCTTTCTCAATCACTTGATTTATACCTTGCTAATGGACCACAGAAGCAGTGCAAGATGATTACTTTGCTGGGTCAATACGTTTTCCTTGACTTCTCTGAAGATGTTGAACTGTACTGTCATGTTTAATGAGCTTCACTGATAACAAAACATGCATATGGAGATAGGCAACATGTAAGCACCGACTGAACAATATAGCCCTGTTTACATTGGTGTGACAGCCATTATTTTAAAAGGAGGTCATGACCAAGAGCCTCATGGTGGCCTGTAGCAAACTCTACACTGGCAGCATTTTAAGATTCTTCTCAGTGATCAAAGCAGCACTGGTGTAGTAGAAGCTCCCGCAGCCCCGGTTTGGAGGTCCCCCAGAGCTTCCATGTCAGGACATGCGTAGTCAGTGATATGCTTGCAATGAGGCCGAGTCTCGGCCTATGGCTGCGGACTCTAATGTGGCTCTACAAAAATGGGCTCACATTTCATTTGACTGTGAATTGGTTCTTAATGTTAAAATGTCCTAAAATGTAAAGATTTGTATTATTGCGAACACAACCCTTACAAGGCGTGACTGACTCATGTCACTGATGTCATGACGTGTGACATCCTCTCCTCTATTGGGCACACTCAAGGGTGGGACAGCACGGGAATTGGGCTGCCCAGGCAAGCAAAGCATCGAGGTGAGAGCTCGGTCTTCCCCTGAGAGCTGCTGCAGCTGTTCCTCTGTCCTTGCTGCTTTCAGCCTGACTGTGGTGGGGGCTGCCCTTTAGCAGAAGAGGGGCGGTCAGGATGGGACGGACCCGTTACTCCCTCATACCATTTGAAGGCCAAAGTGCAACCACCAAAAGTAAGTATTGGTTGTGTAAGCCTACGTTTAAAACAGAATTGGGGGTGGGGTGAATTGCTAATTAAATATGTTTTACCATTGAGCTGTAAATGCTTTGTCAAGATTGAATAGGATTTCAATATCCCAGCCTAGGACCCTTTCAACGTTTCCAAAATCCCTACTCCGTTAGTTAACATTAAACTATTGGGCTTTTGATTTCTGCCACCGATGCACGTGTCATTTTCAAAATCTCTGTTATGCATACCACAATCCAGCTTTCAGTCATGATGTGGCAAATGAAAGAAATGTCCCACCACGACCTTCCATCTGTGCTCCGATATCTTTTCCTCTCCAGCGAGAAATGAGAAGCAATATTTTTCTGTAAATCAGCTAACATGAGTATTGTAATATAGACTCCGGTTTTTGTTAAAATAAACAAATGTTTTTTTGTTTTTGTTTTATTGGTCAAAAAATAATTCAACCTTTAACAACATGCAAATATTCACGTCAATTACATAACGAATCACTTTTACATATTAATGAAATATAAGGAAAGTAGCAGGAAACAAAGGAGTTTCAACTTTTTTAGATACACATAATAAGAAAAAACATCTCCGAAAGTAAATTTCGATTGACTACTAACGAAATCAACATTCAAGTTAATTCATTACAGAATCAAAAAATGACACAACTGCGTTTACAGATGAAGTTCTAGATCCTGCCAAACAGTGGTTCCACAGAGCTTCAGTATCTGAGGTGACCTTAATTCTAAGTTTGTAAAACACGTTGTCACGTAGCTGTTTCGGGGCAATGCAGACTTCATTGTTTCATTGGACCAATTGGCCGCAGGGGGGATGTCCTCAGAGATGTACCCGCTGAGAGGTGACAACCCCATACCTGTAAAACAGTCCATTCATACGCTCCCATTCTTGATTTTTAGGTCTTCATTGGTTGGACATACATCATACGAGTGAGTTGAGGTAAGACAGTCTGAATGTAAATCTCCTCACACCAAAACATGACCAAGCGGCGTTGTATAAAACCAGTCTTCCACACAGCAAGATAGTACTTCAAAGACCTGCTCCAAAGTCCCCATACCCTGGTGCAAGTAAATGTTAATCACCTAAATGTTTGCTGCCTGTTGCATAATGAATCTGATATGAGTCACTAGTATTCCAAACAAAAGCGCACGGGATGCCATTACCTCAAGCAGAGGGTAGAGTTTGACTAATGTCAAAAGGCCCCCGAAAGGGAACCATTGTCGCCCTGTTATGCTGCTAAGATATGATATGATATGGCATTTATAACGCACCTATACACAAGTGTTTCACTAGATGGAGGGCCTTGTAACCGTCAAAGGCCGGCAATTCCTTAAGCCATGTTTCCTGCAAGTTAATTACCTGAGTAAACTGGACAGTGAAAGATTGTTATAAAGATAAGCGTACCCTCTTGAGTTAAATGACGCCACTGAGAAGCAATCCCTCCATCCCACTATTCCAGCCCCCTTGCCACCTCTATCATAGGTGAGTAGATCATCAGTCTATTGTGAGGTGGAGGCAAAAAGCCAGGACCAATCCCTGATTTCTTCAGATGCCCAAACTTTCCTTTTCAGAGGAATCTGATCATCCACTATAGCCTGAGACCCAGAGTGGAAGTGTGGATTGCCCGCTAATGTGCTGTGGCGCCCCGCTAGGACATATCCCTTTCCAAAGGTGGGTGACAAATGGCACCAAATCGTAGCTCAGGCATCTCAGATTGTCCCGCGCCTTCAAAACAGTGTCCATAACCAATTTTGATTTGAAGTAGATCACCACATGATCCAGTCTAGATCGATCAAGGAAAATAACTCTTGCCACATCATTAGACTTGATTCCACCCACCAAGGGAATTTCCTCCAGCAATGACAGAAGGTTTGATCGATTCAGAACTGAGGTGTGAGTTTCTGGGATCACGCTTTCAATAACTACAGATAACAGGTCTTCCAGCATTTTTGCAATTTTTCCGGGCATGTATTGGGGATGCCAATTGGACCCTGAGGGTGGCGGTCATATGAGTTTCCAATAAAAGTATTGGAACTCCCTTGTGTAGACTGTAAGGCAAGGGCTACCAGAGATACTACCCCTTGAGGGTGACTTTGGGGCTGCCTAGAGAAAACCATAGGTCCTTGTCTTGTGCAATTACCAAGAGGCAAAAAGGAATCCACTGTCGGCTCCATAAGTACAGACCGCCCACTCAGAACTGGTGTTACGGCTGTTGCCTCCACATTCTGCTTATCCTTTCATGGCGGGCCGGGTGGTCCATCCGAGAGTCCAGAGACTGGACGGGGAACCCCTGATGAGCCACTGGCCCAGTTCAACTTTGACAAAAGACAAGGTGGCCTTAACCATAGATTGTGCAAATAGTGTGTTCATGAAACTTTGTGCACCTTGGTTTGAAGAGTTTTTTGCAGGCATGTTTTTAGTTTTCTTCTGCTTGACGGCCCTGGCTTTTTTGTGTGCAGGGTTTCCCTGACAACCCCAATTTCTTCACTGAGGCCATGGCCAGGATCTCTTCTATGGAGTCTTCTGAAGAAACCTCTTGGATAGCGCATTCCACAGTTTTAGGGTGCGTTAGTGATGGGATGTCAGCCCCTGCCACTCCACTGACACTCCTATAGGCTTCTCCAGGTCTATTGCTGTTCAAGGCAGCTGTCCCTCTTCGAGGGCCTGCCTAGGTAGAGTCTGCTTGGAGGAGCAGAAGTGGGCATCGCCTTGCTTGGGTTCCGTAGACCATGTATCCCAGTTGGCCCTTGCTCATTCACGGCTGACAGTTCAATAGGAGCCTGTGCTGGCGATGTAGTAGTAGGATCAGATGGGCCATGATTATGTGAGAAAAGTAACTCACGGGCAGCAACATGGATGTTAATGTTGTCAAATTTCAACAACAAAGATTCAAAAAGGGCTGTGTTCGTTTTAGTCTCTCTCTGAATGCCCTCATAAAGGGAGACTAATATACAAAGCAGGAGGGTCTGGGTTGGCTCTAGAAATGGAACCTGCCCGTGCTGAGCACCACTTTTATTATGGGTTGGAGGACTGTTCTGGTGTCGCAAGATCACAGGAGTGGTTTGGGGTTTAACCTGGACCCCAATTTGGTGCGTAGGAGAAGTGGGGTTGCTCCTGGTTATCTTGCTTCAATTTTTGGGATAAATAATCCTTCTAACACGGTAGTTAGTGCGATACAGGTTCGCTTTTATTAATGGTATTTTGAGTGGTTCTTCTTAATACAATGGTGAGTCTCTAGAACACTGTTCTGGCATTTGTGCACTAGCTCGGTCAGCCGACACGTGTTTCGACCCAAAGGGTCTTTCTCAAGGCTGAACAATATTCAAGAGTGCAAGGTGATGTGTGATAAATGACATTTTGTGACAAACATGTTTAATTACATTCATTAAACGTGGTGGGTGATGTGAGGTGGTGGTTACAGATTAAAAGCATTACATGATTGTACATTCCAGTCATGGTTGGATTATTAAAACAGTTGGAAAAAAAGAAAATGAATAGGGGGAGAGATAAAGAGAGAGGTTAGCAAGAGGGGTAGGAAAGGACGATTGGTAGAAAAAGATGTTGGAGAGGAGGGTGGTCCTCTTACCAAGTAAGTCATGCTGCGATCCCCAGGTGGGGTCCTTGTCGTGTTTGTAGTGGCTGTCCTTAAGGCAGTCTGGCTCATGTTCGGCTCTGAAAGTAATTTATAGGGAAATTAGCGGTTTGATGAAGAATGTGGATGGCTTTAAGATTTCAGTTTGGAGAGTATAGTGAGAGCCCTTGGCAGACTCCCGTGCCGTTGTGGCTGATAAGTAGCTTGGAGTAATAATCGGATGTGCCCAAAAACGCCGTTCCCTGATTATGTACTCGCGCATGCGCCAACCAGTCGATGTTTGATAAACACCGTTTCGTGCACACGTTGGTATTTGCTTTTTCGCACTCGTGCATGCGCGATTGCGTCCACAGGGACACTACCTTCTTGCGCACGCACGTTAGCATCTGCAGGGACACTACACACTCGCACATGCGTCGCCAGTCAAACATCGACTGGTTGGCGCATGCGCGAGTACATAATCATGGCGGCACTCCATTCCCCACTGAAGCCGCAGGGAGCAACCCAACACAGGATTTACTCGTACTCAGGTAAGCACTACCGCCCCCATCTTTTCCCCCGCCCCAGCTCACCGAAACAAGGGAGGGCCTTGCCTGCCTCACAACGCACAGACTACACGCCCATTCCGACAGGGAACAGCGTTTTTGGGCACATACGATTATTACTCCCAGCTACTTATCAGCCACAACGGCACGGGAGTCTGCCAAGGGCTCTCACTATGCTCTCCAAACTGAAATCTTAAAGCCATCCACCTTCTTCATCAAACCACTAATTTCCCTATGAATTACTTTCAGAGCCCAACATGAGCCAGACTGCCTTAAGGACAGCCACTACAAACACGACAAGGACCCCACCTGGGGATCGCAGCATGACTTACTTGGTAAGAGGACCACCCTCCTCTCCAACATCTTTTCCTACCAATCGTCCTTTCCTACCCCTCTTGCTAACCTCTCTCTTTATCTCTCCCCCTATTCATTTTCTTTTTTTCCAACTGTTTTAATAATCCAACCATGACTGGAATGTACAATCATGTAATGCTTTTAATCTGTAACCACCACCTCACATCACCCACCACGTTTAATGAATGTAATTAAACATGTTTGTCACAAAATGTCATTTATCACACATCACCTTGCACTCTTGAATATTGTTCAGCCTTGAGAAAGACCCTTTGGGTCGAAACACGTGTCGGCTGACCGAGCTAGTGCACAAATGCCAGAACAGTGTTCTAGACAGTCACCATTGTATTAAGAAGAACCACTGAAAATACCATTGATAAAAGCGAACCTGTATCGCACTAACTACCGTGTTAGAAGGATTATTTATCCCGAAAATTGAAGCAAGATAACCAGGAGCAAACCCACTTCTCCTAATATACAAAGCACCTGGTTGATTTCCGTAAATAAACTGTCATTTTCTTCCCCTCCATTTTTTTCATTACCTCAGAGAGCTGCTGAGAAGGCAGTGGAGTAAGGGACAGAGCTAGGGATGATGAAAAAAAGTCAGTGCCTGAGTATGGCTATTATGTTGTTGGAAATCCGAGCAGTCTCACATATCTAGCGGCGTATCAGCGGATAGATTGTGGACTGTTCAGCACAATGGAATTCAGTGGGGCTGGAGGTGCTGCAATGGTCGCCTAGTGTGATTTAGCTAACGGCGTCTCGGGACGTCAACTGTGCCTTCGTGTCCGCCCATTGGTGCCAAATTAGTGTGCCAAGAAGGATATCCGTGGCTGACTGCCCACCTGCCCAACTCACAACACCTAACACACTGCACATGCTCAGCGCCTGTGTGGTGCCTTTGTGGTGTTGGCCCGCCTCCCAAGTAGACAGTGAAAAGATACTGCAGATCACCTCTGGAAGCAAGAGCAACTCCAAGAGATCAGTCTAGGCAATGTACAGCACCTAACACACTGCGCACACACCTAATGCTGGCCTCTGATTTTCTCATACTGTGTTGGCAGTAGAGGTTAATTGCCTGCTGTGTCCCTCAAGGCACAGGCTCATACCCTGGGCCCTGCCATGTCACTCTCCTAACAAATGTATGTGGGTCTTCAATTTTCATGGGGAGTCTAAAGGGCTTATGAAGCAATGTAAACATCCACCTATAAAAACAACTGACTAGGAAGAGCAAGAAAGCTGAGTCTGTTGAGCTCTTATTGAAGATTTGAATTTCGGCATGGTCCTCTCATCCTCTCATCCTTCTGAGGTTGTCTGGAACTAATGCACTGGAGAAAGTGAAAGCAGACAAAGCAAGTATAAAGCACTAACTGTTAGGAAAAGTAGCAAAAGTCAATATATTCCATTTTTAAATAAAAACTTAAAACACAAGTGTAAAAACACTGTAAGGTCGGTTAGGGTACAGCTCTCAAATCCTTTTACAGACCTTTGCTAAAGGCAACAGCGGCAGGATGGCCATGGTAAGTGTGAAAATGGGGCATGGCACCAATGGTGTTCTAGATCCACAAAACATGCATGAATGCCCGCTGAGACGTGACTCCCTGGTCTTTGTGAATGTGTGCTGGGACGGCAGCTTAGTGTGTCGGGCATTTGCTGCTGCGATGTTTGGGCCAACTGCATGCCACAGAACGGAATACATTCCTATAACAATAGCTTGTGTGGTAACTAAGGCAAGACCTTCTTTGAGGAGACATTTGTACAACAAAGACCTTCTTTGAGGAGACATTTGTACAACAAAGGTGTTAACGTTTAAACAGCTTTCATTAGGTGTTCTCCGTTCTGGTATGGTGCCTGTGTTTCAGTGCTGTTTTTTTCTTGCGCTAATGTTCAGAGAGGTGTCCAAATCGGCAGGATGAGGCCATTTTAAATGCTCTTGATGCAGGAGAGAGACTCTACTGCTTACCATCCGAACACGGAATGACGCGGTAGTTTAAGCCACTTTGAAAATATATTTTTATCAGTAACTGCAATCTCTTATTAATTGTTATATTAAATGTTATTATTTTCCAATGAAGTATATTTTTTCGTCTTTGAATCTAATGGCACAAACCAGTTTCATTGTCGCGCTGACCTTTTTATAGAGATAACAACATCACAAACCACATTGATGGAAGTCATTTCACCCTTTGGTGCAATTCTTCTTCACTTAAATACAAGTTATCTTATTGCCCCGTGATTAAGACAGTTGTACATGTCTATTTTTCTTAAAACACACCTGTCACTCAATGTACAGTGCCAAAGTACGAATGAATGGTCTGTTGTTCATGAGAGGCCTCCTAGGTCGGCACGTATGTGCACAGTCATCACAGAAAAAAAACAAGCAGCACCTCTCACTTCATACACAGAGCAGGCATGTTCCTAGGACTATGACTCTAGAGTATGACCAGTCTGCACATCTATACATCGCTGCAGTGTCGCTCTTGCAAGTTAAGAAGTACTTACATATTTATTCAAATCTTCAGCAATGTTCATGTGTAACATGTTCAGATCTGATAAGTGAAAGCCCTCATGCTAAGGACCATGCTGAAGGCTGGGATATGGTAATCAAATCTCAAGTGCTAAGCCAGTGGCTGGTTTTATTTCACATACTAGGCGCCCTGAAACTACTACAAGGGAGATTTAACACGGCATTAAAGCATAACATAACATAATAATATAAAATAACCCACAGGTCAACAGGGCCGTCGCTACAGTAAAGTGACTATGCGGACTGCCTAGGGTACCACCAGCAGAGTGGCTTCAGGGGTGCCATTTTGTTCATGAAAACATAATCTCCGAATTCATTGTGATGGAGGGGGGCAAGGATGGTGCCAAAATGGAAGTTCACCTGGGTTGATGTACCAGTCCTTATACCCAAGTAAGATACACCTCCCCCAAATTCTCCCATCTCGGTTTTCTGCTCATCAGTCTACAAACCCGCAAGCTCACTCTGGGAGCTTCTGTGATATATGCATGTTAGGGTTATCAGAAATAGCCAGATCTATATTGAGGCCAAGAGAAGACCGTGAACTGATAGTCAACACCATATACAAAGTTTTACAATCAAACACATTTCAAGTGATCACAACAACTATTTGGGAAAATATTAAAAGACATTTCATGGATCAATACAAAGCATGAAGGACATTAATTAGTCACTGTTTGAACTTAAGTAGCAGCAAAACAGTATCACAATGTGTCACGATTCTAGATGTGTTCCCTAAACAAATAAAGAAATGACTTTGTCGAGCAAATGTCACACATCTGGTGAATCCTCCATCTTTCTGCCATGCCCTATTGCTTGTTCCCCTTGCCCTCTTTATACAATGTGTGTTGTAGGTCTCTTTTCTGCTTTAGGAAAAGTGTTTTGCTTGTTATAATATTACCTATTACGTGGTGATGATGAGCAGCACAGCTCTAGGAAGCAGTCACAATGGAGATGTAGTGCTGGTTGTCCCTGCCCACATTGCTCTAGAGGCCTACCTCCCTGCAAAGTCACAGCATGTATATATATTTATAGCATTAGTATTTCTATTTCTTGATACTGTATATTCACATTTCTCAATTAGTTGAAGAATATAAGTGCTTAATTTCTGGGGCATTATATATGTTTGCTGTGGTTTGGATAGACTTCCTTGACAATGGAAACAGCAGGAATGTTTTAAATAGAATGATAGAGTGGTCCTTCCAGATTGATAAACAAGACATTTTTGCGCTTATAAAAAGTGAGCAGTTCGAGAGCACTGGGCCCTGAAGGGCTCACGAACACCATGCAGAGCTGTGGGTGGGTTTCATGCTGTTACTGTATAAAAAGTTCCATTACTTGGAAGTCCACCGTCATTGTCCCCATCTTCAAGAAGGGCAATAGGGTTGACCCTAATAACGATCGTCCAATTGCCCTTTTGGACTTGGCTGGCAAGATGTTCGCCTCAATCGTTTTACAGGGCTCAAGAAAATGTGTGGAGTCCTCAACCAGTTTCGGCATCTTCCAGTCTGGTTTTGTAAAGGGTGTATGAACAGTGCTGATTGTGTTTTTGTTCAATTCTTCTGAAGACCTGTACGTTACAAAAGACGTCAAGATTATAACTGGCGTTCATTGATCTGGCCCAGGCGTTCAACAGCATTGACAGAAACCTCCTCTGGGTGAAATTGGAAAACTGGGGGTGCCTGAACAATCTGTTGTGCGCAATTAAGGCCCTGTATTCATCTACCTCACACGAGGGTCAGACTGAATATAGCTGGATGTCTATTGAAACCAATAACAACGGGAAAATGCTTAAAGCAGGGTTGCCCATTGGTTCCAGCTGTAGGAATCCTGTTTGTTTCAGACCTGGGTGAAACCTTGAGAGAGGCTAGATGTTTTCTATCAAAATTGAATGAGCTGGTTACTGTACGAGAACGAACTGGTCTTATTAGACCAGACACTGATAGGTTTGCAGCGTCAGCTTGATGCCCTACAGGTATATGTTGAACAGAATGGCCTGAAGGTGAACGTTACAAAGTCAAAAGTCTTGACACGCTGACCTCCCTTGGCTAAAAGAAAGAAGGCTTTTGAGTGGTGCCTGAGCCGAGAGACCTTACAGTTGATGGACACTTTTACATACTTGGGTATGTGCAGTGCTTTAAGTGGGTCGGGGCCTGCCGGGGCCGGGCCCCGGCAGTCTCCAAAAAGTGGGGCTGAGCCGGGGCCCTGCCGGGGCCCCCCCGGCCTCACCACGCCATGACAGGACGCATTATCCCGCCGCGGCCGCAGCCGCGACGGGAGATGCGCCCGCCACTTAACGTCAGGCAAGCTGACAGAAGTGCCAGCCAGGCACAGCGTTGCTGTGACTGGCTGGCACTTCCGTCAGTCACTGTAACTTTCTCTGATGACCCCTCATCTGAGGGGCCATCAGAGGAAGCTAGAGTCCCTTAGTTTTCCCTCGCCAGGTCACTGACCCTCAGCGAACCCGCGGGCTCCGTGATCTAATCTGCAGATTAGATCACGGAGCCCGCGGGTTCGCAGAGCGTGAAAGACACCTCGGGCTCAGTGATCTCTGCTCTAAGCAGAGATCACTGAGCCCGAGGCGCCTTTCTGCTTTGGCAAGGCTTTATAAAAGATGCCTTCAACTGTGTACGTTTAAGCCATCTTTTATAAACGTAGACATATTTCTATGTTTATAACAGACGGCTTGAATCGTACACAATTCAAGGCATCTTTTATATAGCTTTGTCGACGGACAAAGCCACCTTGGGTTTTGTCCGTCCTCAACGCTTTATAAAAGATGGCTACGTTTCAAGCCGTCTTTTATAAACATAGACATATGTTACAAATGTCTATGTTTTTAAAAGGCAGCTTGAAAAGTACACAAACCATAGTAAGGTAAGCACACAAGTGTGCGTAACTTACTATGGTTTGTGCACTTACAAGCCACCTTGTATAAACATAGAAATATGTAACATTGCTATGTATATAAAAGAAGGCTTGAAAAATCACAAACCATAGTAGTATGCAAACAAATATTTAAATGCTCAAATACATTTATATATTTGTTTGCGCACCTTACTATGATTTGTGCACTTTTAGGCCACGCCCGCAATGGAAGCCACGCCCCCAAACGAGGACCCCCCCTCAATTTTTTACCCCACTTAAAGCACTGGGTATGTGTGTGAACATCAGCTCAATGGACTCCCCAAAGGAGAACATTTTGAGAGCCAAGGCTAAAACGTGGCTTCCCAGGGTTGTGTTTTGTCAAGGAAGTACTGTCACTACTCGCTGATACCAGTCCTGAATTTTTACAAGTTGAAAGTTGTGGCCATATTATCGTATGGAGCGGAAACCTCCTTTGCACTGCCATATAATATATGGCATGGTTTAGGAGGGATATTTTGAAGAGAGTACTTTCCCTGTCTAAAGTAGTCCTGGTCGAGGTAATTCACCATGAGCTGGGCCTCCTCTCACTCTTCTCTATGGTCATGTGGAAAACCCTATCACTATATGGAAAATGTATAGATTTGGATACACCAAATGCAATACTGTGGGGCACTTTGTTAAACAAGAACAAGTCAATACTAAATGAATGGAAGCATGTTTGCTCCAATGGCCTTATGAAATTGGGCACAACGGAACAAGAACTATTGAAAAATCTGGTTGGTGTGAAACAAAAACTATGGAAGATGGACTGGATGGAATCTCTAGTAGCCAGGGGAAAATATAAACTCTGCCATCACAGCTTGGACGTATAATGTACAACGTCTACCCTGATATTTGAACATGTTTCCGAGTGGATACCATTGTGCCCAATTTCTACGGTTTCGTATGGATTTGTACCCCACAAAAGACAATTCCTTTGCAAGGAATGTATTTGTCATAGCAGACATGAGTTTCAGATTTTGCACAGTAAACGAGAGTACAGAGACACTGCACCCATTTTAAACGGTCCTAACAGAGATAAGAACACATGTTTGGGGAAGTTCTTCTCTGAAGGTCACAGTTTGGGACCAAATGAGTGGTGGAATATTATTATTTTTATGAGAGAAAAGGTATCGTTAGTTTTAGCTGTGCTTAGATTTTTAGATGACATTTTTAAGTAATAAGATTAATGATTCAGTTGTTTAAGATTAAATAATTGCTCTTTTTTAAGAAGTGCTGATGAAAATGTTGCTTGTGATCTTGATAAGTGTTTATTTTTTTAACACATGATGAAAGGTTTTTTATAAGCCAATAAATTAATAAAAGAAATAAAGATTTTCATGCAAACAAACAATTTGGAAGGCGTCACAGTTAACTTTTACTAGCCGACAATATATATATGTTGAAATTAATGCTTTAAATTAGAGGATTTCTTTATAAAGTAGAAAAGAGGAACACATTCTAGGAACAACATATTCTGACTATATCTGCAAAACCTCGAGAAACTTAATTGTTACACTCCCAACAGTGCACAGGGCACCTGGAATGAGCAACCGTGTAGTTCAAACTCGGTTCATCACTTTCCCTGCCAAGTTCACATTTTTTTTATGGATCCAAAGATCAGATCAAAAAAGACAATCAAAGGAAAAAAGTGTACATTTCTTTCAAGTAGCTAGTACATTGTGTTCTTTAACGTATAATTTACCCTCAGCTATGTTTTTTAGGTTTTTGGTTTACAACACTTAGAGGAGCAAAAGCCATTCATACAGATAATGGCCGATCGCAAATGTATATGCATAAACATCCGCCTTAGCCAATGTGTTATTATTTCCCTCCTTTTGTATGTTTTTGGCATTGTGATTTTCTGAAATGTGGACCTTATGGGTGTACCTTATTTGCAGCTTGTTGCTTCTGCTCACAGTTCAATGGAAAGACTCACAGATGTTCAAGGCCTAACAAACTGGTGTTTGTTTTGCTCTACTCTTTTGGTTTGAAGCGAGTGCCTATTTTCTGTTAAGCACATATTGTTATCACTTGTATTGATGTGAAATGTGTTGCTTTCATTTAGTTATACCACGTTTCATAGAGCATTTGAAACTGCACTTTACATATCACAGGAAAAAACTTCTGGCTTTGGCAATGCTTGTTTACTCTTGTTGTTGCCATTGTAAGTAGGTTGTTGAGTGCTGACTGTAGATGTTAGCCCAGGAGGTGTATTTTTACTTTCCTGGAAGATATATAGAGTAAGCATTTGAAAGGAACTCAGAAAGTCTTTGTGTTTCTCTGATACTTAGAGAGCCAGTTGAAGTCCCTTAGATATTGAGAGATTGGGTATCTTGAGAGGTTCACTGTGTTAATGATATTGAGGGGTCAAGTTGGAGTAGCAATGGCAAATGGAGACCATGGAAATGGCAGTGGTGCATGGTATAAGTCAACTTAACATAACATAACATAACATAGAGATGTCTCCTGTCAGGTTGGGCGCACCATTCTAGAGTCCAAGGTCAGGACCATCCCTATCCTGATATGTTGGTGGAACCCCAATTACTATACGCCATGTTGTATGTGTGTTTCGTAGTTCTGTAGTGACTACCATTGCTACTATTTGTGAGAGCCAGGATCTGACGTTGCTTTGTTCTTTTAAATTTAGAAAAGCTTCTCCATTTTCTTTTTGTAGCATATGAGTGGATAGGGAGTATTTAAGATTCTTTGCCATGCCCAGTGATTTTAAATAGGCTTCTGTTTACAATGGAAATTGCTGGTTTTGCATAGGTGGTTGCAATGGCAGCTGGATAGTTTTCCTGAAAATGTCCCTGATCCTGGGTCTTTTATCAATTAATGCTCCTTTAACCAGTGGCAACATGTAAAGTTTATATATATTGCTGCTGTTGGAGGGCATTTGGTGGGGGTGAGGTGTTTCTATCATTCCTTTGATGTTTGTGTTACCTAGCGACATTCTATCTTATATTTATTTCTCTTCCCTTAATGAAGGAAGAGTCTAATTGGTTTCAAAGGTCTTATGATTCTGGGGCGATTGAAGAGTGGCATGAATTTTTGGACCAATGTTAACAACTTTGAGTGGCAGCTGGAAGCCTATTTGATCTTACTGGAATAGAACTGCTGATTAACAAAGAACATTTTTTGGAGGCAATGTGGTGTATGTTTGTTGGAGGGCGGTATTAGTGACTTGTTCTCTGCTTCTGTAAGTCTGCTTACACTTTACAGGATTCTACAATTCCATTCTACTGCTGCATGAACCCCCATCGCTTGGTTCTGCTGGACCCTGGTGAAAGATGACCCAGAGTTGATGATCATGCATGCCGGAGCACTGCCTTACATGCATACTCTATGCACTCCTCACATGGTGCCACCCTTCATCAGATGCATCAGGTTGTATGTTATTCGTACCATCTCATTCATAATCACATTCGTTTTCTTGAAATCGTTTCCAAACCTTTGCAAAACACCCTCACCGCACATGTTGGGCATGCCTGTTTATTAGCTGAACACTGATGAGTTGGCCAAGTACTAGGTTCATCCATTCTGGTCATTGTTATTGTTATTGTTATTTTGCATTTATATAGCGCCTTATATACCATTGGTATGGTCTTAAGGCGCTGGTAGGTTGAACGCCCTTGGGACCGAAGTTCAGATCAGTAGAGAGAGTAGAGAGAGACAAAAGGTGCGTGTGAGCACCAGGTATGTGTGCAGCTCGTGCAGTATCGGTGTAATAGCTGTTTCTTAGAGGTAGGTGTGGTGGTTGAGAGATCAGGAGTATGTGTTCGTTCTGGCAGGATTTATCCAGACCGGATGTGGCTGTGTTAGGCCTGAGGGGAACGCCTGGCTGGGGGGTGAGTAACCAGCAGTGTTTACTTAGAATGATGTGGAGTGAGCGGCGGATGTTGGTATGAGAACAGTTATACCGAATGGTGTCATAGTATCTCTGTGTTCTAGTTGAGTGGTGATGTAAAGGAGAGAGTAAGCATGGTGGTGAGATATGATGGGTTATGTGCTCTTTCAGACGTTCTCTGCATTCCAAACCCTACTATATACGTCACGTAATTTTATGCGCTCCAGTCCGTTCCATGCACTCTTATCCACTCCATGCATCCCAGTCAGCTCCATACACTCCGGTCGGCTCCACGCATTCATGCATTCTAGCTCGCCCCGCGCATTCGAGTCCGCTATGCGTGCTCCAGTCCGCCAAGCATGCTCCAGTCAGCCCTACACATGCACTCTTGTCTGCCTCACACATGCACTCTTGCCTGCCTCACGCATGCACTCTTGTCTGCCTCATGCATGGACACCTGTCTGCCCCATGCATGCACTCCTGCCTGCCCCATGCCTGCACTCCTGTCTGCCCCATGCTCTACGCATTCATCCATTCTATTCATCGCTCTACGCACTCATCCCTTCTTTGCACTCACCCCCTCTACGCACACTGACCCCCTCTATGCACACTCACCCCCTCTACACGTACTCACCCCCTCTACGCGTACTCACCCACTCTACATGTACTCACCCCCTCTACGCGCACTCACCCCCCCTCTGCGCACTCACCCCCCTCTGCGCACTCACCCCCTCTATGCCCTCACCCCCTCTACGCCCTCACCCCCTCTACGCACTTATCCCCTCTAAGCACTTATCCCACTACGCACTTATCTCTCTATGAACGTATACCCTCTACGCACTCCTCCCTCTATGCACTCATCCCCTCTATGCACTCATCCCCTCTACATACTCATCCCCTCTATGCACTCTATTCCCTCATCTGTTCTATACACTTATCTACTCCTCTGCTCTATCCACTCATCCACTCCTCCGCTCTATCCACTCATTCACTCATCTGTTCTGTCGGCTCATCCGCTCATCCACTAAATCCACTCAATCCACTCAATCCACTCTATCTACTCAACCGCTCTATCCACTCATCCACTCATCCGTTTTATCCACTCATCTGCTCAATCCACTCATCCGCTCTATCCACTCATCTGCTCTATCCACTCATCCGCTCTATCCACTCATCCGTTCTATCCACTCATCTGCTCTATATATTCATCCGCTCTATCCGCTCTATCTACTCATCTGCTCTATCTACTCAACCGCTCTATCCACTCATCCGCTCTATCAACTCATCCGCTCTATCCACTCATCCGCTCTATCTACCTATCTCAACCGTTCTATCCACTCATCCACTCTATCCACTCATCCGCTCTATCCACTCATCCGCTCTGTCTACTCCTCCGCTCTATCTACTCATCCGCTCTATCCACTCATCCGCTCTATCCACTCATCTACCCACCCACTCATCCGCTCTATCTATTCATTCATTCTATCCTCTCTATACACTCATCCGTTCTATACACTCGTCCGCCCTATACACTCATCCGCTCTATCCGCTCTATCCATTCTATCCATTCATCCGTTCTATCCACTCTATACACTCATCCGCTCTATCCACTAATCTGATCTATCCACTCATCCGATCTATCCACTCATCCACTCTGTCCACTCATCCGCTCTATCCACTCATCCGCTCTATCCACTCATCCGCTCTATCCTTTCATCCGCTCTATCCACACATCTGCTCTATCCGCTCTATACACTCACCTATGCAGTCATCCGTTGTATACACTCATTCGCTCTGTACATTCATCTGCTCCAGCGATCTACACACTCTCTGCACTTCCATATTCATCAGTTATCCACACTCATGTGCTCTACCTACTCATCCGCTCCATATTCTCATCTGTTCTACACATTTATCCGGTTTACGCTCATCCGTTCTGGACATTCATCTGTTTTATGTACTCTTGCGTTCTACTCGCTTTTCTGTATTTGCGCACTCATCCGCGCTACACGCTCGTCAGTTCTACACATCCAGCCGCTCTACACACTCATCCACTCACCATGTTCATCCATTCCATACACTCATCCGATCTACATATTCATTCGATTTCCACACTCCTTTGAACTATATAGGTATCTGTTCTTCCATTCATGCATTCTTCCACTCAGCGCATTCATTTGTTCCACCTGTTTCATCCATTCTAACTAATTCATCCACACCATTCACTTCATTCACTCTGCATGCATTCTGTCCATTTCAGAAGTTTAAATCTCTTTACTGTTTCCGTATGATTTACTCTTATTTGCCATTTCACTGCTATAATCTAGTTTATTTGTTTAATTCTGTTTGTCCTTCTAGTTTATATTAGGGGTTATTAGTTCTCAGTTTATTGCATCAGGCGGTTTGATGGATTGGAGTCATTGAGTTGCTGTTGGTCTGTTTGGATTAGTTTGGTACGGGTTGGTTTTAGGGGAAGAGCCAAGTTTTCAGTAGTTTGCGCAAAGACGTTAAATCCTCAGTTAGGCGGATGTGGGGTGGGAGTGAGTTCCAAAGCATGGGGGCCAAGGCTGAGAATGATGATCTGCCTAACCTGCTCGAGTTTGTCTTTGGTATGACTTGGAGGCCGGCAGAGCTTGATCATAGGGTGCGTAGGGGGTGGCAGGGTTTTAGCTTCTCTTGAAGATATTGAGGTCTGGTTTTGTGGAGTGCTTGATGGGAGATGCACAAGGTTTTGAAAGCCACCCTTTGGGCTACTGGGAGCCAGTGCAGCGTCTTAAGGGCTGGGGAGATGTGGTCTCTTGGGCCGAGCGCAAGTAGCAATTTGGCTGCAGCGTTTTGTGCCCTTTGGAGTTTATTCAGTTGGTACGCGTGGACTCCGAGGTATAGGGGGTTTGCACAGTCCAGTCTTGATATAACGATTGATTGAGCACGCTGCTACTTTTCCCACCATTAGGCTACTTAGGTCAACTCTACCTTTCAGGTAAGAGTACTTCTGGTATGGGTGGGCAGATATACACAACACTGTATGTGAAGGAGTTAAACAATGGAAGGGAAAGTTTGGATCTGAGAGCCCTTAATAAAATAAGGTTTTTGCGGATTGTTAGTAAGACACTATAACTGGGGGTTGAACAGGCAAAGGGGATGGAACCCATAATGATTAAAGCTGCATTGGTTAATGCACGGTCGGCTGTAGCCCATGCAGTACAGGTGGGGGAACTCATACGGGAATATGATCTGGAAGTCCTACTGATGACTGAAACTTGGTTCACAGAGGGGAGCCAGTCTATGTTTCATGAACTGGTCCCAGAAAATGAGGGGGTGGCATTGCCATCATTTATAAACCGACCATCGTCCTCTCACATATGGATGAGTTGGACTGGGGGGAGATGCACAGATGGGAGAGTTTACCATCACACTGTCTAACTCAAGTTCAATAAAGGTGGTATTGGTCTATAGACCACCAGGTCCATTAGGTAACTTCCTAGAATCACTTGAATCATATTTAACATTAATTGGGAGCAAATATAATGAGCTCCTGTGCCTTGGTGATTGGAATTTCTGGTTGGGCAGCCCCACCAACCCAGACTCAGCTGTCTTAGCAAAGATCATGGATAACCATGAGCTAAAAGTTTGGACAACCTCGATATCTCATAAGAAAGGTCATTGCTTAGATTTGATAGCTTCTTGGGGAAAGGTTGTCTGTTTTCAGAGGCACTCCCAATGTTATGGTCAGATCAGTGTGTCCACTTAGTCGGACTAATGGGGAGTGAGTTGCAGAGGGGAAAAGGAAGAGAAACCCCACAGATTTGGAGGCATACAGTGGCTGACCTGGATAAAATTCCAGGTGGAGAAAAACAGGCTAGGTTGGCTTATATTGATACCTCACTTCCTTGTGAAGAATCCTTTGATAATGGGATGGACATTTTGGAGGGGATTTGCTCTAAAGATGCCCCATTGAAATTAAAAAAGACTTGGAAGTCCAAATCTTGGTTTGATCCTGCTCTTGCCTTGCTATGGAAACAGTTACGACAAGTTAACAAGACCTGGAGACTCACTTAACTGGATAGTAATGCTGCTAGAGCAAAGGCAGTTCTAAAATCATATAAAGTGGCCCTGTTTGAAGAAAAAAGGGCTTTCCTACATGAGGAGATTAAGCAAGCAGGGAACCAAGCAAAGGCAGTACTTGAGGTTGTTTTGAGATTTGGTAACCCTGCATGTATGAGCACTACGATTACGCCCTCTCAGGAGCAATCAGATATATTTAATCGCTTTTTTAATGAAAAGATAGCAATAATTCAAAAGAATATAGCAATGGGGTGGTGTCTAAAGCCAGAGGCGGGGATGGTGGAAGAAAAAGAACAAGGAGAGAAGAAGATGGGGGAAGAAGATTTCCACTTCCAAACCGTGGATGAGGAAATGTT
Source organism: Ambystoma mexicanum (assembly GCF_040938575.1). Taxonomy (NCBI): domain Eukaryota; kingdom Metazoa; phylum Chordata; class Amphibia; order Caudata; family Ambystomatidae; genus Ambystoma; species Ambystoma mexicanum. The sequence continues at coordinate 549,557,289 of NC_090930.1, read as the reverse complement.
CCTCTCCCTTGTCACCCAACTGAAGCCCACGAATGACTGGTCATGCACAATGCCGGTATGTACAGCTAAACGTTTGGTGACTAACATTACACCATTTATCACAACATTTGTAAATAAGTCATTGCAGGAGGGGCAGGTTCCAAAAGCTCTAAAAAGAGCATTAGTGAAACCCCTGTTGAAGAAATCTAATTTGGACCCAGAAACCCTGAAAAATTATCGTCCAGTTTCCAACCTTATATGGCCGACAAACAGTTTAAAGAAGGTGGTCTTTTGTCAATTCCAGGCGTTTGTGGAAAGCGAGAGGTTGTTAGTTAAGCTACAATCTGGGTTCTGTCTTAAATATGGCACAGAGACAGCTCTCTTAGCTGTGCACGATGACCTGTTGAAGGCTGCAGAGAATGGGGGGTCCATGGTATTGTTGATGTTGGACCTCTCGGCAGACTTTGACAGTGTGAACCACCTGATCATGTTACAAACAATTAGGCATGTGGGAAAGCCCTCAGAACAGGTAGTAAAATGGTTTGAATCCTTTCTTAAGGACACAAAGAGTGGTACTGGATGGTTTCACTTTTGAAATGATCGATTTTGAGTGTGGGGTGCCACAGGGCTCATCGTTGTCCCCCTTTAATTTGTACTTCTGCCCAGTATTTAACATATTTAAGAAGTATGGCCCGCGGTTCATTCGTACGCAGATTATACTCAGATCTATATTGAGATTCAGACTATCGATGATGTTTTTGAAAAAAAGCAATATGTGTATGGATGAACTTAATGAGTGCATGACCTACAATCATCTGCATCTGAATGCAACGAAGACAGAGATTGTATTGTTTGGTTCAAAGAATAAAATGACTGTAGAGACAGAGACCTCCCCCCCCTGATCTTAGGGCAACAACTTCACTATTCCCAAAAAAATAAAAACTTGGGCTGCTTATGGCAGGAGAACCTGGGCAGTGAAGCACAGGTGGGGGCGAAGGTGAAGGTGGCCTTCTACGCATTACAACTACTAAGGAATGTGCTCCTTTTTATCCCAATAGAGGATAAGGCAGTGGTGGTGGGGGCAATGATTAACCCCCACCTAGACTATTGCAATAACCTTTTCACAGGAATTCCAGCCAAACAAGTTGCTAGATTGCAGAAGGCTCAGAATTCTGCAGTCAGAGTGATCGGACACCTTAGAAGCGGGACCATGTCTCTACGATGCGCAGATCCCTCCACTGATTTATGGTGGAGGATAGGATCAAATTCAAAGTGGCATGTCTGGTCTATAAATGCCTGAGGGGGCTTTCCCCTGACTATCTTGCAGAGAGGATCATTCAGTACTGCCCAAGTAGAAAGCTCTGTTCTGGAGATTAACTTTTGACCTGCGTTCCATGGTCTAACTGTGTCTCCAGAGGAGATAGAAGATTCAGAATGTTTGGGCCAAAGATTTGGAACCAACTCCCACTGGAGATTAGAACATGCGAGACACTGGCCCTGTTTAGAAAAAGGCTGAAAACTTGTCTATTTAGATGAATTTAACACTTTGCTATAGTTAAATGTCTGCTTTCTCATTGGGCAGTGCTTTAGTTGTCATCTGCGCCCGAATACAGTTTAATTTGTCTGGTGCGCATAAGAAATTCTTCAAAATCAAATCAAATTTAAATCTTAAAGGACATTAGTTAAGGGTAGTGTCTGGGCTGTTGACTGCTGCCAAAGCTTGTCCTAAAATGTTGTGGTGCCACATGCACTATAGGCAGTGCTTTTCGAACATTTAGAGGAACTGGGTTAAGGAGACCCAGAGTCATTTTTGGATTATTTCAGTGATATCCAGATCCAGAAATTGAGGCTTATTTGTAGGTGGAAATTGATAATGGGGTGGATGATTTACGCCCCTCACCTGAGGAGGACAGGACCGGAAGTCGACAATGGATCAAGGTGAACCGGAAGTGCATTGGCACGTGATGATCAGTGAGCACGAAAAGTTAACGATGGACTAAGTTAAAATATGAAAGGTGTTCATTATTTCAAGGGGGTGGCAACAATCAACTGGAAGGTTCATAGGGATGCTTGGGGTCGAGCCTGTGGGGAGGCATAAGGGGAGGTGAGCTGGGGGGCTAGGCAGGTTGGCTTGGGTAGTGGGGTGGAAAGAGATGCTGTCAGTTTCCTGCAGGAATTGGAACTAAAGGCCTTTCTTGTTGATTCGTTGAGTCTAATCTGGTGCTATTTTCTGCTTGTCTTCAAGACAGACCGCATGCAATGTCCAATGAGCAGGGGGGACTACAGTTATAAATGCCCCTTAAGAATGGATCCAGAAGCCGAAAGTTTGAAAGAACAGTAACCAAAAGGCTCAGACAGTGCGTCCACTCCAGTATTCAAATCAGTCTCCCAGGTGAAAAGTTTCAGAGGTGGGTATAGTAAGTAGATCATCTGTAACATACCCACACACATTGTGCCCGAAGTAGCAGAAGTCCATGCATACCAGCCAAACACTGGCAACCACTCCCTGAGAAGAATGCCTTCTAAAGTAAGAGGGGCAGTGGTTACTTGGTGGGACCCTGTCACAGGGCATCCTCATAACCACTGCCAAGTAATTCCAACCCCAAAGTGTCCAAATGTGTTTAACTGAAAGGAATGTACTGCAGTTAACCATACGTCTCAAAACATCCAACCCATTTGCCATATCCCAGCTCACGCACGCGCATACACACACACGCACGCACGCACGAACACACACACACACACACACGTGTGCAGGCGCCCAATAAAGAGTTTGATTTTGTGATTCTTGAGCCACTTCCACCCAGCACCACGTCACTCACATTCCACACTATGGTGGATGGATGAGGGACACACTGAACACATAATCATTTCAGAAAGTGATTAAAACAGTACAAATGGTGAACATGTGTCAATCTACTCGTGCTCAAGCTCCCAGGGGTGAGCCAGCGGATCGGGAGGACCTCCTAAAGTAACATTTGTGAAGTGTTCATTCTATACTACAAAGAATGCATTGAGCAGGTTTTCTGCACACGAACTGGATAGAAAACATCGTTCATAACGTTCTGAGTCACGAATGGGAGTTCAAAAGCACTGAATAATAACGTTAAAGCTGGAGACCATATAGATTCGGTGCACCAGGGGCAGGCGCGGCAGGAGGGGCAGCGACCTTTGCCTTGCCACCATCATCCATGTTCCCTTTTCATGTGTCAGACACAGCACATTTGCCTGAATGAAGCATTTATAGTTCTTGGAAAACTTGCAAGATCCTTCTAATTCACAACGAGAAGAATAATGGCACACTGTATTGCAAGAAAGTGGATGCTTGTTTGTGTGGAATGCAAATGTTGTGAAATCATGCCCGCGCCGCTGCACACTGGAGGACCACTGGTACACTACTTTATTATGACAACGCTTGGCAGCAGTTACACAAGTGCCAGAAGTAGAGCATCGGGCTTCTACATTATTAGAAAAATACCAAATTGCGTCTTTTCTATTTAGCATCAACACATTTGCCAGGTTGCTATGCTGATTCCAGTTTGCGCGTTGCAGGAGGTTAAATCAGCTCACTCATTCAAGATCATTAATGCACCTCCATTGGGGCCTCAATGTCAAAGGCACGCATATCTGTGATAAACAAAGACGCGCACATTCTCAAGTGAATTGGCAAACCATGTAGTAGGAGGGATTTCCCGAATATGTGAGAGATCCATGCAAGATTAGGAACCCATGTGGGCCCATTGGGGAGCCCACATTTGCTACGGGGATTTGGGCATAAGGAAGTCATCTAAATTCAGGAATCTCTGATGGAGATTCTGGGGATACTTAAAACCTCATCACCCCATTAGGAGGATTCAGGGTGGGGATTAGAGACTGCAGACTATAAATGCCTCTGAGACTGTCTCCTCGGTTCGTGGGTTAGGTTTAGGGTTATGCTGCCTGACCTTTGCACCCCGCTGCCTATCCCCATTCCTTCACTAACCCTTTCCTAATCTCTCGGTATTCTTAGCCTTTTCTGCACAGCACTCTGCTGCTTTACAGTTAGGTTTCTGTTGTATAGGTTACATACCTACCAACCTAGATGCATGCATACGTGCAGACATGCATGATACATACATGATTTGATGTACCTGAGTAGTAGGGGCACACGTTTGGAAATAACGTGGGTATCAGGCTGAAAGGCTTTACGTCTATGTGTTTATTAAGTAAGCTGAACAGCTTTCTTGGAGCACACTGCAGGCCACTGAGAAGAGGCACTAGAAACAAGAAGGAAATTGAGTGAAGATATTGTTTGTCTCCCTGCAAGTCTGAGGCAGGGTTTGCAGCAATTGGTTATATTTATCTCAGAACATTGAACTAAGAATAAAAATAAGGTCTAGCGAATGAAAAGTGACAGTTTGGCAATCACAGAAGCGTTGACAAGTTACATGGGGAGGGACGAAACACGTGTTGGCTGGAATTAGAATTGAAGTAACATTAAATTGTGAATAATACAAGGAGAAACGAGCCCATACTGTCTATTCTTAGTTTAGAGAGTATCTTTATGTGCCAGAATCTCTGCACTAATTGTCTTTAAGCATATGTGAAATGTGAACATTTATCTGCCCCAGTAACAAACGTACACAGGGTCGTAGGAGAACCATTAAATCTGGGGGTGGGAGGGGTGCAGGGGACACATTGGGACTTTTGCTTTTTTAAATCTATTTATTGTGTTTTAGTCAAAGAACTCGACTTTTACCAAAATTAAAGTAGCAGTACATATTAAATCACATATATCGTCACTGTATAAAACAAGAGAAAAGAGCAAAAGCAAACAAGAAAATTAAGAAAAACAAAAGTAGTTCAGAGTACAAAATCCTTCAATTTGGCATCTCACTTCTGAAGGCTCAGTTCACATAAAAATGTTACCACTTCCCAGCTCAAAAGGCTTTCATGGCCTGAGCATAGCTTGTCCCAAAAAGATTGGGTGTCCACCCACCATTCCTGGCTTGTCCTGTGTTCTGGTCTTTCCTGCACCCCTCTCTCCCCTGTACACACTGGTCACCCCGTCACCATCCCTATCTTTAATCTGCACTCCGTTCTTGTTCCCACCTCTTCCCTCCTTTGCTCCTCTCTTTTTCTGTCCTCTGCACCCTTTGTACGCTTTTTTCACTTTGCAGTCCCACTGTCTGACGGAACTGGGGAGAGCACGCTAAATCCTTGGTCATACAGTTAAGAGGTGAATTGCGTGTCTTCTCTTTCTTACAACTAGAGATTTCCAGCCTGACTTGGGCATAGCTTTCAGTGGAATGGTAGCCTTATGGCGCAGTTAGATTGTTAGGCTACTGGCGATGTCTTCTTGATGGGAAGGGCCTTCATTATGATGTAGAACATTGTGTAGAGAAGGTGAGTTGGGAGTGAAAGCCTGTGAAAAACAACCAGTGTGGCGGCACTGTGAGTGTGATTGTATTGAGAAGAGCGTGTGATTACGCAAGCTGCCACATAAAGTCCTTTTTAAGGGGTTAGAGAGGAGCCGAGAGGAATGTGTTGCCTTATTATATGGGCGAGATGATGAGACTCTTGCTGTCAGGATCTCCTGTGCGTCTTGCGCAGAGAAAGCACAAACTCCTACCTCCCCGTAAGGTCGTAGCACCTGCACTTTAATTATAAACAGGGACCCATCCGCAACCTGCCCAGGAAAGAGGGTTAGGGTTCACCGGATTGCTATTGCTGAAAGAATTGAGGCACAAGGACGCGACACAGGACAGGAAAGCACCAATATGAAGCGTAGGCAGAATAAGAGTCATCCAAATGGGCTCTGCAAGCAGTACCCCTGATCAGGCCTTTTGTGATTCAATGCACCTGCATAGTGGGCTAGAAGCTTAGAAGGGCTGCACTGTTGCAAAGTAATTGACTTAATGGAAATGTATGAACAACAGAAATTAGATTAAAGTTCACCTGAGTCACCAAGCGACTCACCAAGCAGAAGCTGTTGTAGAAGTGTAACAAACTACTGTTGCCCATCAATGATGACCCTTATCTGACCATAGCCGGTGAAATAATACTCCACTCATGAGAGAGAAGGCCCGGGTGGTTGCTACTCATACTGGCCAGGTCACGGTCATGGTCACTGTCTCCCTTGTTAGTATTAGCACTGTAGTACTACTGATTGTTGCTGGATATAAGTGTAACACTCAAACTGCACAGCATTTGCTTTATTGTATCACATTGGGTGCGTTATCCATGTGTGTAAGTGGAAATTCCAGGCTGAATGCACCACATTATTGATAACTTTTGAGTTACTTAAAATATGTCTGAAAAAGACTAACTGTAGTACCATGACATTTGTTGGGACACAAATGTGTGGTTCAAGAATATTTTTTAAAATATATTTGATGCATTAGACACATTGCATGAAGGTAAGTAACTTAAAAGTTATCAACAAAGCGGTGCATTCAATCAGACATTTCTATTTAAGTCCTTAACTTTATGTGATGACTATGCAATTTTGTACAGTGCATTACCAAAATGCAGACGTTTTTTTTACACCATTTCACTGCATATATATGCAGAGGAGATCCTGTGCAGCCTCCCCCCCCATAACCGCTCACATTTATTATTAAGTTTACCCACCCCCCCCATATATATATGCAGTGAAATGGGGCTGGGAAATTCAACATTTTGCGGTATGCAGTAATGGGGTGATGCCCTTTAGGACACACAGTTTGAGTACAATGATTTGGTTTAATGTGTGTGCAGCCTATTTTTTGGACCTCAGTTTAAAATTACAATATTTGCTAGTATTTATTTTTGAGTGTGTGGGGGTTTTTACTTGTTTGGTGCACATTATTAGGTTTACATTGTTGGATTGGGAAGAAAGATGTTCTTCGCTGGGGCCTTGCAGGGCGAGGAGGGTTGAGGTGGTGTTATGAAGTAGCTTTTATGCCCATGTCTCCATGGATAGATGTAACAGTGGTGGCTGTGCGTCTGGGGGCAAAGACACTGCCCCCTTGTAAAGAGATATAAGTTTGGAGTCAAATTCAAAACTCACAACGTTCCTAGCCAGAAGCACAGTAATGCTACAACCAGAGACAGTCAGTGACATGAAACTAGCAAGATGCAGCTGATTGCAGTGCAATGATTGTGGGGTTGTGTAGGGGCAGGTCCTCTGCAAGAACACGTTTGTTTTTATGAACAGTGCCTAAAGGGCAAGACAAAGATAGCATATGTTTGTTCTTTGGAGGTCGGCAGGGTATAAGAGGTCTGGAATGGCTGCCCCTCAAGGTTTGTGCAAACATCATGTCCACAGATTGACAGCGGTTTTGGGCCTGTGTATCGCCTCATACTTGCCAACCCTACTGATTTAGGCAGTTGGTGGGCTACTGCTTTTTAAGCAGTCCTCTGCCTACCGATTTGGGTGATCCTACTGCTTTTTATAGTGGCAGGTAATTTATGTGACTCTAAGGCAATTAATCTGTCTGTGCGGTGGGTGGATAAGTGATACATTTGAGTGATGGGCTCAGATCAATCCACTGACCTGACAGCTACATGGCTCTGCCCTGCACTCTTGCAGGGACAGACCTTAGGTGAACCACCAGTGAAGGCAAGTGGCACCATCACACAGCATCTGCCTATCAGACTGAGGAGGGTATCAGTCTCCATGTTGTTTAGTGTTCCACCTCCACTGCAGTAATAAATATCTACTATCCGGGCTGATGCTACAGAGGAGTGGAAAACCTTGCTTACCAGTTCTGTGTGATTACTTTCTGTGAAGGTGGGTAATAAAATGTAGTCTTAACTTACCATCGAAAATTATACATTGTAAACATTTCAACATCTCTCCATGTTGTGCTGTTTGATGGGTTGTGCATTTTAGAATGCTCCAGTGGTGCCAACAATGTATGGTTTGTAATTTCCTGTGATGTCATTGTTATGCTAAGTATTATTTTTGAAACTTGAAAAATCCTACATCTTAGACTTTTTGGTCACAGAATGTTGGCAAGTATGCCGCCTGCCCACAGGGGGCGGGGCATGCAAGGCTGCATGGGGCGGGGGCGGGCCCACACTGAGGAAGCACTACCAGCTCCTTCAACTTCAACATGCCACGTGTGTTAACTGTATAAATATCATATTTATACAGTTAACACGCACGGCGTGTTAAACATGACGGTCGCTTGTTCGTTCCCTCTAAATCCTCCTCCCACAACACCCGATGCTGGCCCAGCCTGCACTGCACCTCCCAGGGTGTCAGACAGGACATGTGGTGGAGGGGGGCCAATTCACAGCTGTGCACAATCTTTTGCTTAGACCTATGGCATGTGAATGAGGAGCGCAGGTGTGTGTGGTGAGAAACCGTGCCACACAAACCCCCTCTATAGCCCCCGCTCAGCGGCATCAGCAGTTTATGCAGTTTATGCAGTTTTAAAGGTGCCAGACAGGAAAGCCGGGGAAGTGTTCAAATTTATTGTGTGCAAATTAATTAACAAGTGGGACGAATTAAGGGGCTTGCTGGCTTTTCCTGAATTCTAAACATTGACTAAACAGGCAGTGTTGCATCGCTGTGGGGCCCCTGCACGAAAACACACCTGTCTGGGGCTACTTTGACTTGACTTACCTTACTTAGTAGGCTGAGTAAGTGTGAGGTCTCTCCTCAGGACTCCAGTCCAGGAGGTCGAGTCACACTTCTCTCACGCTGTCAGAGGTCAGGAGCACGCATCCCTGCCTGGCTAATGGCTTCTGAAGCTGAGACTGCACACTCACAGGGGCACGTGCAGTATACTGGCATGGGCACGTGAAGCTCCAAATGTGCAGGTGGCACAGGGGTGAGGGGGAGGGGGAACGCATGAGCAAGCTGCGCAGCAGGCAGCAGAGTTAAGAATTGTGTTTGTTTACCATTACCAATACCAGGGCTGCAGCGCTGCTGCTGACTGTCTGAACTCAGTGGCGTTACACAAAATGTAGGGCCCCCCTGCGAGCCATGCTGAGGGCCCCCCCCCATCTCGGCAACAAATCACGGGTCGTGCCACACTCTGGGCTGGCCTAGATTATCACGTTTCCACAATATGCACAAATATGCACAAACGTGCTGCTGAAGGAGTATGCCGCACACTGTACTAGGAGAAATATATAAATATGTGTTTTAATGCAATATACAGCACACTTTCTGAGAAAAATTGGTTAAAAGGTCAGAGTGTTTGCAATTAGTTTGTAGGGTAATGCCAATCCAATACATGCAAGTCACCCACAGTGCACAGGAACATTAATGCTTTGCTATTAAAAATTCCATGCCACACTGAAAACATGTCTCACTGGCTGCACAATGTAGAGCAGTCTAGACACATAATAACATCACAGTAAAGCATGCCAGGCCACATTTAGACAAACCTAGACTGGTTGCACCAAAATGCCAGTTGAAGCAATAACACTCATCAAGAAGAGAGCACACATTCAAGTCCGGGTCTCTGCGGCCTCTAACAACACAGTCAAACTCTTTAAAATCTGCAAGGAACGGGTCAATCCTGTTGCGGTCTCCACCCCTCCTTTTCCCTCCCAGCCCCTCTGTATGGCTCTGGCCTCTCACATCTCTGCTAAAACTCAGGACATGCTGTACTCCATCTCCTCTTCCTCTCCCTCTTCCTCTCTCTGCCCCCCTTTGGCCATCTCTACCTCTCCTCCACCTTTATCCTCTTTCTCTCTAACAACCCCTGACAAGGTTTCTAGACAAGTCTGATCTATGAAAGTGTCGTCCAAACAGGTGCTCCCCTGCACATCTAGAACTATCAAGGACCATATTGACACTCTCGCTCCAGCATCAGTCGATTTGTGAAATCACTCTTTCGCCACTGGAACATTCCCCTCTCCCGTAAAGCACTCCCTTATGCACCCACTCCTCAAGAAGCTGTCTCCCGAGCCTACCTGCCCAGCAAACTATTGCCCAATCTCCATCACCCCTTTCCTGGGCAAACTCTTGGAAAAGCTGGCCATCTCGCATTATACTCTCCACGCTGAATCTGTTGGTTGTCTCCATGACCATTGTTCTGGCTTTAGAGCTGCAGAGGCACGGAAACTGCTCTGCTGAACACCCGTGAAGATATGCTCTCTAACCTTGATTCCAGCATTCCTTCTGTCCTAATCCTCCTTGATCTTTCCTCTATTTTCAGTGAACCACGCCATCCTGATCAATCAATTACGTGAGAACCTGGGCATCACGGATCAGGCCCTGGAGGCCGACTTCCTTCCTCATGGACTGCCCCTCCAACTCCAACTTGCTCCCTTTCTATCTGCCACCTCTCGCTCTACCTGTGGCGTTCCCCAGAGCTCTATCCTCTCACCCAGGTTTTTCAACCTCTACTTGGCACCATTGGACCTCCTGATCTCTACCTTCTCCTCTGACCTTCAGTGTTATGCGGTTGACACTCAGCTTTCCTTCAGGATCCTCTCCTCTCTCGCTCATTCCTGACTGTCTATCCGTCATTCAGGATTGGTGCACCTCTAGTGATCTCTGCCTTAATGCCAGTAAGACAGAGATCATTCTCATTGGGCCCCTGCCCCTGCTTTCCCTTTCTCACTCTGGCAGCCCACATTGGGCCCTCTTCCTTCACCTTCCTTTGAGGCAAAAAACCTCTCTCTTTCTCTCCTCACATCTCGGACCTCGCCAAGAAGACCCACTACCAGCTGCTCCTCCTCAAAAGGACTCTTCCCTTTCTCACTTTCCCCCAGAAGCTCACTGTCTCCAGAACCCTGTATCGCTCTAGGCTGGACCACTGCAACAACCTCTTAGTCAATCTGCCCTCTGAAACTAATACAGAACAGGACTGAGAGACTTATCCTTGGCCCCAAGCTGAGGGATTGTATCTTTCCAGCCTGAAATTTCTCCGCTGGCTCCCGGTGGCTGCAAGGATCAAGTTCAAGACCCTCTGAATTGTCCAGAAGGCTTTCTGGGGCCGGGGCCTACACTACATCCAACGCTCTCTTCCAAAATACCTTCCTTCTCGAGCCTTTCCCCCAGATACCTCCAACTCTCTAAGGGTTAGACGCTTCTCCAGGCAGAGAGTGGGGGGTAGATCTCTTTCCTTTGCAGGTGACTCCCTCTGGAATGGCCTCCCTGCCCCTCTCAAACTTGAGCGGACCACCTGAAGTTCCGGAAGCAGCTCAAAACTTTCCTTTTCTCCTCTGCTTTCTCTCTCTCCGTCCCCTGCTGACCTACCTGACCTACCCGTCTGCTTTACCGACTGGTTATTTGACTACCCTTAGAGTCTCACCTAGTCCAGGCTCTTTCTTGATCAGTCACCCTTGCACTGCCTACAGGCCTTCCATGCACACAGGGGCTCTAACTGTAACCCTACAGTCCCTTGTTCTCCTTGCACTACCTAGAGCCACGCTGCCCTGGCTGCATCCACTCAGAGCATTACTGCCCTCTTTTCCCCTCCCCTCTTCCTTGCACTCCCTCTCCCATTTCTGGTTCTTGCACTTGCACAATCTGAATGACACAGGGCCTGGTAAGATTGTTTGTCTTGTTCTCCCTCTATCTCCCCCCCCCCTTGTCTTGTCGTGTCTAGAAACACTTCTGTACAGGCCTGTTGTAAATGACTTATATCATATCATATTATTACAGCCTGGACATGGACAACCATTATGATTTAACGCAAGATCCCGACCCCCACTTATCCCCTCTCTCTCCCACCTCCTACCCCATCCTCCAAAAGCAGCTAATTGGCCCAGAATTACCTTCACATCCCTCTTCCTTGCCCCAAAGCTTACTTATGAGGCTCCTTGTCTCATAGGTAAGTATTTGGTTGAGGAAGAGTAGGACTAGGAGTAATGAAGATTACTGGTAGCTAAGTCAGGCATTACCTACATGTACCTCTACCTCATCCCAGTACTTGTGTATGAGGCAGAGTGCCTCATAAACAAGTACTGCCTCATAAATAAGTACAGGGATGAGGAAGAATAGGGCTATGAGTAATGATGATTACCAATAAGTAATCTAGGCATTGGACACAAGTAATGGCATAACACCATTGAGTTGACTGGGCTTCAGCACCCCCCTGAAATTTTGGGCTATGTTCATTCAACGTAGCTGACCTTCAGAGCAGTTGCCGGACAGAACAGGACACAGATGTTAAACGGCACCTGGGTTTCACTGTTAACAAGGGCCCAGGAATTACTAACGTAAAGCATTTCACTGTTAGTACCTGCATTCAAATGCCACATTGTTTAGGCAATTGAAATCGTGATGTGGGTTTAGTACTTGTATGTGAGGGGAGTGATTGGAAGGGTAGAGAGTGGACAGGAGACCACTCATTCTCGCAGCAGTCCATACATGAATGCTTTCAGACCTAAAGGAGAGAGTTAACAGCATGTAACATTGAAGCTGCATTAGAATAGTCTCATTAAAATGTGTAAAGAAGTTAGATGCCCCCACACAAATTAGTTAGCCCCTCCCCCACTGCCTGTGAAGTTAGTACCTCTCCCAACCTTTGAAGGATTAGCCCCCCCGAAATGTAGGTTTTGTTGCACCCCTGAACACAAACACACACACCATTCACCATATAAACACACCCACACCCAGCCATCCATACATTTAAGTGTGCACTCTTTCACCATAGAGGCACACACAGGCAGCCATCCATACATTTAAGTGTGCAGCCTTTCACCATAGAGGCACACCCACCCAGGCACCCACCCATACGTTTAAGTGTGCACCCTTTCACCATGCACTCACACAGGCAGCCACCTACATGTTTAAGTGTACAGCCTTTCATAATTCACTCAGACATTTACACGTTATGGGGTTGAGGGGAGCCCTATTACTTCAAAAATAAATTGTTTCTTTTTAAAGTCACTGTGACTTCATAAAGAAATTATTTACATTAAGGACCGATCCATAACGGAAATAATTTCTTTATGAAGGCAGAGTGCCTTCAAAAATAAACTATTTCTTTTTGAAGTCATAGGGCTCCCACACCCCATGACATTGAGGCCTCCAGCCTGGGGTCTTCCATGTCATGGGGTGGGTAGAGTCCTCGGACTTCAAAAAGAAAGTTTCCTTTTGTAGTCACTTTGTCTTCATAAAGAAATTATTTCTGTTACAGAAATTATTTCTTTATGAATGCATAGTGACTACAAAAAGAAACATTTAAAAAAAAGAATTTGAAAAAAAATATTTTGTAATTTTTTTCTCCAGGGGGCGGGGCCCTTCCAGGACATGTGCTAGCAGGGCACACCGCACTGCGGTGTTGGGGGGCCCTGGTATGCCAGTATCTGAACTGCATGCAAACTTCAGAGTCTGAAGTGTGCACGCATCACTGCACAGGGACACGCTGCAGACACACAAACTGGTGCAGCAGAGAGACACAGAAACTGGGGGAAAGTGGGGGGGGATAAATGCCATTGTATCCCCCACACTTAAAATTGTGGGGGATTTGTCCCCCATATAACCACCTTGTACTACGCCCATGAACGTACATCAAATAGGGTAAGAGCCTAGTGATATAGGCCTTGGAGAACTATAGCACAAGCGTGGAGATAGGTTACCTCTGTTAGGCATAATTATATGCAGTATCCTTTGGGAACACCACACACAATTAATATTACAATTGACAGTACAAATTCACATTTGGTACAAGCCTGTACTACACAGTAAAAGTGGTAGCGATGGCTGAGCAGCCAGACTTATCTCAAGAGCATGTGAGCAGTATCAATAGTTACACAAAGGACAGCAATTACTATGATTCAAACAAACACTGAATCAATGTTTCAGAGTAAAAGAATATAAATTTATTTACACATCAGTTGTATAACACTTCACTAAAGTAAAGCAGTTTAAAAATCACACTCTTAATATACCACACCACTCCCAATAGGTTCCAGACAAGTTAAGCTCACAAAATGAAGTGGGAGCAAAATGGCACTCCAGAAATTTAAAGTTGAGGGAAAGACAAAGTTAGGCAGAAATTGAAAAGCACCAACAGGTAAGTAAGCAGGGCAAGCTAGAAAGAGGAACTACAGTGATAGGATCAAATCAAAAAGGCTTAAGGCCAAAGTCAATAGGACAAAAGTTTTTTGCTCAAGATCACACAGCTCAGGGTAGTTCGCGGTTAAGTCTTTGCCAAGAATTCCGGACGAAGTTGGTCGGCAGAAAAGTTAGGTTGAAGAGTAGAGAAGGATGAGCCCTCGGATTGGAGAAAGATTTCACACACTTTCACCGCAGCTGAACGAAACAAAACAACCGGATTTGAACAGTACCTTTCAATGGAGAAGCTGTAGCTGAGGCGGACGTTCCTGGTAGTTCCTGCAGGCTCACGGTTCCTGAAGTGACTGTCAGACTGACACGAAATAGGAAGACTGGAGGGTCCTTTACTACCCAGGGAAGAAACCAGCAGCAGAGCAAGGCAACAAATAAAAGGTGTGCTCCTTAAAACCCAAGCAGGGTCCGACCTTCCTGACTATCCGGCCCACTGTAGCTGTGTACAGCGAATTCGACCAGAGGAGGGAGTCCTGGCTTGCAGTTTGTGCAAACTGGTTGGTCCCACCAGCTCAGGGGAAGAAGATTCCTGGAGGATCTTCTCTGTCGTTGGAGTTCAAGTATTCGGACCTGCAGCAGGGCTTCACTGGGCGGTTCAGTCGTGGTAGGCGAACTCTTCTGTCAGCTCCTTGTCGGTTCTTTTGTTCCAGTGGCGACTCTGCCTTTCCAGACCCAGAGACCTGCTTTTTATGCAGTTTTCCCCCATTCACACAGCCTGGCTGTCAATCACACAGCAGGGTGGCTGTCCCGCCGGGACAGTCACCACAGCCAATCATTTCTGTATTACCCAGAGAGACCTAGGAAAGCTCTGACTTGGGTTTGAGTAGTAGGGGTGGCCCAGTTTTGTACAGCTTGTACTTTGCTAGGCAATGGCCTTATCTAACCTCCTCCTACCTCACGACCAAGGTAGACCACTTTGCTCTGACCAATTTGGCATTTACTGGCCTTTATGGTCAGATGGGCCTGCTCAAGAGCCTGCAAAACATATCCTAAGCGGTCAATATGTTATTTCCATGTAGGGCTGAACACTGTAATGTCATCCAAGTATGCTATGCAGAAGTCCTTCATCCCATTCAGAACTTGATGATCATCCTTTGGAATGTGGCAGGTGCATTCTTTAGTCCAAAAGGCATAACCTTAAACTGGTAGAGGCCTGCTGGGGTTGAGAATGCAGTTTTCTCCTTGGCATGGTCTGTCAGGGCTATTTGCCAATAGCCTGATGTCAGATCAAATGTACTGAGGTACTTGGCTGAACCAAGTCTATCCACCAGTTCATCTGCCCTTGGCAAAGGATGGGCATCAGTCTTAGTTACTGCATATAGAGCTCTATAGTCCACACAGAATCTCAACTCCTTGGATCCTGCCTTTGGTACTAGAACAACTGGACTAGACCATGGACTTGTAGATGGCTCTATAACCCCGAGATCGAGCATCTTGTTGACCTCTCCTTTGATGTGGGATCTCACAAGTTCTGACATTCTGTAACCCCTGCTTTTGACAGGTAGACAGTCGCCAGTGAGAATATCATCCTGGCCCCAAGGGGTCAAGCCTGGTGAAAGTGAAAACAGGGAGGCAAACTGATTTAACAGAACTTTGCACTCCTCCTGTTGTTCAGATGTCAGCTGAGAAGAGAGATGGACTCCTTCTATATTTTCATCCAAAGGTTGGCCTCTGAGGAGGTCAGGTAGAGGTTCACTCTCCTCTTCCTCCTCTTGAGCTGAAGCTAGAAGCAAAGCTCCCACTTCTGGTCTCGAGACATATGCCTTCAAACGGTTGGTGTGAAAGACTCTGGGAGCCTCCTTAGGTCTGCCTAAATCCACCAAATAGTTCACCTCTCCAAGTTTACCCACAACCTTGAAGGGTCCTATCCATTTATCATGCAAGGCCCTCTGCCTTGTTGGCACCATAACTAACACAAGCTGGTCTTGAGTAAACTCAACGATGTTGGCCTTCTGTTCATGCCAATGTTTGACCAGAGCCTGACCTGCTTTCAAGTTATCACTAGCTTCTGCCATCTTGTGTGACATTCTCCTCTGGAGACTTATCACATAGTCACTCTGACTGGCTAGTGGGAAGGAGCACTCTCCAACCCCTCCTTAATCAGGGCCAATGGACCTCTGACTGGATGGCCATAGAGAAGGTCAAAGGGACTGTAACTAACTCCCTCCTGAGGGACTTCCCTATAAGCAAATAGAAAGGTCCCACTTTTTTAAGGGGTTCCTCTAAAGCACCTATCATGCTATTCATAGTATGATTAAACCTCTCTACCAGTCCATTTGTCTGTGGATGGTAGGCTGTAGAGAACTTGTAAGTGACACCACAGTTTTTCCACATGGCTTGCATGTAGTGGGACATAAAATTGGATCCCCTGTTGGATATCACTTCCTTAAGAAACCCTACTCTGGTAAAAATACCAAGTAGAGCCTTAGCCACAGCCTGAGCTGTAGCAGTTCTCATAGGTATAGCTTCTGGGTATCTTGTAGCATGGTCTACTACAACCAGGATAAACCTGTTCCCTGAAGATGTGGGGGTGTTAAAGGGACCAACAATGTTGATGCCCAACCTCTAAAAAGGAACTCCCACCACTGGGAGAGGCACCAGGGGTGCCACATTCTTGGCTCCACTCTTGCAAGATGTTTGGCAAGTGTGACGACAGCTCCTAGACAACTTGTCAACTTCTAAACCCATCGTAGGCCAGTAGAAGTATAAGGAGAGCCTTTCCTTGGTCTTTTTGAAACTCAAGTGACCAGCCAAAGGTATTTAATGGGCCAACTGTAGGAACTGGAGTCTGTTGGCAAGGGGCAGTACAATTCTTTTGCAGTCCCCAGGGATAGACTCAGCGGGTTCACTGTAGAAGAGGCCATCTTCCCAGCTTAACCTGTGCTTTTCAACTTCTTGCCCATCAAGTGGTTAGCAGCCTGTTGTCGAAGATCTTCAAGAGTAGGACACTCTCTCTGTCCTCTGCTGAAGTCTGCCCAGTTGGGTCCACCTTCTGCCAGTAAAGCCTGCAGCTCGGGATGTTCAACAGGGTCCAGATCTCCAACTAAAACAATATCTTCTTTCAGATCTGATTCTTCAGAAACTGGCTCAACCACACAAGGTTGCACCTCACACTCTGCCTCAGCAGGTGGAGGGATCACAGGTGTGATCTTGGACAATCTTGGGGATGTCCCTGTTGGTAGCACAGGGTTGCTGTCTGACTTTTTCCTTGAGGTCTTGGATTTCCCCTTTGCCTCGTTCTTCCTAGAAATGGCTGTGAGCAACTCCTGTGGAGTGGGAGTGCTAATTTCCTCTTTCAGCTCCTCTGGAGAGCCTCTCAAGGCCCTCTCCCTTGCAGGCCTAATGAGCTCCTGTCTCCTCTTACTGGGACGCCTGGGGGTGCTTGACACAACTCCAAGAGTTTTCAGGTCATTACCCAACACTAACAGGTATTTTGACAGTCATATCATTACACTAGATGACAGCTAGTAACTGTGGAAGCATTTGCACAGGGCCTCCAGCTAACCTGGTGAGGCATTTGGGTGCCTTAGCACCATCCTCCACCTTGAAAAATGATTCATCCACCACAGTTATGCTGGCTCCAGGGTCTCTGATGGCAAGAGTCTCCTGGCCATTCACAAGAACACAATCTTTATAATACTCTTTAGAATTATCTGGGATGGAATTATAGACATCTAAATTCTGTTGTTCCCACATGCCCAGGGACACTAAAGAAACATTAGTTGAGACTCTCATGGGTTCATCAGCCAGTAGGTGAACGTTTCCACTTGCCATAGGTAATTCTTCCTCTGGGGAGAAGGCTAAGGTGACAGTGTGGATCCCTGAAGGTTTACCCTTACATCTGGGATCCCCTTTCACATGGTCAGTTGACCCACAAATAAAACATTTCCCAAATGTCTTGATGAATGTAGGTTTGTCCTGACCTCCATCTGGTTTGGGTCCAGATGATACACTAGCCTTATTTGGTTTTCCCTGTGGTTTACCCTTACGTTGCTGTTGTGGCCCTTTTTGGATTGGAGGCATTAGAATTCTCCTTGTTATCTTTCTTTGGCTGCTTTACCTCATCCTTCTTCTGAGTGCCCAGAATCCTTCTGTTGGCAACCCACAAGTCAGCAGCCTTAGCTAGCTTCTTTGGATCTATCTCCTTAGAATCAGCCAAGTGCTGTCTGGGCTCAGGAGAGCAGGCATCATGAATTGACTCCAACATAACAAGATTCCTCATACCTTCATAAGTGTTTATTCTGTAACCCTTAATCCAACCATCTATGTTTTTCAAACAGTCACACACCCAGGGAGCCCAAGGGGTACCATCATGCTTTTTGAGGGTCCTAAACCTCTTAAGGTACTGGGAAGGGGTCTTCCCAAATCTAGCAATGAAAGCTAGTTTCACACACTCATAATCAATCCTATCCACCTCCCCCAACTCCATCACAACATCAGATGCAACAGTGGGTAGCCTAGAGAAGAGCCAGGGAAGCAACTGATTCCCTGTAAGACCTTGAATCCCATGGTTATATTCAAACATTGCCAACCAATCCAAAATATCAAGCTTAACCTCATACATACCCACAATTTCTTTAGGCATACAGGGTCTTTTAGGACTGGAAGAATTGTCTAGAGATAACCTTTTCATTTCTAGTTCATGATTCAACTCCATTTCTCAGAGTTTAAGTTCTTGGTGTTTTTGTTCAGTTTGAGCATTTAAACATTTGAATTCCAATTCAAGCCTCATCTTTTCTAGAGAAATGAATTTAGGACTGAGTGTAGGACCTGATGGGATCCCAGTGGACAAAGGTTGAGGTTGCTGAGCAGACAAGGGAGCAGTGAGCCCTACATTAGAAGGCACATTTACTTCCTCTAACTCTTCAGTAATAGACACATTATCATCCTCATTATTTTCCACATTTGCTGGAGAGTCAGGCATTTCAGACCCACTCCCCAAACTTTGGTTCTTCAACAACCTTTCAATCAATTCAGACTTTTTGCCTTTGGCAGAGAGGTTCCTTTCTGTACACAGATTTTTTTAAATAATCCACAGTGTAACTAAGGAGGACCTCCTGACTGTAGCATTCCATGTCAAACATGATTAATATTGATTTTTAGTGATGTTAGCCTTGTGGTTAGTTGATCCAAGGTAATAGCAGCACTCTAAGTGTAATTACTATACTTGATCCTCACCGTTGTACACCATTGTTAGACAGAATTTTATGCAGTACCCTTTGGGAACACGCTAAAATCAGTGAAAACAACCACACTGCGCCACAACACACAATTACAAAGTACAGTTGTACACTATTTGATTGCTATTTATTCTGGTCAGCATGACACGTGTTTCGAGCTTAGCTCTTCCTCTGAGGCATATTAGCACGTCTTTGTTTAACTTTCAGTGTTAGCAGATCAGCTCTCTCCATACTTGACACCTCTCGTTCTGCTTTGCTAACTAAAAGGGTCTTGTAACCCCTTGATCTGAATTGATCCTGTATCAACACCTTTTCTGACTCAAAATCAGCTTTGTGTGAGCAGTTTCTCTTATATTCACCTTTTGGAATATTGCTAATAACATAATTTTTGTGGCAGCTTGAGGCATGCAACACTGCATTAACTGATGTTGCTTTTCGAAACGTTTTTGTCCTGATGCCGTCTTTCGTTACTGCAATATTTAAATCTCTTTTCTCTGTTTAATCATGCACAGTTAACATGATAATCTGGACGCTCACTTCAATCCATGATTGATGATTTTAATCGCGTGCATAACGGCAATCTTGGACATACTGCAGCCTCTTGAAAATAACAATGAATCACAATATGCAACTAATAAAGTAATAACTCATGGGTGATCATACTTATCACTATTGTCTTGATAATTGTTTTCCTTAATTAGACCGGGGGTTCTTGCAATAACCCATACCCCTCTCCTTCTCCCCTTTGTCTATTTAAAGTTAAGAAGAAAGAGACTGACAGGGTAATTCATAGAAATTCGCACAAAAATGGTGCACGCGGCTGGCGCACAGTGTCCCCGTGCAATACACTGCGCCAGCCGCGTGCGAAAAAATCATTTCCATCGCACAGCGTATTCATGGATTTTAGCCTCCAAAACCAGCCGTGGCGCAGAGTGGCGCAGCGACCCTGCAGCAGCGCCAGTTACACCCCCAAGAACGCCCTTGCGCAAGGAAAAGCCTTCAAAATCCCCAAATCATCGCAAAGGGCTGCGCTAACCCTGGACCAGTTCACAGGGCTGCCAAACAGCAAACGCCAAGCGGGGAACGTGTATTTCAGTGGTTCGCGGGAAGTTCCACACGCGATTGTCCTGGGTACATGTACATCAGGGGTGTGTGGGAAGTAACACACGCGATTCCATCAGGGCACGTGTATTCCAGGGGTGCGCGGGAAGTATCACAGGCAAAAACAGCAGGGTACGTGTATTCCAGGGGTGCGCGGGAAGTATCACACGCAAAAGCAGCAGGGTACGTGTATTTCAGGGGTGCACGGGAAGTATCACACGCAAAAGCAGCAGGGTACGTGTATTTCAGGGGTGCGCGGGAAGTATCACACGCGATTCCATCAGGGTACGTGTATTCCAGGGGTGCACGGGAAGTATCACACGCAAAAGCAGCAGGGTATGTGTATTCCCGGGGTGCGCGGGAAGTATCACACACAAAAGCAGCAGGGTACGTGTATTTCAGGGGTGCGCAGGAAGTATCACACGCGATTCCATAAGGGTACGTGTATTCCAGGGGTGCGCGGGCAGCACCACACGTGAATTGCACGTGTGGGTCCTCCCAGGTGTTCCCTCTACACCCTCCACGGCCCCTGCAGGAGGCCCACACTACAGGGGCCTACCCTGCACATGTCCCGAAGGCACCGCATCCACCATGGCCATGCCCCCCAGCCAACCCACATGTCACCTTGCACTACTGCCCACCAACGCATGTCCCCCTGCACCCCAAGCCACCATGGGCACCCTCCACCAGGCCCCCACTCATGTCTCCCACCACCCCCAACCTCCAGCATCCAGGGGCACCCTCCACCAGGCCCCCACTCATGTCTACCATCACCCCCACCCCCCAGTAGTGCAGGGGCAGCCTCCACCAGGCCCCCACTCATGTCCCCTATCACCCCCACCCCCCAGCAGTGCAGGGACAGCCTCCACCAGGCCCCCACTCATGTCTACCATCACCCCCACCCCCCAGCAGTGCAGGGGCAGCCTCCACCAGGCCCCCACTCATGTCTACCACCACCCCACCCCCCAGCCACCAGGGGCACCCTCCACCAGGCCCCCACTCATGTCTCGCACCACCCCTAACCCCCAGCAGTGCAGGGGCAGCCTCCACCAGGCCCCCACTCATGTCTACCATCACCCCCACCCCCCAGCAATGCAGGGGCAGCCTCCACCAGGCCCCCACTCATGTCTACCATCACCCCCACCCCCCAGCAGTGCAGGGGCAGCCTCCACCAGGCCCTCACTCATGTCTACCACCACCAAACTCCCCAGCCACCAGGGGCGCACTCCACCAGGCCCCCACTCATGTCTACCATCACCCCCACCCCCCAGCAGTGCAGGGGCAGCCTCCACCAGGCCCCCACTCATGTCTACCACCACCCCCACCCCCCAGCCACCAGGGGCACCCTCCACCAGGCCCCCACTCATGTCTCCCACCACCCCTACCCACCAGCAGTGCAGGGGCAGCCTCCACCAGGCCCCCACTCATGTCTACCATCACCCCCACCCCCCAGCCACCAGGGGCACCCTCCACCAGGCCCCCACTCATGTCGCCCACCACCCCCACCCCCAGCAGTGCAGGGGCAGCCTCCACCAGGCCCCCACTCATGTCTACCATCACCCCCACCCCCCAGCAGTGCAGGGGCAGCACCACCAGGCCCCCACTCATGTCTCCCACCACCCCCACCCCCCAGCCACCAGGGGCACCCTCCACCAGGCCCCCACTCATGGCTACCATCACCCCCACCCCCAGCCACCAGGGGCACCCTCCACCAGGCCCCCACTCATGTCTCCCACCACTCCCACCCCCCAGCAGTGCAGGGGCAGCCTCCACCAGGCCCCCACTCATGTCTCCCACCACCCCCAACCCCCAGCAGTGCAGGGGCAGCCTCCACCAGGCCCCCACTCATGTCTCCCACCACCCCCACCCCCCAGCCACCAGGGGCACCCTCCACCAGGCCCCCACTCATGTCTACCACCCCCCCCCACCCCCCAGCAGTGCAGGGGCACCCTCCACCAGGCCCCCACTCATGTCTACCACCCCCGCACCCACCAGCCAACAGGGGCACCCTCCACCAGTCCCCCACTCATGTCTCCCACCACCCCGACCCCCCAGCAGTGCAGGGGCAGCCTCCACCAGGCCCCCAGTCATGACCCCTATCACCCCCACCCCCCAGCAGTGCAGGGGCAGCCTCCACCAGGCCCCCACTCATGTCTACCATCACCCCCACCCCCCAGCAGTGCAGGGGCAGCCTCCACCAGGCCCCCACTCATGTCTACCATCACCCCCACCCCCCAGCAGTGCAGGGGCAGCCTCCACCAGCCCCCACTCATGTTTACCACCACCCCCACCCTCCAGCCACCAGGGTCACCCTCCACCAGGCCCCCACTCATGTCTACCATCACCCCCACCCCCCAGCCACCAGGGGCACCCTCCACTAGGCCCCCACTCATGTCTACCATCACCCCCACCCCCCAGCCACAAGGGGCACCCTCCACCAGGCCCCCACACATGTCTACCATCACCCCCACCCCCCAGCAGTGCAGGGGCAGCCTCCACCAGGCCCCCACTCATGTCTCCCACCACCCCCACCCCCCAGCAGTGCAGGGGCAGCCTCCACCAGGCCCCCACTCATGTCTCCCACCACTCCCACCCCCCAGCCACCAGGGGCACCCTCCACCAGGCCCCCACTCATGTCTACCACCACCCCCACCCCCCAGCAGTGCAGGGGCACCCTCCACCAGGCCCCCACTCATGTCTCCCACCACCCCCACCCCCCAGCCACCAGGAGCACCCTCCACCAGACCCCCACTCATGTCTCCCACCACCCCCACCCCCCAGCAGTGCAGGGGCAGCCTCCACCAGGCCCCCACTCATGTCTACCATCACCCCCACCCCCCAGCAGTGCAGGGGCAGCCTCCACCAGGCCCCCACTCATGTCTACCATCACCCCCACCCCCCAGCAGTGCAGGGGCAGCCTCCACCAGGCCCCCACTCATGTCTACCACCACCCCCACCCCCCAGCCACCAGGGGCACCCTCCACCAGGCCCCCACTCATGGCTACCATCACCCCCACCCCCAGCCACCAGGGGCACCCTCCACCAGGCCCCCACTCATGTCTCCCACCACTCCCACCCCCCAGCAGTGCAGGGGCAGCCTCCACCAGGCCCCCACTCATGTCTACCATCACCCCCACCCCCCAGCAGTGCAGGGGCAGCCTCCACCAGGCCCCCACTCATGTCTACCACCACCCCCACCCCCCAGCCACCAGGGGCACCCTCCACCAGGCCCCCACTCATGGCTACCATCACACCCACCCCCAGCCAACACGGGCACCCTCCACCAGGCCCCCACTCATGTCTCCCACCACTCCCACCCCCCAGCAGTGCAGGGGCAGCCTCTCACCAGGCCCCCACTCATGTCTACCATCACCCCTACCCCCCAGCAGTGCAGGGGCAGCCTCCACCAGGCCCCCACTCATGTCTACCATCACCCCCACCCCCCAGTAGTGCAGGGGCAGCCTCCACCAGGCCCCCACTTATGTCTACCATCACCCCCACCCCCCAGCAGTGCAGGGGCAGCCTCCACCAGGCCCCCCTTCATGTCTACCACCACCCCACCCCCAGCCACCAGGGGCACCCTCCACCAGGCCCCCACTCATGTCTACCATCACCCCCACTCCCAGCCACCAGGGGCACCCTCCACCAGGCCCCCACTCATGTCTCCCACCACCCCCACCCCCCAGCAGTGCAGGGGCAGCCTCCACCAGCCACCCACTCATGTCTACCATCACCCACACCCCCCAGCCACCAGGGGCACCCTCCACCAGGCCCCCACTCATGTCTCCCACCACCCCCACCCCCAGCCACCAGGGGCACCCTCCACCAGGCCCCCACTAATGTCTACCATCACCTCCACCCCCCAGCCACCAGGGGCACCCTCCACCAGGCCCCCACTCATGTCTCCCACCACCCCACCACCCAGCCACCAGGGGCACCCTCCACCAGGCCCCCACTCATGTCTACCATCACCCCCACCCCCCAGCCACCAGGGGCACCCTCCACCAGGCCCCCACTCATGTCTCCCACCTTCCCCACCCCCCAGCAGTGCAGGGGCAGCCTCCACCAGGCCCCCACTCATGTCTCCCACCACCCCGACCCCACAGCCACCAGGGGCAGCTTCCACCAGGCCCCCACTCATGTCTACCACCATCCCCACCCCCCAGCAGTGCAGGGGCACCCTCCACCAGGCCCCCACTCATGTCTACCACCACCACCACCCCCAGCCACCAGGGGAACCCTTCACCAGGCCCCCACTCATGTCTACCATCACCCCCACCCCCCAGCCACCAGGGGCACCCTCCACCAGGCCACCACTCATGTCTACCGCCACCCCCACCCCCCAGCAGTGCAGGGGCAGCCTCCACCAGGCCCCCACTCATGTCTATCATCACCCCACCCCCCAGCAGTGCAGGGGCAGCCTCCACCAGGCCCCCACTCATGTCTCCCACCGCCCCCACCCCCCAGCAGTGCAGGGGCAGCCTCCACCAGGCCCCCACTCATGTCTCCCACCACCCCCACCCCCCAGCCACCAGGGGCACCCTCCACCAGGCCCCCACTCATGTCTACCACCACCCCCACCCCCCAGCAGTACAGGGGCACCCTCCACCAGGCCCCCACTCATGTCTCCCACCACCCGCACCCCCAGCCACCAGGGGCACCCTCCACCAGGCCCCCACTCATGTCTCCCACCACCCCCACCCCCCAGCAGTGCAGGGGCAGCTTCCACCAGGCCCCCACTCATGTCTACCATCACCCCCACCCCCCAGCAGGGGCAGCCTCCACCAGGCCCCCACTCATGTCTACGACCAGCCCAACCTCCCAGCCACCGGGGGCACCCTCCACCAGAACCCCATTCATGTCTACCATCACCCCCACCCCCCAGCCACCAGGGGCACCCTCCACCAGGCCCCCACTCATGTCTCCCACCACGCCCACCCCCCAGCCACCAGGGGCAGCCTCCACCAGGCCCCCACTCATGTCTCCCACCACCCCCACCCCCCCAGCCACCAGGGGCACCCTCCACCAGGCCCCCACTCATGTCTCCAACCACCCCCACCCCCCAGCCACCAGGGGAACCCTCCACCAGGCCCCCACTCATGTCTACCATCACCCCCACCCCCCAGCCACCAGGGGCACCCTCCACCAGGCCCCCACTCATGTCTCCCACCACCCCCACCCCCCAGCAGTGCAGGGGCAGCCTCCACCAGGCCCCCACTCATGTCTACCATCACCCCTACCCCCCAGCAGTGCAGGGGCAGCCTCCACCAGGCCCCCACTCATGTCTCCCACCACCCCCACCCCCCAGCCACCAGGGGCACCCTCCACCAGGCCCCCACTCATGTCTACCATCACCCGCACCCCCCAGCCACCAGGGGCACCCTCCACCAGGCCCCCACTCATGTCTCCCACCACCCCCACCCCCCAGCCACCAGGGGCACCCTCCACCAGGCCCCCACTCATGTCTACCATCACCCCCACCCCCCAGCAATGAAGGGGCAGCCTCCACCAGGCCCCCACTCATGTCTACCATCACCCCCACCCCCCAGCAGTGCAGGGGCAGCCTCCACCAGGCCCTCACTCATGTCTACCACCACCAAACTCCCCAGCCACCAGGGGCGCCCTCCACCAGGCCCCCACTCATGTCTACCATCACCCCCACCCCCCAGCCACCAGGGGCACCCTCCACCAGGCCCCCACTCATGTCTCCCACTACCCCCACCCCCCAGCAGTGCAGGGGCAGCCTCCACCAGGCCCCCACTCATGTCTCCCACCACCCCCACCCCCCAGCAGTGCAGGGGCAGCCTCCACCAGGCCCCCACTCATGTCTCCCACCACCCCCCAGCCACCAGGGGAACCCTCCACCAGGCCCCCACTCATGTCTACCACCACCCCCATCCCCCAGCAGTGCAGAGGCACCCTCCACCAGGCCCCCACTCTTGTCTACCACCACCCCCACCCCCCAGCCATCAGGGGCACCCTCCACCAGGCTCCCACTCATGTCTCCCACCACCCGACCCCCCATCAGTGCAGGGGCACCCTCCACCGGGCCCCCACTCATGTCCCCTATCACCCCCACACCCCAGCAGTGCAGGGGCAGCCTCCACCAGGCCCCCACTCATGTCTACCATCACCCCCACCCCCCAGCAGTGCAGGGGCAGCCTCCACCAGGCCCCCACTCATGTCTACCATCACCCCCACCCCCCAGCAGTGCAGGGGCAGCCTCCACCAGGCCCCCACTCATGTCTACCACCACCCCCACCCCCAGCCACCAGGGGCACCCTCCACCAGGCCCCCACTCATGTCTACCATCACCCCCACCCCCAGCCACCAGGGGCACCCTCCACCAGGCCCCCACTCATGTCGCCCACCACCCCCACCCCCAGCAGTGCACGGGCAGCCTCCACCAGGCCCCCACTCATGTCTACCATCACCCCCACCCCCCAACAGTGCAGGGGCAGCCTCCACCAGGCCCCCACTCATGTCTCCCACCACCCCCAACCCCCAGCAGTGCAGGGGCAGCCTCCACCAGGCCCCCACTCATGTCTCCCACCACCCCCACCCCCCAGACACCAGGGGCAACCTCCACCAGGCCCCCACTCATGTCTACCACCACCCCCACCCCCCAGCAGTGCAGGGGCACCCTCCACCAGGCCCCCACTCATGTCTACCACCCCCCCACCCACCAGCCAACAGGGGCACCCTCCACCAGTCCCCCACTCATGTCTCCCACCACCCCGACCCCCCAGCAGTGCAGGGGCAGCCTCCACCAGGCCCTCACTCATGTCTACCATCACCCCTACCCCCCAGCAGTGCAGGGGCAGCCTCCACCAGGCCCCCACTCATGTCTACCATCACCCCCACCCCCCAGTAGTGCAGGGGCAGCCTCCACCAGGCCCCCACTCATGTCTACCATCACCCCCACCCCCCAGCAGTGCAGGGGCAGCCTCCACCAGGCCCCCCTTCATGTCTACCACCACCCCACCCCCCCAGCCACCAGGGGCACCCTCCACCAGGCCCCCACTCATGTCTACCATCACCCCCACCCCCAGCCACCAGGGGCACCCTCCACCAGGCCCCCACTCATGTCTCCCACCACCCCCACCCCCCAGCAGTGCAGGGGCAGCCTCCACCAGGCCCCCACTCATGTCTACCATCACCCCTACCCCCCAGCAGTGCAGGGGCAGCCTCCACCAGGCCCCCACTCATGTCTCCCACCACCCCCACCCCCCAGCCACCAGGGGCACCCTCCACCAGGCCCCCACTCATGTCTACCATCACCCGCACCCCCCAGCCACCTGGGTCACCCTCCACCAGGCCCCCACTCATGTCTCCCACCACCCCCAACCCCAGCCACCAGGGGCACCCTCCACCAGGCCCCCACTAATGTCTACCATCACCTCCACCCCCCAGCCACCAGGGGCACCCTCCACCAGGCCCCCACTCATGTCTCCCACCACCCCACCCCCCAGCCACCAGGGGCACCCTCCACCAGGCCCCCACTCATGTCTACCATCACCCCCACCCCCCAGCCACCAGGGGCACCCTCCACCAGGCCCCCACTCATGTCTCCCACCTTCCCCACCCCCCAGCAGTGCAGGGGCAGCCTCCACCAGGCCCCCACTCATGTCTCCCACCACCCCGACCCCACAGCCACCAGGGGCAGCTTCCACCAGGCCCCCACTCATGTCTACCACCATCCCCACCCCCCAGCAGTGCAGGGGCACCCTCCACCAGGCCTCCACTCATGTCTACCACCACCACCACCCCCAGCCACCAGGGGAACCCTCCACCAGGCCCCCACTCATGTCTACCATTACCCCCACCCCCCAGCCACCAGGGGCAGCCTCCACCAGGCCCCCACTCATGTCTACCACCACCCCCACCCCCCAGCCACCAGGGGCACCCTCCACCAGGCCCCCACACATGTCTACCATCACCCCCACCCCCCAGCCACCAGGGGCACCCTCCACCAGGCCCCCACACATGTCTACCATCACCCCCACCCCCCAACAGTGCAGGGGCAGCCTCCACCAGGCCCCCACTCATGTCTCCCACCACCCCACCCCCCAGCAGTGCAGGGGCAGCCTCCACCAGGCCCCCAATCATGTCTCCCACCACTCCCACCCCCCAGCCACCAGGGGCACCCTCCACCAGGCCCCCACTCATGTCTACCACCACCCCCACCCCCCAGCAGTGCAGGGGCACCCTCCACCAGACCCCCACTCATGTCTCCCACCACCCCCACCCCCCAGCAGTGCAGGGGCAGCCTCCACCAGGCCCCCACTCATGTCTCCCACCACCCCCACCCCCCAGCAGTGCAGGGGCAGCCTCCACCAGGCCCCCACTCATGTCTACCATCACCCCCACCCCCCAGCAGTGCAGGGGCAGCCTCCAACAGGCCCCCACTCATGTCTACCATCACCCCCACCCCCCAGCAGTGCAGGGGCAGCCTCCACCAGGCCCCCACTCATGTCTACCACCACCCCCACCCCCCAGCCACCAGGGGCACCCTCCACCAGGCCCCCACTCATGGCTACCATCACCCCCACCCCCAGCCACCAGGGGCACCCTCCACCAGGCCCCCACTCATGTCTCCCACCACTCCCACCCCCCAGCAGTGCAGGGGCAGCCTCCACCAGGCCCCCACTCATGTCTACCATCACCCCTACCCCCCAGCAGTGCAGGGGTGCCTCCACCAGGCCCCCACTCATGTCTATCATCACCCCTACCCCCCAGCAGTGCAGGGGCAGCCTCCACCAGGCCCCCACTCATGTCTCCCACCACCCCCACCCCCCGGCCAAAAGGGGCACCCTCCACCAGGCCCCCACTCATGTCTCCCACCACCCCCACCCCCAGCAGTGCAGGGGCAGCCTCCACCAGGCCCCCACTCATGTCTACCATCACCCCCACCCCCCAGTAGTGCAGGGGCAGCCTCCACCAGCCCCCCACTCATGTCTACCATCACCCCCACCCCCCAGCAGTGCAGGGGCAGCCTCCACCAGGCCCCCACTCATGTCTACCACCACCCCACCCCCCAGCCACCAGGGGCACCCTCAACCAGGCCCCCACTCATGTCTACCATCACCCCACCCCCAGCCACCAGGGGCACCCTCCACCAGGCCCCCACTCATGTCTCCCACCACCCCACCCCCCAGCCACCAGGGGCACCCTCCACCAGGCCCCCACTCATGTCTACCATCACCCCCACCCCCCAGCCACCAGGGGCACCCTCCACCAGGCCCCCACTCATGTCTCCCACCTTCCCCACCCCCCAGCAGTGCAGGGGCAGCCTCCACCAGGCCCCCACTCATGTCTCCCACCACCCCGACCCCACAGCCACCAGGGGCAGCTTCCACCAGGCCCCCACTCATGTCTATCACCATCCCCACCCCCCAGCAGTGCAGGGGCACCCTCCACCAGGCCTCCACTCATGTCTACCACCACCACCACCCCCAGCCACCAGGGGAACCCTCCACCAGGCCCCCACTCATGTCTACCATTACCCCCACCCCCCCAGCCACCAGGGGCAGCCTCCACCAGGCCCCCACTCATGTCTACCACCACCCCCACCCCCCAGCCACCAGGGGAACCCTCCACCAGGCCCCCACTCATGTCTACCATCACCCCCACCCCCCAGCCACCAGGGGCACCCTCCACCAGGCCCCCACACATGTCTACCATCACCCCCACCCCCCAGCAGTGCAGGGGCAGCCTCCACCAGGCCCCCACTCATGTCTCCCACCACCCCACCCCACAGCAGTGCAGGGGCAGCCTCCACCAGGCCCCCAATCATGTCTCCCACCACTCCCACCCCCCAGCCACCAGGGGCACCCTCCACCAGGCCCCCACTCATGTCTACCACCACCCCCACCCCCCAGCAGTGCAGGTGCACCCTCCACCAGACCCCCACTCATGTCTCCCACCACCCCCACCCCCCAGCAGTGCAGGGGCAGCCTCCACCAGGCCCCCACTCATGTCTCCCACCACCCCCACCCCCCAGCAGTGCAGGGGCAGCCTCCACCAGGCCCCCACTCATGTCTACCATCACCCCCACCCCCCAGCAGTGCAGGGGCAGCCTACAACAGGCCCCCACTCATGTCTACCATCACCCCCACCCCCCAGCAGTGCAGGGGCAGCCTCCACCAGGCCCCCACTCATGTCTACCACCACCCCCACCCCCCAGCCACCAGGGGCACCCTCCACCAGGCCCCCACTCATGGCTACCATCACCCCCACCCCCAGCCACCAGGGGCACCCTCCACCAGGCCCCCACTCATGTCTCCCACCACTCCCACCCCCCAGCAGTGCAGGGGCAGCCTCCACCAGGCCCCCACTCATGTCTACCATCACCCCTACCCCCCAGCAGTGCAGGGGCAGCCTCCACCAGGCCCCCACTCTTGTCTCCCACCACCCCCACCCCCCGGCCAAAAGGGGCACCCTCCACCAGGCCCCCACTCATGTCTCCCACCACCCCCACCCCCAGCAGTGCAGGGGCAGCCTCCACCAGGCCCCCACTCATGTCTACCATCACCCCCACCCCCCAGTAGTGCAGGGGCACCCTCCACCAGGCCCCCACTCATGTCTACCACCACCCCTACCCCCCAGCAGTACAGGGGCACCCTCCACCAGGCCCCCACTCATGTCTCCCACCACCCCCACCCCCAGCCACCAGGGGCACCCTCCACCAGGCCCCCACTCATGTCTCCCACCACCCCCACCCCCCAGCAGTGCAGGGGCAGCTTCCACCAGGCCCCCACTCATGTCTACCATCACCCCCACCCCCCAGCAGTGCAGGGGCAGCCTCCACCAGGCCCCCACTCATGTCTACCATCACCCCTACCCCCCAGCAGTGCAGGGGAAGCCTCCACCGGGCCCCCACTCATGTCTCCCACCACCCCCACCCCCCAGCCACCAGGGGCACCCTCCACCAGGCCCCCACTCATGTCTACCATCACCCGCACCCCCCAGCCACCAGGGGCACCCTCCACCAGGCCCCCACTCATGTCTCCCACCACCCCCACCCCCCAGCCACCAGGGGCACCCTCCACCAGGCCCCCACTAATGTCTACCATCACCTCCACCCCCCAGCCACCAGGGGCACCCTCCACCAGGCCCCCACTCATGTCTCCCACCACCCCACCCCCCAGCCACCAGGGGCACCCTCCACCAGGCCCCCACTCATGTCTACCATCACCCCCACCCCCCAGCCACCAGGGGCACCCTCCACCAGGCCCCCACTCATGTCTCCCACCTTCCCCACCCCCCAGCAGTGCAGGGGCAGCCTCCACCAGGCCCCCACTCATGTCTCCCACCACCCCGACCCCACAGCCACCAGGGGCAGCTTCCACCAGGCCCCCACTCATGTCTACCACCATCCCCACCCCCCAGCAGTGCAGGGGCATCCTCCACCAGGCCCCCACTCATGTCTACCACCACCACCACCCCCCAGCCACCAGGGGAACCCTCCACCAGGCCCCCACTCATGTCTACCATCACCCCCACCCCCCAGCCACCAGGGGCACCCTCCACCAGGCCCCCACTCATGTCTACCACCACCCCCACCCCCAGCAGTGCAGGGGCAGCCTCCACCAGGCCCCCACTCATGTCTATCATCACCCCACCCCCCAGCAGTGCAGGGGCAGCCTCCACCAGGCCCCCACTCATGTCTCCCACCGCCCCCACACCCCAGCACTGCAGGGGCAGCCTCCACCAGGCCCCCACTCAGTGTCTCCCACCACCCCCACCCCCCAGCCACCAGGGGCACCCTCCACCAGGCCCCCACTCATGTCTACCACCACCCCTACCCCCCAGCAGTACAGGGGCACCCTCCACCAGGCCCCCACTCATGTCTCCCACCACCCCCACCCCCAGCCACCAGGGGCACCCTCCACCAGGCCTCCACTCATGTCTCCCACCACCCCCACCCCCCAGCAGTGCAGGGGCAGCCTCCACCAGGCCCCCACTCATGTCTACCACCACCCCCACCCCCCAGCCACCAGGGGCACCCTCCACCAGGCCCCCACTCATGTCTACCATCACCCTCACCCCCCAGCCACCAGGGGCACCCTCCACCAGGCCCCCACTCATGTCTCCCACCACGCCCACCTCCCAGCCACCAGGGGCAGCCTCCACCAGGCCCCCACTCATGTCTCCCACCACCCCCACCCCCCAGCCACCAGGGGCACCCTCCACCAGGCCCCCACTCATGTCTCCCACCACCCCCACCCCCCAGCCACCAGGTGCACCCTCCACCAGGCCCCCACTCATGTCTACCATCACCCCCACCCCCCAGCCACCAGGGGCACCCTCCACCAGGCCCCCACTCATGTCTCCCACCACCCCACCCCCCAGCCACCAGGGGCACCCTCCACCAGGCCCCCACTCATGTCTACCATCACCCCCACCCCCCAGCCACCAGGGGCACCCTCCACCAGACCCCCACTCATGTCTCCCACCTTTCCCACCCCCCAGCAGTGCAGGGGCAGCCTCCACCAGGCCCCCACTCATGTCTCCCACCACCCCGACCCCCCAGCCACCAGGGGCAGCTTCCACCAGGCCCCCACTCATGTCTACCACCACCCCCACCCCCCAGCAGTGCAGGGGCACCCTCCACCAGGCCCCCACTCATGTCTACCACCACCACCACCCCCCAGCCACCAGGGGAACCCTCCACCCGGCCCCCACTCATGTCTACCATCACCCCCACCCCCCAGCCACCAGGGGCACCCTCCACCAGGCCCCCACTCATGTCTACCACCACCCCCACCCCCCAGCAGTGCAGGGGCAGCCTCCACCAGGCCCCCACTCATGTCTATCATCACCCCACCCCCCAGCAGTGCAGGGGCAGCCTCCACCAGGCCCCCACTCATGTCTCCCACCACCCCCACCCCCCAGCAGTGCAAGGGCAGCCTCCACCAGGCCCCCACTCATGTCTCCCACCACCCCCACCCCCCAGCCACCAGGGGCACCCTCCAACAGGCCCCCACTCATGTCTACCACCACCCCCACCCCCCAGCAGTACAGGGGCACCATCCAGCAGGCCCCCACTCATGTCTCCCACCACCCCACCCCCAGCCACAAGGGGCTCCCTCCACCAGGCCCCCACTCATGTCTCCCACCACCCCCACCCCCCAGCAGTGCAGGGGCAGCCTCCACCAGGCCCCCACTCATGTCTACCATCACCCCCACCCCCCAGCAGGGGCACCCTCCACCAGGCCCCCACTAATGTCTACCATCACCCCGACCCCCCAGCAGTGCAGGGGCAGCCTCCACCAGGCCCCCACTCATGTCTACCACCACCCCCAGCCACCAGGGGCACCCTCCACCAGGCCCCCACTCATGTCTACCATCACCCCACCCCCCAGCCACCAGGGGCACCCTCCACCAGGCCCCCACTCATGTCTCCCACCACGCCCACCCCCCAGCCACCAGGGGCAGCCTCCACCAGGCCCCCACTCATGTCTCCCACCACCCCCACCCCCCAGCCACCAGGGGCACCCTCCACCAGGCCCCCACTCATGTCTACCATCACCCCCACCCCCCAGCCACCAGGGGCACCCTCCACCAGGCCCCCACTCATGTCTCCCACCACCCCCACCCCCCAGCCACCAGGGGCACCCTCCACCAGGCCCCCACTCGTCTCCCACCACCCCCACCCCCCAGCAGTGCAGGGGCAGCCTCCACCAGGCCCCCACTCATGTCTCCCACCACCCCCATCCCCCAGCCACCAGGGGCACCTTCCACCAGGCCCCCACTCATGTCTACCACCACCCCCACCCCCCAGCAGTGCAGGGGCACCCTCCACTAGTCCCCCACTCATGTCTACCACCACCCCCAGCCCCCAGCCACCAGGGGAACCCTCCACCAGGCCCCCACTTATGTCTACCATCACCCCACCCCCCAGCCACCTGGGGCACCCTCCACCAGGCCCCCACTCATGTCTCCCACCCCCCCCAGCCCCCAGCAGTGCAGGGGCAGCGTCCACCAGGCCCCCACTCATGTCTATCATCACCCCACCCCCCAGCAGTGCAGGGGCAGCCTCCACCAGGCCCCCACTCATGTCTCCCACCGCCCCCACCCCCCAGCAGTGCAGGGGCAGCCTCCACCAGGCCCCCACTCATGTCTCCCACCACCCCCACCCCCCAGCCACCAGGGGCACCCTCCACCAGGCCCCCACTCATGTCTACCACCACCTCCAGCAGTGCAGGGTCACCCTCCACCAGGCCCCCACTCATGTCTCCCACCACTCCCACCCCCAGCCACCAGGGGCACCCTCCACCAGGCTACCACTCATGTCTCCCACCACCCCCACCCCCCAGCAGTGCAGGGGCAGCCTCCACCAGGCCCCCACTCATGTCTACCATCACCCCCACCCCCCAGTAGGGGCAGCCTCCACCATGCCCCCACTCATGTCTACCATCACTCCCACCCCCCAGCAGTGCAGGGGCAGCCTCCACCAGGCCCCCACTCATGTCTACCACCACCCCCACCCCCCAGCCACCAGGGGCACCCTCCACCAGGCCCCCACTCATGTCTACCATCACCCCCACCCCCCAGCCACCAGGGGCACCCTCCACCAAGCCCCCACTCATGTCTTCCACCACGCCCACCCCCCAGCCACCAGGGGCACCCTCCACCAGGCCCCCACTCATGTCTACCATCACCCCCACCCCCAGCCACCAGGGGCACCCTCCACCAGGCCCCCACTCATGTCTCCCACCACCCCCACCCCCCAGCAGTGCAGGGGCAGCCTCCCCCAGGCCCCCACTCATGTCTCCCACCACCCCCAACCCCCAGCCACCAGGGGCACCCTCCACCAGGCCCCCACTCATGTCTACCATCACCCCCACCCCCAGCCACCAGGGGCACCCTCCACCAGGCCCCCACTCATGTCTCCCACCACCCCCACCCCCCAGCCACCAGGGGCACCCTCCACCAGGCCCCCACTCACCTTTTTTCAATTTTATCCTTACACCCCCTATGCTTTTTATGCATCCCACGTCATAAGGGCTAATAGTCCATAATGATTTGGGCACCTTTGACATATCCTCCTTAAAAAATGGGACTGGGGTGCCTGCGGGTGCCTCAAGTGCCATTGCAATTTTCTGTGCTACTTGTTTGTGAGCCACTCTTAGCCATATTTCTACACTCATCATGAACACCATTTCATTTTCTTCCTTTTCTTCTGAGAACAGCTCTTCATCTGACACCTGGGTCAGCCTACACCCTTCTGCTAGTGCTATCACCGCCCTCCAGGCTCTCCCTTCTTTATCTTGGGCGTGCACAGCAACATAATCAGCTGTTGCAATAATGCTCTCAATGTCCACTGCAAACACCTTCCCTTCCAGTTCATTAGCTGGTGTTTCTGGTCGGAATAGATAGGCTGCTGGCCTCCTCCATATTTTCCCTTCTATCCCTGGCATCCATGCAAATGCCATGTCTGTGCCATATTGGAATATCTCGCCATCCAGTGGCTCCGCCCTAATCGCTGTCTGTCCACAGTATGCTTGCAAAATCTGTCGTGCTGCGAGCATGTTAATCCCTGGAGTAGAGCAAATTATGCCATCCTCTGTAAAGGAGATCGTCATATTCAACCTGTTCATTATGTCTCTCCCCAGTATATTTACTGGCGAGGCACTATAATACAAAAGTGGGACTGACAGATCATAATCTCCAATAGATAAGGGAACGTTATCAGTAAATGGAACCAACCCTTTAGCCCCAGAAAATCCTTGGGTGTTCATGGCTTCGCCTGACATCTTAAATTTACCTTCCCTTATGCAAGACCGGGTTGCCCCGGTGTCAACAAGAAATGATAATTTTTTGTCACCTATCGTTACCTCTATGCGTGGCTCCTCCGCACTATTAGGTGTTACTGACAGGATGGGACACACCAAGGCCGTCTGTGGGCTGGCCTATTGGGGGTACAATGATTGGCCATTCCCTGTGTAAGGGTTGTGTCCCAACACCGACACCCCACCCAATTGTGTTCGTTCAGTTTGGGGTGGTGGTTGTATTAACGCCACTTGTTGTTGTGGCGGCGTCAGTTGCTGTGTTATTTGTTGTTGTGGCAGTGAATAGGTTTGTTGCTGTCGTGTTTGTTGTGGTTGGTCACTCCCTTGTTGTGACATCTGCTGTTGTTGCATGCCCTGCTGTTCTTGTGAGGTCCTAGGTTGTGCTTGTTCATTCCATGCTGGTGTTCCTGGCCTGACCCTACATGTACGTGACATGTGTCCTAATAGTCCGCAGCTCCAACACACGGGTGGTTCCCTGTTTTGCCATGGGAAGCTCCCTGTGTTGTCCTGGTATACGGGTTGCCCTGTGGGGTAGTAATTTCTGAGTTCCCCCCCCTGTTGCTGGGTATTATATCCATATCCTCTCCCCCTCATAACCCCTCCTCTTCCTCTGTTATAACTATAATACCCAGTTCCTTGCATTGGGTACCCTCCTCCCATGTTCGGTGTGTGTAATTGCAGAGGCGGCACTTGCTGTATTACACCTTGTGGGGGCGCTATTTGAGCTGGATCTTGTGCAGCCACTACTTGCGTTGGGCTTTGGGCCATTGGTGTGGGCGTAGTTATTAGTGCCCCTTCCATTGTGTATTTAGTAAGTTTTTTCTGTACTAATTTGGCCTCTTCTGTTTTCCTGTCCTCCTCCTTTTGTTTCATCTTTCCTTGCCATGTCCTGCAGTGATGTACTATAGTCAGTTGTATTTCTGGCCATGGTTTTGCTTCCATTCCTACTACTTTCTTTAGCTGTTTCTGAACTCCTTCTGGGAGCCCTTGTACTAGTATATGATAAAATATGGCTGGTGTTTTGTCCCATTGTTCTCTAGTTTCCATGCGCCACTTCTCTTGAATGTCCTGGATATAATCAACAGGATCCTCATTTTCACCCATCTTACGGGAAGTAATGGCTCCTATGTCTGAGGTGTCTGGGTACTGCACTCTCAGTGCCTGCCATAGCGCATGTCTGCAGTTTGCAAATGGTGCCCCATCATGCGATGTGTTTGTTATTGTTACCCCATGGAATCCCGCTCTTTTCCAAATGTCATCCGCTCTATCCCCTAATATTGATATTAACAGGCCCTTCACATCTCCTACTGCTAGTTTCTGTCCTGCGGTGTGTTTTTCCATTTCATATATCCACTTACCCGCACCTCCACTTAGTGATGGGAGCCTACATTTTATATTTTCCTTATCCGTATGTTTCCAAGGTACATACTGTGGTCTAACCCCTCCTCTCTCCAGCAGTGGCATTAAATTCTGTCTTTTGTCACCCTTTACGCTCCATGATATTGAGTCTTCACACCCCTCCTCTTCCCCCATTTCTTTTACTACTTCAAATTCTTCCTTACTACCTCTGCCCCTACCTCCCTCTTCTTCCTTTCCCCTTCTTTCATCATTTCCTGTGTTCAATATGGGTATGTTTATTTGTCTGTCTTGCCTGCGACTAGGGAGGTCCCTAAGCCGACATGCATACGGTGTAAGTTCGTTCATGAAGGGCGCGAGCTTTATTCTGTGCAAAGAGCGTGCGGTGGTTGAACATGTAGGTAGTGACGTGGGAGGGCGGCGTGATGGAGATGTGGGTGGCGTGGTTTCATTGGTTTGTGTTTCCCCTATTCTTTTCGTTTCCTCCTTACTTCTCTCCAGCTCCTCCCCTCTTCTACTTATCCAGGGCGAATCTATGTTTGTTCTAGTGAGGTACAGTTTATCTAAGCTTTCCCTTTCACTCTCTCTTCCATCCTTCTCCACTCCTTCTTCCTCCTCACTGCAAAAATCATTTA
Source organism: Ambystoma mexicanum (assembly GCF_040938575.1). Classification (NCBI taxonomy): domain Eukaryota; kingdom Metazoa; phylum Chordata; class Amphibia; order Caudata; family Ambystomatidae; genus Ambystoma; species Ambystoma mexicanum. The sequence goes on along the minus strand of NC_090930.1, from coordinate 549,519,236 downwards.
TAAATTGCACCCCCCACTCTGCCTTTTTCCCTTTTATTGTTACTGTTTTTAAATCTATTAGGTCTCTTTCTCCCCTTTCGTTGTTACCAACTGTCCCCCCTAGTGCTGATGTCGTTGCTACCTCCCTACTTTTATATACATCTCCCCATCTTTCACTCTCCCTACCCCTCCCTTCTCTTCCTTCTTCACTTCTCTCCTCCATTTCCCTACTATTTTCCTCTCTTTTCCTTTTTAATTCCTCCATTACTTCGTTGCTCATCTGTTCCAATATCCTTTCATCCTCCCTCTTCCTTTCCCATTTCACCCTTTCTCTTTCTACTATACTCTCTATTACCTTCCCCTCTTCATATTTTTTAGCTGTCTCAGATATTATCCTCCTCCTCCATATTTCCATTTCTTTTTCCTTTTCTTCTTCTTCCTTCTTCTTCTCTCTCAGCACTACTCTTGATACCCTATCTGCTGCTGCTTTTACCCTTTCAGCTTCTCTCTTTTGTTCCTCGCTTCGTTCCCTTAATCTTTCCAATTCGTCCTTACCTTCTTTCCTTTTCCTCACTCTCTCTCTTTCCTCCCTCTCAAGTTGTTTGATCAGTTCATTCTGCTCATCCCTTAGTTTTGCTAATCTTTCCTCCAAAATCTCTTCCTTCTGCCGTAGTAGCTCCTCTCCCCTCATTTCACTCTCTCTGGCACTATCCTCGTTTGTTCTCCTTACCGCCTCCCTTTCTTCTCCAGTTAGTGAGCCTCGTAATTTCAACAATATTTGTGCAGCTACCCACTCATCGTCTCCTATCTCTACAGTCTGCTCTTCTCTAATCCTCCCTTCCCCCATTGGTATCTTCCCATGAGCCACATATGGTGGAGGGCTGTATGCCGGGTTTGAGTATCCTTCAGCCGCCCTTAACTGTCCTTCTATTTCTCCTAATTCTCTTAAAGGGTACAACCCTCCTCCCTCTGTTTTCACTCCCGGTGTTATGGGTATCTCATTGCTCGGTTCCTTTTTTATGTCATCTGATTTATCAACCTTTTCTCCTCCCTTTCTTTCGTTCCCCGTATTTTTTGTGCTTTCGCACTCCTTTTCCCCACCCTTTCCTTCTTTCTTAATCTCCTTTTCTTCCGGTGTTTCCCCCATAGTGAACATTCCATTTGGTCCTGGTCGAGACCCCTGGAACATCCTCCATAAGTTAAACACCTCCACGTGGTTTGCCAACTTCTTCCCCTTGTATGTATTGTGCAGATGGTTCAGTAGTGAGTGTTGGGCATATGGATCGAAACTACCATTAGGCGGCCATGGTGTTAACATTTTGTTGTCTGTCCCCTGGGTCCACTCTATGCTGTACTTAATTAACTTCTCCCTGTGTGGTGGCAGTGTGGTGCATATGTGCTGTAGTGGGGTAGTGAGGGTGTTCCCCCACCCTCCCGACCCTCTCCCGTATGACATGGTTGTACTCCCCTTGTTACCCTTCCCCTTACTACCAATTTACAATATACAACCTTGTATTGCTTACCTCGCCCCGCAAGTGTGGGGACTTACGACAATCCTTTGACAAATTATGCAATAGTAATAAATGTGATGTTATATTATATTCCTTCCCCTACGGCCCCCTGCGGCCGAAGCGCACGCAGCCCCCTGCGGCTGCGTACCCCTTACGACGATCTTATACAGTTGTCCTGTTTCTCCGTTCTCCTCCCCCTTTTACACTTGCTGTGGCCGGCGTTCTCCGTGCGCAGCCACGCCCCTTTCCCCTTCTTCTTTCGATCCACTGGTTTATAGTTTATCTCCGTATCAGCTCCTTTATCATGCTTCTCCTCCCCACCACTCTCAAACCCAAGGTTCCTTGTGCTCGCGATATCCTATTAAATCCCTACTGGTGACGTCACCAATTTCTTCGAGCTACTGGTATATTCGTGTTATGTTCTTTAAATTCAAAATACACTTGTAATCTACCCCGCTAACCCTACAGCTGTCTTCCTGTCTCTCCTGGAACAAGGTAATCTCATCAATACTATAACCGGACTGCGCACGCTGCGTCGCCTCGCGTGTGATACGCCCCTCAACAGGAGGGCTTAACCAGCCAATTATCTTCCGTTTTGGGCAACTACGTAACTAGCCACCGCCCACAGGGAAACGTCATCTACCTATCGAGTTTCTTGCTCGAACAATAGGGAACCTCATCTACTCATTCAATAATAAATATCAAACCGTAGGAAACCACACACCCACCCTCACACGTAGTCGCGATTCAGGCCAATCAGTGTCTTACGAGCGGCTGCACGTGATGTTTTCGTGCCCCGCCCCCCTCTTTCGCGTAACGTTAGCTCACTGTTACGAGCGGCTGCATGTGATGTTTTCGTGCCCCGCCCCCCTCTTTCGCGTAACGTTAGCCGCCTGCTCTCGCACTCGTTTCGCTACCATTCATTCCATTAGCAACACTCAATTAAACCCTCGCCGCTTTACAATACCTCCCTCCTCCCTTATTTACTTCCTCCCCCTCCCTCACAATTTCGCATTGCTTGTTGTGCGTGTCATGCTCACCAAGTTCTCTTGATGCAGGGCCGCTCGACTGCGTGCACCCCTCCAAGCGGCTCGCCACCTCCCCTCGTCTGGACCACGTCTGGACACTCGCCGACCGCGGGCGGGATACTTCTCAACCGGCTCCCGAGGGCCAATATCCGGATTGCGCTGTCCGGTCCTCTCGCAGCTCCGCGATGGTCCTGTAGTCCTCAGAAGGGGGCAACGGCAGAGGGGGCCGCGCCGCCGGGCCTCCTCGCAACGGGAGTGCCTGGAAAAATTAAAAATAAAAGTCGATCTTAAACAGATCTCAGCAGTGCCTCCAACTTGTCGGGGGGAAATTCTGCCGGGGTCGGCCGGGCCGTCCGCAGACCTCCGGGCAGGGAGGCCCCAACTCCTCCCGTGTATATCTCGGATCGAGACAGAGTATGAGGCACACACAAGGAGCAAGGCAACTTCTGCTGTTTATTATGCAAACGGCAGGGATGGGTCAAGGAGCGTACGCGTTCGTCCTGACACACACACAATCGTGGGGCTCGCAGGCCCTTTTTACTGTAATATGACGCGCTACTTGCGTCACTTCAAAAAGTTAACAAAAAACCTATCGCCACTCTTAATTGGTTGCTCGAGTGGTAGGGTTAGTATAGTACACATATAGAGAATGATATTAGTGGTCAAGGTGTAGTCAGGTGGTATATCTGGGTTGTCCCTATAATTAGATACATAAGAATTGTTACATGAAGACTCCTGAGGATTGGCTAATGTTACTGACGTCTGAGATAAGAGCCCCATGTTCTGATTGGTGCATCCGTGAGCTCCCCAGCCTGGGACCACCGTTGTTCCCAGCTCTCGGTGTACCTGTGTTTGCAACAATGTTTCAATATGGGTACGTGCAGACAATGTGAGGATTTATTCATAGGTGGAAGGCTGACCGCTCCCACTGTAGCAGATGTCCATTGAGCCTTTCAAGTGTATCGGCCTATGTCTCGTAGCGAGGGACCCAGACGCCTTTCTTTCTCCTGGGCTTTGGCATCTCGTCAGGTTCGGCTTGGTCACGTGAGGCGGGACCGTGTTTGAGGCAGAATTCTGCACAATTAATATTGCTTTTCCACTGTGTGTCTGGTTTAATTTGTAGATATGATTCTAACGTTGGTACGCGGAGTGCAAGGTTGCAACATCATGCCTTTGATGATTTGTTCTTGGATGTGGGTTTGCAACATTGCGACCTTGGCTGGTTGCTCCACCAGGCTCATTCTGCGGGATCAGCAACCTGACTTTTGCTTTGTTAATGTCCACGGGAACTCTTGCCTGAGGCCTACTTGGGCCTGGTGTATAAGTGATCCATTTCGGGCATGGGTGCTTTAGGTTATAGTGGCGTATATTTCCATGACCAGTATCGTGTTTCTATTATACCTCTCATGGTGGTAACGGGTTTCAAGAGAAGCGTGAGCAAGCGGCGTTATAGATGAGTTCATGATGCATCTTGCGTTTCTGCATTCTGAAAGCCTATGTAAAAATAATAAAGATGCACGTCCGTGAATATGCCTGTCGCCTACGTCAGAGCACTGAGTATGTTCTTCGTGTAGATTGTTGTGGGAATGTTAGGTGTGTATATTTGTACAGATGTGCTTCCAGTTGTCTAGGTCGTCATGGCATCTCTAACGACGTGTGGTTTTTAGTCTAGCTGATCCGAGCCGCAGGTGTCGGCATGGCCAGTGCGGGCTGCTGGGCAAACAGGTGGACACATCCGTATGTTCCTGTACCATGGTACCTGGTCGTCTGGTAACTGGACAAACTCTTCTCGCGGCGGGTGTCTGGGCCGTGACCCTCTAGGCCAAGCGCGAGAGGTGAAGGACGGGAGCCTGGTCTTCCATTCTCCCACTTCACTACCATCACCCCCACCCCCCAGCCACCAGGGGCACCCTCCACCAGGCCCCCACTCATGTCTCCCACCACCCCCACCCCCTAGCAGTGCAGGGGCAGCCTCCACCAAGCCCCCACTCATGTCTCCCACCACCCCCACCCCCCAGCCACCAGGGGCACCCTCCACCAGGCCCCCACTCATGTCTACCACCACCCCCACCCCCCAGCAGTGCAGGGGCACCCTCCACCAGGCCCCCACTCATTTCTACCACCAGCCCCACCCCCCAGCCACCAGGAGCACCCTCCACCAGGCCCCCACTCATGTCTACCATCACCCCCACCCCCCACCCCCCAGCCACCAGTGGCACCCTCCACCAGGCCCCCACTCATGTCTCCCACCACCCCCACCCCCCAGCAGTGCAGGGGCAGCCTCCACCAGGCCCCCACTCATGTCTACCATCACCCCACACCCCAGCAGTGCAAGGGCAGCCTCCACCAGGCCCCCACTCATGTCTCCCACCACCCCCACCCCCCAGCAGTGCAGGGGCAGCCTCCACCAGGCCCCCACTCATGTCTCCCTCCACCCCAACCCCCCAGGGATACCCTCCACCAGGCCCCCACTCATGTCTACCACCCCCCACCCCCCAGCAGTGCAGGGGCACCCTCCACCAGGCCCCCACTCATGTCTCCCACCACCCCCACCCCCAGCCACCAGGGGCACCCTCCACCAGGCCCCCACTCATGTCTACCATCACCCCCACCCCCCAGCAGTGCAGGGGCAGCCTCCACCAGGCCCCCACTCATGTCTACCACCACCCCACCCCCCAGCCACCAGGGGCACCCTCCACCAGGCCCCACTCATGTCTACCATCACCCCCACCCCCCAGCCACCAGGGGCAGCCTCCACCAGGCCCCCACTCATGTCTCCCACCAAGCCCACCCCCCAGCCACCAGGGGCACCCTCCACCAGGCCCCCACTCATGTCTACCATCACCCCCACCCCCCAGCCACCAAGGGCACCATCCACCAGGCCCCCACTCATGTCTCCCACCACCCCCAACCCCCAGCAGTGCAGGGGCACCCTCCACCAGGCCCCCACTCATGTCTACCATCACCCCACCCCCCAGCCACCAGGGGCACCCTCCACCAGGCCCCCACTCATGTCTCCCACCACGCCCACCCCCCAGCCACCAGGGGCAGCTTCCACCAGGCCCCCACTCATGTCTACCACCATCCCCACCCCCCAGCAGTGCAGGGGCATCCTCCACCAGGCCCCCACTCATGTCTACCACCACCACCACCCCCCAGCCACCAGGGGAACCCTCCACCAGGCCCCCACTCATGTCTACCATCACCCCCACCCCCCAGCCACCAGGGGCACCCTCCACCAGGCCCCCACTCATGTCTACCACCACCCCCACCCCCAGCAGTGCAGGGGCAGCCTCCACCAGGCCCCCACTCATGTCTATCATCACCCCACCCCCCAGCAGTGCAGGGGCAGCCTCCACCAGGCCCCCACTCATGTCTCCCACCGCCCCCACACCCCAGCACTGCAGGGGCAGCCTCCACCAGGCCCCCACTCAGTGTCTCCCACCACCCCCACCCCCCAGCCACCAGGGGCACCCTCCACCAGGCCCCCACTCATGTCTACCACCACCCCTACCCCCCAGCAGTACAGGGGCACCCTCCACCAGGCCCCCACTCATGTCTCCCACCACCCCCACCCCCAGCCACCAGGGGCACCCTCCACCAGGCCTCCACTCATGTCTCCCACCACCCCCACCCCCCAGCAGTGCAGGGGCAGCCTCCACCAGGCCCCCACTCATGTCTACCACCACCCCCACCCCCCAGCCACCAGGGGCACCCTCCACCAGGCCCCCACTCATGTCTACCATCACCCTCACCCCCCAGCCACCAGGGGCACCCTCCACCAGGCCCCCACTCATGTCTCCCACCACGCCCACCTCCCAGCCACCAGGGGCAGCCTCCACCAGGCCCCCACTCATGTCTCCCACCACCCCCACCCCCCAGCCACCAGGGGCACCCTCCACCAGGCCCCCACTCATGTCTCCCACCACCCCCACCCCCCAGCCACCAGGTGCACCCTCCACCAGGCCCCCACTCATGTCTACCATCACCCCCACCCCCCAGCCACCAGGGGCACCCTCCACCAGGCCCCCACTCATGTCTCCCACCACCCCACCCCCCAGCCACCAGGGGCACCCTCCACCAGGCCCCCACTCATGTCTACCATCACCCCCACCCCCCAGCCACCAGGGGCACCCTCCACCAGACCCCCACTCATGTCTCCCACCTTTCCCACCCCCCAGCAGTGCAGGGGCAGCCTCCACCAGGCCCCCACTCATGTCTCCCACCACCCCGACCCCCCAGCCACCAGGGGCAGCTTCCACCAGGCCCCCACTCATGTCTACCACCACCCCCACCGCCCAGCAGTGCAGGGGCACCCTCCACCAGGCCCCCACTCATGTCTACCACCACCACCACCCCCCAGCCACCAGGGGAACCCTCCACCCGGCCCCCACTCATGTCTACCATCACCCCCACCCCCCAGCCACCAGGGGCACCCTCCACCAGGCCCCCACTCATGTCTACCACCACCCCCACCCCCCAGCAGTGCAGGGGCAGCCTCCACCAGGCCCCCACTCATGTCTATCATCACCCCACCCCCCAGCAGTGCAGGGGCAGCCTCCACCAGGCCCCCACTCATGTCTCCCACCACCCCCACCCCCCAGCAGTGCAAGGGCAGCCTCCACCAGGCCCCCACTCATGTCTCCCACCACCCCCACCCCCCAGCCACCAGGGGCACCCTCCAACAGGCCCCCACTCATGTCTACCACCACCCCCACCCCCCAGCAGTACAGGGGCACCATCCAGCAGGCCCCCACTCATGTCTCCCACCACCCCACCCCCAGCCACAAGGGGCTCCCTCCACCAGGCCCCCACTCATGTCTCCCACCACCCCCACCCCCCAGCAGTGCAGGGGCAGCCTCCACCAGGCCCCCACTCATGTCTACCATCACCCCCACCCCCCAGCAGGGGCACCCTCCACCAGGCCCCCACTAATGTCTACCATCACCCCGACCCCCCAGCAGTGCAGGGGCAGCCTCCACCAGGCCCCCACTCATGTCTACCACCACCCCCAGCCACCAGGGGCACCCTCCACCAGGCCCCCACTCATGTCTACCATCACCCCACCCCCCAGCCACCAGGGGCACCCTCCACCAGGCCCCCACTCATGTCTCCCACCACGCCCACCCCCCAGCCACCAGGGGCAGCCTCCACCAGGCCCCCACTCATGTCTCCCACCACCCCCACCCCCCAGCCACCAGGGGCACCCTCCACCAGGCCCCCACTCATGTCTACCATCACCCCCACCCCCCAGCCACCAGGGGCACCCTCCACCAGGCCCCCACTCATGTCTCCCACCACCCCCACCCCCCAGCCACCAGGGGCACCCTCCACCAGGCCCCCACTCGTCTCCCACCACCCCCACCCCCCAGCAGTGCAGGGGCAGCCTCCACCAGGCCCCCACTCATGTCTCCCACCACCCCCATCCCCCAGCCACCAGGGGCACCTTCCACCAGGCCCCCACTCATGTCTACCACCACCCCCACCCCCCAGCAGTGCAGGGGCACCCTCCACTAGTCCCCCACTCATGTCTACCACCACCCCCATCCCCCAGCCACCAGGGGAACCCTCCACCAGGCCCCCACTTATGTCTACCATCACCCCACCCCCCAGCCACCTGGGGCACCCTCCACCAGGCCCCCACTCATGTCTCCCACCCCCCCCAGCCCCCAGCAGTGCAGGGGCAGCGTCCACCAGGCCCCCACTCATGTCTATCATCACCCCACCCCCCAGCAGTGCAGGGGCAGCCTCCACCAGGCCCCCACTCATGTCTCCCACCGCCCCCACCCCCCAGCAGTGCAGGGGCAGCCTCCACCAGGCCCCCACTCATGTCTCCCACCACCCCCACCCCCCAGCCACCAGGGGCACCCTCCACCAGGCCCCCACTCATGTCTACCACCACCTCCAGCAGTGCAGGGTCACCCTCCACCAGGCCCCCACTCATGTCTCCCACCACTCCCACCCCCAGCCACCAGGGGCACCCTCCACCAGGCTACCACTCATGTCTCCCACCACCCCCACCCCCCAGCAGTGCAGGGGCAGCCTCCACCAGGCCCCCACTCATGTCTACCATCACCCCCACCCCCCAGTAGGGGCAGCCTCCACCATGCCCCCACTCATGTCTACCATCACCCCCACCCCCCAGCAGTGCAGGGGCAGCCTCCACCAGGCCCCCACTCATGTCTACCACCACCCCCACCCCCCAGCCACCAGGGGCACCCTCCACCAGGCCCCCACTCATGTCTACCATCACCCCCACCCCCCAGCCACCAGGGGCACCCTCCACCAAGCCCCCACTCATGTCTTCCACCACGCCCACCCCCCAGCCACCAGGGGCACCCTCCACCAGGCCCCCACTCATGTCTACCATCACCCCCACCCCCAGCCACCAGGGGCACCCTCCACCAGGCCCCCACTCATGTCTCCCACCACCCCCACCCCCCAGCAGTGCAGGGGCAGCCTCCCCCAGGCCCCCACTCATGTCTCCCACCACCCCCAACCCCCAGCCACCAGGGGCACCCTCCACCAGGCCCCCACTCATGTCTACCATCACCCCCACCCCCAGCCACCAGGGGCACCCTCCACCAGGCCCCCACTCATGTCTCCCACCACCCCCACCCCCCAGCCACCAGGGGCACCCTCCACCAGGCCCCCACTCACCTTTTTTCAATTTTATCCTTACACCCCCTATGCTTTTTATGCATCCCACGTCATAAGGGCTAATAGTCCATAATGATTTGGGCACCTTTGACATATCCTCCTTAAAAAATGGGACTGGGGTGCCTGCGGGTGCCTCAAGTGCCATTGCAATTTTCTGTGCTACTTGTTTGTGAGCCACTCTTAGCCATATTTCTACACTCATCATGAACACCATTTCATTTTCTTCCTTTTCTTCTGAGAACAGCTCTTCATCTGACACCTGGGTCAGCCTACACCCTTCTGCTAGTGCTATCACCGCCCTCCAGGCTCTCCCTTCTTTATCTTGGGCGTGCACAGCAACATAATCAGCTGTTGCAATAATGCTCTCAATGTCCACTGCAAACACCTTCCCTTCCAGTTCATTAGCTGGTGTTTCTGGTCGGAATAGATAGGCTGCTGGCCTCCTCCATATTTTCCCTTCTATCCCTGGCATCCATGCAAATGCCATGTCTGTGCCATATTGGAATATCTCGCCATCCAGTGGCTCCGCCCTAATCGCTGTCTGTCCACAGTATGCTTGCAAAATCTGTCGTGCTGCGAGCATGTTAATCCCTGGAGTAGAGCAAATTATGCCATCCTCTGTAAAGGAGATCGTCATATTCAACCTGTTCATTATGTCTCTCCCCAGTATATTTACTGGCGAGGCACTATAATACAAAAGTGGGACTGACAGATCATAATCTCCAATAGATAAGGGAACGTTATCAGTAAATGGAACCAACCCTTTAGCCCCAGAAAATCCTTGGGTGTTCATGGCTTCGCCTGACATCTTAAATTTACCTTCCCTTATGCAAGACCGGGTTGCCCCGGTGTCAACAAGAAATGATAATTTTTTGTCACCTATCGTTACCTCTATGCGTGGCTCCTCCGCACTATTAGGTGTTACTGACAGGATGGGACACACCAAGGCCGTCTGTGGGCTGGCCTATTGGGGGTACAATGATTGGCCATTCCCTGTGTAAGGGTTGTGTCCCAACACCGACACCCCACCCAATTGTGTTCGTTCAGTTTGGGGTGGTGGTTGTATTAACGCCACTTGTTGTTGTGGCGGCGTCAGTTGCTGTGTTATTTGTTGTTGTGGCAGTGAATAGGTTTGTTGCTGTCGTGTTTGTTGTGGTTGGTCACTCCCTTGTTGTGACATCTGCTGTTGTTGCATGCCCTGCTGTTCTTGTGAGGTCCTAGGTTGTGCTTGTTCATTCCATGCTGGTGTTCCTGGCCTGACCCTACATGTACGTGACATGTGTCCTAATAGTCCGCAGCTCCAACACACGGGTGGTTCCCTGTTTTGCCATGGGAAGCTCCCTGTGTTGTCCTGGTATACGGGTTGCCCTGTGGGGTAGTAATTTCTGAGTTCCCCCCCCTGTTGCTGGGTATTATATCCATATCCTCTCCCCCTCATAACCCCTCCTCTTCCTCTGTTATAACTATAATACCCAGTTCCTTGCATTGGGTACCCTCCTCCCATGTTCGGTGTGTGTAATTGCAGAGGCGGCACTTGCTGTATTACACCTTGTGGGGGCGCTATTTGAGCTGGATCTTGTGCAGCCACTACTTGCGTTGGGCTTTGGGCCATTGGTGTGGGCGTAGTTATTAGTGCCCCTTCCATTGTGTATTTAGTAAGTTTTTTCTGTACTAATTTGGCCTCTTCTGTTTTCCTGTCCTCCTCCTTTTGTTTCATCTTTCCTTGCCATGTCCTGCAGTGATGTACTATAGTCAGTTGTATTTCTGGCCATGGTTTTGCTTCCATTCCTACTACTTTCTTTAGCTGTTTCTGAACTCCTTCTGGGAGCCCTTGTACTAGTATATGATAAAATATGGCTGGTGTTTTGTCCCATTGTTCTCTAGTTTCCATGCGCCACTTCTCTTGAATGTCCTGGATATAATCAACAGGATCCTCATTTTCACCCATCTTACGGGAAGTAATGGCTCCTATGTCTGAGGTGTCTGGGTACTGCACTCTCAGTGCCTGCCATAGCGCATGTCTGCAGTTTGCAAATGGTGCCCCATCATGCGATGTGTTTGTTATTGTTACCCCATGGAATCCCGCTCTTTTCCAAATGTCATCCGCTCTATCCCCTAATATTGATATTAACAGGCCCTTCACATCTCCTACTGCTAGTTTCTGTCCTGCGGTGTGTTTTTCCATTTCATATATCCACTTACCCGCACCTCCACTTAGTGATGGGAGCCTACATTTTATATTTTCCTTATCCGTATGTTTCCAAGGTACATACTGTGGTCTAACCCCTCCTCTCTCCAGCAGTGGCATTAAATTCTGTCTTTTGTCACCCTTTACGCTCCATGATATTGAGTCTTCACACCCCTCCTCTTCCCCCATTTCTTTTACTACTTCAAATTCTTCCTTACTACCTCTGCCCCTACCTCCCTCTTCTTCCTTTCCCCTTCTTTCATCATTTCCTGTGTTCAATATGGGTATGTTTATTTGTCTGTCTTGCCTGCGACTAGGGAGGTCCCTAAGCCGACATGCATACGGTGTAAGTTCGTTCATGAAGGGCGCGAGCTTTATTCTGTGCAAAGAGCGTGCGGTGGTTGAACATGTAGGTAGTGACGTGGGAGGGCGGCGTGATGGAGATGTGGGTGGCGTGGTTTCATTGGTTTGTGTTTCCCCTATTCTTTTCGTTTCCTCCTTACTTCTCTCCAGCTCCTCCCCTCTTCTACTTATCCAGGGCGAATCTATGTTTGTTCTAGTGAGGTACAGTTTATCTAAGCTTTCCCTTTCACTCTCTCTTCCATCCTTCTCCACTCCTTCTTCCTCCTCACTGCAAAAATCATTTATAAATTGCACCCCCCACTCTGCCTTTTTCCCTTTTATTGTTACTGTTTTTAAATCTATTAGGTCTCTTTCTCCCCTTTCGTTGTTACCAACTGTCCCCCCTAGTGCTGATGTCGTTGCTACCTCCCTACTTTTATATACATCTCCCCATCTTTCACTCTCCCTACCCCTCCCTTCTCTTCCTTCTTCACTTCTCTCCTCCATTTCCCTACTATTTTCCTCTCTTTTCCTTTTTAATTCCTCCATTACTTCGTTGCTCATCTGTTCCAATATCCTTTCATCCTCCCTCTTCCTTTCCCATTTCACCCTTTCTCTTTCTACTATACTCTCTATTACCTTCCCCTCTTCATATTTTTTAGCTGTCTCAGATATTATCCTCCTCCTCCATATTTCCATTTCTTTTTCCTTTTCTTCTTCTTCCTTCTTCTTCTCTCTCAGCACTACTCTTGATACCCTATCTGCTGCTGCTTTTACCCTTTCAGCTTCTCTCTTTTGTTCCTCGCTTCGTTCCCTTAATCTTTCCAATTCGTCCTTACCTTCTTTCCTTTTCCTCACTCTCTCTCTTTCCTCCCTCTCAAGTTGTTTGATCAGTTCATTCTGCTCATCCCTTAGTTTTGCTAATCTTTCCTCCAAAATCTCTTCCTTCTGCCGTAGTAGCTCCTCTCCCCTCATTTCACTCTCTCTGGCACTATCCTCGTTTGTTCTCCTTACCGCCTCCCTTTCTTCTCCAGTTAGTGAGCCTCGTAATTTCAACAATATTTGTGCAGCTACCCACTCATCGTCTCCTATCTCTACAGTCTGCTCTTCTCTAATCCTCCCTTCCCCCATTGGTATCTTCCCATGAGCCACATATGGTGGAGGGCTGTATGCCGGGTTTGAGTATCCTTCAGCCGCCCTTAACTGTCCTTCTATTTCTCCTAATTCTCTTAAAGGGTACAACCCTCCTCCCTCTGTTTTCACTCCCGGTGTTATGGGTATCTCATTGCTCGGTTCCTTTTTTATGTCGTCTGATTTATCAACCTTTTCTCCTCCCTTTCTTTCGTTCCCCGTATTTTTTGTGCTTTCGCACTCCTTTTCCCCACCCGTTCCTTCTTTCTTAATCTCCTTTTCTTCCGGTGTTTCCCCCATAGTGAACATTCCATTTGGTCCTGGTCGAGACCCCTGGAACATCCTCCATAAGTTAAACACCTCCACGTGGTTTGCCAACTTCTTCCCCTTGTATGTATTGTGCAGATGGTTCAGTAGTGAGTGTTGGGCATATGGATCGAAACTACCATTAGGCGGCCATGGTGTTAACATTTTGTTGTCTGTCCCCTGGGTCCACTCTATGCTGTACTTAATTAACTTCTCCCTGTGTGGTGGCAGTGTGGTGCATATGTGCTGTAGTGGGGTAGTGAGGGTGTTCCCCCACCCTCCCGACCCTCTCCCGTATGACATGGTTGTACTCCCCTTGTTACCCTTCCCCTTACTACCAATTTACAATATACAACCTTGTATTGCTTACCTCGCCCCGCAAGTGTGGGGACTTACGACAATCCTTTGACAAATTATGCAATAGTAATAAATGTGATGTTATATTATATTCCTTCCCCTACGGCCCCCTGCGGCCGAAGCGCACGCAGCCCCCTGCGGCTGCGTACCCCTTACGACGATCTTATACAGTTGTCCTGTTTCTCCGTTCTCCTCCCCCTTTTACACTTGCTGTGGCCGGCGTTCTCCGTGCGCAGCCACGCCCCTTTCCCCTTCTTCTTTCGATCCACTGGTTTATAGTTTATCTCCGTATCAGCTCCTTTATCATGCTTCTCCTCCCCACCACTCTCAAACCCAAGGTTCCTTGTGCTCGCGATATCCTATTAAATCCCTACTGGTGACGTCACCAATTTCTTCGAGCTACTGGTATATTCGTGTTATGTTCTTTAAATTCAAAATACACTTGTAATCTACCCCGCTAACCCTACAGCTGTCTTCCTGTCTCTCCTGGAACAAGGTAATCTCATCAATACTATAACCGGACTGCGCACGCTGCGTCGCCTCGCGTGTGATACGCCCCTCAACAGGAGGGCTTAACCAGCCAATTATCTTCCGTTTTGGGCAACTACGTAACTAGCCACCGCCCACAGGGAAACGTCATCTACCTATCGAGTTTCTTGCTCGAACAATAGGGAACCTCATCTACTCATTCAATAATAAATATCAAACCGTAGGAAACCACACACCCACCCTCACACGTAGTCGCGATTCAGGCCAATCAGTGTCTTACGAGCGGCTGCACGTGATGTTTTCGTGCCCCGCCCCCCTCTTTCGCGTAACGTTAGCTCACTGTTACGAGCGGCTGCACGTGATGTTTTCGTGCCCCGCCCCCCTCTTTCGCGTAACGTTAGCCGCCTGCTCTCGCACTCGTTTCGCTACCATTCATTCCATTAGCAACACTCAATTAAACCCTCGCCGCTTTACAATACCTCCCTCCTCCCTTATTTACTTCCTCCCCCTCCCTCACAATTTCGCATTGCTTGTTGTGCGTGTCATGCTCACCAAGTTCTCTTGATGCAGGGCCGCTCGACTGCGTGCACCCCTCCAAGCGGCTCGCCACCTCCCCTCGTCTGGACCACGTCTGGACACTCGCCGACCGCGGGCGGGATACTTCTCAACCGGCTCCCGAGGGCCAATATCCGGATTGCGCTGTCCGGTCCTCTCGCAGCTCCGCGATGGTCCTGTAGTCCTCAGAAGGGGGCAACGGCAGAGGGGGCCGCGCCGCCGGGCCTCCTCGCAACGGGAGTGCCTGGAAAAATTAAAAATAAAAGTCGATCTTAAACAGATCTCAGCAGTGCCTCCAACTTGTCGGGGGGAAATTCTGCCGGGGTCGGCCGGGCCGTCCGCAGACCTCCGGGCAGGGAGGCCCCAACTCCTCCCGTGTATATCTCGGATCGAGACAGAGTATGAGGCACACACAAGGAGCAAGGCAACTTCTGCTGTTTATTATGCAAACGGCAGGGATGGGTCAAGGAGCGTACGCGTTCGTCCTGACACACACACAATCGTGGGGCTCGCAGGCCCTTTTTACTGTAATATGACGCGCTACTTGCGTCACTTCAAAAAGTTAACAAAAAACCTATCGCCACTCTTAATTGGTTGCTCGAGTGGTAGGGTTAGTATAGTACACATATAGAGAATGATATTAGTGGTCAAGGTGTAGTCAGGTGGTATATCTGGGTTGTCCCTATAATTAGATACATAAGAATTGTTACATGAAGACTCCTGAGGATTGGCTAATGTTACTGACGTCTGAGATAAGAGCCCCATGTTCTGATTGGTGCATCCGTGAGCTCCCCAGCCTGGGACCACCGTTGTTCCCAGCTCTCGGTGTACCTGTGTTTGCAACAATGTTTCAATATGGGTACGTGCAGACAATGTGAGGATTTATTCATAGGTGGAAGGCTGACCGCTCCCACTGTAGCAGATGTCCATTGAGCCTTTCAAGTGTATCGGCCTATGTCTCGTAGCGAGGGACCCAGACGCCTTTCTTTCTCCTGGGCTTTGGCATCTCGTCAGGTTCGGCTTGGTCACGTGAGGCGGGACCGTGTTTGAGGCAGAATTCTGCACAATTAATATTGCTTTTCCACTGTGTGTCTGGTTTAATTTGTAGATATGATTCTAACGTTGGTACGCGGAGTGCAAGGTTGCAACATCATGCCTTTGATGATTTGTTCTTGGATGTGGGTTTGCAACATTGCGACCTTGGCTGGTTGCTCCACCAGGCTCATTCTGCGGGATCAGCAACCTGACTTTTGCTTTGTTAATGTCCACGGGAACTCTTGCCTGAGGCCTACTTGGGCCTGGTGTATAAGTGATCCATTTCGGGCATGGGTGCTTTAGGTTATAGTGGCGTATATTTCCATGACCAGTATCGTGTTTCTATTATACCTCTCATGGTGGTAACGGGTTTCAAGAGAAGCGTGAGCAAGCGGCGTTATAGATGAGTTCATGATGCATCTTGCGTTTCTGCATTCTGAAAGCCTATGTAAAAATAATAAAGATGCACGTCCGTGAATATGCCTGTCGCCTACGTCAGAGCACTGAGTATGTTCTTCGTGTAGATTGTTGTGGGAATGTTAGGTGTGTATATTTGTACAGATGTGCTTCCAGTTGTCTAGGTCGTCATGGCATCTCTAACGACGTGTGGTTTTTAGTCTAGCTGATCCGAGCCGCAGGTGTCGGCATGGCCAGTGCGGGCTGCTGGGCAAACAGGTGGACACATCCGTATGTTCCTGTACCATGGTACCTGGTCGTCTGGTAACTGGACAAACTCTTCTCGCGGCGGGTGTCTGGGCCGTGACCCTCTAGGCCAAGCGCGAGAGGTGAAGGACGGGAGCCTGGTCTTCCATTCTCCCACTTCACTACCATCACCCCCACCCCCCAGCCACCAGGGGCACCCTCCACCAGGCCCCCACTCATGTCTCCCACCACCCCCACCCCCTAGCAGTGCAGGGGCAGCCTCCACCAAGCCCCCACTCATGTCTCCCACCACCCCCACCCCCCAGCCACCAGGGGCACCCTCCACCAGGCCCCCACTCATGTCTACCACCACCCCCACCCCCCAGCAGTGCAGGGGCACCCTCCACCAGGCCCCCACTCATTTCTACCACCAGCCCCACCCCCCAGCCACCAGGAGCACCCTCCACCAGGCCCCCACTCATGTCTACCATCACCCCCACCCCCCACCCCCCAGCCACCAGTGGCACCCTCCACCAGGCCCCCACTCATGTCTCCCACCACCCCCACCCCCCAGCAGTGCAGGGGCAGCCTCCACCAGGCCCCCACTCATGTCTACCATCACCCCACACCCCAGCAGTGCAAGGGCAGCCTCCACCAGGCCCCCACTCATGTCTCCCACCACCCCCACCCCCCAGCAGTGCAGGGGCAGCCTCCACCAGGCCCCCACTCATGTCTCCCTCCACCCCAACCCCCCAGGGATACCCTCCACCAGGCCCCCACTCATGTCTACCACCCCCCACCCCCCAGCAGTGCAGGGGCACCCTCCACCAGGCCCCCACTCATGTCTCCCACAACCCCCACCCCCAGCCACCAGGGGCACCCTCCACCAGGCCCCCACTCATGTCTACCATCACCCCCACCCCCCAGCAGTGCAGGGGCAGCCTCCACCAGGCCCCCACTCATGTCTACCACCACCCCACCCCCCAGCCACCAGGGGCACCCTCCACCAGGCCCCACTCATGTCTACCATCACCCCCACCCCCCAGCCACCAGGGGCAGCCTCCACCAGGCCCCCACTCATGTCTCCCACCAAGCCCACCCCCCAGCCACCAGGGGCACCCTCCACCAGGCCCCCACTCATGTCTACCATCACCCCCACCCCCCAGCCACCAAGGGCACCATCCACCAGGCCCCCACTCATGTCTCCCACCACCCCCAACCCCCAGCAGTGCAGGGGCACCCTCCACCAGGCCCCCACTCATGTCTACCATCACCCCACCCCCCAGCCACCAGGGGCACCCTCCACCAGGCCCCCACTCATGTCTCCCACCACGCCCACCCCCCAGCCACCAGGGGCAGCCTCCACCAGGCCCCCACTCATGTCTCCCACCACCCCCACCCCCCAGCCACCAGGGGCACCCTCCACCAGGCCCCCACTCATGTCTACCATCACCCCCACCCCCCAGCCACCAGGGGCACCCTCCACGAGGCCCCCACTCATGTCTCCCACCACCCCCACCCCCCAGCCACCAGGGGCACCCTCCACCAGGCCCCCACTCGTCTCCCACCACCCCCACCCCCAGCAGTGCAGGGGCAGCCTCCACCAGGCCCCCACTCATGTCTCCCACCACCCCCACCCCCCAGCCACCAGGGGCACCTTCCACCAGGCCCCCACTCATGTCTACCACCACCCCCACCCCCCAGCAGTGCAGGGGCACCCTCCACTAGTCCCCCACTCATGTCTACCACCACCCCCACCCCCCAGCCATCAGGGGAACCCTCCACCAGGCCCCCACTTATGTCTACCATCACCCCACCCCCCAGCCACCAGGGGCACCCTCCACCAGGCCCCCACTCATGTCTCCCACCCCCCCCCCAGCCCCCAGCAGTGCAGGGGCAGCGTCCACCAGGCCCCCACTCATGTCTATCATCACCCCACCCCCCAGCAGTGCAGGGGCAGCCTCCACCAGGCCCCCACTCATGTCTCCCACCGCCCCCACCCCCCAGCAGTGCAGGGGCAGCCTCCACCAGGCCCCCACTCATGTCTCCCACCACCCCCACCCCCCAGCCACCAGGGGCACCCTCCACCAGGCCCCCACTCATGTCTACCACCACCTCCAGCAGTGCAGGGGCACCCTCCACCAGGCCCCCACTCATGTCTCCCACCACTCCCACCCCCAGCCACCAGGGGCACCCTCCACCAGGCTACCACTCATGTCTCCCACCACCCCCACCCCCCAGCAGTGCAGGGGCAGCCTCCACCAGGCCCCCACTCATGTCTACCATCACCCCCACCCCCCAGCAGGGGCAGCCTCCACCAGGCCCCCACTCATGTCTACCATCACCCCCACCCCCCAGCAGTGCAGGGGCAGCCTCCACCAGGCCCCCACTCATGTCTACCGCCACCCCCACCCCCCAGCCACCAGGGGCACCCTCCACCAGGCCCCCACTCATGTCTACCATCACCCCCACCCCCCAGCCACCAGGGGCACCCTCCACCAAGCCCCCACTCATGTCTTCCACCACGCCCACCCCCCAGCCACCAGGGGCACCCTCCACCAGGCCCCCACTCATGTCTACCATCACCCCCACCCCCAGCCACCAGGGGCACCCTCCACCAGGCCCCCACTCATGTCTCCCACCACCCCCACCCCCCAGCAGTGCAGGGGCAGCCTCCCCCAGGCCCCCACTCATGTCTCCCACCACCCCCAACCCCCAGCCACCAGGGGCACCCTCCACCAGGCCCCCACTCATGTCTACCATCACCCCCACCCCCAGCCACCAGGAGCACCCTCCACCAGGCCCCCACTCATGTCTCCCACCACCCCCACCCCCCAGCCACCAGGGGCACCCTCCACCAGGCCCCCACTCATGTCTACCATCACCCCCACCCCCCAGCCACCAGGGGCACCCTCCACCAGGCCCCCACTCATGTCTCCCACCACCCCCACCCCCTAGCAGTGCAGGGGCAGCCTCCACCAAGCCCCCACTCATGTCTCCCACCACCCCCACCCCCCAGCCACCAGGGGCACCCTCCACCAGGCCCCCACTCATGTCTACCACCACCCCCACCCCCCAGCAGTGCAGGGGCACCCTCCACCAGGCCCCCACTCATTTCTACCACCAGCCCCACCCCCCAGCCACCAGGAGCACCCTCCACCAGGCCCCCACTCATGTCTACCATCACCCCCACCCCCCACCCCCCAGCCACCAGTGGCACCCTCCACCAGGCCCCCACTCATGTCTCCCACCACCCCCACCCCCCAGCAGAGCAGGGGCAGCCTCCACCAGGCCCCCACTCATGTCTACCATCACCCCACACCCCAGCAGTGCAAGGGCAGCCTCCACCAGGCCCCCACTCATGTCTCCCACCACCCCCACCCCCCAGCAGTGCAGGGGCAGCCTCCACCAGGCCCCCACTCATGTCTCCCTCCACCCCAACCCCCCAGGGATACCCTCCACCAGGCCCCCACTCATGTCTACCACCCCCCACCCCCCAGCAGTGCAGGGGCACCCTCCACCAGGCCCCCACTCATGTCTCCCACCACCCCCACCCCCAGCCACCAGGGGCACCCTCCACCAGGCCCCCACTCATGTCTCCCACCACCCCCACCCCCCGGCAGTGCAGGGGCAGCCTCCACCAGGCCCCCACTCATGTCTACCATCACCCCCACCCCCCAGCAGTGCAGGGGCAGCCTCCACCAGGCCCCCACTCATGTCTACCACCACCCCACCCCCCAGCCACCAGGGGCACCCTCCACCAGGCCCCACTCATGTCTACCATCACCCCCACCCCCCAGCCACCAGGGGCAGCCTCCACCAGGCCCCCACTCATGTCTCCCACCAAGCCCACCCCCCAGCCACCAGGGGCACCCTCCACCAGGCCCCCACTCATGTCTACCATCACCCCCACCCCCCAGCCACCAAGGGCACCATCCACCAGGCCCCCACTCATGTCTCCCACCACCCCCAACCCCCAGCAGTGCAGGGGCAGCCTCCACCAGGCCCCCACTCATGTCTCCCACCACCACCACCACCCCCCAGCCACCAGGGGCACCCTCCACCAGGCCCCCACTCATGTCTACCATCACCCCCACCCCCCCGCCACCAGGGGCACCCTCCACCAGGCCCCCACTCATGTCTCCCACCACCCCCACCCCCCAGCCACCAGGGGCACCCTCCACTAGGCCCCCACTCATGTCTACCATCACCCCCACCCCCCAGCCACCAGGGGCACCCTCCACCAGGCCCCCACTCATGTCTCCCACCACCCCCACCCCCCAGCAGTGCAGGGGCAGCCTCCACCAGGCCCCCACTCATGTCTCCCACCACCCCCACCCCCCCAGCCACCAGGGGCACCCTCCACCAGGCCCCCACTCATGTCTACCACCACCCCCACCCCCCAGCAGTGCAGGGGCACCCTCCACCAGGCCCCCACTCATGTCTACCACCACCCCAGGCCCCCAGCCACCAGGGGCACCCTCCACCAGGCCCCCACTCATGTCTCCCACCACCCCACCCCCCAGCAGTGCAGGGGCAGCCTCCACCAGGCCCCCACTCATGTCTACCATCACCCCCACCCCCAGCAGGGGCAGCCTCCACCAGGCCCCCACTCATGTCTACCATCATCCCCACCCCCCAGCAGTGCAGGGGCAGCCTCCACCAAGCCCCCACTCATGTCTACCACCACCCCCACCCCCCAGCCACCAGGTGCACCCTCCACCAGGCCCCCACTCATGTCTACCATCACCCCCACCCCCCAGCAGTGCAGGGGCAGCCTCCACCAGGCCCCCACTCATGTCTCCCACCACCCCCACCCCCCGCAGTGCAGGGGTAGCCTCCACCAGGCCCCCACTCATGTCCCCCAGCCAACATGTCACCACAATCTAGATCCCTGGACCTTATGGCCAGCCTCCAAATGCCAAACACCCACCTGGGTATTGCATCCGCCCACTTAGAAATGGCAAAAACATGATAGAACCCCAATTGCAGGTTTGGTAATGAACACATGTCCCTCACATACACCCAATGGGTGTCAGTGAATGTCAAAACCCATATCATGATAAGCATGAAACCAATGAGATGATACTACACATTGAAGTTTGAAGAAAAAATATGTATTAAAAGCAACATAAATTGAATCAAAAATAAACAAACAATAATGGAAATTTAAAAACAAATAAACCAGCAGGTACGTGAAATAATGCAAAACCACAAATCATAATGCAAAGGAAAGGTGTCCAAAGTCACAGTCCACAAAAGTAAATCCAATGGAAAAATAAAATCGAAAACCATTGCTCCATGGGGAAATCATTAAAAAAAAATGAAAATCCAAAAGTCAACTATATACAGATAAACAATCCAGGGTCCATGATCCCAACCGAAGAAATGAAACCCATCTAATAACACTACCTAAAAAAAAGAAAATATATACAAAAATGTGGCCCACTGTCCAAAAGGTCCAAAAAAATGCAAAACCAAAGGAAACCTAACACTAACTACAGAACTATCTACAAGGGCAGCGGGCTAGTCCGACGGCTCACTTCGGGATGTTCCGGGCCAGGGCATCATCGAACTCCTGCTCAATGTCCCGGAGGCGGTCCTCCTCCATGGCCCCGAGGGTCCGCAGGGCTGTCCACATGTTCACACCAAACTCCCTGCGGATTGCCTCGAGGCACTCGGCCCGCCTCAGGGCCCTCCGCATGGAGTTCTCCACCCTGACCATCGTGAGCCGTGCCTCTTCCGCCCGCTGCTGCTCTGCATCTATGGCGTGGCCGAACCGCTGCCACACGGAAGACACTTCCCGTCCTGTGTCCTCCTGCCCTCCGGCCGATGCCTGCCCCTCCGATGTCGAAAGCCCCGAGCAACATGGCTCCCACCACGTTGCTGCTGCTGCTGCGCCTCTGCCCGTGCACTGCCTCCTGCTGCCTGCACATCCTCCGCTGGCTGGGGTGCAGTCATTGATGTGGCCACCCCTGCTGGACGTCCGACTCCCGACTGTGGCAGGGATGCCTCCTCCACCAGCCTGGCCGCACCGTCAGAGGCAGCTCCACAGGGCACCCAGGTGACTGATGGGTGGGAAGATGGCACAGAGGACGACTGGCGCATAGGGGGTTCAGTTGAGGAGGGGGTTTGAGCAAGCCCCATCAAACGGAGGAATCAGGCCTGGGTAACCTGTCCCAGTAGGCCGACGCGGTCAACGAGCCATTCGAGATGACGTGCAGTCTCCTCATGAAAAGACTGCAGGTCACCTCGCATGGCCCGTTGACGCAACGCCACACCAGTCAGGACAGGCTCAAACCGGACCCGGATAGCCACGTCTGCAGGCAGAGGAAGGCCAGTTGTCGTGAGCTCATCCCCTGCCTGAAAATGGGTCTGGACGTAGGCATCCCTGCTGGTTCAAGATGATGCAGTGACAGGATCAGGGACAGAATTGCACACAGGCACCTCCGTGGCGACCTGTGCTGCCTCCTGTCCTTGGTCCTGCACTGCACCACTAGCACCAGTGGAATCCCCACCTCCAGTCCCCATCTCTGTTGCTTGCACGGCCTCCTCCTCCACCAAACCCCCCACCAACCTGGATGACTCTGTGCCATCTTCCCCCGTTGGGCCCTGTGGGGTCCCAGCTGCGCCTTCTGCTGCTGAGGAGTTCAACTCCGACCTCCGCCTCTTGGACCTCCCCCCGGCAGCCTGGGACGCGGCACCGGACTCCTCACTCCCCGACGAGATCACAACCTGGGAGGGGAGCCGGGCCTTGCGTCTCTGGCTGGCGGTGCGATCCCTGCCGCTGTGCTCCACAGCACCTTCTCCGCCCTCTTCATCAGTTCACGCTGCAGACAGGGAGAAATAAAACACAGGCATCAGGGCACTGTACAATGGACACATACACACATGACAGTTGCACATGAGTGGCATTGGCAAACCTCAGACATGGCATCACAATTGGCAACACACATGTCATTTCAACATGCACACATGAGCCATACCACAGCCAATCGCAACTGCCAGCACCATCCATACACATACAACAGCATGAGCAGGCAAAGGTGAGCAAGACATCACATGCAACACAGGGAGTGCACTACACATGCACGCACACCACCACACTTGCATGCATGTGTACACCTCAGCCAACTGTCGCAGAGTTCCGATGGGCATCCATGTCACATCTGCCAATCAGGCTTCCACATCCCGCTGTCACATGCATCCATGTTGCATCACTGTTGCACCCTTGTCAAATACATGTACACAGTGCTGATACATGCAGCTGAAAACAACATACATGCGTGACATGCGTGACATCACGAACATGCCTACTTACATACACATTCATCCAAACATGTGTACCCACACAACTGCATTTGGCATGCAAGCCTACACACACAAGCACCATCCATGTCTCACACATGACAGCCCTCGCATGTGTTAGCCTCATGGTCCTGTACACCCCCACCCATACTCAGCCCCATACAAACAGATGTGCAACCGGCACACTACTGGCACATCACCACACACACAGCTTACAATCATGATGCATGTACACTTACCGCTCGACTCCAGACGGGTCTGCCTCTCAAGGACCTGGACGTGGAGCGCTGGGGATATGCGTTCCAGGACCCTCATCTGATCTTCCGACAAGTGGCCCCGGTGCCCCTTAGCATCCGCTGCCTTCAAGAGGCACCGGGCCTTGTTCAGGGTCCTGGACCTGAAGTCCTCCCAGCGCTTCTTGACATGTTGGAAGTCGCGGACTGCCACCCCCTCCGCGTTGATGGCAGTCACGATGTCCGTCCAGATCTGAATCCGTCCTTCCTTGTCGGCGCGCACACTTCCGTAGAGGGCATCATACTGCCCCAGGACTTGCTCCACCAGGACACCAACTTCCCTGGCTCTGAAGCTGGTGCCCCTCTGCCTCTATGGTCGGGGGTTGTCAGTGGTGCCAGATGTTGCAGTGCCCGACATGACAACCCCAGAGGCAGGAGTGGGTGGGCAACTGGGTCCTGGGGCTGGGCTGTGGAGCGATGGAATCCCAGTCGGGAGTCTTCGGTTCCAGCAGGGGTGGTCACAGCAACAGCACCCCTGGCTGATGTGCAGGCAGCAAATGGCAGGGCACGTGGGCAGCAGGCAGTCAGGCAGCAGCAGATGGCAGGTGGGAGCATGCTCGGGGCTCTGGGGGGCAGTAAATCGGCTTTCTGGGCAGGAGCGTGGTCTTCCGTGTGCTTACGCGTGGCCAGCTTGATACGGAGTGATTTGGCACGTGAAAAGTCCTGCACGTCTGCGTGTAATTTGAGGAAAGGCCCTTAGCGGGTAAGCGCGTCTGCATGCATACGCGATTTCATTGGCCAAAAGGCCCCCATGCGCAGCTATGACGTCACGCGCATGGCCGTAGAGAATGGCGCGTGTAAAAAAAAAGATACACGTCCGAGTGTCAAAGCGTGTAATTGGTGGAAATGGCCTCATCGCGTATACGCGTCTGTGACGTGTGTATAAAAGGTACGTGTAGAACGCCATTTCCTTGTACGTGCTTTTTCGTGGAGAGCGAGTGGGTGAAATCTGTACTTCTTGTCGGTTCACACGTGATTTACTTCACAGCGTTTCAAGTTCGTACTCCCTGTTACCTCTGACAGCTTTTTCTCTTTTCCTCTTTTTCCTGGGCCTGTTTCCTCAAACAGCGTTCCCTTCTACTGTTGTCCTGTCTCCTCAGACAGCGTACAATTCTTCTTTTGGCGGGGGTGTTGCCAACGCGCACACGCGCATATTTTTCACGCTTTTGTTCCTGGCAGACGGTGAGTCGCGCACGTATTTAACATCTGTGCTTGCCCCGTGTGTCGCGTACCCCTTCAGAGGTCATTCTAGGCTGCGTGTGACACGCATACGTTCATTCTTGTGTTTCTGGGTGCCACAGCGTAGTGCAGGTTTATTTTTCCACGCACGTGGTCTAGGAGGGGTTGTGTGCACCTTACTTCCCTTTTTTGGGGTGCCTGTGCGTTGCGTGACCCGTCATCTTTCCCGAGGGGTGACATACAGCCTTGCTAGAGCACTAGGGTACGATTACCATCTGGTACCCAACCCCTTTGACCCCAAATTGCCCAGGACAATAGTTCACATCGACTCCCATACGCACAATAACATCAGTGCCATGGCTGGGAGGCGAACAAGCCGTAAGGGTGGCAAAGGTGGCGAGCCTCAAGTGGTGGCCGTGGTGGATCCGGTAGGGGACGTGGCCATGACTTGCAGGGTGCCCCTAGCCCCCCATGTGTGGAGGAGCAGTCAGGGACACCAATGCCCCCCCCTGGTTGAGGTTAACGTGACTGACACCATCCATGCTTAGCCCTTGTTGGACCAGCCCACTGTGGAACCAGACCTGGCACAGGGTGACTCCATGGCTGAGTTCCAGGTCAGCAGGTCTAGGCCACGTGCGCCGGTGAACGTTGGTGTCATCAGGCCACGTGGATCAGGGGCAGCTAGGTCCTCTGCTGTCCCACGTAGGCAGGATGGGGAGGCTGCAGGGGCAGCTGCGGCTCCATCCACCCCACCTCTCACACACCCTTCCAGGACATTGTCGGTCCAAGTCCATCATGCTGACATTCCCCCTGACACCATCACACTTGAGCTAATGCCTGCACCAACTCCCATGCTGAGTGTGCAATCCCACGCTCCTGCCCCTAGTGTCCAGAGCGGTGTAGGACACTCAGGATCCCCATCACCTTCCAAGTGGAAGAGGAAGAGTGCTCGTCCAGTAGAGGCTGATGCCCCAGACAGGGCTACACAGTCCGGCCCGTCAAGGAAGCCCAGCTTCAATGAGGCCGAACTGAATGCACTTGTAGAGTATGTGTCCGCACCTGCCCGCGAAATGGTTATTGTTGCAGGATCCAAGACCACACCTGCACACGCCAGGCACACTGGCAGACCATTGCGGACATCATAAGTGCCCTTGGAATCGTGAGGCGCACAACTACTGAATGCTACAAGCGCTGGAATGACCTGAAGCACAGGGCAAAGAATAAGCTGGCCTCAAGTCATGCCGCAACTCTAGTGACTGGAGGTGGGTCTCCAGCAGAGGACATAGAACTCACTCCACATGAGCAGGTTGCTGGGACCTACGTCACGGAGGAACAGATCCAAGGCAGGCGTGGGAGAACTGGCAGATTACGAGGCATTGTCCGGTGAGTGCACATGCATGTGTGTGTCATCCATGTGCATGGTGTGTGTGGGAGGGCATCTGTTTGGGTGCCAGGTGAGGGTGTGTGTGCCTGAGTGGTTTGGGTCACCCATGTGCCTCACCCTATACATTCTGCGCACCAGCATTTGGGTATAGCAGCATCCCTTCTGCCAACATTAGACATCCAGCCCAACACCACGCCAGTTGCCCTTGAAGTGTCATCTTGCCAAAACATTGTTGCTTATTTAACTCTGTTTATTCAGGCAGATTGGTTGCATACCACCACTTCTACTCAGGATTTATCAGTCCTATTGTCACATGTCTGACATGGCTATGGTACAGTGGACTGCTTTGTTTCCTGGACATGATTTGTTTAGACATGTCCCTGTGCTATAAGACCATTTTGGACTGGCAGCTCCAGGTTAAACATTTGAACCATTTCAATGAAAAAATCAATTTCATGTGCAAACTGGACTGAATGAACAATTGGTGCCCTCCTCTCCCTCTTCACTTTATGGCTAGGGTACATGCCATCTGTGTGAAGGCATGTGCATTTGACCTGCCAATCACTGGCCAATGTGTGATGCCACTGCTAGGCAGCATGCAGCAAATGTGTTCATCTTCCATCTTGGTGTCATCAATGTGTGCCATCTGCCTACCCTTCACACGCAGTTACGGTGCATGCATGGGAGGGTTTTAGTCATGTGGGACATGTGTCAATCAAGTACTGTTTCTGTAGCCTCTCAGCCCTAATTGTGTGCCATAGTGCTAATGCCTGTTTCCATTTGTTTTCTTTTATGTCTTTGCAGGGGATGACGCACTTGATACTGCTGGGGTTGTGGAGATGGTGCAGACCCAGGAGGGGTCTGAGGCCCGACCGACCACCAGTGAGGGACGTGGTGTGGTGGTGGGTGAGAACCCACAACTGCTGCAGGTCGTGCTCTCAAGGGGTGTCTCTGGCTGCACCTCCCCCGAGCTGTATTCAGGTGTCAATTCGGATGATGAGACCTATGTGCCGTCGCAGGTGAGTGTTCCTGGGAGGGATTCTGTTCTGTCCGACCCACCTGCACCAGGGTTAGAACCCTCAATGGGGATGTCAGTGTTGGCAGGTACGCCTTTGGTGGTTACGGATGCAGGGTCACACTCCGCGACATCTGATCCTGTTCCTGGGCCAGCAGATCATAGGGGGAATGCAGTCCTGCAGCCTCAGGCAGTGCCGGCACAGCAAGGCGCAGTTCGCCTTGCCCAAGACAGGTGTGGTGCCCACCGACGTGGTGGCCGTCCGCCACCTGGCAATACCACATGGGAGCAATCCATATATGGTATGGCAACCCAACAGGCAGCATCATCAGAGATGATGGCTCAGGCCATGGATAGGGTGGCCACTTCCATTGTCCCCCCCCGAAAGGCTGATGGAGCGACTACAGCAGGCAACAGACTCCATCTGCCAGTCACACAGGGAGGACATGTTGGCATCCGACAGGGACAGGCGGGCGGCACTGGCGACTCTGCGGGAAGCCATTTCCATAGAGTCCAGGGCCACAGGGAAGCCCTGAGGGTGGAACTCCTTCACCTCAGGATGACTCTTGTTGAGCTTGAGGCTTCAACAAACAGAATGACAGAACAGCAGCTGGAGCGTCTCACACGTACGCTCTCAACTGAGATGCAGGCAACTAGGGCGGAGATCCGGGCATCCCGTGAGTTGTTGCATGGGGACCTCCGCACAATTATCCTCCAGAAGGAGACCTACCACACCCGCATGCTTGCTGCCATGGAGGAACAGACTAGGGCTTTGCGTGGGCTGCCTCCCATAGTGCCACCAACTCCTGATGCAGCTGCAGAGGATGAGGAGAGCGACAGCAGTGATTCTCCCACAATAGAGTAGCCGTGTAGGCCATGAGCCCATGGAGGTGTTTTTTTTTTGCAAGATCCACACAGGTGGGTTTTGGTGTGCACCCTGTCCTCGGACCTCCTTAGTGGCCTCTGCCACCCCCCGGCTGTTTTTGATTTTTTTTTTTTTTTTTTTTTGGGACAGTGTGTTGCCTTGTGTGGCACTCGTGGGCATACACTGCATTGTGGCTGGGCACATGCAGGCTTGTCATGAATTTGGTTCAGATGCTTGGGTTTTTGTGACACACACCCCTCCTGCTTCCCGTTTCCATGGGCTTGCAAAGGGTGTGCCCAAGTGACATTGACGTACATGGTGACATTGGACTCTCATTCGATGTGTGGGCAGTCTGTAGTCAATACTGTGTATACATTCATAGTGCATATTGTTGTTGTATTGTACACTGCATGGTGTATTGATATGTGCCTCTGCATCCATCTCATCCTCCTAATTTGCAGGTCCATTTCTCATGTCTTCACAAGGCGGTCCACCTTGGAACTGGAGTCCATGTTGTAAGCAGTGCACCTACACTCTTGCGTGGCGCTAACACTGTATACTTGGAAGTGTTCGAAGTGCTGGCATCATCAGGTAGTGAGGCTAGCACATTTTTAAGTCTGTAATGTCATGTTTAAGGTAGGTTGGAGGTTGTGTAGGTGATTGGTTTTCTTGGTAAGTATTTGGTAATGTGGGTTGTAGGTCCTGCATTACTGTGAGCATTTCATGTGTGGCCATGTTTCCATTAGGGACACTGTAGCTGGTGTCACTTGGGGCATGTTGTGGGGATTCATTTGTTTGCTCTCACATTGCATGACATGCCATGGTGTGTTGTGTGGCCATGCCGGGGAGGGGTTGGGTGACATGGCACTGTTTTCATGTAGTATTTTGCAAGTGGGTATTCATTTCTGCAGCATGGGAGTGTGTCTTTTGATGACACTGCATTGGTGGTGTTTGTATAGGTAGGGATGCACACATTGTGACACTTCCACATGAACAATCTCAGGCTGCTATGGTTCTGACAGTTGACTGTCCCTTTGTTCGTCATAATTGTCAGGTCGCGTCATCATTGCTTATCAGATGGTATGTGCCAGGGCTGTGTGCACTCCACAGGGGTGTGATTTCTATGTGAAGTAATTAGCCACGAGCTGCGTACGGGCTGCCTCACCCCGTGCCCTCTCCCCTCCCATGCGCAGCGGGCGTGCATTTGGTTGGGGTTGTGGGGGCTCCACCATGTCGACAGCCAGGCCCCTGCGTGTTGCAACATTGTGCAGGACACATGCTGCCACTATGATCCTGCACATTACTGGGGGCGCATATAACAGCCGCCCGTCAGAACGGTCAATGGAGCGAAAGCGTGACTTGAGCACTCCGAATGTGCGCTCCACTATGCCCCGGGTTGCAATATGGGCTGTGTTGTATCTTACCTCGGGAGGCGTGATGGGGTTCCGAATTGGCGTCATCATGTGGGTGCTCAGAGGGTAGGCACTGTCCCCTGGGGAGGAGGTGATGGGTATCATTAGTGGGGTAGTGACATACCTCTGCATCTGACATGCATGCATGTGCAGTGGCATTCATACTCACCAAGCAGCCATGTATCGCCATGCCGCCCAGCTTCTAGGTCCCGGCTTAGGGTAGACATTCGGTAAATGAAGCTGTCGTGGGTGGACCCTGGATAGTTGGCATATACTGAGGTGATGATTCCCTTGGCATTACATACTACCTGCACATTGATGGAATGCCAGTGCTTGCGGTTCCTATAGATGTGCTCAGATGCCCTGGGGGGACGTAGTGCCACATGGGTGCAGTCAATGGCACCTAGCACTTTGGGGAATTGTGCCACACCGTAGAAATCGAGGGCGGCAGCCTGCCTTTCTGCAGGTGTCCTGGGCAGGTATATGTGCCTACGGACTGATGGGCGTGCAGTGATGATGTTCAAGACCTGGTGTAGGCAGCGTGACTGCGCGGCCTGTGACACCCCACCCACTATGGCACTTGTCCGCTGAAATGATCCAGTGGCCAAGAAGTGCAGTACATTGAGGACCTTCTCCAGGGGGCTGAGTGCTTGGGAGCACAGGGTGGGTGATGTGAGGTCATCCTGCCACTCACTGACCAGGTCTAGTATTATGTGTGGTGGAAACCTGTACCTCCCATACACCTGGTCATCAGTCATCCCAAAAAGGCTGGTTCTGGGAGTGAAAATTCGGGCCCTCACTATCCTCCTCCTCCTCCTTTGGTAACCCACGGCCACTGCTGCTAGGAACGGTATATTCATCCTGGCGTCTGAGCTTGTTTGTTGTTTGCGCGCACTTTTATGCTGCGCGGGTCGACGTACGCCTGCTTCATGCTGACGTACGTGTTTCAGGATTGGACCATTTATTTTTCGGCGCGTCGTAGGTGAACGTGTGAATCTTCCCGCCCACCCCAGGAATACACGTAACACGCTCTCCCAGGCCCAGTCGCGAGTGAATATTCCCGCCCACCCCTGGAATACACGTACCCCACTCTCACAGGCCCAGTCGCGTGTGGAAGTTCACGCGCACCCCGAAATATACGTACCCAGGGCAATCGCGTGTGGAACTTCCCGTGAACCCTGTAAAACACGTAGCCTGCTGGTATCGCATGAGGAAGTTCACGCGGACCCATAATACACGTACCCTGATGGTATTGCATGGGAGACTACCCCCGCACCCCAGGAATACACGTACCCAGGCAAATCGCACGGCTGGGGGGTGGGGTTGCAGGGGGACATGAGTGGGGGCCTGGTGGAGGGTGCCCCTGCACTGCTGGGGGGTGGGGGTGGTGTGAGACATGAGTGGGGGCCTGGTGGAGGGTGCCCCTGGATGCTGGGGGGTGGGGGTGGTGGGAGACATGAGTGGGGGCCTGGTGGAGGCGGCCCCTGGATGCTGGGGGGTGGGGGTGGTGGGAGACATGAGTGGGGGCCTGGTGGAGGGTGCCCCTGCACTGCTGGGGGGTGGGGGTGGTCGGAGACATGAGTGGGGGCCTGGTGGAGGGTGCTACTGGATGCTGGGGGTGGGGGTGGTGGGAGACATGAGTGAGGGCCTGGTGGAGGGTGCCCCTGGATGATGGGGGGTGGGGTTGGTGGGAGACATGAGTGGGGGCCTGGTGGAGGGTGCCCCTGCACTGCTGGGGGGTGGGGGTGCAGGGAGACATGAGTGGGGGCCTGGTGGAGGGTGCCCCTGGATGCTGGGGGGTGGGGGTGGTGGGAGACATGAGTGGGGGCCTGGTGGAGAGTGCCCCTGCACTGCTGGGGGGTGGGGGTGGTGGGAGACATGAGTGGGGGCCTGGTGGAGGGTGCCCCTGGATGCTGGGGGGTGGTGGGAGACATGAGTGGGGGCCTGGTGGAGGGTGCCCCTGGATGCTGGGGGGTGGGGGTGGTGGGAGACATGAGTGGGGGCCTGGTGGAGGGTGCCCCTGCACTGCTGGGGGGTGGGGGTGCAGGGAGACATGAGTGGGGGCCTGGTGGAGGCTGCCCCTGCACTGCTGGGGGGTGGGGGTGCAGGGAGACATGAGTGGGGGCCTGGTGGAGGGTGCCCCTGGATGCTGGGGGGTGGGGGTGGTGGTAGACATGAGTGGGGGCCTGGTGGAAGCTGCCCCTGGTGGCTGTGGGGTCGGGGTGGTGGGAGACATGAGTGGGGGCCTGGTGGAGGGTGCCCCTGGATGCTGGGGGGTGGGGGTGATGGGAGACATGAGTTGGACATGAGTGGGGGCCTGGTGGAGGGTGCCCCTGGATGCTGGTGGGTGGGGGTGGTGGGAGACATGAGTGGGGGCCTGGTGGAGGCTGCCCCTGCACTGCTGGGGGGTGGGGGTGATGGTAGACATGAGTGGGGGCCTGGTGGAGGGTGCCCCTGGATGCTGGGGGGTGGGGGTGGTGGGAGACATGAGTGGGGGCCTGGTGGAGGGTGCCCCTGGATGCTGGGGGGTGGGGGTGGTGGTAGACATGAGTGGGGGCCTGGTGGAGGGTGCCCCTGGATGCTGGGGGATGGGGGTGGTGGGAGACATGAGTGGGGGCCTGGTGGAGGGTGCCCCTGGATGCTGGGGGGTGGGGGTGGTGGGAGACATGAGTGGGGCCTGGTGGAGGGTGCCCCTGGATGCTGGGGGGTGGGGGTGATGGGAGACATGAGTTGGACATGAGTGGGGGCCTGGTGGAGGGTGCCCTGGATGCTGGGGGGTGGGGGTGGTGGGAGACATGAGTGGGGGCCTGGTGGAGGCTGCCCCTGCACTGCTGGGGGGTGGGGGCGATGGTAGACATGAGTGGGGGCCTGGTGGAGGGTGCCCCTGGATGCTGGGCGGTGGGGGTGGTGGGAGACATGAGTGGGGGCCTGGTGGAGGGTGCCCCTGGATGCTGGGGGATGGGGGTGGTGGGAGACATGAGTGGGGGCCTGGTGGAGGGTGCCCCTGCACTGCTGGGGGTGGGGGTGCAGGGGGACATGAGTGGGGGCCTGGTGGAGGCTGCCCCTGCACCTGCTGGCTGGTGGGGGTGATGGGAGACATGAGTGGGGGCTTGGTGGAGGCTGCCCCTGCACTGCTGGGGGGTGGGGGTGATGGTAGACATGAGTGGGGGCCTAGTGGAGGCTGCCCCTGCACTGCTGGGGGGCGGGGTGACGGTAGACATGAGTGGGGGCCTGGTGGAGGCTGCCCCTGCACTGCTGGGGGGTGGGGGTGATGGTAGACATGAGTGGGGGCCTGTTGGAGGGTGCCCCTGGAAGCTGGGGTGGGGGTGGTGGGAGACATGAGTGGGGCCTGGTGGAGGCTGCCCCTGACCTGCTGGGGGGTGGGGGTGCAGGGAGACATGAGTTGGACATGAGTGGGGGCCTGGTGGAGGCTGCCCCTGGATGCTGGGGGGTGGGGGTGGTGGTAGACATGAGTGTGGGCCTGGTGGAAGGTGCCCCTGGATCCTGGGGGGTGAGGGTGTTGGGAGACATGAGTGGGGGCCTGGTGGAGGGTGCCTCTGGATGCTGGGGGGTGGGGGTGGTGGGAGACATGAGTGGGGGCCTGGCGGAGGGTGCCCCTGGATGCTGGGGGGTGGGGGTGGTGGGAGACATGAGTGGGGGCCTGGTGGAGGGTGCCCCTGGATGCTGGGGGGTGGGGTGGTGGCAGACATGAGTGGGGGCCTGGTGGAAGGTGCCCCTGGATGCTGGGGGCTGGGGGGGGTTGGAAGCCATGAGTGGGGGCCTGGTGGAGGGTGCCCCTGCACTGCTGGGGGGTGGGGGTGCAGGGAGATATGAGTGGGGGCCTGGGGGAGGCTGCCCCTGCACTGCTGGGGAGTGGGGGTGCAGGGAGACATGAGTGGGGGCCTGGTGGAGGGTGCCCCTGGATGCTGGGGGGTGGGGGTGGTGGGAGACATGAGTGGGGGCCTGGTGGAGGGTGTCCCTGCACTTCTGGGGGCGGGTGTGGTGGGAGACATGAGTGGGGGCCTGGTGGAGGGTGCCCCTGGATGCTGTGGGTGGCGGTGGTGGGAGACATGAGTGGGGGCCTGGTGGAGGGTGCCCCTGGATGCTGGGGGGTGGGGGTGATGGGAGACATGAGTGGGGGCCTGGTGGAGGCTGCCCCTGCACTGCTGGGGGCTGGTGGTGCAGGGAGACATGAGTGGGGGCCTGGTGGAGGCTGCCCCTGGATGCTGGGGGGTGGGGGTGGTGGTAGACATGAGTGGGGTCCTGGTAGAGGGTGCCCCTGGATTCTGGGGGATGGGGGTGCAGGGGGACATGAGTGGGGGCCTGGTGGAGGCTGCCCCTGCACTGCTGGGGGTGGGGTGCAGGGAGACATGAATGGGGGCCTGGTGGAGGGTGCCCCTGGATGCTGGGGGATGGGGGTGGTGGGAGACATGAGTGGGGGCCTGGTGGAGGGTGCCCCTGGATGCTGGGGGGTGGGGTGGTGGGAGACATGAGTGGGGGCCTGGTGGAGGGTGCCCCTGGATGCTGGGGGGTGGGGGTGCAGGGAGACATGAGTGGGGGCCTGGTGGAAGCTGCCCCTGCACTGCTGGGGGGTAGGGGTGCAGGGAGACATGAGTGGGGGCCTGGTGGAGGGTGCCCCTGGATGCTGGGGGGTGGGGTGGTGGTAGACATGAGTGGGGGCCTGGTGGAGGGTGTCCCTGGATGCTGGGGGTGGGGGTGGTGGGAGACATGCGTGGGGGCCTGGTGGAGGGTGCCCCTGGATACTGGGGTGTGGGGGGGGGGTGTTCGACATGATTGGGGGCCTGGTGGAAGGTGCCCCTGGATGCTGGGGGGTGGGGGTGCAGGGGGACATGAGTGGGGGCCTGGTGGAGGCTGCCCCTGCACTGCTGGGGGGTGGGGGTGATGGGAGACATGTGTTGGACATGAGTGGGGGCCTGGTGGAGGGTGCCCCTGGATGCTGGGGGGTGGGGGTGGTGGGAGACATGAGTGGGGGCCTGGTGGAGGCTGCCCCTGCACTGCTGGGGGGTGGGGATGGTGGTAGACATGAGTGGGGGCCTGGTGGAAGCTGCCCCTGCACTGCTGGGGGGTGGGGGTGATGGGAGACATGTGTTGGACATGAGTGGGGGCCTGGTGGAGGGTGCCCCTGGATGCTGGGGGGTGGGGGTGGTGGGAGACATGAGTGGGGGCCTGGTGGAGGCTGCCCCTGCACTGCTGGGGGGTGGGGTGGTGGATTGTAGACATGAGTGGGGGCCTGGTGGAGGGTGCCCCTGGATGCTGGGGGGTGGGGGTGGTGGGAGACATGAGTGGGGGCCTGGTGGAGGGTGCCCCTGCACTGCTGGGGGGTGGGGATGGTGGTAGACATGAGTGGGGGCCTGGTGGAAGCTGCCCCTGGTGGCTGTGGGGTCGGGGTGGTGGGAGACATGAGTGGGGGCCTGGTGGAGGGTGCCCCTGGATGCTGGGGGGTGGGGGTGATGGGAGACATGAGTTGGACATGAGTGGGGGCCTGGTTGAGGGTGCCCCTGGATGCTGGGGGGTGGGGGTGGTGGGAGACATGAGTGGGGGCCTGGTGGAGGCTGCCCCTGCACTGCTGAGGGGTGGGGGTGATGGTAGACATGAGTGGGGGCCTGGTGGAGGGTGCCCCTGGATGCTGGGGGGTGGGGGTGGTGGGAGACATGAGTGGGGGCCTGGTGGAGGGTGCCCCTGGATGCTGGGGGGTGGGGGTGGTGGTAGACATGAGTGGGGGCCTGGTGGAGGGTGCCCCTGGATGCTGGGGGATGGGGGTGATGGTAGACATGAGTGGGGGCCTGGTGGAGGGTGCCCCTGAATGCTGGGGGGTGGGGGTGGTGGGAGACATGAGTGGGGGCCTGGTGGAGGGTGCCCCTGCACTGCTGGGGGGTGGGGATGGTGGTAGACATGAGTGGGGGCCTGGTGGAAGCTGCCCCTGCACTGCTGGGGGGTGGGGGGTGATGGGAGACATGTGTTGGACATGAGTGGGGGCCTGGTGGAGGGTGCCCCTGGATGCTGGGGGGTGGGGGTGGTGGGAGACATGAGTGGGGGCCTGGTGGAGGCTGCCCCTGCACTGCTGGGGGGTGGGGTGGTGATGGTAGACATGAGTGGGGGCCTGGTGGAGGGTGCCCCTGGATGCTGGGGGGTGGGGGTGGTGGGAGACATGAGTGGGGGCCTGGTGGAGGGTGCCCCTGCACTGCTGGGGGGTGGGGATGGTGGTAGACATGAGTGGGGGCCTGGTGGAAGCTGCCCCTGGTGGCTGTGGGGTCGGGGGTGGTGGGAGACATGAGTGGGGGCCTGGTGGAGGGTGCCCCTGGATGCTGGGGGGTGGGGGTGATGGGAGACATGAGTTGGACATGAGTGGGGGCCTGGTTGAGGGTGCCCCTGGATGCTGGGGGGTGGGGGTGGTGGGAGACATGAGTGGGGGCCTGGTGGAGGCTGCCCCTGCACTGCTGAGGGGTGGGGGTGATGGTAGACATGAGTGGGGGCCTGGTGGAGGGTGCCCCTGGATGCTGGGGGGTGGGGGTGGTGGGAGACATGAGTGGGGGCCTGGTGGAGGGTGCCCTGGATGCTGGGGGGTGGGGGTGGTGGTAGACATGAGTGGGGGCCTGGTGGAGGGTGCCCCTGGATGCTGGGGGATGGGGGTGGTGGGAGACATGAGTGGGGGCCTGGTGGAGGGTGCCCCTGGATGCTGGGGGGTGGGGGTGGTGGGAGACATGAGTGGGGGCCTGGTGGAGGGTGCCCTGGATGCTGGGGGGTGGGGGTGATGGGAGACATGAGTTGGACATGAGTGGGGGCCTGGTGGAGGGTGCCCCTGGATGCTGGGGGGTGGGGGTGGTGGGAGACATGAGTGGGGGCCTGGTGGAGGCTGCCCCTGCACTGCTGGGGGGTGGGGGCGATGGTAGACATGAGTGGGGGCCTGGGTGGAGGGTGCCCCTGGATGCTGGGGGGTGGGGGTGGTGGGAGACATGAGTGGGGGCCTGGTGGAGGCTGCCCCTGCACTGCTGGGTGGTGGGGGTGATGGGAGACATGAGTGGGGGCTTGGTGGAGGCTGCCCCTGCACTGCTGGGGGGTGGGGGTGATGGTAGACATGAGTGGGGGCCTAGTGGAGGCTGCCCCTGCACTGCTGGGGGGCGGGGGTGATGGTAGACATGAGTGGGGGCCTGGTGGAGGCTGCCCCTGCACTGCTTGGGGGTGGGGGTGATGGTAGACATGAGTGGGGGCCTGTTGGAGGGTGCCCCTGGAAGCTGGGGGGTGGGGGTGGTGGGAGACATGAGTGGGGGCCTGGTGGAGGCTGCCCCTGCACTGCTGGGGGGTGGGGGTGCAGGGAGACATGAGTTGGACATGAGTGGGGGCCTGGTGGAGGCTGCCCCTGGATGCTGGGGGGTGGGGGTGGTGGTAGACATGAGTGGGGGCCTGGTGGAAGGTGCCCCTGGATCCTGGGGGGTGGGGGTGTTGGGAGACATGAGTGGGGGCCTGGTGGAGGGTGCCTCTGGATGCTGGGGGGTGGGGGTGGTGGGAGACATGAGTGGGGGCCTGGTGGAGGGTGCCCCTGGATGCTGGGGGGTGGGGGTGGTGGGAGACATGAGTGGGGGCCTGGTGGAGGGTGCCCCTGGATGCTGGGGGGTGGGGGTGGTGGCAGACATGAGTGGGGGCCTGGTGGAAGGTGCCCCTGGATGCTGGGGGCTGGGGGGGGTTGGAAGCCATGAGTGGGGGCCTGGTGGAGGGTGCCCCTGCACTGCTGGGGGGTGGGGGTGCAGGGAGATATGAGTGGGGGCCTGGGGGAGGCTGCCCCTGCACTGCTGGTGAGTGGGGGTGCAGGGAGACATGAGTGGGGGCCTGGTGGAGGGTGCCCCTGGATGCTGGGGGGTGGGGGTGGTGGGAGACATGAGTGGGGGCCTGGTGGAGGGTGTCCCTGCACTTCTGGGGGGCGGGGGTGGTGGGAGACATGAGTGGGGGCCTGGTGGAGGGTGCCCCTGGATGCTGTGGGTGGCGGTGGTGGGAGACATGAGTGGGGGCCTGGTGGAGGGTGCCCCTGGATGCTGGGGGGTGGGGGTGATGGGAGACATGAGTGGGGGCCTGGTGGAGGCTGCCCCTGCACTGCTGGGGGCTGGTGGTGCAGGGAGACATGAGTGGGGGCCTGGTGGAGGCTGCCCCTGGATGCTGGGGGGTGGGGGTGGTGGTAGACATGAGTGGGGTCCTGGTGGAGGGTGCCCCTGGATGCTGGGGGATGGGGGTGCAGGGGGACATGAGTGGGGGCCTGGTGGAGGCTGCCCCTGCACTGCTGGGGGTGGTGTGCAGGGAGACATGAATGGGGGCCTGGTGGAGGGTGCCCCTGGATGCTGGGGGATGGGGTGGTGGGAGACATGAGTGGGGGCCTGGTGGAGGGTGCCCCTGGATGCTGGGGGGTGGGGTGGTGGGAGACATGAGTGGGGGCCTGGTGGAGGGTGCCCCTGGATGCTGGGGTGTGGGGGTGATGGTAGACATGAGTGGGGGCCTGGTGGAGGGGTGCCCCTGGATCCTGGGGGGTGGGGGTGTTGGGAGACATGAGTGGGGGCCTGGTGGAGGGTGCCTCTGGATGCTGGGGGTGGGGTGGTGGGAGACATGAGTGGGGGCCTGGTGGAGGGTGCCCCTGGATGCTGGGGGTGGGGGTGGTGGGAGACATGAGTGGGGGCCTGGTGGAGGGTGCCCCTGGATGCTGGGGGGTGGGGGTGGTGGCAGACATGAGTGGGGGCCTGGTGGAAGGTGCCCCTGGATGCTGGGGGCTGGGGGGGGTTGGAAGCCATGAGTGGGGGCCTGGTGGAGGGTGCCCCTGCACTGCTGGGGGGTGGGGGTGCAGGGAGATATGAGTGGGGGCCTGGGGGAGGCTGCCCCTGCACTGCTGGTGAGTGGGGGTGCAGGGAGACATGAGTGGGGGCCTGGTGGAGGGTGCCCCTGGATGCTGGGGGGTGGGGGTGGTGGGAGACATGAGTGGGGGCCTGGTGGAGGGTGTCCCTGCACTTCTGGGGGGCGGGGGTGGGTGGGAGACATGAGTGGGGGCCTGGTGGAGGGTGCCCCTGGATGCTGTGGGTGGCGGTGGTGGGAGACATGAGTGGGGGCCTGGTGGAGGGTGCCCCTGGATGCTGGGGGGTGGGGGTGATGGGAGACATGAGTGGGGGCCTGGTGGAGGCTGCCCCTGCACTGCTGGGGGCTGGTGGTGCAGGGAGACATGAGTGGGGGCCTGGTGGAGGCTGCCCCTGGATGCTGGGGGTGGGGGTGGTGGTAGACATGAGTGGGGTCCTGGTGGAGGGTGCCCCTGGATGCTGGGGGATGGGGGTGCAGGGGGACATGAGTGGGGGCCTGGTGGAGGCTGCCCCTGCACTGCTGGGGGTGGGGTGCAGGGAGACATGAATGGGGGCCTGGTGGAGGGTGCCCCTGGATGCTGGGGGATGGGGGTGGTGGGAGACATGAGTGGGGGCCTGGTGGAGGGTGCCCCTGGATGCTGGGGGTGGGGTGGTGGGAGACATGAGTGGGGGCCTGGTGGAGGGTGCCCCTGGATGCTGGGGTGTGGGGGTGGTGGGAGACATGAGTGAGGGCCTGGTGGAGGGTGCCCCTGCACTGCTGGGGGGTGGGGGTGCAGGGAGACATGAGTGGGGGCCTGGTGGAAGCTGCCCCTGCACTGCTGGGGGGTAGGGGTGCAGGGAGACATGAGTGGGGGCCTGGTGGAGGGTGCCCCTGGATGCTGGGGGGTGGGGTGGTGGTAGACATGAGTGGGGGCCTGGTGGAGGGTGTCCCTGGATGCTGGGGGTGGGGGTGGTGGGAGACATGAGTGGGGGCCTGGTGGAGGGTGCCCCTGGATACTGGGGTGTGGGGGGGGTGTTCGACATGATTGGGGGCCTGGTCGAGGGTGCCCCTGGATGCTGGGGGGTGGGGGTGCAGGGGGACATGAGTGGGGGCCTGGTGGAGGCTGCCCCTGCACTGCTGGGGGGTGGGGGTGATGGGAGACATGTGTTGGACATGAGTGGGGGCCTGGTGGAGGGTGCCCCTGGATGCTGGGGGGTGGGGGTGGTGGGAGACATGAGTGGGGGCCTGGTGGAGGCTGCCCCTGCACTGCTGGGGGGTGGGGTGGTGATGGTAGACATGAGTGGGGGCCTGGTGGAGGGTGCCCCTGGATGCTGGGGGGTGGGGGTGGTGGGAGACATGAGTGGGGGCCTGGTGGAGGGTGCCCCTGGATGCTGGGGGGTGGGGGTGCAGGGGGACATGAGTTAGGGCCTGGTGGAGGCTGCCCCTGCACTGCTGGGGGGTGGGGTGCAGGGAGACATGAGTGGGGGCCTGGTGGAGGGTGCCCCTGGATGCTGGGGGATGGGGGTGGTGGGAGACATGAGTGGGGGCCTGGTGGAGGGTGCCCCTGCACTGCTAGGGGGTGGGGGTGGTGGGAGACATGAGTGGGGGCCTGGTGGAGGGTGCCCCTGGATGCTGGGGGGTGGGGGTGGGGGGAGACATGAGTGAGGGCCTGGTGGAGGGTGCCCCTGCACTGCTGGGGGGTGGGGGTGCAGGGAGACAGGAGTGGGAGCCTGGTGGAAGCTGCCCCTGCACTGCTGGGGGGT
Source organism: Ambystoma mexicanum (assembly GCF_040938575.1). Taxonomy (NCBI): domain Eukaryota; kingdom Metazoa; phylum Chordata; class Amphibia; order Caudata; family Ambystomatidae; genus Ambystoma; species Ambystoma mexicanum. The sequence goes on along the minus strand of NC_090930.1, from coordinate 549,478,965 downwards.
AGGGGTGCAGGGAGACATGAGTGGGGGCCTGGTGGAGGGTGCCCCTGGATGCTGGGGGGTGGGGTGGTGGTAGACATGAGTGGGGGCCTGGTGGAGGGTGTCCCTGGATGCTGGGGGTGGGGGTGGTGGGAGACATGAGTGGGGGCCTGGTGGAAGGTGCCCCTAGATGCTGGGGTGTGGGGGGGGGTGTTCGACATGATTGGGGGCCTGGTGGAGGGTGCCTCTGGATGCTGGCGGGTGGGGGTGCAGGGGGACATGAGTGGGGGCCTGGTGGTGGCTGCCCCTGCACTGCTGGGGGGTGGGGGTGATGGGAGACATGTGTTGGACATGAGTGGGGGCCTGGTGGAGGGTGCCCCTGGATGCTGGGGGGTGGGGGTGGTGGGAGACATGAGTGGGGGCCTGGTGGAGGCTGCC